>NW_027411581.1:66536110-67736110 GCF_049639745.1 Rhodnius prolixus
TTATTTTGCTGTTTCTAAATGAGGACACGAAATAGGATCCCAAAACTTTTATCATTATAATCTTCAGTTCAACTTTATGTACATTTAATAACAAAACGAGATAAAACATTAACATCTAAATTAGTAATTCAGAAACTAAAAAAAAAATTGACCGGTTCAAAAGTATTTGCACAAAAAGTTTATTTTGCAAATATAAGAAGTCAGAATTTTAATTTTAGCACTTTAGTATGAAGTCCCTTTGGCTTCAATTACGGCCTGAAGTCTTCTAGGTATTTTGAATTATCCAATTTTTTACCCATTCTTCGAGTAAAACTTCAACCAGACGAAACCCTTGTTCGTAATGGTGGGTTTGCGCGCAACCTTCTGCTCCAGAATACTCCACACATTTTCAATTAGGTTATTGAAAGTCAGGGGATTGTGGAAAGTACATGCAGTCTTCTGGGAGCGTTCTGCAGTAGCCACTTTTTTTGTATTGTTTGCTGTATGTTTTCGATCATTATCCTGTTGAAAGATGTACAGTGGGTCAAAAAAGTATTCATACACTTAAGTTTTTCTTACTTTATCTACTGAACTTTTGTTTCTAGGATGACTACGAGGGTTGTTTGAAAAGTCCGTGCAAAGTCAGAGAGATAGCACTACTGGCGCGTATCGAGGTTATGTTTAGTTAGTAGCATCTCTTGGAAGAACACACACCAAGTTTCAGCCAGATCGGTCTATTTCTTTGTGTTTGGCATTCGTTTGAATCGAGGAAGTCGAGTGATTTTCAAAAAATGGACGAAAAAGAATTTCGTGTGTTGATTAAACACTACTTTATGAAAGGCAAAACGCCTCAGGAGACTAAAGAGAAGCTTGATAAACATTATGGTGACTCTGCACCTTCGATTAGAACAGTTTATAAGTGGTTTCAAAATTTTCGGAGTGGCCATATAAGCACAAGTGACGCTGAACGTTCTGGACGCCCTGTTGAAGTTACTACTCCAGAAATCATTGATAAAATCCATGATGTGGTGATGGATGAGAGAAGAGTGAAGGTGCGTGAGATTGCTAGTGCTGTGGACATCTCGAATGAACGGATACATAATATTTTGCATCAACATTTGGACATGACAAAGCTATCCGCAAGATGGGTGCCGCCATTGCTCACGCTAGACCAAAAACGAAATCGTGTGAAGTGTTGCAAGGACGGTTTGCAGCTGTTCCAGAAGAATCCGCAGGACTTTAAGCGTCGTTTCGTCACTGTGGATGAAACATGGATACATCACTACACTCCTGAGACCAAAGAACAATCTAAACAATGGGTTACCAAGGGGGAATCTGCGCCAAAAAAGGCGAAGACCGTTCCATCGGCCGGAAAGATTATGGCGACTGTCTTTTGGGATTCGCAAGGAATAATCCTCATCGACTATCTGGAAAAGGGTAAAACTATTACAGGTGCATATTATTCATCGTTATTGGACCGTTTGAAAACCGAGCTGCAAGAAAAACGCCCACGATTGGCCCACAAAAAAGTCCTTTTCCATCAGGACAACGCACCAGCTCACACCTCAGCAGTTGTGGTCGCCAAATTAATGGAAATAGGGTTCCAACTCGTTTCACATCCCCCCCTATTCTCCAGACTTGGCTCCCTCGGACTACTATTTGTTCCCCAATATGAAGAAATGGCTGGCGGGAAAAAGATTTTATTCAAACGAGGAGGTGATTGCAGAAACGAATGGCTATTTTTCAGACTTGGACAAATCCTATTATTCGGAAGGGATCAACAAACTAGAGCAGCGTTGGACGAAGTGTATAAGCCTAAAAGGAGACTATGTTGAAAAATAAAAAAGGTTTACCCCAAAAAATTAAGTAGTTTTTATTTTTGCACGGACTTTTCAAACGACCCTCGTACTTGTTAAGCACTGAAATTGAACAAAGTAACAATGAATTTAATGCTCTCATTTTCTTTTATAAACATAAAGAATCAATTAGAAAGCAGAAAAACAATTTATTGTATGCAAAATAAGTACAGTAAGACCCCGCTTAACGCGTAGGATGCGTTCCATCAAAGTAGAGCGTAATGCGAAACAGCGCTAAACGAGGCTATCTCAACATGTAAATATGTAATGGGGTTAGGGGAAGATGGATAGAAAATTGGTTGGGTATAAAATTTAATAATTATGTCTTTTTTAATAAAAATAAAACCAAACATTTATTTCTTACAAAAATATAAACGAATATACATACTTATAAAAACAAATAAAATTCTAAGTCAGTGAGATCATTCAGTCTATTCTGTGTTTCCAGTTTTCTACCTTTTTGTCAAGAAGGCATCTAATGTAGTTTGCGTTTTCTTTTTGCGTTCTGTTAGAAGTTGTTGATAAGTGGATAAAGCATCTATAGCACCCCGTCTTGCTTTTGAACTCCTGTCAAAATTTGGATCATTTTCAAAAAAATTGGTCCATAATTTCAGTTATAGTGTGGTCAAACTCCTTTTTAAAAAAAAACGCCATCGAAAGTTCTTGTTGCTCTTCTTCCAAATCACTACTCTCAATATTTTTTGTTTTCTTCTTGCTCAAGTTAATTCCTTGAGCTCATCACATAGAAAGACTAGCTGCTTTTTCTTGAACTACACTGATGGACAAAATTAACGCACCACCCTAATTTTTTTTTTTATTCTTATGATTTCCAATATGACTTTCAAAATATTGTTGGCTGAAAAAATAAGCCATTTGTAACTACGGCCATCTGAAGAATTTAGGCCTAAACTCTTACCTCATCTATATAAAGAGAACTCTCTTCCAGTTGTCTAAAGTCCAATTCACATGTTCACGTGCAAACTGAAGCCTGGTCATTTTGTGAACTGTGGTAAGGAGAGGGCCACGAGCAGGATGTCGTCGGGCTCTAAGGTTACTTTCATTAAGTCTTCTTCAAAACAGTATGTGCCGGTTGCGTTCGAACCACGCTATTTGCGGTGAGTATTTATATAAAATTGGGAGGGTTAATAGTGACTTATGCGAGAGATGCCATGAGGTGGACAGCGTTGAGCACACGATCATGGAGTGTGCGAAGCACAAAACACAAAGAAAAGAGCTTTTCAACCGCCTCTATAAGGAACTAACTTCCCCTTATAATTATATCTGCATGTTGAGCAGTAGAAATGTAAAGGTGTATGAAATATTATATGGTTTTATGGTAGAGGCAGGCATTAAAATTTAACAGGTTTTAGGTACTAATGGATAATTTATAAAAACATAAAGGTTTAAATCTAAATTTCTGGTATTTATGTACAAATAAATGATATGCTGGCTGTATGGGTGATACCGATGCCAAAGGGGGGGAAAAAAAGTCTTCTTCAAACAATCCTGCTGGAGATGGAAAAATTTCGGACTTGCCTTATGAGACTTTTTATCTCATTTCCCGTTATACTCCTGTTTCGCAAAGCCAGGTGCCGGATGGACCTATCGTCTCTCTCTCTCTGCTGTACATCTCATCTTGAATGACCTCTTGTCTCCCTTAAGGGTACGTTTACAACGGAGCTGTGAGTATAGATGATAGCAGAGATGATAACTGATAGAGTAAAATATAATCGCTGATTAGTGTGCACAACAGAGCTGTGATACATGCAACATGTCCGAGAAGTGAAGAAGAGTTTTTATGTTCAGCAGCAACAAAAAGGTATATTTTAAAGAAAAAACGCTTTAGAAAATATCATGTACATCCCATAAATAAAAAACGAAGTACTTTGGGTGAATTTCACTATTTATATAAGGAACTTAGAAATTATCCGGATCGTTTTTTTTAATATGTGAGGATGGGTCCACCCACATTCGACTATATTTTAGAAAAAATAAGGTCAAAATTAAGAAAACTTTGGAAAAATTGTCATGGAAATCCTATAACCATAGAAGAAAAACTAGTGATTACTCTTAGGTTAGTAATGATTTTATTGAAAAAAAAAACAACAAATAAATACACATGAAAATAAATGTAAGCACGATTTAAAAAACAAAATATTGTTTAAAAGTAAATAATAAAATAATAACCAAAAATAATGAGTAAAGACAGCACTAAATAATTTTTCGACGTCCATTTTGAAGCTCCGATACTGGAGTTCAGCTAGCAGAAAAATGAAAAATTCAATTCTATCATCTATGCTCGTTTATAGCAGCGTGTATGAGTCACTAGTCGAAGCTTCGTTGTGCACGCTCACATAAGAATGTACTAGGTTATTCTATAAGCGCTGATGCATCACTGCTATCATCTCCGCTATCATCTATGCTCACAGCTCCGTTGTGAACGTACCCTAAATCGCTTTAGACAGTGATGTACGTCAAAAACAAAAGCGGAAGATAATTTATTTAATTTTAACTAAACAAAAACTGAGTGGTGCGCCAATTTTGTCCATCTCAGTATATTTCTTCGACGTCTTCTATTACCTCATCTAAACCGGTTTGTTTCGCTAATTCCACTATTTCGGGGAATCCCCGTAGTGCTGCGAGCAATTTCTGGGAATCCCCGGGTTGAAATAAAAGAGCGCTAAACCGAAACAGCGTTAAGCGGGGTCTTACTGTATGCATACACTCAGTTTGAATGTTGTAATTAACGCAAAACTAAAGACCTAATATTTTGTAAGCAATCCCTAATAAAAATGGAGTTAAAATCTAGTCAATACAGGCTTCTGGTAGGTATAATACTTCACAGTACATTTAAACACTTTATTACTTAACCATCACTATTCAACATGAACAATACAACATGGCAACACGCAAGCGTCTCTTCCATTACTATATGCTATCTATATACTACTTGTTACCAACCCAACTGATTCCCACCGAATAATAACCCAATAATTAGCATTGCTCACTTCCATACTGAACACTTTCCCTCAATGTAATTATTGTTATTATTATGACATATAAGATTTCATTCTTCAGTATTCTTTAGTTCCACATCATTACAGAACTCCTTAAATTTCGACTTTCCTGTAGGTTTAGCTGCCTCATTTCCACATTTTCTTTTAAATTCGTCCACGAGTTTTCCTTTTCACATACTCCAAAGTTAACTCATCATCTGGCCTCGCATCCAGTGCCGTTACAAGTGTACTATACTCTTCTAGCAAGCCACTTAATAGCAATGGTGCCACGTGAAAATCTTTTATTTCTTCTCCTATAACCCTTAACTTTTCCACAGTCTCTAACGTGTTCCTTATATAGGCCTCCATGGACTGATTACTTAATTTAGTTTGGTTTGCGTAACTTGTGTATTTTCTTTCCGGCACAATTACCGAACGGAAGAGCGCATATTTCCAAGCATCTTGACAAGTTTTTGCGGAAACGTTTGCGGAAACGAAGCTTGGACGGTTGGTTTGTGCGTTTAGCCAACTGAAAAAGGTAGGTAGGTTCGTACGTAAGTAGGAAAGTATGTAGTAGGTTCGTACGTAAGTAGGAAAGTATGTAGGTAGGTAGGTAGGAGAGAAAAATAAGAAGGAAAAGGTAGAAAATACGAGTGTAATATTTGGTTGCAGGGCGAGTTAACGAAATGATTGAATGAATTTGGCGGGTATGAATGTTGTTCGTGATGAATGAATGATGATTTTGAAAAGGAATGCTAGAGAAAAAGGTATTGTAGTAGTTGTGCTGTGAGAGACAAGTGTCTGAATTAGTATATTTAGTTATATTATTGTGCAGAATGAGTGAATGAAGTAATTAGTAAAGAAAATTCGATACCTTTGGTTTGTTCCTGGCACATTTACAGAACGGTAGGGCGCATCTTGTCATGTTTGCCAACTGAAAAAGTAAAGATTGTTGAGAAATCGTTTTAGAAAGGAATTTAGCCAATGAATGAATAAGAAGCAGCTGGTCAAACGATACCGTCGACGCAGAAACTTACAATAATTTGTGTGTAAGTGGGGGGAAGATGCCACACTTGACACTTATTTCCGTTTTGTAGGAAACTGGGTTATCGAAAAAAAACACCAAATGTATCAACGTCCAGGTTGTTTTTTATTCTTTAATTACATATATATATTTATTAGTATATTTAATTAAATGCAAAACCATTAAAAATGCATTTGAATGAAATTTGTCAAAACTGGCATCTTCCCCCATCATGTGGGGAAGATGCCAGTTGATGCAACAATATCTTATATATATTTTTCTTTTTTTTTTTAATGATTTAAGGCACATCAACATCTAAGGTTATTGGCGCCCGGAGCTTTTTTCAGTGCACTGCCGGCCTCCGGACAGTGTTCTCTCGTTACAGACAACACTGTCCATCACCGGACAGTGAGCTGTAAGAAGCTCCTAGGAAGAGAAAATCGTAAGGGTCAGCAGGTGGATTCGAACCCGGGACCTCCGCGTGGGAGTCCAGTATGCTAACCTCATAGCTAATCCCTTCCCTCTTAAGATATAAATTGAGAAATTGATATCATTGTGATGTGCATATATGTTATATCCTCTTTCTTACTCTCTGCCGCGCAATAATCTCCTCCTCTACCCCCAGTGTTGCTCTCTTCAACAAGAAAATTCCCTCACCATTCCCAACATTGCCCGTGGGAATGGAAGAACATTTCAATTTTCGAATTTTCCGCTCCAAATAAGGTCATAAATTTTCAATAGGGTTTGTATCCGGAGACTGTGTAGGGGTAACAAGTTGTTTCCGGGCATTATAAGGCAGCCATTCCATCGTTGTTTGGGCTGTATTTTTGGGATCGTTATCCTGTTGAAAGAAGTATGCGTTTCTGATCCTCAATTAACGAGCACTTTTGCTTAAATATGGCGGAGCATGTCCACGTACCTTTCAGCGTTAAAAGTACCATCGATGACGACAAGTTCTCCTACCCCCGCAGCACTCAAGCAATCCCATACCATCACACGGCCTCCTCCGTGCTGTGCAGTTTTTATTATGTTTTTTGTTTCAAGTTCCCTATTACGCCTTCTCCGAACAAACTTTCGTCAATCGGATCCAAAAATACTGAATTTGCTCTCATCAGAGTAGATGATATTTTCCCAAAATTCCAGCAGCTTATTGGCAAACTTCCGAGCGAAATCCAGTCTCTCCAACCTATTGATTTCACTAATCAATGGTTTCTTCTTCGTAGTTCTACCTTAGTAGCCCGCTGCATATAGGCGATTTCGGATGCCTGTGGCATAACAAGGATCCCTGAATTTGACGCGAGGCTTTCCAAGAGTAGGCGTGCACTTATCATGGGATTATTGGAAACTTTTCGCACCAGATTTTGCGCGTTCCTCTCAAAGAAACTTTTCTTGGCCTTCCAGAATAATATATAATTATTTATTTGGCTTCAAAATAACAATTTATAGCCAGAGTACAGCTGTTTTACAATGGTTCAGTTAAGCACACGAGAAAAAAGTAACAAAATTACAGATAGTTGATTAAAAATGTTTATATGAATACAATCTCCCCCAAACGAAACAAGTCAAATAGCTGTAAATTTATATATTTATTTATTCACTTTTATTTATTAATTATATCGTATTATTAAGATGCTTAAGGCAGACACAACTTCTATTCGACAACTACGGCTCAATTTCCCTTCTCAAGACTAAACAAACTTTCAAAAATAAACAAATAAGCCTAATCTTATCCAAACTGGTACAACTTAGTAGAATATTGATAAATTGATAAAAATTAAACAAATTTAGTTATAAAACTTTCATGGGAAAAAAGAAAGAATCAAGTATTTTATTAGAAGAGTGGATAAACTTACCGTTCTGATGTTTAATGCGCACAGCCGTCTTTTTGGTTTTTTACCACTTTCTGACAAATTTTGGTTGTCGTTGTTGTTGTTGTTGGTGGTGGTGGTGTTGCTATTATAAAGGTAGGGAATGAACTAAAACAAGATGTTAAACATAAAACACAATTTATTGGATCAGAGTAAAGAATAATTACAACTGAAAGCGATTTCCTTGTTAAAATAATGAAAGATAATATCCCAGTTGTCAGTCTGTGTCTTAGAGACATCTCTCTCAGCTAGCCACGCACCGCAGAAGTCTCTCTCCACACACGAAGTTCAGAAGTCACAGAACAGGCCAAAACTGGATGTCCGTCTCGCTGTAGGTCGTGCTCCCCACTCCACTATGCTAGGGGCCTTGTGTACAACCCTTAGCCACGGCCCCCTCCTCCTCGCGTTCTCTATTCCATTTCTTTTACACTGTTGATGTTGTTGCTCTTGATGTTTGCTGCTGTTTATTGATGTTGTTGGTGTTGTAGTGGCTGTTGTTATGTTATTGCTGCTGTCGATGTTGCTTTTGGCGCCTTTTTTTTTATTATGTTTAGTGGTTTGAGTAAACATCCAATGTATCTTGAATAAACGTTTTTATTTTTATTACTCATTTTCCAAACTGTTTTATATAGTTGCTAAGCATAGACAAGTTTTTTTATAAATTTACATAGAAATTAATAATTAATATTACACATGCCATATTGATCGCTGCGGTTTTTTTTTTTTTATTTGTTTTTAATCTGGTCACTTGTAAATGAAAAAATATACACATATAAATAGTGAAGAAGGGTGAATTTTACTGTCTAATATTAAAAATGTAATATTGTTAGGGGGGCGAAATGTGAATGACGTATTATTTTGTTTATAATATTGATGAAAAGCGGGTTGTGTAGTAAAGTAGAACTTGTCTTAAACTTTTTAATTATATCCTGGACGGTCGTATGAGATAATGTAAGTTCCCTCCCTTTGTGGCGATAACTAAACCCTTGCTGAAATAGCGCCATAATTTTTGATTCTCTTCCCATCTCAATCAACTGATAATAAGAACTAATATTTATCCTAATACGAGCTTCCTGAAATCAATTTGGACGCTAGCCTCCCTGTACCTAAAATATGTACATAATAAATAAAGCTTAAATTCATAACCATCAGCTGTATGAATACTTATTTTGCATACAATAAATTATTTTTCTACTTTTTAATCAATTCTTTATGTTTAAGAAAATGAGAGCATAAAATCCATTGTTACTATCTTCGATTTCAGTGCTGAACAAGTAGTCATCCCAAAAAACAAAACTTCAGTAGATAGAGGAAGAGCGCATGTTTGCAAGCAAGTTGTCAGGTTTTTGTGAAAACGTTTCTTCCATGGAAGCTTGGCCGGTTGGTTTGTGCGTTTAGCTTAACTTTTCCACAGTCTCTAACGTGTTCCTTATATAGTCCTCCATGGACTGATTACTTAATTTAGTTTGGTTTGCGTCTGTTTCTTTTACAATTATTGAATGGAAGTGCGCATCTTGTCATGTTTGCCAACTGAAAAAGTAAAGATTGTTGAAAAATCGTTTTAGTATATTCAGTTATATTATATTGCAGAATGAGTGAATGAAGTAATTAGTAAAGAAAATTCGATACCTTTGGTTTCTTCCTGGCACATTTGCATTTAGGTGTGGCGCATCTTGTCATGTTTGCCAACTGAAAAAGTAAAGATTGTTGAAAAATCGTTTTAGTATATTCAGTTATATTATATTGCAGAATGAGTGAATGAAGTAATCAGTAAAGAAAATTCGATACCTTTGGTTTCTTCCTGGCACATTTACAGAACGGTAGGGCGCATCTTGTCATGTTTGCCAACTGAAAAAGTAAAGATTGTTGAAAAAACGTTTTAGTATATTCAGTTATATTATATTGACGAATGAGTGAATGAAGTAATTAGAAAAGAAAATTCGATACCTTTGGTTTTGTTACGGTGCGGGTATACCCACATGGGATTTTGGGTTGAATTTGGAAAAAAATGGGAAAAGAGAGAAAATGAATGTATGAAGAAGATGAATTTCCGTTTCGAGGTAGAGAGTGTAGCAGAGCGACAAAAATAAAATATAAAAATTGTGGGGAACATTATGAACAGAAATACATATAAACAGTATAAGCACAGAATAATAGATGGATGAACAATAGAGTGTGGTGCAGGGCGTGTGGGGAAGTTAACAGGCCCGAGAGTGGAGTAGCAAGCCGGCTGCGAAGCAGAGAGGTACGAGACAACTCTTACGGTGTTCACCGGATTTTCTTTCCTGTCTGGAAAATTCTTTACTGCATTTTTGCCAGCCCAGTGTGCGTGGCGAATCACCTGAAAAGGGATCAAAACAGTAAAGACGGAAGTGGAGTTGTGATCGAGAAAACTACCAGAGAATCGCAGGGAAAACAGCACAACGAGTCTACCCATCACCAGATAAGTGAAAACTACAGCATTTACTTCTTATCGTCATACTTATATAGCTATATAAAACCTACGGTAAATAAAGGCCTTTTTAAACAGTTAATAGTTGCGGGTTGAACTGCGGGGACAGTTTTGAATTTTCTAATAATTTTTTTATAATTTTTTTTGTAAGTGTTAGGTTCATGTCGGTTATCTTTGGAAAAGAAAAAGAGGAAAAATAAGAGAGGGGACAAAAGTTTAGCGGGTATTTTAATAGCGGAATTTGGGTTCTTTTTTTTTTGGTTTAGAGGTTTATTTAATACGAGAGTATTTTATTTTTCCTTTTTTTTTTTTGTAAAATATATTGTATAATTTTCATTTATTATTTTATGATTAGGTTATTAGTTTATTTTCTTTTTATGTTACGAAGAGAAGTTCGTAGGAGTTTGGTTTTTGTTATTTTCCTGTATTAAAATAAAGGTGTGTAATTTGTCAGGAGAACGAGAGGCGTTTTTGTGCCAGTGCTCCCTCTCTTCCTTACAGGGGTGAAATCAAGGAAGACTGTATTTAGAGGAAAAGGTGGAGGCGAAAAGAGGAAAATAGAAAGGAAGTACCTGTTTGTAATTTGTCGTTCTGATATACTCTCGGAAGCCTCAAGGTAAGAGGAGTGCATTCCTTTCTTATTATTATTTTTCCACTTGTGAAGATTTGGTGGAAAGCAGGAGACATTCATTTTCTCTCAACCATTATTGCTGGACGGCGGGAGGAGGAGATTAGATAGTCGAGTAGAGTAATCTATGTTTCAAGGTGACGCAGTAGCCGAGCGGGCTAGAGGGTTAGTTCGCCACTAGGCGGTAGTGAATCACCGGTTCAATCCCCGCTGTGATAGAAATAATTTTTCACGGGGAATTAATTCTTTTTTATTTTTTTTTCCTTTTTTTTTAATTTACACATAGCCCTTTACTTACTATTTATTCATTTATTTATTTATGTATTGATTTAGTTATTGTTTTAGAGATATTTATTTCGTTTTTCATTTTCTGGTTTCTGGGGGCTTCCGTCACTTTCCCCCTTTAGCCTACTTCCTTAAGTGACGTGGCGCCCAACTGTTTAGCATCATTAATTATTATTATTTATTCAATTAATTATTATTAATCCCGATTTCCTTTTTTCCTACATTTACTTAGTATTGCTAGCGACCCACCCCCTTCTCCTTCTGAGCGTGGGCACAAATATATAGGTAACAGTTTGTTCCTGGCACATTTACAGAACGGTGGGGCGCATCTTGTCATGTTTGCCAACTGAAAAAGTAAAGATTGTTGAAAAATCGTTTTAGTATATTCAGTTATATTATATTGACGAATGAGTGAATGAAGTAATTAGTAAAGAAAATTCGATACCTTTGGTTTGTTCCTGGCACATTTACAGAACGGTAGGGCACATCTTGTCATGTTTGCCAACTGAAAAAGTAAAGATTGTTGAAAAATCGTTTTAGTATATTCAGTTATATTATATTGACGAATGAGTGAATGAAGTAATTAGTAAAGAAAATTCGATACCTTTGGTTTGTTCCTGGCACATTTACATTTAGGTAGGGCGCATCTTTTCATGTTTGCAAACTGAAAAAGTAAAGATTGTTGAAAAATCGTTTTAGAAAGGAATTTAGCCATTGAATGAATAAGAAGCAGCTGGTCAAACGATACCGTCGACGCAGAAACTTACAATAATTTGTGTGTATGTTTGTTATCTAGTGTTGAGAGATTGTGTGTACGTAGAAGTTGTACATTCAGCTAAGGAAGCCCTAGTCATTAACATGATCAAATAAAATTAATAATTAAAACTAAATAAATAACTCAAGTATAATATGTTGAAGTGATGAAAAGAAAAACATGAGCGTTTTGGACTAAAACGAGTAGTTTTTGAATGATATGTGTACGACATTTTGAAAATAATATTTCCATGTTTAAAATTGGAAATTAAATGTTTGTTGAATTGTTGCCATGGTGATTAATTTTGTTTTTTCTTTCTTGGCCTTATGCTTTGAATTATGAATTTTGTTTGGAAATCACTTACATATTTAATTAATTTTTTGACATATTTTCTCAATTAAACTTTTTTCTTTTATTTGGTGCCATAAAGAAATTTTACTTGAAAAAGTTATTGGTTATGGGTATTTATGAAGTTAGTGTATATTATATAATTGATATATTGATAAAAAATTAAACAAATTTAGTTGTAAAACTTTCATGGGATAAAAGAAAAAAAGAAAGAATCAAGTATTTTATTAAAAGAGTGGATAAACTTACCGTTCTGGTGATTAATGCGCCCAGCCTTCTTTTTGGTTTTTACCACTTTCTGACAAATTTTGGTTGTCGTCGTTGTTGTTGCTGCTACTGCTGTTTGATGTTGTTGCTGTTGTAGTGGCTGTTGTTATGTTATTGTTGATGTTGTTGAAATGTGAATGACGTATTATTTTGTTTATAATATTGATGAAAAGCGGGTTGTGTAGTAAAGTAGAACTTATCTTAAACTTTTTAATTATATCCTGGACGGTCGTATGAGATAATGTAAGTTCCCTCCCTTTGTGGCGATAACTAAACCCTTGCTGAAATAGCACCACAATTTTGTCTTTAATCATGGAAGTTGATTAGGCTGATTTTCGCCCCATCTCAATCAATTGATAATAAGAACTAGTATTTATCCTAATACGAGCTTCCTAATATCAATTTGGACGCTAGCCTCCCTGTACCTAAAATATGTACATAATAAATAAAGCTTAAATTCATAACCATCAGCTGTATGAATACTGATTTTGCATACAATAAATTATTTTTCTGCTTTTTAATCAATTCTTTATGTTTAAGAAAATGAGAGCATAAAATTCATTGTTACTATCTTCGATTTCAGTGCTGAAGAAATAGTCATCCTAGAAAACAAAAGTTCAGTAGATCAAGTAAGAAAAACTATACTTTTTTGACCCACTGTACATTTCATACATGTGTGCATTACCGAGAAATCCCCTCCTGTAATGTCTGTATGTGCCACATAAGTATTATCTAAAGATACTGTGATAGATGCGTTAAATGGTAAAGACTGGGACAGCCTATGTAAATATAGGATGAAAAAATAATTGCCAGTTTCAGTCGAGTAAAATTTATTTTGCCGAGCTTTCGACCTAGGGGGACTTGGTCATCTTCAGGGCTGTGGAACATATTTACAGTGTTTTAACAATGGTTCTATTGAAATGAATATGTATAATAAAACGAAATTTACAAAAAATTATTTACCTACTTTAGAAAGTAATACTATTACATTTCAGGGTTGGTGTATCTTCGGTCTTGGTCTGCTCATGGACTGAGTGTGGTCGGTCTGTGTGTAATATGTGTTAGGTTGTGTGGAAGTCAGTGTTGCCAATTGTCACAAGTATTTTTGTAGTAAGTTTGGCGTATATGTTGTTTCAAATTGTTCGTATCTGTTTTGAAATTTAAACTGTTTTCTGTCTTAGATACGTATATCATCCTTGTCCCTAGGTCGACAGCTCGGCAAAATAAATTTTACTCGACTGAAACTGCCAGTTATTTTTTCAATCCCATTGAAACTATGAATCAGTCACCAAAAAGAATGAACAACTGTTGTATACTAATGCGGCCGAGGGATGAAGTCCAGTATACAAGCTTTTCTTCTCACCGCTCGCAGGTACACGTGACTGGATGGCCCTGAAAAGGACCGTTCACAAAAAATATGTCGGGATTTGACTCGCCTATGGCGGGGGAGCCGTACAGTTGGGTGGCCCTGAAAAGAGCCGTTCACACTGTTGGTTTAAGTGACTGTGCCGCTCCGAGAATGGCTTGATCCCAGCGCGAGGCCACAGCAAAAGTGATGTGAGAGGCCCTGAAAAGGGCCGCTCGCTAATACCAGTCAACCGGCTTTGGGAGCCCCGGCAGTGTGGCCAGCACCCCGATAAACCCCGGTACCAATTGGCCTGGTCATCGCTCGTGTCTCACCCTGTGGCAGCGCTGCTGATTCGGCTTGCCTTCGTAGCTGGTGAACTAAGGCGGCTCGTGTGCTGGGCTTGGTCCTCGCTCGTGTCTCACTCTGTGGCAGCGCTGGCGATTCTGCTTGCCTTCGTAGCTGGTGAACTGGTATTAGCAAGCGGCCCTTTTCAGGGCCACTCACATCACTTTTGCTGTGGCCTCGCGCTGGGATCAAGCCATTCCCGGAGCGGCGCAGTCACTTCAACCAACAGTGTGAACGGCCCTTTTCAGGGCCACCCAACTGTACGGCTTCCCCGCTGGGGAGCGCCATAGGCGAGTCGAATCTCGACATATTTTTTGTGAACGGTCTTTTTCAGGGCCATCCAGTCACGTGTACCTGCGAACGGTGAGAAGATAAGCTTATACTGGACTTCATCTCTCGGCCGCATTAGTATACAACAACAACAACAACTATGTAAATATGTTAATGTAGCCAGTAGGTATAGAAATTTTTTAGTTTCTGTGTTCAATTATTAAGAAGTTAATGTAATTTTGTTCAATTAGGGTGTTACTATTATTTTTATTTTGAATAATGTTCTAATTTCTCTTTATTTATTGTATCATTCTCTCTTGATTAATTATTGTTTAAGTTTCATATTTGTGCAGCTTATCCTTTTCTTTATAGTTTTTATTTGTGTTATTGAGTTTAGTTCAATATAACAACTCCTGGCAGACGGTTTTTTATACCATGCCTAGAGCAAGCTTTCTTTTTCTTTCTTTTGTAAGTTTATTTTTTTATGTTTATATTTTGTTTGTAAATAAAGCTTTCTACTACTACTATTATCTAAAGATCATAATTATAATTTAATACTTATTCTTACCTTCATAGTGTGAGGACAATAGAATTCCCTAATTGTTATAAGTTAGGTGAATATTAACTTTATCAATTTTTGTATTTTTCTCTGTTAAATTACAATAGCTACGTCTATTTTGAAAATAAAGTATTTTTAAAAACACAGCTGATTAATTTAAAAATATAACTTATATATAAGCACACATGTTTACCTAAATTTATACAAATTCTCACATTTACATGTACAGTTTTACTTACCTACAAATTCAAAGTAACACATATTCCAATCTACACATTCTATCAGCATTCTATCTGAAAGTGTAGGAAATGGAATCGTCGAGCGATGGAGAGCCCAAAAAAAATCAAATTTTATATTAGAAGATTAGGACGTTTTTTCAAAATTTTATAACTGCTTATTGAGCAAGTAATTTGGCGATGACTGGAACTATTAGTTTAGGCGAGCGAAGGCAGCTACACCTCAGAAGCGGAAGACACGAGAGTTTTAGAGATGGTTAGTCTCTAGTGCCCTTAGTGCGTAAGCCCCACCACCTCGTCAAGGTTGGACACCAAGTGGGGGTCAAGGCCTGAAGGGCCAGGGCCATAAAGAGGGCAAAAAAAAGACATTACAACTACTGCAGCTGTCTGATTGGTTGGTTAATTTAGAAGGTATGTTAATCGATCAGTTTATAGTTTCATGAAGTGAAGTGTTTGGTTTATTTCAAATAAATGAAGAGAAAAAATACATTTAGTGAAAATTTGTTGGCGATATTGATCATTTAATAATGAATAAATAAAAGAGGCAGAAGAAAGTAACGCTTTGCTTGAAGTGTAATAATTGGATTAAATTTTAGTTAACAGCTGTGAAGGCGGCAATGAAGTAGATGACGCACAGAGAAGGGGTTATGCAGGCACAGTGCGTAGCGCAGTGGGGAGAACGACCTTCAGAAGGACACTGACAGTGAGTAAGGCCTGTGGCGCTAGACGTATGGTCAGAGCTATGGCGAACGCTGAACTTCCACTGTGCTTAGCCAGTTTCTGAACTCACAGACTGACGAATTGGAGGCAATGCGAGATTAAATTTTACTTTTGTAACCAGTAATTTCATTTCTGGTTGTTATTTTTCATTTATTTGTGTTTCAATAAATTATTTTGTTTGCTTATCACTTTGTTTTAATTCACCCTAACTCACTTAGCCTTACAATGACTATGCATTTTATGGTTAATAAATAAATGATGAGTTTACTTACCTCTGTTAGTGTCTTAGTTGTTTTTTATTGTTATTGGATGGAAGTGATTGGCTGGGAGTGGCTATCTGACAGAAAGTATTTGTTTACGTATTCAAGTGTGTTGCAGTGGTGTATAGGTATTAATTGATGTGAAATTATGAAAAATGAGTTGTGTGTGTGCTCTGTGGAATGTGTGTATGAGGAATACACTGATAATATTGTAATTTCCATGTAAACTGTCTGTAACAGGTAGAATGCAGGCAGGGTAGATTGAAATGTGTAAGTGTATCTGTAAATTTTCAAATGAGTATATGTGTATGAGTATGGATGTGAATTTGTAGAAATGTCGGTATACACTTGTGTGTATATGTATGTTTCCGTATATATCTGTGTGTACTGGTGGCTAGTGTTTGATGATAATGATAATGATGATGATGATGATGATGTTGATGATGTTCTTCTTGATGTTGATGATGATCTTGTTGTTGTTCTTGTTGTGTTGATGGGTGGTTGAATAGTTGTTTGTGTCGCATTGTCTGTTTGAGTCAGTGTAAGTGACTGTGCGTTAGTGACTGTTGTGATGTGCTGGAAAAAAAAGTCGAAAAGAGGAGATTGTTAATAATAATGAAATTTGAATAAGTAAAATTATTATTTTTAAGTATTTCAGTATAGTTTGTGCGCAACCTTTTTTTTTTTTTTTTTTTTTTTTTTTTTCATAAAATATGTAGAATTTGTAGATTGAAGATAGGATTATAGCAGCGCATAGCCAGCTGAGATTGATGGTTAACCATTGCACCAGGAATAGCATCATTCATTGATATGGGTGTGCCCATAATATAGATGACGGTTGGTTGGTTGCATCCCAGAGATAGAGAAGTGCAGCTGGAGCACTTGAAATATTTTTACTAACGAAAAAAATCTGAGCCAGCTGCCACACATTTTCTGTACAATAAAGTGATTGGTTATAAATAAAAATGATGATGATTAATTTTATTATTTTTTAATACTACAGATTACACTCTAAAGTAACAAATACGGGTTCAGTTTATGAGAAGAAATTGGAGCATAGATAGCCCAAGGTGGTAGATAAATGAAGTAAAGATTGGAAAATAGAAATTGGCTAGATAGCCTTTTTTTTTGGACTAGTAGATGTTATGGAAGGCGGCGTGTGCCTAACTGTATGACTATAGATTAATATAACTAAAGTAAGAAATAATGTTACATATACAGGGTGATCCATTTAAAACGCACCAATCGCTAATAACTTTTTGGGAAAGCGGAATTTCGAAAAAACCCACAAAGTAAACTATATGTATTTTTTGGTGTAGTTTTCAAATTTTCTATCCCCGATGCTATATCTTTATTTTTGGCGGAGTTACGGTTTCATAAGGACCACTGGTTTTGACAATGACTGTGAAAACTACATAAAAAAATTATGAAAAATTACGTTGACCCCGTTTTGATACCCCTAATATTTGTTGAGATATTTAAGATTAAAGTTACTATTTTATCAACTCGTGAACGGTTTTCAGTATTAATTTTCCACCAGAAATACACGTTTTGGGGAGGTCCTCTGACTACAAAAATGTTATTTGTGACTCAAAGAACAAAAATAATAATAATTAAAGATTTTAAAAATGTAGTGCAATGTAATGGTTATGGGTGAATCAGGATAAATTTGTTTTATCATCAAATAAAAGCAACCAACACATCATTTTAAAATTTATCTTGTATGCAAGACTTCATGACCTATGTTTGCGGTAAGAATATCTTGCCAGGGAAAGGTGGGAGTTGGTGTAGTGGTCAAGAGCGTGGTTTTGTTAGTGGGAGATCCCCAATTCGAATCCCTCGTATGACTACATTTTATTAAAAAAAGTATTATGAATAACTGCACACGCGGGATTCGAACTGGTGATCTCTCACTTACAAAGCCACGCTCTTCATCATTAGACCAACAATCTGGCAAGATATTCTTACCGTAATCACAGTTCAAGAAGTCTGGCATACAGAGTACATTAAAATGATGTGTTGGTTGCTTTTATTTGATGATAAAACAAATTTATCCCTGATTCACCCAAAACCATTACATTGCACTACATTTTTAAAATCTTTAATTATTATTATTTTTGTTCTTTGCGTCACAAATAACATTTTTTGCAGTCAGAGGACCTCCCAAAACGTGTATTTCTGGTGGAAAATTAATATTGAAAACCGTTCACGAGTTGATAAAATAGTAACTTTGATCTTAAATATCTCGACAAATATTAGGGGTATCAAAACGGGGTCAACGTCATATTTCACAATTTTTTATGTAGTTTTTACAATCATTGTCAAAACCAGTGGTCCTTATAAAACCTCAAATGTGTTTTAAGCCCTAACTCCGCCAAAAATGAAGATACAGCATAGGGGATGAAAAATTTGAAAACTAGACCCAAGAAAACATATAGTCTACTTCGTGGGTTTTTTCGAAATTCCGCTTTCCTAAAAAGTTATTAGCGATTGGTGCGTTTTAAATGGATCACCCTGTATATGATGTAGGAGTATTGAAGTGGGATGGACGGCTATGAAAATGTGTGGGAGTTCCTAGGTAGGAAGGTAGGTGGTAGGTAGGTACATAGTAAGGTAGGTATGTACATAGTAAGGTAGGTATGTACATAGTAAGGTAGGTATGTACGTACGTGGGAAGGTAGGTATGTACGTACGTGGGATGGTAGGCAGGTAGGTTCGTACGTAAGTAGGAAAGTATGAAGGTAGGTAGGAAGGTAGGTGGTAGGTAGGTACATAGGTAGGTAGGTATGTACGTACGTGGAAAGGTAGGTACGTACGCACACACGATCGAACGTAGGTAGGTAGGTTCGTACGTAAGTAGGAAAGTATGTAGGTAGGTAGGTTCGTACGTAAGTAGGAAAGTATGTAGGTAGGTAGGTTCGTACGTAAGTAGGAAAGTATGTAGGTAGGTAGGTTCGTACGGAAGTAGGAAAGTATGTAGGTAGGTAGGAAGGTAGGTAGGAAGGTAGGATGGTAGGTAGGTACGTAGGTAGGTAGGTAAGTACGTACGTGGGATGGTAGGTAGGTAGGTTCGTACGTAAGTAGGAAAGTATGTAGGTAGGTAGGAAGGTAGGTACGTAGGTAGGTATGTACGTACGTGGGAAGGTAGGTACGTACGTACGCACGTACGAACGTAGGTAGGTAGGTTCGTACGTAAGTAGGAAAGTATGTAGGTAGGTAGGTAGGAGAGAAAAATAAGAAGGAAAAGTTAGAAAATACGAGTGTAATATTTGGTTGCAGGGCGAGTTAACGAAATGATTGAATGAATTTGGCGGGTATGAATGTTGTTCGTGATGAATGAATGATGATTTTGAAAAGGAATGGTAGAGAAAAAGGTATTGTAGTAGTTGTGCTGTGAGAGACAAGTGTCTGAATTAGTATATTTAGTTATATTATTGTGCAGAATGAGTGAATGAAGTAATTAGTAAAGAAAATTCGATACCTTTGGTTTCTTCCTGCCACATTTACAGAATGGTAGGGCGCATCTCGTCATGTTTGCAAACTGAAAAAGTAAAGATTGTTGAAAAATCGTTTTAGAAAGGAATTTAGTCATTGAATGAATAAGAAGCAGCTGGTCAAACGATACCGTCGATGCAGAAACTTACAATAATTTGTGTGTATGTTTGTTATCTAGTGTTGAGAGATTGTGTGTACGTAGAAGTTGGTATAACTGGACATTCAGCTGAGGAAGCCCTAGTCATTAACATGATCAAATAAAATTAATAATTAAAACTAAATAAATAACTCAAGTACGAGTATAATATGTTGAAGTGATGAAAACAAAAACATGAGCGTTTTGGACTAAAACGAGTAGTTTTTGAATGATATGTGTATGTACATTTTGAAAATAATATTTCCATGTTTAAAATTGGAAATTAAATGTTTGTTGAATTGTTGCCATGGTAATTAATTATTTTTCCCTTTCTTGGCCTTATGCTTTGAATTATGAATTTTGTTTGGAAATCACTTACATATTTAATTAATTTTTTGACATATTTTCTCAATTAAACTTTTTTCTTTTATGTGGTGCCAATGTTGTGAAAAGAAATTTTACTAGAAAAAGTTATTGGTTATTTTTAAAAATTTAGTTGTAAAACTTTCATGGGATAAAAGAAAAAGAGAAAGAATAAAGTATTTTATTAATAGAGTGCATAAACTTACCATTCTGATGATAGATGCGCCCACCGTTCTTTTTTTTTTGTTGTTGTTGTTGCTGTTGTTGCTGTTTGATGTTGTTGCTGTTGTTATGTTGTTGATGTTGTTGTTGTTGTTGTTGTTGTTGTTGTTGCTGTTTGATGTTGTTGCTGTTGTTATGTTGTTGATGTTGTTGTTGTTTTTTTTCCTAATTAAGTTTGTTATTGGTCTGAAAATGTTGCTTAAATAGCGTGTAATTGTTTTTTTGTTATGGTTTTTCATTTTCTCGTTATTGATATAACTAAATTCTGATGAAAAGGTTGCTAAGCATAGACAAGTTTTTTATAAATTTATATTAATATTACACATGCCATATAGATATTGTCACTGCGTTTTTTTTTTTTATTTGTTTTTAATAAATATCTGGTCACTTCTAAATGCAAAAATATACACATATAAATAGTGAAGAAGGGTGAATTTTACTATCTAAAATGTAATATTGTTTGGGGGCCGAAATGTGAATGACGTTTTATTTTGTATATAATATTGAAGATAAGCTGGTTGTGTTGTAAATGAAGGAAGATGACAGCTGGCAGTTTTGTACATATTATCCTAGCTCATGTCCACAAGATGGCTATTGATTTAGTGAAAGGAACAAAAAATACATAAATAAAATTGATGAAATTTATGTAATAAATATTAAGCGTATTTGATGATGATAGTTTGTTTGAATGATATGAGAATGAATTAATGAAGTAAATGTGAAATAGAATGCTAAATGAAAGTAATTGAAACGAAAGAAATGTGAGAATGGAATTTGAATGAGGTAATTAAGTTCATTTGAATTTGAATGGTAAATAAAATTGATTTAATGATGGAGTATATTTTATTTTATTGTAACGGATTAATAATCCAATTTACAAAAACAACAATAATAATAATAACAACAATATATGACATAATATATTTTTGACGATCAATCCTTATAAGAGTAAGAATAAGATTAGAATATACGAGTATTGTAAAGTTTTTTGTCCTTTTACTAAAAACTTTACCTATAACTAATGACTGCCACTAGTTAATTTAATTTATGTGGGTTTGATAAATAATAAAACTCGCTAAACTTATAAGTAATAACCTGATTTATTAACACATTAACATTACTAACATTAACATTTACTAGCAACTACCGCTATTCATTACAACTACCATTTACGAGTACAACAGTCCCAACAGTTTACTGTTACTTACTCACTACGTAACGCCATCAAAACTGTTCCACGACTGACCACTGGTCTGCACTGCACCGAATTGCACTAGTCTCAGCTGCATTAACAAAGCTCTACTCACTAACTGACTAACCTGCCCAACTGGCTAACTCCGAAGCACTCCGCAACACTGACTCTCTCAAACTGTGTCTCCCAAAACTGTCTCTCAAAGACTGACTAATTCCAGCTGTGTCTGCCCCCCCTTTAACTGCGACTGCCCCACTCCAACTCCGTCTGCCTCACTCTTAATTCCGTCTGTCTCACTCCCACCTGCCACTCACTGGCTGGGAAAAACACATACTGCCACCACCCCAACTGGGGCCGCTCCCTTAGCTGGCTTTTACACAGCGGAGGACCGTTGCAGGCTACGGTCACTAAACTACTAGAACAATCTAGCCCCTTTCTTCTCCGGCTCAGGTAGAGACCGGCCCTTTTGTTCACACAGTGGCGGCCTGTTACCGACTTTGGTCGCTCAACTCCCAGAACAATCTAGGCCATTCTTCTCTCCTCAGGTCAACTTCGTTACAATATTTTGCCTGAACATATGTTCAACATACATTGGGCTCGTCATAATAAACTTTGGACTACAATAAATATTCACCTTATACAGTTCTAATAGTAAACAATATCAGTTCATTCAACTTTTGAAGTGAGTAACATTCCATCTACTGGTCAAGAAGTCGGCTAATCTTTAGAATAGCGCCCCAGAGGCGTGGCCTGTTTATTTTTAGGGGGTGGGAAGTACAGCGCACCTACCGGGGAAAATAAAAACTACTTCCCGCCAATGTGCGGATGGTGCGAATTTCGTAGCGCTTATGTTTGGCGCGCATGCGCAGTACACATACTGCATAGCAACTGCTTCCTGATTAATGTATTAATAGTTCCCGCGAGTGTTCTGTATGTGACCGGAGGTGCCGTTTTTTTGTAACTTTATGAGTATGAGCGTTTTAAATTTGCGGGTTTTTTTAAATTAAAGCATGATTGTGAGTAAGAATGGAGTTCGACAAGTATACCCTCCTCAGGAAAAGGACTCCACAGAATAAGGTAGTTTCTTTTTTGTTGTTCTGTGTAATTATTGTAATGAATGTTGTGACAAAAATTAAAAAATTGAGGGTGATTAGGTAGGTTAGGAGGGGGTATGGGAAAAAGAAAAAATCAGGGGGTGTGGGGGGCGAAGCCCCCCATTAAGAAATAAATAAAGAATTCGAAGTTATTCTGATTCGGTGCTACCATATAACCCGCTAGATTTAAGTGTGAATATAAAATAAATAAATAGTTTTATATTTATATTTGAATATGGCGGGTTCTATAGTAACAGCGAATCAGAATCACTTCGAATTAGGCCACGCCTCTGGGGAGCTATTGTAAAGATTTACCAAGAAGTCTTCTATTTTATAAAATGTATTATTCAATAAAAAGTCTTTAATAATTTTTTGAAATGCCTTCTGTTTTGTATTTCTCATTGATTGTGGAATTTGCTGCCATCAAGCTCGGCGCCTTGCTCGGATCTAAACAATCTCCTTCTAGGCAAATGTAGCCTTAAATTGTAGGAATGTTCATCACTTCTTAAAACATTTTTCTCACTGTTTTTTATATGCATTAATATTCGCATAAATAGATAACGACGGTAAGCGTTAATATTCCATTCTCCTTAAATAATGGTTAACAGCTGTCCATTTTTCTACTATGAAACATGATTCGTAAGGCCCTTTTTTCTACATTTTAAATATGATTTTTGCATCTGAGGCTGCTCCCCATAGTAACAGTGCATAACTCAGCTTGGACTAGGAACAAACCGAAATACGCTGTTTTCAGAACCTCCAGAGATACCACACATCTCTTAGCTTTTGTAAATAGGTAAATCAATCGTGCCAGCTTACCACTCAGCATCTGTAGTAAGTAACCTTTCCAGGAGAGATTTGAATGCCTAAAAACTTGAAAGGTGGGTCATTTTGTTCTTGAATTAGATTAAAAACCTTTGTTGTGGTTTTCCCTTTATTCAAAGATAATTGTTTTAGTATTAACCACTTTTCCAGAAACATCTGGCCATTAGAGGTACTTTTTCCGAACGTTATCATAAATTTTATCTTTTGTTATGAGTGTGGTGTCGTCCGCATAAAGCAAAAAGTTTCCTGAGGAGCACTCACCAACATCAAAGGAGCGGTCCCAAAACATAGCCTTGAGGAACTCCATACTTTAATTCCGATGTTTCTCCTAAATGTGACACATATTGCATTCTACCCATCAGGATATTGCTTAAAAAATTCCAACTGTCCTCCTTCTATGCCGTAGATCTGCAATTTATTTAACAATATTTCATGTGATACCATGTCAAAAGCTTTACTCAAATCACAAAACGTAACCTCCCATATTTCTTCATTTTCAAAGGCTTGAAATATTTCCTCAACTAAGGCGCACATCCTACCGGACAGTTTTAATAATACAATAGGGAATATCCTGCTTTAAAGGTGTAATTTTTTTTTTTTTTCATCAACCAACAATTATATAGGTTTTGAGGGAATATTTTAATCGCTTTAAATCATATTAATTATTTAATAATTAAAGGAATATTGGCCTAGGATATAACATATGATATATTGCATGTAATAAGTTATTGAAGTTTTTGTTTTGATTTTTTTTTTACGTTTAACAATGAAAGAAAATAATAATTAGTTTTTTTCTTCTATCTGTTTTTTTTAAATTTATATGAAATAAATTATTTGTGGGGCTTCTAGAAGGTGGTCGTCTATGGGGAAGAATTGTTTTTTTTCAGGGACTTTTCTAGTGTTTGGTGATAGTGAACCATCAAGATCATAATGGACACTTGGAGAATGAATGTTATTTACACAGACTGGCAGTAATGTCAGAAAGAGCGGTAGGTTTGTGAATAGCGCGGGATAAATTGGTTGGCTGGCTACACACTTGTGACACACACACACATGTGGAGTGAGTTGATATTAATTTAAATAAATGAATTAAAAAAAAGTAGTGTAGTAATCGCCTATTTTTTTCAGGCAGGCTTTTACCTCGCAACTAACTACCAACCAATTAGGTGTCGAGGACAGAGGCGATTAGTAAACATACTTTACTGTAAATTTCTTTTATTTAACCATTAAAATAAAATCCAAGGCATAGGAGTCCGAGAATCGAACCCACTAAACCACAATACATAATAACTTTACAGGTCTCGCCTCTAACCGCTCGGCTATCGTGGCGCCTCAATAAATGAGTGATTATACTGTTTGTAGTGACTGGACTGAAGTAATTTTTGTTTATTTTGAAAGTGAATTGAATGTATTAAATGTTTGATTTAGATTAGAAAATGGAATATATAATTAAAATAATTGTTATTATTTTGTGGATATAATGAATGGGAATATTGTAAATTTGGATTGATGAAAGAGTTAAAAAAAATTAAGAAAGGATTATTTACTTAATTAATGATGAATAAGCTACCAAATGAAATTACCAGCATTGGAAATGCCGACCGCCTGGCTATGGTTAGCAAGCGGTTCTTACATCGGGTCAAACGGGGAGCAGTAGGTATATGATAGTTGAATTTGATGGTTATTTTAGTTTTGATTGATGAATTAGATTTATGTTGATAGAAACTTCTTTTTTTGTGCATTAATGATGGATTGGTTAAGAAAAAAGATTGAAGAATTAAAAGAAAAGTGAAAAAGAATGAAGCAGTTGCATGAGTTGTACTAGCTAATGACCATGCCATGCCTTCTAGCGGGCTTCGTAAGTACTACTGCAAATTTTAACAGCTTACTATATTTATATAATAAATAAATAATAATATAATAGTGAATAGATTTTGATGAAAATTACGGTAAATACCATATTTCTAGAACATATGTATTTATTAATAATAACATAATAAATAGTATAGTATGTTAATGAATTTATTGTTAACAATCGTACTTTAAAGATAATATTAGCACTGGAAATAGTATGACTACTTGGAATTAGTTGGCAAGTAGGAAGAAAATTGCGTACTGTTGAAGAAGTTTTGTATACTTTTTTTTGTTTATATAAATTAATCATTTGAAATAAATTTGTTTGTGATAATAAGAATAGTTGAAATATGTATAAGTGATATTCGGGTTTATGATGTGTTTTTAGTAGTTTGGATTAGAATAATTGAAAGCAGTGCAGGCAGCATTTGAGGTATAATCATAATGAGGATTGTAATGTTTTCATTTTGTTAATGTAATGCATTCGATTAGTTGTTTGAACTTTGCTTTGATTTTGAATATATTTTATTTCTCTTTAATTGAATTGTGATTGAATTATTTTTGGTGAAAAATATTTGCTACATCTGTTTACATCACTGATAGTACATCATTTGAACTATCATCTGAACCATTAAATGTAAGTAAGAAAACTATTTGATTCTTTACTTCAATTGTAAAATGAAATTTGGTAATAGTGTTTTTTAATAGTTTTGTTTAGTTATTGAAGAAGTGAAATAGAAAGGTAGGATGAAAAAGGGGAAGATAAAATATAAAAATAATGGCTGTTTTAGTAGGAAAGGAACGATGGGAATGAATTGCAGGGGATTTTTCTGTTATTGCAGTTGAGAAAACAAATATTTATGGAAAAAGTGTATAGATTTGAAGGAAAAATTAAGGTGAGTGGAGTATCTGTAATAATTAATTGTTTTTATAATGATGATAGTTGATGAATACATTTTGTTTGAAAGTCCCCTGGTCTTTTTGACACTTGATTTTGTAGATGTTGGTGAAAAGCAAGTAGCAAAGAGGATATTCTTCAAGACGTTTTTGATATATTCATAATGTATTTATGAATTTGAAAATAATTTGTTATTTGTTGAGAGAATGAAAGTTAAAAGAGAGATAAAACAGATAGATCTTATATTAGAAGGTAATTTGTATGGCTTATTATTATTTGATATTGAAGTTTTTTGAAAGCGTATTAAGATTTGAGGTGTATACCACGAGAAGGGATGCAAAATGTTGGATTTTGTTTACGCAATATAGTTTTTACACAACCCGCTTATCATCAATATTTCTTATTATTATATACAGTAAAAGCTCCTTATTCGCGCTTCCTTC
Source organism: Rhodnius prolixus (assembly GCF_049639745.1). Lineage (NCBI taxonomy): Eukaryota > Metazoa > Arthropoda > Insecta > Hemiptera > Reduviidae > Rhodnius > Rhodnius prolixus. Next base: position 66,562,828 of record NW_027411581.1, read on the forward strand.
ATTCGCGTTTTCACTATTCGCGGATTAAAAAAATGCGACCCAATTCCTATATTCGCGGAAGTACACTATGATAATAAAAGGATTCCAATAGGTATCCAACCCAATATCCTTTGTAAATGCCGTCAAATGGACTAATAAAAAAAGTAAAATAGATCTTATTACAACTTTGCCTAAAGTATGTTGTTAAATGATATCGCCGAGGACTTTGACATAAGCCGCCTTCGCCGCGATCGGTGATTTTGAGAATGTAAACGCACAGAATGAAAGCAATTGTTCGTGATCCAGCAATAGAAAAAATGGAAGTGGCGTTGTCATTATGGATCGAAGACCGCATCCAAAGAAAGGGTGCCCCTGAGTGGTCCAATGGTCCGGGAGAAGGCAAAGTATCTTTACGCTCATTTTAAAGAACCTGATGGTAGTTGTAGTGGCAAGTTCAAACTTTGACTGCAAACAAAAGCTTTTAAAAACTGCCAAGCAAGAGAAAATTACAAAATTCTTCAAACCATTGCCTAAGCCTTAAGATAATTAATCAAAATGTTCAAAAACTTCAATTAAATTGATTTTTTTATATATTTGTTTTTTTTTTATTTTGTCACCTAGGAACGTATCCCCTATAATCCCTTATAAATTACCATTCCGTATTCACGGTTTCTGTATTTGCGGCATATTTATGGAACATATACCCCGCGAATAAAGAGCTTTTACTGTACAAAATAATACGTCATTCACATTTCGGCCCCCCTCCAATATTGCACCTTTAATATTAGACAGTAAAATACACCCTTCTTCACTATTTACATGTGTATATTTTTTCATTTACAAGTGACTAGATATTTATTAAAAACAAAAAAAAAAAAAGAACGCAGCGATTAATATCTATATGGCATGTGTAATATTAATTATTAATTTCTTTGTAAATTTATAAAAAAACTTGTTTATGTTTAGCCACCTTTTCACATATAAAGCAGTTGTTTTTATATTGTAAAATGAGTAAAAGTAATAAAAATGTTTCATCAAGCAACAAAGGAACCAAATTTACCAGATGGAAAGGCAACATAATTATACAAACGAAAACCAAAATATTTCAAGAAATGGTTGAAAAAAAAACCCAAAAAGATGGCTGGCGCAGTATTCGCCAGAATTGCAGAAAGTACAAGCGCCTATTGTCAAGTAAAGGTCCCCATAGATATCATGCCAGAATGGTAAGTTTATGCACTCTATTAATAAAATACTTGATTCTTTTTTTTTTTTTTTTTTGTCTTTTACCCATTCTTAATAGCATCTGGTAATTTGTCCAACCATAGAGTGCGGAGCACTTTCTTCCGACATATTGTGTTACGGTGCGGGTATACCCCCATGGAATTTTGGGTTAAATTTGGGGTTAGAGAATGGAAAAGGAAAAAAGGGGTAAAAGGGGAGAAGAGAGAAAATGAATGCGTTTCCGTTTCGAGGTGGAGAGTGTAGCAGAGCGACAAAAATAAAAAAATAAAAATTGTGGGGAACATGGTAACAGAGATAAATATAAACAGTATAACCATGGAATAGTAGATAGATGAACAATAGAGTGTGGTGCAGGGCGTGTGGGGAAAGTTAACAGGCCCGAGAGAGGAGGAGCAAGCCGGCTGCGAAGCAAGGTGGTGCGACACAATTCTTACGGTGTTCACCGGATTTTCTTTCCTGTCTGGAAAATTCTTTACTACCTTTTTTGCCAGCCCAGTGTGCGTGGCGAATCACCTGAAGAGGGATCAAAGTAGTAAAGACGGAAGTGGAGTTGTAGTCGAGAAAACTACCAGAGAATCGCAGGGAAAATATCACGAGTCTACCCATCAACAGATAAGAGGAAATTACAGCATTTTCTTCTTTTCATCATATTTATATAGCTATATAAAACCTACGGTAAATAAAGGCCTTGTTAAACAGTCAATAGTTGCGGGTTGAACTGTGGGGACAGTTTTGAATTTTCTAAAAATTTTTTTTTTTTATGTCTGTATATAAGTGTTACATGTCGGTCGTCTTTGGAAAAGAAAAAAAGGAAAAATGAGAGAGGGGACAAAGGTTTAGCGGGTATTTTAGTGGCGGAATTCGGGTTCTTTTTTTTGGTTTAGAGTTTTATTTAAAACGAGAGTATTTTATTTTTCCTTTTTTTTTTGTAAGAGATATTGTATAATTTTCATTTATTATTTTATGATTAGTTTATTAGTTTATTTATTTCTTTTGGTGTTACGAAGATAAGTTCGTAGGATTTTGTTTTTTGTTATTTTCCTGTATTAAAATAAAGGTGTGTAATTTGTCAGGAGAACGAGAGGCGTTTTTGTACCAGTGCTCCCTCTCTTCCTTACAGGGGTGAAGTCAAGGAAGACCGTATTTAGAGGAAAAGGTGGAGGCGAAAAGAGGAAAATAGGAAGGAAGTACCTATGTTTGTAATTTGTCTTTCTGATACACTCTCGGAAGCCTCAAGGTAAGAGGAGTATATTCCTTTTTTTGTTATTTTTCTCCGGCCACTTATTGTGTGAAGATTTGGTGGAAAGCGGGAGACATTCATTTTCTCTCAACCGTTATTGCTGGACGGCGGGAGGAGGAGATTAGATAATAGAGTGGTCTACATTTCAAGGTGACGCGGTAGCCGAGCGGGCTAAGGCTGGAAACATAGTGGAGCGGCGAGCAAAGCGGCGATGATAGCTGCTTCAGATCAAAGAGAGCGACGAGCAGCGAGCAAAGATTCGCATGCACATAGTGACGAGTTTAGTCGCGTTCTCCTTTTGACAAAACAAGACGGAGGAACTATTTTTATATGGGAATTTTTCGTCGAAACTTTGGTATTTGCAGCAGCTTAGTAGTAGGAGCTGCAGTGTACATGACATAAATAAGTTTAGAAATGAACTTGGTGAATTTCATCACTTGTACCAACAACTTCGGGAGCATCCTGGCAAGTTTCATGCGTATTTTCGAATGTCTATATCAACATTTGATTACATACTAGCCCAGTGTAACCCCATTAATCAAATTCAAATTATATTGTTTTTGAATAATAAAACTCACAACAAAGGTTAGGCACAATATAGAAAAATTAACTAAATTATTAACTAAATACAAATCTGTGTAACCCCATTAATCCTAGCAGTTACTTTAAGATAAGAAAATCAAAATAAATAAAAACAAAATAGAAATATATACAGATAAAAAGAAATTAGTCAATTAAAAAAAAACACAATAATTTTATTAAATCACTTTATTATTACTAATAATTATTAAATCAGTCGTAATTTCTTCTTTTTATTTTATTTTATCATTTATAATGTAAATTATGTATTTTTGAAAATAGTTCTTAAATAAATTAATTATTAAATTACACGTTTGCAAAACATCGTACTGGATTTGACGATTCTGATAGTTATATTCTTATGGTAGGTGAATTCCTTTCATAATGCCGACGCTGTTTTGAGGCCTACTTTTTTGCTATTAATCACAGATTTCTGCGCATCAATTTTTAACATAACCCCAATTATTGTATACCGTTCGAAAGGTGATCGTATGTAGATGTTTTTCCTGAATAGTGCACGGTTTTTTCATATAAAATGTTTTTGAGAAAAATGAAGTCCAAGTTTTTGGAAAAAATTAGAAACTTGCTATTTCTTATGTTTGGGCCACAATTTGAAATACTTAATATTATTATTTTGAAATATAAATTAGCTTATTTAAAAGGAAATTTAACCTTCTTTCTAATGAGCTAATTGAAATTGCTGCAGCTATAATAGTTTGAGAAATATAGGCAACTGTTTGCTAAAAAGTAGTAACACCTTGAAAAAACATAAAATTAAAAATATCTATAAAACGGAGCCGAATCGGGCCATAGTTTATATGGAATTTTTTGTTGCAAATGATGCCCAGAATCGCCTCCCGAAGGTACCGTAGTCTTATGCTGAACACCCTGTATACAATAATATGTTTAAAACAATCTACATATTATGTATTTAATCAGATGTAAATTTATTATAATTATTATTAAGTGACTCTTGAGGGTGGAGCCTCCTACAATCCCATGAGAGTTTTACAACTAAATTTGTTTAAATTTGTATCAAAATATCAATTTTATAATATACACTAACTTCACAAAATACCCATAACAAATAATTATTTCAAGTCAAATTTCTTTATTCACAACATTGGCACCACATAAAAGAAAGAAGTTTAATTGAGAAAATGAGAAAATATGTCCAAAATTAATTAACTAATAATAATAATAATATTTATTTACAAAACTTTACATATGTACACAAATTTGAAATGATACAGAAATTGAGGTTTCAAGCTTAGCGCCTATATACACTCATCAAATTATATTTGGTTCAGATGTTTCCTTTACATATTTACATATTAAGGAAAAATTTTAAAAACCTTATCTTGATATGCAGGTAGTTTTTTTTTAATGATTTAAGGCGCGCCAACATCAAAGGTTGTTGGCGCCCGGAGCTTTTTTTCAGTGCACTGCCTGCCACCGGACAGTGTTCTCTCGTTACAGACAGGTAGTTGTTACAAAGTATGCTTTAGGCGTATATATTTATATTTTTTTTATAACCAAGAGAGTTTATATTGTAATTAACAATGGCTACTATGTGAGGGTACGGACTATTGTAACAAGTGGAGAGACAATAAACAGTAGTGGAGATGCCTAGGAACGTCAATTACTGCGCGTGCATCTAGTCCATGTTGTTGTTGTTGGCGGCTTTTTTTCTTATAAAGTTTGTGAGAGGTGTGTATATCATGTTGCTTAACCATCGTGTAAATGTTGTCTTTTTATTACTATTTTTCATTTTTTACGTAATCACTGATTTTCACCACTGATTATATCAGAAAAGGTTGCTAAGCATAGACAAGTTTTTTTTATAAATTCACATAGAAATTAATAATTGTAAATAATAAGAAAAATAAATTAGAGAAAACACAAAACTAAAACACTGAAACAATAATAATTATATACTTAATACTTGAGGGTTTGAATAAACACCAATCTAACATAAATATAGTTTATTCACATAATTCATAAGGCATAACAAACATAAAGCATAACATAAGATAAAGAGTGTCACAAACTAAACTGAGGAATGTCTCTTACTACCTGCAACCCTCTAGCCACCCCTAACGGTCATCCCTACTCATACACCCTCAACAGGGTTGCCACTCTAATACCAAGCATTTAAATCTACCTACAACTTGGCCAAATCTGACCGTGATCGCCCCCGATCAAATGAGTTACATTAATAAAATTACAATTTAATCAAAAGTACTAATTAATCATAGGAATAAACATAACTCACTTAAGTATACAAATACGTATAAGCTAATACATAAACAGAATCAAGTTAAACAAGTGCTTATTAATGCGCAATAAGAAATTAATACAATAAATAAATGATAATTAAAACAACCTAAAACTATCATAACAATAGGATGAAAAAATAACTGCCATTTCAGTCGAGTAAAATTTATTTTGCCGAGCTTTCGACCTAGGGACTAGGTCATCTTCAGGGCTGTGGAACATATTTACAGTTTGTTAACAATGATTCTATTGAAATGAATAAGTATAATAAAACGAAATTTACAAAAATTATTTATACCTAGTTTAGAAAGTAATACTATTACATTTCAGGGTTGGTGTGTCTTCTGTCTTGGTCTGCTCATGGACTGAGTGTGATCGGTCTATATGTAAAGCAAAAAGTAGCCTGTCTTTATTTCTGTTCAGCTTATAACAGTTTGCTTTTATGTGGCCTTACTTTTTGCAATGAAAACATTTGAATCTCATTTCCACTTACATTTCCACATTTTCTTTTAAATTCGTCCACGAGTTTTCCTTTCACATACTCCAAAGTTAACTGATCATCTGGCCTCGCATCCAGTGCCGTTACAAGTGTACTATACTCTTCTAGCAAGCCACTTAATAGCAATGCTGCCACGTGAAAATCTTTTATTTCTTCTCCTATAACCCTTAACTTTTCCACAGTCTCTAACGTGTTCCTAATATAGTCCTCCATGGACTGATTACTTAATTTAGTTTGGTTTGCGTCTCTTTCTGGCACAATTGTTGAATGGAAGTGCGCATCTTGTCATGTTTGCAAACTGAAAAAGTAAAGATTGTTGAAAAATCGTTTTAGAAAGGAATTTAGCCAATGAATGAATAAGAAGCAGCTGGTCAAACGATACCGTCCGCGCAGAAACTTACAATAATTTTTGTGTAAGTGGGGGGAAGATGCCACACTTGACACTTATTTCCGTTTTTTAGGAAACTGGGTTATCGAAAAAAAACACCAAATGTATCAACGTCCAGGTTGATTTTTATTCTTTAATTACATTAAAATTAATTAATTAATTAAAATTAATTACATATTAGATTAATTGCAAAACCATTAAAAATGCATTTGAATGAAATTTGTCAAAACTGGCATCTTCCCCCCATCATTACCATTCTGGAGATTAATGCGCACAGCCGTCTTTTTGTTGTTTTTTTTTTCCACTTCCTGAAATATTTTGGTTTTCGTTGTTGTTGTTGTTGGTGGTGGTGTTGTTGCTGATGTTCCCTTCTGCTACCCTTCGGGAAGTGGAGATTCTTCGCACAGTGAATTCTTCTCACCAGTAATTATGCGGCCAAATTCCGCCTGGATGATTTCTTTCCTTCCCAATTTTTTTGGATCCAACCAAAAAACGTACAGTAACCAATTCGTCTCGTTGTTGGTTTTTTTTCTAATTAAGTTTATTAGTGGTCTGTAAATGTTGCTTAAAAAGCGTGTAATTGTTTTTTTGTTATTGCTTTTCATTTTAACAAACTGATTATATCTCACACTGTTGTTGTTGTTGGTGGTGGTGGTGTTGCTGATGTTCCCTTCTGCTACCCTTCGGGAAGTGGAGATTCTTCGCACAGTGAATTCTTCTCACCAGTAATTATGCGGCCAAATTCCGCCTGGATGATTTCTTTCCTTCCCAATTTTTTTGGATCCAACCAAAAAACGTACAGTAACCAATTCGTCTCGTTGTTGGTTTTTTTTCTTATTAAGTTTATTAGTGGTCTGTAAATGTTGCTTAAAAAGCGTGTAATTGTTTTTTTGTTATTGCTTTTCATTTTAACAAACTGATTATATCTCACACTGTTGTTGTTGTTGGTGGTGGTGTTGTTGCTGATGTTCCCTTCTGCTACCCTTCGGGAAGTGGAGATTCTTCGCACAGTGAATTCTTCTCACCCGTAATTATGCGGCCAAATTCCGCCTGGATGATTTCTTTCCTTCCCAATTTTTTTGGATCCAACCAAAAAACGTACAGTAACCAATTCGTCTCGTTGTTGGTTTTTTTTCTTATTAAGTTTATTAGTGGTCTGTAAATGTTGCTTAAAAAGCGTGTAATTGTTTTTTTGTTATTGCTTTTCATTTTAACAAACTGATTATATCTCACACTGTTGTTGTTGTTGGTGGTGGTGTTGTTGCTGATGTTCCCTTCTGCTACCCTTCGGGAAGTGGAGATTCTTCGCACAGTGAATTCTTCTCACCCGTAATTATGCGGCCAAATTCCGCCTGGATGATTTCTTTCCTTCCCAATTTTTTTGGATCCAACCAAAAAACGTACAGTAACCAATTCGTCTCGTTGTTGGTTTTTTTTCTAATTAAGTTTATTAGTGGTCTGTAAATGTTGCTTAAAAAGCGTGTAATTGTTTTTTTGTTATTGCTTTTCATTTTAACAAACTGATTATATCTCACACTGTTGTTGTTGTTGGTGGTGGTGGTGTTGCTGATGTTCCCTTCTGCTACCCTTCGGGAAGTGGAGATTCTTCGCACAGTGAATTCTTCTCACCAGTAATTATGCGGCCAAATTCCGCCTGGATGATTTCTTTCCTTCCCAATTTTTTTGGATCCAACCAAAAAACGTACAGTAACCAATTCGTCTCGTTGTTGGTTTTTTTTCTTATTAAGTTTATTAGTGGTCTGTAAATGTTGCTTAAAAATCGTGTAATTGTTTTTTTGTTATTGCTTTTCATTTTAACAAACTGATTATATCTCACACTGTTGTTGTTGTTGGTGGTGGTGTTGTTGCTGATGTTCCCTTCTGCTACCCTTCGGGAAGTGGAGATTCTTCGCACAGTGAATTCTTCTCACCCGTAATTATGCGGCCAAATTCCGCCTGGATGATTTCTTTCCTTCCCAATTTTTTTGGATCCAACCAAAAAACGTACAGTAACCAATTCGTCTCGTTGTTGGTTTTTTTTCTTATTAAGTTTATTAGTGGTCTGTAAATGTTGCTTAAAAAGCGTGTAATTGTTTTTTTGTTATTGCTTTTCATTTTAACAAACTGATTATATCTCACACTGTTGTTGTTGTTGGTGGTGGTGTTGTTGCTGATGTTCCCTTCTGCTACCCTTCGGGAAGTGGAGATTCTTCGCACAGTGAATTCTTCTCACCCGTAATTATGCGGCCAAATTCCGCCTGGATGATTTCTTTCCTTCCCAATTTTTTTGGATCCAACCAAAAAACGTACAGTAACCAATTCGTCTCGTTGTTGGTTTTTTTTCTTATTAAGTTTATTAGTGGTCTGTAAATGTTGCTTAAAAAGCGTGTAATTGTTTTTTTGTTATTGCTTTTCATTTTAACAAACTGATTATATCTCACACTGTTGTTGTTGTTGGTGGTGGTGTTGTTGCTGATGTTCCCTTCTGCTACCCTTCGGGAAGTGGAGATTCTTCGCACAGTGAATTCTTCTCACCAGTAATTATGCGGCCAAATTCCGCCTGGATGATTTCTTTCCTTCCCAATTTTTTTGGATCCAACCAAAAAACGTACAGTAACCAATTCGTCTCGTTGTTGGTTTTTTTTCTAATTAAGTTTATTAGTGGTCTGTAAATGTTGCTTAAAAAGCGTGTAATTGTTTTTTTGTTATTGCTTTTCATTTTAACAAACTGATTATATCTCACACTGTTGTTGTTGTTGGTGGTGGTGTTGTTGCTGATGTTCCCTTCTGCTACCCTTCGGGAAGTGGAGATTCTTCGCACAGTGAATTCTTCTCACCAGTAATTATGCGGCCAAATTCCGCCTGGATGATTTCTTTCCTTCCCAATTTTTTTGGATCCAACCAAAAAACGTACAGTAACCAATTCGTCTCGTTGTTGGTTTTTTTTCTAATTAAGTTTATTAGTGGTCTGTAAATGTTGCTTAAAAAGCGTGTAATTGTTTTTTTGTTATTGCTTTTCATTTTAACAAACTGATTATATCTCACACTGTTGTTGTTGTTGGTGGTGGTGTTGTTGCTGATGTTCCCTTCTGCTACCCTTCGGGAAGTGGAGATTCTTCGCACAGTGAATTCTTCTCACCAGTAATTATGCGGCCAAATTCCGCCTGGATGATTTCTTTCCTTCCCAATTTTTTTGGATCCAACCAAAAAACGTACAGTAACCAATTCGTCTCGTTGTTGGTTTTTTTCTAATTAAGTTTATTAGTGGTCTGTAAATGTTGCTTAAAAAGCGTGTAATTGTTTTTTTGTTATTGCTTTTCATTTTAACAAACTGATTATATCTCACACTGTTGTTGTTGTTGGTGGTGGTGGTGTTGCTGATGTTCCCTTCTGCTACCCTTCGGGAAGTGGAGATTCTTCGCACAGTGAATTCTTCTCACCAGTAATTATGCGGCCAAATTCCGCCTGGATGATTTCTTTCCTTCCCAATTTTTTTGGATCCAACCAAAAAACGTACAGTAACCAATTCGTCTCGTTGTTGGTTTTTTTTCTAATTAAGTTTATTAGTGGTCTGTAAATGTTGCTTAAAAAGCGTGTAATTGTTTTTTTGTTATTGCTTTTCATTTTAACAAACTGATTATATCTCACACTGTTGTTGTTGTTGGTGGTGGTGGTGTTGCTGATGTTCCCTTCTGCTACCCTTCGGGAAGTGGAGATTCTTCGCACAGTGAATTCTTCTCACCAGTAATTATGCGGCCAAATTCCGCCTGGATGATTTCTTTCCTTCCCAATTTTTTTGGATCCAACCAAAAAACGTACAGTAACCAATTCGTCTCGTTGTTGGTTTTTTTTCTTATTAAGTTTATTAGTGGTCTGTAAATGTTGCTTAAAAAGCGTGTAATTGTTTTTTTGTTATTGCTTTTCATTTTAACAAACTGATTATATCTCACACTGTTGTTGTTGTTGGTGGTGGTGTTGTTGCTGATGTTCCCTTCTGCTACCCTTCGGGAAGTGGAGATTCTTCGCACAGTGAATTCTTCTCACCCGTAATTATGCGGCCAAATTCCGCCTGGATGATTTCTTTCCTTCCCAATTTTTTTGGATCCAACCAAAAAACGTACAGTAACCAATTCGTCTCGTTGTTGGTTTTTTTTCTAATTAAGTTTATTAGTGGTCTGTAAATGTTGCTTAAAAAGCGTGTAATTGTTTTTTTGTTATTGCTTTTCATTTTAACAAACTGATTATATCTCACACTGTTGTTGTTGTTGGTGGTGGTGGTGTTGCTGATGTTCCCTTCTGCTACCCTTCGGGAAGTGGAGATTCTTCGCACAGTGAATTCTTCTCACCAGTAATTATGCGGCCAAATTCCGCCTGGATGATTTCTTTCCTTCCCAATTTTTTTGGATCCAACCAAAAAACGTACAGTAACCAATTCGTCTCGTTGTTGGTTTTTTTTCTTATTAAGTTTATTAGTGGTCTGTAAATGTTGCTTAAAAATCGTGTAATTGTTTTTTTGTTATTGCTTTTCATTTTAACAAACTGATTATATCTCACACTGTTGTTGTTGTTGGTGGTGGTGTTGTTGCTGATGTTCCCTTCTGCTACCCTTCGGGAAGTGGAGATTCTTCGCACAGTGAATTCTTCTCACCCGTAATTATGCGGCCAAATTCCGCCTGGATGATTTCTTTCCTTCCCAATTTTTTTGGATCCAACCAAAAAACGTACAGTAACCAATTCGTCTCGTTGTTGGTTTTTTTTCTTATTAAGTTTATTAGTGGTCTGTAAATGTTGCTTAAAAAGCGTGTAATTGTTTTTTTGTTATTGCTTTTCATTTTAACAAACTGATTATATCTCACACTGTTGTTGTTGTTGGTGGTGGTGTTGTTGCTGATGTTCCCTTCTGCTACCCTTCGGGAAGTGGAGATTCTTCGCACAGTGAATTCTTCTCACCCGTAATTATGCGGCCAAATTCCGCCTGGATGATTTCTTTCCTTCCCAATTTTTTTGGATCCAACCAAAAAACGTACAGTAACCAATTCGTCTCGTTGTTGGTTTTTTTTCTTATTAAGTTTATTAGTGGTCTGTAAATGTTGCTTAAAAAGCGTGTAATTGTTTTTTTGTTATTGCTTTTCATTTTAACAAACTGATTATATCTCACACTGTTGTTGTTGTTGGTGGTGGTGTTGTTGCTGATGTTCCCTTCTGCTACCCTTCGGGAAGTGGAGATTCTTCGCACAGTGAATTCTTCTCACCAGTAATTATGCGGCCAAATTCCGCCTGGATGATTTCTTTCCTTCCCAATTTTTTTGGATCCAACCAAAAAACGTACAGTAACCAATTCGTCTCGTTGTTGGTTTTTTTTCTAATTAAGTTTATTAGTGGTCTGTAAATGTTGCTTAAAAAGCGTGTAATTGTTTTTTTGTTATTGCTTTTCATTTTAACAAACTGATTATATCTCACACTGTTGTTGTTGTTGGTGGTGGTGGTGTTGCTGATGTTCCCTTCTGCTACCCTTCGGGAAGTGGAGATTCTTCGCACAGTGAATTCTTCTCACCAGTAATTATGCGGCCAAATTCCGCCTGGATGATTTCTTTCCTTCCCAATTTTTTTGGATCCAACCAAAAAACGTACAGTAACCAATTCGTCTCGTTGTTGGTTTTTTTTCTAATTAAGTTTATTAGTGGTCTGTAAATGTTGCTTAAAAAGCGTGTAATTGTTTTTTTGTTATTGCTTTTCATTTTAACAAACTGATTATATCTCACACTGTTGTTGTTGTTGGTGGTGGTGGTGTTGCTGATGTTCCCTTCTGCTACCCTTCGGGAAGTGGAGATTCTTCGCACAGTGAATTCTTCTCACCAGTAATTATGCGGCCAAATTCCGCCTGGATGATTTCTTTCCTTCCCAATTTTTTTGGATCCAACCAAAAAACGTACAGTAACCAATTCGTCTCGTTGTTGGTTTTTTTCTAATTAAGTTTATTAGTGGTCTGTAAATGTTGCTTAAAAAGCGTGTAATTGTTTTTTTGTTATTGCTTTTCATTTTAACAAACTGATTATATCTCACACTGTTGTTGTTGTTGGTGGTGGTGTTGTTGCTGATGTTCCCTTCTGCTACCCTTCGGGAAGTGGAGATTCTTCGCACAGTGAATTCTTCTCACCCGTAATTATGCGGCCAAATTCCGCCTGGATGATTTCTTTCCTTCCCAATTTTTTTGGATCCAACCAAAAAACGTACAGTAACCAATTCGTCTCGTTGTTGGTTTTTTTTCTAATTAAGTTTATTAGTGGTCTGTAAATGTTGCTTAACCAGCGTGTAATTGTTTTTTTGTTATTGCTTTTCATTTTCTCGTACTGATTATTGATATAACTAAATTCTGATGAAAAGGTTGCTAAGCGTAGACAAGTTTTTTTATAAATTTATATTAATATTACACATGCCATATAGATATTGTCACTGCGTTTTTTTTTTTTTTTATTGTCTCTGACGAAATGGAACCTAATGTCGATATGCTTGCTTCGATTATGAAAAGTCGGGTTCTGAGCTAGCTTCAACGCACTCGCATTGTCCATATGCAGGTTGACATTAGCTACATCCTCATAGCCTGATTCCGTAAATACCCATAACCAATAACTATTTCAAGTCAAATTTCTTTATTCACAACATTGGCACCACATAAAAGAAAGAAGTTTAATTGAGAAAATATGTCCAAAATTAATTAACTAATAATAATAATATTTATTTACAAAACTGTACATATGTACACAAATTTGAAATGATACAGAAATTGAGGTATCGAGCTTAGCGCCTATATACACTCATCAAATTATATTTAGTTCAGATGTTTCCTTTATTTACATATTTACATATTAAGGAAAAATTTTAAAAACCTTATCTTTATATGCAGGTAGTTTTTTTTTAATGATTTAAGGCGCGCCAACATCAAAGGTTATTGGCGCCCGGACCTTTTTTTCAGTTCATTGCCTGCCACCGGACAGTGTTCTCTCGTTACAGACAGGTAGTTGTTACAAAGTATGCTTTAGGCGTATATATTTATATTTTTTTTATAACCAAGAGAGTTTATATTGTAATTAACAATGGCTACTATGTGAGGGTACGGACTATTGTAACAAGTGGAGAGACAATAAACAGTAGTGGAGATGCCTAGGAAGGTCAATTACTGCGCGTGCATGTAGTCCATGTTGTTGTTGTTGGCGGCTTTTTCTCTTATAAAGTTTGTGAGAGGTGTGTATATCATGTTGCTTAACCATCGTGTAAATGTTGTCTTTTTGTTACTATTTTTCATTTTTTACGTAATCACTGATTTTCACCACTGATTATATCAGAAAAGGTTGCTAAGCATAGACAAGTTTTTTTTATAAATTTACATAGAAATTAATAATTGTAAATAATAAGAAAAATAAATTAGACAAAACACAAAACTAAAACACTGAAACAATAATAATTATATACTTAATACTTGAGGGTTTGAATAAACACTAATCTAACATAAATATAGTTTATTCACATAATTCATAAGGCATAACAAACATAAAGCATAACATAAGATAAAGAGTGTCACAAACTAAACTGAGGAATGTCTCTTACTACCTGCAACCCTCTAGCCACCCCTAACGGTCATCCCTACTCATACACCCTCAACAGGGTTGCCACTCTAATACCAAGCATTTAAATCTACCTACAACTTGGCCAAATCTGACCGTGATCGCCCCCGATCAAATGAGTTACATTAATAAAATTACAATTTAATAAAAAGTACTAATTAATCATAGGAATAAACATAACTCACTTAAGTATACAAATACGTACAAGCTAATACATAAACAGAATCAAGTTAAACAAGTGCTTATTAATGCGCAATAAGAAATTAATACAATAAATAAATGATAATTAAAACAACCTAAAACTATCATAACAATAGGATGAAAAAATAACTGCCATTTCAGTCGAGTAAAATTTATTTTGCCGAGCTTTCGACCTAGGTACTAGGTCATCTTCAGGGCTGTGGAACATATTTACAGTTTGTTAACAATGATTCTATTGAAATGAATAAGTATAATAAAACGAAATTTACAAAAATTATTTATACCTAGTTTAGAAAGTAATACTATTACATTTCAGGGTTGGTGTGTCTTCTGTCTTGGTCTGCTCATGGACTGAGTGTGATCGGTCTATATGTAAAGCAAAAAGTAGCCTGTCTTTATTTCTGTTCAGCTTATAACAGTTTGCTTTTATGTGGCCTTACTTTTTGCAATGAAAACATTTGAATAATACAACTTTGTATTATTTGTCTTATTAAATTTTGACTTATTACATACCTTAAATGCTGCCTCATTTCCACATTTTCTTTTAAATTCGTCCACGAGTTTTCCTTTCACATACTCCAAAGTTAACTGATCATCTGGCCTCGCATCCAGTGCCGTTACAAGTGTACTATACTCTTCTAGCAAGCCACTTAATAGCAATGCTGCCACGTGAAAATCTTTTATTTCTTCTCCTATAACCCTTAACTTTTCCACAGTCTCTAACGTGTTCCTTATATAGTCCTCCATGGACTGATTACTTAATTTAGTTTGGTTTGCGTCTCTTTCCGGCACAATTACAGAATGGAAGTGCGCATCTTGTCATGTTTGCAAACTGAAAAAGTAAAGATTGTTGAAAAATCGTTTTAGAAAGGAATTTAGCCAATGAATGAATAAGAAGCAGCTGGTCAAACGATACCGTCCGCGCAGAAACTTACAATAATTTGTGTGTAAGTGGGGGGAAGATGCCACACTTGACACTTATTTCCGTTTTTTAGGAAACTGGGTTATCGAAAAAAAACACCAACTGTATCAACGTCCAGGTTGATTTTTATTCTTTAATTACATTAAAATTAATTACATATTAGATTAATTGCAAAACCATTAAAAATGCATTTGAATGAAATTTGTCAAAACTGGCATCTTCCCCCCATCATTACCATTCTGGAGATTAATGCGCACAGCCGTCTTTTTGTTGTTTTTTTTTCCACTTCCTGAAATATTTTGGTTTTCGTTGTTGTTGTTGGTGGTGGTGGTGTTGTTGCTGATGTTCCCTTCTGCTACCCTTCGGGAAGTGGAGATTCTTCGCACAGTGAATTCTTCTCACCCGTAATTATGCGGCCAAATTCCGCCTGGATGATTTCTTTCCTTCCCAATTTTTTTGGATCCAACCAAAAAACGTACAGTAACCAATTCGTCTCGTTGTTGATGTTGTTGTTGTTTTTTTTTCTTATTAATTTTGTGATTGGTGTGAATATGAGGTTTAAACAGCGTGTAAATGTTGTTTTTTTGTTACAGTTTTTCATTTTTATAACCACTTATAATTATAATCATAACAGAAAAGGTTGCTAAGCATAGACAAGTTTTTTTATAAATTTATATTAATATTACACATGCCATATAGATATTGTCACTGCGTTTTTTTTTTTTATTTGTTTGTTTTTAATAAATATCTGGTCCCTTCTAAATGCAAAAATATACACATATAAATAGTGATGAAGGGTGAATTTTACTATCTAAAATGTAATATTGTGAGGGGGGGCCGAAATGTGAATGACGTTTTATTTTGTATATAATATTGAAGATAAGCGGGTTGTGTTGTAAATGAAGGAAGATGACAGCTGGCAGATTGTACATGTTTCCTAGCTCATGTCACAAGATGGCTAGGCGCGTCAACATCTAAGGTCCTACATTCTTAATTGGCCTCAATTTAGGTCGTAGTCTTGGAGGTAAGCGGGTGCCCTTCTCCTTTGTTTATGAACATTTAAGGGTGATGATCTGCAGCTTTCATCCAGAACGTTGTCCACTTCTCCTTTTTTCCTCATCTATGTTTATTCGACTATCCTCATCATCTCTCTAATTTATGTCCTCATCATCTTGTCCCCGTATATTACGGGCTTCCCAAATTTTCATGTCACTAGCGTGAACTGAGGTAGCAAACCGTCGTCCCTCTTTATCCTCTAGGTCAGTTACTGTGTATGTGGTTGTGTCTTCGTGGGTACCCCAGGGTGCTCCATTGCTCTCCTAGATTAGATTAGATTAGACTAGGGCGTCCTCAAGACCTACGCCACTGCGACCCCTTTGGATCTATTGTGGCTCCCCTCACTTTAAAGCTCACCCTCCAGAACTGTCCTTTTAATGAGACTCTTAATGCTCTTGGGTAAAGCTCACAGGCCTTGGCTTTTCCTCCCTGAGAAGTAACATCCTTAGCCCCAGACAAGCCCCTCACACTGACACAATACGTGCAGTGCCGTTTCCTCCTCTTCCTGACAGAACCTACAAAGGCTATCATTTGCCAGGCCCATGCGATGAATGTGTTTTCTGAGCCTGCAGTGGCCAGTTAATAGGCCTACAATGATCCTTACAGCCCCCCACGGCCTTGACGGATTAATTCTGCAGTCAGCCTCGGCGAATAGCCATTAATGAACTCTTTCGCCTGTCTCTGCCCAGTGGTGGCAAGCCACCTCTCCTGAGCCCTACTCTGCACCCATAAGTTAATGGTTGCAGTCTTCAACACACTTCGGAACCCCAACGAAGTGTCCCGCAGGGCCTTCCCGGGCCAATAGATCTGCCGCTTCGTTTCCCTTATGTCCTGAATGTCCAGGTACCCAAACCAGAAAGACCTTATTTTGGTCACTATTGCTCTCCTAACAAACACCAGATCGCCTATCTCAAAAGAAGTTTCTTCGCGTGCCCTCATGTCAAATGACTCATATATTCCTGGCCATCAACCACTTTACTTCTAATATCATCCTGTAATCGTTCGGGTGGGTTGTACTCGGTCTTCAGGAACTCTCCCAAGCCTGAATCAATACTGGGTAATCGTGGATGGAAACCGTACAAGGCTTCAAAAGGTGATTTTCCGGTAGCTTCTGATATTACGTAACGTTGAGGGCCATCCTCACATTCTTCCATTCTATTGTCCCAATCTGTACCATCTTCCTTTAATGATCTAATCACGGTTTTATTCACTCTTTCCACCATCCCGTTGGCCCTTGTGTGTCTCACAGAAATCAGGTTGTATTTTATGCCATAACCTTGGCAGTACTCCTCGAATTGTTGACTGGTGATAGCTATTCCTCTGTCTGATACGATCATGTCCTTATTCCTGTAGGTATCCCTTTTTCCATCACTAGCTGCTTCAGGTATTTCAACGTAGTCGTGGTTGAAAATTCACGAAACGAGTGAGATTATCAGTGACGACCAGAAGGTGCTGGTTGCCTTTCCCACTCTTCACGAAGGATACCAGGTGGTCCGCATGTAAGATAGCGAACGGCCTTTTCCCGGGTGCGATAGGGTGAAGTTTTCCTCTTTTCTTTCCGGATGGTATCTTATTCAAAATGCATTGGATGCAGAAGTGGAAGTGGCTCTTAATATATCTCCTCATGGCTGGAAACCAGTAGAATTGTTTGCTGTTTGCTAGCGAGCGTTCTAGCCCAAAGTGCCCCATCAGATCATGGGGTTTTCACTGCCAAAGTTTTCTTGAAGCTATTGGGGACCATTAGAAGTTTTCTACCCTTGAATGTTTTATAAAGTATTCCATTAGATCCAGGGGTCTCAAACTCAGTTTACCCGGGGGGGCCACTGGAGGTAGAGTCTGGGTGTGGTTGGGCCGCATCAGGTTTTCCACAAAGAAAAGCTCTTACTAAAACATTCCAATGTTATCAAATTTTTTCATCTTATTTTGTATTTCAAATAAAAATAATTTAACAAATTCATAAGAAAAAATAAATCAATCAGCAATTTAAAAAAAAAAATAATTATACAGCAGATATAGAAGACTGAAGAAACTACATATAGTCGCTGACTAGAGAAATGTAATTGTTATTGTTCAGATTCAAATGTCTGTATTAACAGTTCTTTAACATTTAACTCTCTGAACATGAATGGAACATTGAACACAAACAGTTTTGAACATAAACGTGGCTTCTTCTGCCTACTTCTTGCTGCTAGACATCTGGCAGCGCTTACTCTTGCATAGCCGAGCCACGTTTGGCTTAAAGGAGGAAGCAGTTGAGACCCTCAGTCTCAGTAGGGCTTGAAGATGCTCATCAGTAAGCCTGGACCTGTACTTGGACTTATTGAAGTTCAAAGAAGGTAGAGAAGAGCTTTTCGCTCAAGTATGTGCTCCCAAAAAGATAAATGGTCCGCTTAAACATTCGGGAAAGCTCAGGGAAGCTGGTGGGGGGGGGGCAATTCTTTCAAAAATTGCCAGGAGCTTGTCGGCTTTTCCTCTCACCTCCATGAACTTGGCTTTGAGTTCAGAGTTACACTGCAGGTCAATGAGCTCCATTTGAAGCACAGGAGGGGCAACTTGCACATCAAAAATTTGAAATGTGCCTCTGTTCGTCTTGAAGCCTGCAATTCTGCGTTAAAATTCCTTCTTTAGCTTCCACATACTCCTCAACACTGAATGGTGTGCCTGCATCCATGAGTGCCTTGCATGCTGGGAAATGGCAAAGGTTTGTCTGAGAAAGCTGGTCTTTCCATAACATAAGTTTTGTAGAGAATGCTCTCACGTTGTCATAGGCAGTACTGGACAAGTTGCCCCTGGCCTTGTAATCTTAAGCTCATGTGTGATATCAACAAAAAAAAGCTGTAGTCCATGAGCTATTTTGGATCACTTAGCACAGGAACAGCAACCCCCATCTTTCTCCGTGAAGGCTTTCACATCCGCTCCACGCACAACACTGAAAAGTGCCATTCGTATCAAACTCGGGCCGCACAAACATTAAACTTTGATATTGAGGTGGGAGGCCGCGAGCTTGAGACCCCTGCATTAGATAGATTCACGTTTTCCGCTTGTTGATGCACACCCGCGGGTCTGTCTTCGGGTCTCTTTTCCAAAGATATTCCTTAACCTTTGCAGTTTTTCGTCCGTCAATTGCCATAATATCACCTCTTCATTAGACTCATTTCTTATCATTGTGCAGAAAGTTTCTTCTTCTCTAATAACGGTTTCTACAAGATTGGTACTAGCTGGTGGTAGATTACCTCATTCTCATTTACCGAAACAGCTGACTTTGTTGATACGGGCGAATCAATATGAATGTTTTTGAAAGGATCCTCTTCTCGGTAACCAATTTTTACCATCCACATTGCAATAAGCCGCATTGGTCTAGCAAACTCCGACCAATTATCACTTCTGGCCTTGTCTGGAACAATTAATAACTTCACTTCCGTGCCCAACACTCCGTCTACGCTAAGTACAGCATTCGTCCATTCATCTACCTTTAAAGATTCGTGTGACTTCCTCCAAAACCAATTAATTAGCTCTGTCTTGCCTGGAATTCTTCTCAAGCCAAAACGTATTGCTACTGAGTCTCTAATAGTGCAATCTGATGCCCCAGTATCTACAAGACAATGAGTAAAGAAATCTCCATTAATTTGAACCTGTTCTATATATGTTTCAGACAAGTTAGAATTAGGTGCCCTGAGCAATCACATTAATCTGACTATCCTTAGTGTAGTCCTTAGCAACATGTTTTGTGTCCCCCACACTTCTGACACTTTCTTTCACTTGATGAATTTGGGTAAGTGTCCCTGTTTGCCACAAGCGTAACATCTAGGCCTAAAATTTTCTCGTGGGCTAGATTTTCCTGAGTTTTCTGTGCGTCGGAAAAATTCTGTTTTCTTACTACTGATACTCTTAGTTTTACCTTCATTAGTATCCTGTTCACTACTACTTGATGAATCTTTATTTTTCGATTCTCTACTCTGAGTGCCCCAATTCTTTCTAATTCTCTGCAAACAGGCTTCGTTAACTCTTATCATATTCCTCAATAGAGACCCTTAATTCGTCTTCGTCGTGATGTGTGATGGTCACTAAGATGTTTAGACCACAGTCCTTCAATAACTTGTAACTTGATCTCTGTAAAGGGTAATTACACAATCTTTACCTTTTCCTGCAGGTAATCTTCAGTATCTTATTGTTTTCCCTGAGCTCTATTGGCTATTTCTCTCAATTTAGTTCCCATATCAATCTCACCTACATAAGTTCTCATTAAATTTACTTTGAAAATCATTCCAGGTTCGAACACTATTTGATTGAAACCAATCTTTAGCCGGTCCGGCCATACTTGCTCTAGCCGACTCCAATTTAAAACTCGTCAGGCCAAGCGTGCAGTTTAAGCAACGCTAGTCAAGGCCTCTAACCGTGATTCAGCCTCATGACGTGGAACTTTGCCATTAAACTTTGTAATATTATTCTTAAAGTCTGGAATTATTTTGAATTCTTTTGTTTTGTTCATGCTTTAAACTTCTAATCAACGTTTCATTTTGCGCTAGCATTCTTAAAAGAATAGAATTCTCACCAACCTTTACTTCTGCTAACGCTTGATTTAGTGGGGTTTCGATATCGTGTTTTTCTTCATCACCCGAGTCTGAAAAAAACATTTTAAACTATAACAAATCTGTCTAGCTATCTCTTTCACTAAACCTCCAATATCTAATCTAAGAAACATGCAATCAGCGATTAACTCACTTTCTTCAAATCCCACTAATAATTTCACTAACTTTACTGTTAAAACATTTCAGATCCTGGCTCTAAACTTAAACCTTTCAAATTTCCTTAATCTCTTTCTGTTTGCTCTATCACCTTCTCGCGACTTAAAATTAATTTATGTACAATTTTGATAGTTTTTGTAGGCGCTTCTGAAATAGTTTTCTTTAACCAAGCAATCTTTTCCATTGCCATGCAATTAAAATAAAACAATTTCTTCAACACAAAAATAAAATTTATTAAAAAACTTACAGTAAATTGTCCAAAAGATACAAACATCAGGGAATAAAAATAACCACAATTCAATCCCAAATTTCTTGGTAGTTGATAACTTGAACCTCTTTATGTTTTCTTCAATAATCTTCTAAAAACTTAATTCTACTAAGAGACGCAAGTCTTTCAATCCTTCTCAAACAATTTGTCTTATATATCTAGATCCAACTTCTGAAATTTGTTGTTCACCTACCTTTTAGGGACAAAAAAACACAAGATAACTCAAAGTAAAATTTACGAACGAATCTCTTTATTTCACAATTATTTGATGGTCTGATAACATGAAATACATAACATGCTTAACAATTATTATGTTCAGGCACATAGTTGTTTTAAATAAGCACACAACTAATAAAAGAAAAATAGCGTTCTCGCAGTATCAATATATCAACAATCGCCAGTGCAAAACTATATAATAAATGAACAACCATTAACCATAACCATAAGACAACCTTTTTCCCTCGTCAAAACTCGTGCATTCTATATAAGCAGTGTTGCCACATGAGTTTATAAATAAGGTGCACAGATATTGTGCCAGAATGGTAAGTTTATGCACTCTTTTAATAAAATACTTGATTCTTTCTTTTTTAACTAAATTTGTTTAATTTTCATCAATATATCAATTATATAATATACACTAATTTCCACAAACAAAGGGACAAAATTTACACAATGGGTTGGCAACATTATACTCGTTTGCAAACCACAGTGGAAGTTCAGCGATCGCCATAGCTCTGACCACACGTCTAGCGCCACAGGCCTTACTCACTGTCAGTGTCCTTCTGAAGGTCGTTCTCCCCACTGCGCTACGCACTGTGCCTGCATACCCCTTCTCTGTGCGTCATCTACTTCATTGCCGCCTTCACAGCTGTTAACTAAAATTTAATCCAATTATTATACTTCAAGCAAAGCGTTACATTCTTCTGCCTCTTTTATTTATTCATTATTAATCATCAATACCGCCAACAAATTTTCACTAAATGTATTTTTTCTCTTTATTTATTTGAAATAAACCAAACACTTCACTTCATCAAACAATAAACTGATCGATTAACATACCTTCTAAATTAACCAACCAATCAGACAGCTGCAGAAGTTGTCATGGTGTCTTTTGTTTGCCCTCTTTATGGCCCTGGCTCTTCCGGCCTTGACCCCAAGGTGTCCAACCTTGTCTCGAGGTGGTGGGGCTTACGCACTAAGGGCACTAGATTTTAAACCTCTCTAAAACTCTCGTGTCTTCCGTTTCTGGGAGTTAAATGGTTGTGTGTGCGGTGTAGCGAATTAGTGTAAGTGAATGTGCGTCAGTGTCTGTTGTTGTGATGTGCTGGTTTTCTGTCTGGAAAAAAAGAAGCAGAAAAGAGGAGATTGTTAATAATAATGAAATTTGAATAAGTAAAATTATTATTTTTTCATTGCTGCTATGCCCTGGGATACTAACTGGTAAACATTAAACATCACATCAAAACAAATGGAACTGGCTTTCCACTGTAGATTGGAATATGTATGTGTTTCTTTGAATTTTTAAGTAAGTAAAACTGTATTATGTAAATGTGAGAATTTGTTTAAATTTAGGTAAACATGTGTGCTTATATAAGTTATATTTTTAAATTAAACAGCTGTGTTTTTAAAAATACTTTATTTTCAAAATAGACGTAGCTATTGTATTTTATCAGAGAAAAATACAAAAATTGATAAAGTTAATATTTATCTAACTTATAACAATTAGGGAACCCTATTGTCCTTTCACTATGAAGGTACGAATAAGAATTAAATTATAATTATGATCTTTAGATAATAATATGTGGCACATACAGACATTACAGGAGGGGATTTCTCGTTGGCATTGCAAGAATTCCATGCAGCTGCTTAATCAGTGAAATAAAAGTTAACATTTAAATATAACAAACTATAACTTATATTTTGTTTGTGTATAAATGTGTGTGTATTGGTGTCTAGTGTATGATGATAATGTTGATGGGTGTTGTTGTGTTGATGAGTGTTTGAATGGTTTTGGGTGTAAAGTCTAGATGAATTTGTGTAAGTGAAATATTTATATTTATCTATAGTTGTGATGTGCTGGTTTTTTTCTGCTTCTTTTTCATTGATAAGCATGAAGAAGTAAATTTTCGAAAACGAAGAAATTATGGAGTGTGATAAAACTTTGTGCATGCAGTGGTGTTGGGGATTTGGGTGTTTTGCTGGGGGTTAATTGGCGGTTGTGAAGGGTGACAGTGTAATCGAGTGGCGGGTGGAAACTAGCTCTCGAAGGACAACCCTATAAAAAAAATAATAAATATGCAGTGGTGTTGGGGATTTGGGTGTTTTGCTGGGGGTTAATTGGCGGTTGTGAAGGGTGACAGTGTAATCGAGTGGCGGGTGGGAGCTAGCTTTCGTGGGGCCGCCCTATAAAAAAAATAGGTAAATCTTAAGAATAGCTCCCCGGAGGTGTGGCCTAATTCGAAGTGATTCTGATTCGCTGTTACTATAGAACCCGCCATATTCAAATATAAATATAAAACTATTTCTTTATTTTATATTTACCCTTAAATCTAGCGGGTTATATGGTAACAGCGAATCAGAATCACTTCGAATTATTTATTTAGGATTGATATTTCTATTTAAACACCCCCTGATTTTTTCTTAATAGGGGGCTTCGCCCCCCATACCCCCCTCCTAACCTACCTAATCACCCACAATTTTTTAATTTCACAAGATTCATTACAATAATTACACAGAACAACACAAAAGAAACTTACCTTATTCTGTGGAGTCCTTTTCCTGAGGAGGGTATACTTGTCGAACTCCCTCCAGAAAATCGAACAAAATTTTATAACATTCATTACTCCATCCTCACTCACACTACAATCATGCTTTAATTTAAAAAAAAAACTGCAAATTTAAAACGCTCATGCTCATAAAGTTACAAAAAAAAGGCACCTCAGGTCACAAACAGGGCACTCGCGGGAACTATTAATACATTAAACAGGAAGCAGTTACTATGCAGTAAGTGTACTGCGCATGCGCGCGAAACATAAGAGTTACGAAATTCGCACAATCCGAAACAGTTCATTGGCGGGAAGTAGTTTAAAATCTCACCGGTAGGTGCGCTGTACTTCCCACCCCCTAAAAATAAACAGGCCACACCTCCGGGGAGCTATTCTTTAGATTAGCCAAAAAATAATAAATAAATATGCTGTGGTGTTGGGGATTTGGGTGTTTTGCTGGGGGTTAATTGGGGGTTGTAAAGGGTGACAGTGTAATCGAGTGGCGGGTGGAAACTAGCTCTCGAAGGACAACCCTATAAAAAAAAAAAAAAAATAAATATGCAGTGGTGTTGGGGATTTGGGTGTTTTGCTGGGGGTTAATTGGGGGTTGTAAAAGGTGATAGTGTATTCGAGGGGTGGGTGGAAACTAGCTCTCGAAGGACCGCCCTATAAAAAAAATAATAAATATGCAGTGGTGTTGGGGATTTGGGTGTTTTGCTGGGGGTTAATTGGCGGTTGTAAAGGGTGATAGTGTATTCGAGGGGTGGGTGGAAACTAGCTCTCGAAGGACCGCCCTATAAAAAAAATAAATAAATAAATAATCAGTGGTGTTGGGGATTTGGGTGTTTTGCTGGGGGTTAATTGGGGGTTGTGAAGGGTGACAGTGTAATCGAGTGGCGGGTGGGAGCTAGCTTTCGAGGGGCCACCCTATAAAAAAAAAAAAAAAAAATAAATATGCAGTGGTGTTGGGGATTTGGGTGTTTTGCTGGGGGTTAATTGGGGGTTGTGAAGGGTGACAGTGTAATCGAGTGGCGGGTGGGAGCTAGCTTTCGAGGGGCCACCCTATAAAAAAAATAAATAAATATGCAGTGGTGTTGGGGATTTGGGTGTTTTTGCTGGGGGTTAATTGGGGGTTGTAAAGGGTGATAGTGTATTCGGGGGGTGGGTGGAAACTAGCTCTCGAAGGACCGCCCTATAAAAGAAATAATAAATATGCAGTGGTGTTGGGGATTTGGGTGTTTTGCTGGGGGTTAATTGGGGGTTGTAAAGGGTGATAGTGTATTCGAGGGGTGGGTGGAAACTAGCTCTCGAAGGACCGCCCTATAAAAAAAATAAATAAATATGCAGTGATGTTGGGGATTTGGGTGTTTTGCTGGGGGTTAATTGGGGGTTGTAAAGGGTGATAGTGTATTCGAGGGGCGGGTGGGAGCTAGCTTTCGAGGGGCCACCCTATAAAAAAAATAAATAAATAAATATGCAGTGGTGTTGGGGATTTGGGTGTTTTGCTGGGGGTTAATTGGCGGTTGTGAAGGGTGACAGTGTAATCGAGTGGCGAGTGGGAGCTGGCTTTCGAGAGGCCGCCCTATAAAAAAAATAAAAAAATATGCAGTGGTGTTGGGGATTTGGGTGTTTTGCTGGGGGTTAATTGGCGGTTGTGAAGGGTGACAGTGTAATCGAGTGGCGGGTGGGAGCTGGCTTTCGAGAGGCCGCCCTAAAAAAAAAATAAAAAAATATGCAGTGGTGTTGGGGATTTGGGTGTTTTGCTGGGGGTTAATTGGCGGTTGTGAAGGGTGACAGTGTAATCGAGTGGCGGGTGGAAACTAGCTCTCGAAGGACAACCCTATAAAAAAAAAAAATTAAATAAATATGCAGTGGTGCTATACTTAAATTAATTTATACAAATTACGAACATAATCTTGGTATCAGAGATATAGATTCATTTAAAGAATTGCAAAAAAATAATAGCGGCGAGTAAAAAAGTAGTTATCATCGATAACGGTGGAGGTTATTAAAGACAGTCATACCGTATATCGACCGGGTTTGTCGATTCCTGGTTGCTGCTGCCTAATCTTAAAAGAACGAGGAGTACAAGGGTCGTTTGAAAAGTCCGTGCAAAGTCAGAGAGATAGCACCACTGGCGCGTATCGAGGTTATGTTTAGTTAGTAGCATCTCTTGGAAGAACACACACCAAGTTTCAGCCAGATCGGTCTATTTCTTTGTGTTTGGCATTCGTTTGAATCGAGGAAGTCGAGTGATTTTCAAAAAATGGACGAAAAAGAATTTCGTGTGTTGATTAAACACTACTTTATGAAAGGCAAAACGCTTCAGGAGACTAAAGAGAAGCTTGATAAACATTATGTTGACTCTGCACCTTCGATTAGAACAGTTTATAAGTGGTTTCAAAATTTTCGGAGTGGCCATATAGGCACAAGTGACGCTGAACGATCTGGACGCCCTGTTGAGTTTACTACTCCAGAAATCATTGATAAAATCCATGATATGGTGATGGATGACAGAAGAGTGAAGGTGCGTGAGATTGCTAGTGCTGTGGGCATCTCGAATGAACGGGTACATAATATTTTGCATCAACATTTGGACATGACAAAGCTATCCGCAAGATGGGTGCCGCGATTGCTCACGCTTGACCAAAAACGAAATCGTGTGAAGTGTTGCAAGGACGGTTTGCAGCTGTTCCAGAAGAATCCGCAGGACTTTAAGCGTCGTTTCGTCACTGTAGATGAAACATGGATACATCACTACACTTCTGAGACCAAAAAACAATCTAAACAATGGGTTACCAAGGGGGAATCTGCGCCAAAATAAGGCGAAGACCGTTCTTTCGGCCGGAAAGATTATGGCGACTGTCTTTTGGGATTCGCAAGGAATAATCCTCATGGACTATCTGGAAAAGGGTAAAACTAATACAGGTGCATATTATTCATCGTTATTGGACCGTTTGAAAACCGAGCTCCAAGTAAAACGCCCACGATTGGCCCACAAAAAAGTCCTTTTCCATCACGACAACGCACCAGCTCACACCTCAGCAGTTGTGGTCGCAAAATTAATGGAAATAGGGTTCCAACTCGTTTCACATCCCCCCTATTCTCCAGACTTAGCTCCCTCAGACTACTATTTGTTCCCCAATATGAAGAAATGGCTGGCGGAAAAAAGATTTTATTCAAACGAGGAGGTGATTGCAGAAACGAATGGCTATTTTTCAGACTTGGACAAATCCTATTATTAGGAAGGGATCAACAAACTAGAGCAGCGTTGGACGAAGTGTATAAGCCTAAAAGGAGACTATGTTGAAAAATAAAAAAGGTTTACCCCAAAAAATTAAGTAGTTTTTATTTTTGCACGGACTTTTCAAACGACCCTCGTATATTGTCAGATTGATGGAGAATCTGCTGAAGGGTACTTTTAGAAGATCAAATTATGTAATTTCTAATGAAGGCTACGCTTGTGGAGAAGAGAAAACTTGGGCTGCTTTAGATCATAATTTGGCATACAAATGTTGATCTGAAAGGTGTACAACAACATAACCATATTGTGGTGAACTGAAAGAGTTATTTCCTGAAAATGGAACAAACTATAAAGAATGGACCTGTTTATGTGGAACTAAGGAAATGTTTGTGACTTTATTGTGTTTACCACTGGTGTAGAACCGAGTATTGATTTCATCAAAGATACAGGTATTTTATTATTAACATCTACATTATTCTGTTGAGTTATAAGTGTTTTTTTCCCCCTAAAGATTAAAGGAGAAATATTTTTTTCAGAAAATTGGAAAACTTAAGCACCGTCTTCCAGATAATGATCAATAAGTCTGCTTCTAACCCTCTACAAAAAATTATTAAATAACCTTAGTTACCAACTATAGACTGAAACTGATGCATCTATTGACCTGTCTTGGAGGGGACAAATTCTACCTACTCACCAATTTGGGAATAGAGATTCAAACTTAACGAGACACCAACTACAAGGTATAATGTTTGGTTAGTTAGTTTCGTTGATTTTAAAATGTAAAAACATGCATGTTTATACTTTAAAAAAACATGTGTGCTAATGACTGGAACTAGATTAAGAAACAGTTACTGGAAATCGTTTCCTTGGCCCTGAACAAATGAGAGACTTCCCTTAGATATCCACTGTGAAGCTGTAATAGTCGCCATAAGTCTAGCCTTGCCGCCTCTCGTTAATCATCAATTTATAATCTCATTTCTTTATTTCGGGTTGGATGCTGGTATTTAAAGTTCCATCTTCAATTCCAATTAATCAGCAGTCCATTGCGTAACTCTGCGCTCTCTAACGCATGGGAATCCTCCGATAAATCTGCTCTCCCTCGATATGATTACGATTTTTTAAAAAAAGAAAAACACAGACATAAATGATGAGGACGTATCTTTTCAATGCTTTAAGCATTATTTGATAAAAGAGTCACTGTTTTACTCATTGCTGATTGAAAAATTGACTGCGTAAATTTCTCTAAAAATAAAACTTAACACAAACCCAACAAACCACTTTCACTTCAATCCTGGCCAAACTAGCATGCGAAACAAGAGAATTAACTTAAATCTTTATTTATGACCTAAAAAAGAAGTTATCGCCTTTCTCTTCACAAACAAACCCCCCCTAAGATTTGACACTTTTTGTTCTCGAAACTTACGCAGACTTTTTTATCTTTTCCAGATGTCCTCCCTACTTGAAGGCTGTAGATGACTTGGTTTTTCCAGATATAAGCACACTTATTAGATTGCGATTTAATCAGAATTATTCGCCGCATCATCTAACCAGGATTGGTGTAGAAACAATGCACAAGTATTCGCACAGTACTTAGCTGGAAGAGTAGCAGACGCCGCCAACCACCTAATTCTGGAATGTGCTAATAACTCTAAAAGAAGAGAACGATTGTGGAAGGCTGTTAGAACAGAGCGACTGGATCTCCCTTTACCTGCCAATCTGAACACACTATACTTTCGGGTTGGATGCTGGTATTTAAAGTTCCATCTTCAATTCCAATTAATCAGCAGTCCATTGCGTAACTCTGCGCTCTCTAACGCATGGGAGTCCTCCGATAAATCTGCTCTCCCTCGATATGATTACGATTTTTTTTTAAAATGGCAGCATTTACACAGAACTCTTTGAGTTCATAAAAAAACAAAACAGGATAACTTTGTAAGTAATCAAAATACTTGAAAGACGCTCGCCATGGTCATGTACAGGATTTATAGAGTGAAACAACTAAGAAAACAAAACCCAAAAAGAAAACTCACAATAATTTAAACAGTGGATGCAAAGAAGAGACAACAACGTATGCATTTATAAGAATAGAATAATTGATTTTATGCTATATGGAAGATTTTGGATGTACTCGTATTAACAAGCAAAGATATTTCTTCGAACCTCCAATACTTAAATGGCTGATTTGCTAAGTTCAAGAGGCCAAAAACAAGGCGGGAACAAAACTGAAATAAACTGCTTTCACAAGTAGAAGACGGGGACTAAAGTTACTAAGTATAACGAGATAGTCAGATCTTTCAAAATTAACGACAGTAACGCTCAAGGAAAGGACGCTAACGAATTCCTGAAATCCCTCTAGGTATTTTTATATCTAGACTCACATGGATTGACTGAACTCAATAACATTAAAAGTAAACTGTCCTACGGGAGCAATGAATCCTGATAGAGAATTTCTTTAAAAGTCCCCTAGTTCTACTAAGTGGCTCTCAAGCAAACTAGAGATTCTATCTTCTTTTAAGAGATGGCGCCAAAGTAACTTCGTTTTACAATATGTACTTTCTATTGTACAATACATATATTCAGAAAGAAGAAATTTGCGAGATCAACAAACACAGTATGATGGAGTCTAAAAAGGTTTCTGGAAATTCCATCAGCAGCTGATGTGCGAATGTTTTTCCATGTATTTGCGATATACTTGCTACAGCTAAGTTTATTTATACTTAGAACCCTCATCTTTCGTCAGTTACTTTCATTTCCGAAAAGTTCACTGAAGAAGACTTTAGGGGTGCTTCAAAGGTAAGTGCTTATACATTTTTATCATTTTAATAATTTTTTTTTGTATAATTTATTAAGTTATCTACAATGTGTATATTAGGGTGTTTCAAAAAATGATGACTTTTAAATTTTAAAGTTCATTTAAAAACAAAAAGTTTCGTCCATATTAGAGCAAAATCGAAATTAATATTTAGAGGTCGCTACCATTGATCAAAAAATTTTTGTTTTGCTTTTTTTATAAAAAATCCTCATTAAATGTTTAGTATCTTTTAAAATTATTAGCAAAACATGTAATTGTACAAAGTTTATTTAAATATAATTTGCTATAAAGACAGAGGCAATTGGAATCATTTTGAGGGCCATTTTATTTTCAAAGTTGTGAATAATTAAAGAAGCTGTATTTTTGAAAAAAAAAATGTACATTTTTGAAAAATTTCAATTAATTAACGTTAAAATCACTTCATTTTTTATGTGTTTCGTACAGAATTTAAAAAACAAATTATTTTGGTTACTGAAACGTCTAAATTAGGGAATATTTTGCATTTATTGTTATAATTTGAAATTAATTCACTATCAGTCAATCAATTACTATCAAGTCGCGGGGCCACTGGCGATTCAGTCTGCGAGGAGGATTGTCAGAGGAGGCGAAAGACAGTACAAGAAGATTAGTGCTAGTAGAGAGAGCAGTATGGAATTTTTGATACTTAGTCTTGGCGAGTTGGTCTATAAAGGGAATGTTGAGGTCGGTGTGAAGAGTGAGGTTAGTCACCGTAGAAAGTAGCGTCAGCTATCTGTCGGCAGTAGTTTCGACTGAAATGTCTCTGTACAGTCCGTATGTTTGGCTGAACCCCACAGCTCTAGTCCTGTAAGTCCACATAGGTTTGAGGATAGTGTTGTATATTAAACGTTTCGAGTTCAATGGGTAATTTTGGAGCACCGTCCAAGTAGTCTGTAAAGCAGCTTCGCACGTTTTGCTTCATTGCTTGTCTTTTAAGTCTGGTGTGTGGGTTCCACGCGAGTCGTATCATTTTAATAATAATAATAAATTTGTAATTAGTTTCTGATAGACCTAAAACTAACATACATATTGTTGGTACGTATGTAAAATTATGAACTTCCTAGAAAATACACAATATGGCAAATTTTTTGTCAGAAGCCGATAATATAAATCTAAAATTTCTTTCTTTTTCCATTAAAAAAGCTGAAGTAGAACTTGCTAGTGATGACGGGATAAAAGTAGATTGGAAATTCGAGAGCAGGCTAAAAGTTGTTTACGCTGCAGGCGATGCCATGTACCTGTACTTGGGATTTAGCTAATCACTGGTTACAAATACACTTGGTGGACTCAAGCTCACCAGATGGGTACCTACGCTTGCTAAAGCTATGCATTGCTCAGTCAAGAATGAAGAATTTTGGGCAGGTATTGTGTGTGCTTTTATCCTTTGAATTATATTAAAAATCATTAATATTAATATTGCTTCGAATTATTTATTTTAGGATTTCTGTTTTGAACTGTTCACCCATGTTACATCTTTCTTTGGAATGAAAGTGGTACTATTGGGACTATTTAATGGACAACACTCATGAAATATTATTACGAGCAACCAAAGGGCAAGAATATAAGAATAAAGAATGGCCGAATGCAAGGTGCACAGACTTGGAACAGATGTGTGAAAATTTGCTACTTAACCATTTGGATCTAACTGATACAGCTGACGATTTACTTGATCGAAATTCAGATATTGATGAATATTGTAAGAATAAAAAACAAATAAATTTGTCTTTTGAATTCCTTTGGTCTTTTACTTGATTTAATTTGTAAAGTTATTAATGCTCTAGTTGCGATAACACGCTTAGACTACCCATCTTCCTTTAGGTAATTGTCCTTGTTAGAATTCCTGACCACAGGAAAAAAAAAAGTGGAATTAGACATTTTAATCGGGCATACCAATGTTGAGGGTATTCGTAACTCCCAAAAAACTCTGGTAGAGGATATACCCTCGTAACTAAACACACATCACAGGCCGATTTGAAGACAGAATGGTGAGAGATCAACTCGATCAAATTACATCTTCGGCAGATGTTGCTTTTAAGCATTGTCTTTCGTATAATTACGTTTTTGAATGTCATATTTCTTATAAATTCTGACACGTTAAAGCCCAGCAACTTGTTCAGTTTGTTTAAACCATCTTCTTTGCCAAATCTCAAGATAACCTGACCTGAAATCAAAGAAGCGATGATTCTAGAATCTAATTAAATACTCTAGACTATTTATTTTAGCAGTTCAGTTTGTTTAAACCATCTTCTTTGCCAAATCTTAAGCTAACCTGACCTGAAATCAAAGAAGCGATGATTCTAGAATCCAATTAAATAGCAGGTAAGTTTACAGAATCAGAAATCGTGATTACTTTTTTTTATGGAAGCTTTTAAAACGTTCAACTGGCCTTCAAGAAGCAGAATAGAGCTTTGTTAGCGCGATCTTGGTGCTTATTAACCTCACTATTCACTGAAAGATTCGTCAGTTTGCAGCGCTTAATTTTAGAATGTAATTTATTGTCAAGAAGCCTTTTTGGATTGTTACAGTTTTAAGACAATTTATATCAGCTTTAGCATTAAAACTTTTTTTTTTTATAAATCTGACTATTTTGAGTGAGATTCACTTACGGTTTTGATATTCAAGATGTGTTAGTTTTCTTTCTGGACCAATTCCTCGTTAATTTGAATCCCCAATCTTTAACTTAGTGCCTGGGCACTTTTATCTACACTGGCGAAGTACAAGTACAAATGTGTACTGGTCCAAGTGATGGTCTATCTATGTAAAACAGACAAAATATTGTCACTACCTGTAATGAAACCCTACTGCTACCTGTATTGAATCAGCTAGTTCTATCTAATAAATGTTCATTATGAATGATTACTGTATCGGTTATTTTCTGTTAAATTAAAATAATTTATATTTTGATACTTTAGAAATTATTATTTGTTTACTTTATTTTATGTAAATCAACATAGAATGCATACAGTATGTTACGTACTGTACAATACAGTATCTAAAGTAAAGCTTAGCACATTGTGTTAAGAAATATTACAAAATAAATAAAGAAATGAATAATAACATAATGATTTTAGAATTATTGACAGTCTTCTAAAAAATCTTGGAACTTATTTTATCCTCCAAGCGTCAGTATTTTAAGCTTGCCAGGTTTTGTATTTTGGTGTTGATTGATTTTACAAGTTGGAATATGTCAGTAAACTCCTACATATACATATAATAGCTTCAAGTCAGTTGAAAATTGTATTTCAGTGTAACATCTTAAGTAACTTCAGTATTAATTATTTTCAGTTTAATTTGCCTTAATTTTTTGGGGCGGGGCGGAATCACTTTTTTTAAAAAAAATAGGGATTTGAATCAACTCGTTCCACCATCAGATTCGTTCTAGTGGACCGAGTCCACTCAAATGGCTCATCACTTCTAAACTTGTAACTCGCTATTGTTAAAGTTACTTTAACTAGCTGTGCGATGTTTGGTAATGAAGATGTACATATTTCCTACAATTAAAATAAGAATTCGTAGGAAATCTATGCCTTAATTATTCTTAAAATTAGTAAACTATCATTACTTCATTTAGTTAAAGAATATGTAGGTTAAGTAAGTGACAAATAACAACAAATTAAGAATTAATTGTTAAACAGATTTTTAATTCAATTGATAATTTCTTAAAAAAATGTTTTCAAATTATGTCTAACGCCGTTAAAACTACCGAAAATAATTGTTCTAAACAAATAAAAAGAAATAAATTACATAAACAAAATACATTCAAATTTTACTGAACTAACTATCGATTGAATATTATTTTCGAATGGTAGATGCATAAAATATTAAACATGTTTCAAGTTTTTTTTTGGAAAACTCAATTATTCAAATTTGGGTTTTAAGAAATTTTTGTTTGTATTCGACAGTCGCCAAACTGTATATAGCTTAAATGTTGAGTTATTATTAAATTTTATTTCTTTGTAACTGGGTGATTGCCCGTTTTGTAAATAAATAAATAGATGGTGGTGCTTTGGAAAATGCTTAAAGTTGTGGTTCGTTCTTTAGGTTTCTACAAAAATCAATTTTGAAATATTTGGGAAAATGACACAAAATTGAAGTGTTAAGGCTTGGCTTAGTATAAAATTCTGTATTATAGACCTGTATTGCGAAGAAGCGAGCCTTGCTTGCAGACAGACACGTAGTCTAAAGCCTGACTTTAACTAACACAAACGATATACTCAACATCCACTGTTTAGCTATTATAAATTAAGTGATATAGATTGGTGGCCCTGAAAAGGGCCGTTGATAAGAAAATTATTTTACTGCTCAACTTAAGCACGTTCTCCTCTGATACGACGAGCCAACTGAATGTCCTTAGGCATAATGGTCACACGTTTAGCGTGAATTGCGCACAAATTGGTATCTTCAAATAGACCAACCAAGTACGCTTCGCTAGCTTCTTGTAAAGCCATCACAGCAGAACTTTGGAATCTTAAGTCGGTCTTGAAATCTTGAGCGATTTCTCTAACCAGCCTTTGAAATGGCAGTTTACGGATCAGTAGTTCGGTGCTTTTTTGATATCTTCTGATTTCTCTCAGAGCTACAGTGCCTGGCCTGTAACGATGAGGTTTTTTAACTCCGCCCGTAGCTGGTGCACTCTTCCTGGCTGCTTTGGTAGCCAACTGCTTCCTTGGAGCTTTGCCTCCAGTAGATTTCCTAGCTGTTTGCTTGGTTCTCGCCATTTTTCTCCAGTGCTGCCACAGTTACTATTCGATCAGAGAGTTTATGATTACTTTGGGCTCAACTGGGGTTATTTTATACTAGAGCTACTACCCCCTCCACAATGTATTAGGTAGTACCACAGAGGACCCCCACCATTAACAGCTGCAACTCCATGTCTGCCATATGCTGAGATAGAATTCAGAAATGGGAAATACTGATATTGCCAACCTAATTTTAATTTAAAATATAATAGAGGGAAATTAAACGACTTTCTCCGACTGAAGTTGAACGTAGTTCAATTTAATTGAAGCTATTTGTAATAAAAAGTAGATAACTTCATTTGATACTTTTTGAATACATTTTTTGTTAAACTCAAAATGGAAAGTTGATGTTTGATAAATGCCATAAATTTTTCAAACATTTACATTTATAATTTTACATATTTTGCTATATATTGTATTTTATTGTGCATATTAATTAATTATTTTATGGAGAAAATAACTATAGTCCCAATTTCTGCTTCAGGGAACTAATAAATCGCTAACTGAAGTACAAATGCTTTTAGAAAAAATTAATATTTCTATTTTAATTTCATTAACAAAGAGCTAGCGTTAATACGTTTTTATAAAATAAATTAATCATAAGTACGGTAACGCAAATGTTCTATTATAAATAATCAGTTCTACGTTCTGTCTGAACTACCACAAGCAATTTCCCTTTCTTATTTTACTGAAGCCTTCATTTTATTTGCACACTGCACATGCGTCATCTAACGATAACCAAACGAATCAAGGTCGAGGTTCCTTATTATTCGTTCATTTTATTCATGTCCAGGAAAAAATAAAATTAAATAAAATTTACGCTAGTAAGAGAAAATCAATTGCTTAATGAGAATTTTTTGTATTTCAGTTTACATAATATAGTTTTGATCTGAGATATGTAGTTTAACGAAGCCAAATCAATATTTACCGATGCATGACGAAATTAGGAAAATTAAAAAGAGAACATACATGAAATGAACTGGTTCAAGCATAAATTATTTTTAAAAATGTTATATTGCACTTGGTATACAATATTCGTACAATATGACAAGGCAGATACATTTGTATTTACTTCAATTAGGTAACCTAACCTAACGAAATTAACGTCGGCAGTTTTGGCTTAAGTTAACAATATGTAATGAACTCCTGTTGTTGTTAAATGTTATTGGTTTTAGAATTGATATATTTTTGAAGTTTTGCAGTACTGAGAACATTATCATATTTTGTTTTTTAATTTATTACCACAGATAATAAATAGAAATGGGCGATCTAATTTGAAAATTTATTTATTTTTGATTCATTACCACAATAGCAAGTACGTGGTCTAAATCAAAATACCTCCTTCATTTTTACCTCCAATAGCTTTTTCAACTTATAATTAATTACTATATTATTTTTAAATTTTGTATGTTGACCATATTTTAATTTAGTAATAATAACCTAAGTTGTTTCTTGATCTAATAAAAGTAGAATTAAGCCAAAATAAACTTTGAGATGTAAATTTGTAAAACATACCTTGTGTAGGCCAATAAGTGCTTGCTTACCTTATTGTGTTCCCAAGGCGAACAGTGTGCGGTTACAATTTTATCTGAAATTACCTCACGCTAGAATACAGTGGCTACAAAAAGTATTTGCACACCTACGATTTTTGTTATTTCCAAAAGGCAAATGAAATAAATTATATCGTACTGTCTTATATTTTTTTGTTAGTCATTTTAGATACATATTTTATAGAAAAAATTATTTAATTATATTTATGTTTGCCAAAAAAAATTAAAAACTACATTTTAAAACACAAAAAGTATTTGCACACCAAACAATATTCTTGTTTGTTTAATTAATAAATCCGTTCAAAGGTTGATTTAAAATTTTAAATTAGAAATAATTATGTTTTGGTTCCAATTCAGTTGTTAGCAAGATTAACATGGCAAAAACAGCAGAAATTTCAAACACAATTCGCTTTAAGGTAATTAAATTGCGGAATAACAAAAAAAGTTATCGGCAAATCGCTAGTATCTTAAATATGAACATGTCCACGGTGCGATACATCATTAAAAGGTACGAAGATAGGGGAACTATTGAAAATAAACGAAGAACCGGTAGACCTAAAGTGTTAAATGAAAGACAAAGAAGAGGCATTGTTCGTCAGGTAAAGGCCAATCCATTCACAAGTGCGGGCGAGTTGGCGAATATGGTCGCGACAACATCTCAGCGAGTGAGTGAAAGCACTATAAGGAATGTTTTGCACTTGACAAATTATTACGGTAGAACTGCTAGGAAAAAGCCATTCATTAGTGAGAAGAATAGAAAAAAAAGACTAGAGTTCGCAAAGAAATATTCAGGCAAGTCAATAGAATTTTGGGAGAATGTGCTCTTCACTGACGAAAGTAAATATAACATTTTTGGAAGTGATGGCCGGCAATATGTTTGGCGAAAGGTAAATGAGGAATTTAAAAATCAAAATATAATTCCGACAGTGAAACATGGGGGAGGCAACGTGATGGTTTGGGGCTGTGTTTCTGCAAAAGGTGTGGGTAAACTTGTGTTTATTGAAAAAAATATGAATGCTCGAATGTATGTAGATATTCTGCGCCAAAATTTGGGCCAAAGTGTTCGTAAGTTGGGTATGGAAAATTCATTTTTATTCCAACACGACAATGATCCGAAACACACAGCGAGAGTTACAGAGGAGTGGATGCTCTATAATGTGCCAAGGAGACTTCACACACCTCCTCAATCTCCAGATGTGAACATCATTGAACATATTTGGCAAATGCTACACGTTAGAATACGAAAACATACAATTTCTAATAAAGATTCACTGAAAAAGGCTTTACTAGAGGAATGGGATAAAATAAGCCTTGATGATATTAAACCATTAATTTGTTCGATGCCTAACAGACTCAAGGCTATAATAGAAGCCCAGGGA
Organism: Rhodnius prolixus; assembly: GCF_049639745.1. Classification (NCBI taxonomy): domain Eukaryota; kingdom Metazoa; phylum Arthropoda; class Insecta; order Hemiptera; family Reduviidae; genus Rhodnius; species Rhodnius prolixus. Next base: position 66,600,353 of record NW_027411581.1, read on the forward strand.
TTAAATACTAAATATTAAAATTAATTTTTTTATTAAATTTTATATAGAATCAAGATGTGTGCAAATACTTTTTGTGTTTTAAAATGTAGTTTTTAATTTTTTTTGGCAAACATAAATATAATTAAATAATTTTTTCTATAAAATATGTATCAAAAATGACTAATAAAAAGATATAAGACAGTACGATATAATTTATTTCATTTGCCTTTTGGAAATAACAAAAATCGTAGGTGTGCAAATACTTTTTGTAGCCACAGTAGGTTAGGTTTTCTCTGTTAAGGCTGCATCATGTACCCTTATCCTATCTAAGGAAGTAGTGCTAGTCAGACGTCCAAGTTTATAGTAATAAGTGATTTACTCATTTGGTGGCCCTGAGAAGGGCCGTTGAAATGATTAGTATCCAAAGCAAGGAAATCTACTTGGAGCTAGTATATTTGGTGACTGCCTTAGTACCTTCTGAAACAGCATGCTTAGCTAACTCTCCTGGTAATAGCAACCTGACGGCCGTTTGAATTTCCCTAGAAGTGATAGTCGATCGCTTGTTGTAGTGAGACAGCCGGCTAGCTTCGGCGGCAATACGTTCAAAGATATCGTTCACAAAACTGTTCATGATGCTCATAGCCTTTGACGAGACCCCAGTGTCAGGATGGACTTGCTTCAGCACCTTGTAAATATAGATTGCATAGCTCTCCTTCCTCCTACGTTTCTTCTTCTTGTCGCTCTTGGCAATATTCTTCTGCGCCTTGCCAGCCTTTTTCATCGCTTTTCCTGTTGTCTTGGGTGGCATGTTGAGCTTCGATTCACTTCGGTGGTTGCTATAGAACTGTATGAGAGGACACAATTGTGAACGTCTATTTATACCAATTTGTTGGTATGAAGCGAACCAATAGCCGTTCAGTATTTCGTATGGTGCAATGCGGTTGTGTATGTGTGTGTGTGTGTGTGTATACACTCTATCCCCACCACATTGCACTCTTCTCAAGGTGCTTTCAGAGCGGTCGTTAACACCACATCCACGTCATCATTCCTGGCAAACAACGTATTAATAGTTAACATGCAGACATCAGACTAAAGGGTCTCATTATATTATTTATTTATTTATTTATTCCTAGTTTTTCAATTTACATACGTCAACCATTAAAATATTCAGTTTCCTTACAAATTGTACAATTTAACATAACCATTGAACTTAGTCGACATTCGATACATATGATATTTATAAATAATTTTAAAGATAATAATCATTATTTTTTTATTTACAAAACTTTACATAGTTTTACACAAAAATAAAGGATACAGAAATTGAGGTTTCAAGCTTAGCGCCTATATACACTCAACAGATAAATATTAGTACAGATTAAAAGGGAACATATTTACATATTAAGGAATTTCTAAATAATAAAATGTTAAAATACTACTATTGAAATAATAAACTATAAAAATAAAATTTTAATCTAATGGGGCCTCAAAATTAATTATTTTCCATTTTGTTTGTTTCTAGGTTAAGAAAAGTATTGGTTATCGTGTTAAATTTTCTGAATCGATTTTACAACGAAAATCTTAATTTTTAGTTCCAAATTGTGATTTTTGAAAAATCTATTTTTTTTGTTGACAAATTTATGTAAAACATTTTACTGTAGAACTGAACAATTATTGGAAAGCCTAACTCGCCCCCCCCTTTAGAAAGTGTAGAACATTTCCACAAATGAATTGACTTGGAGTTACTTTTTATTTTTTTTTCATATGTTTGGCGTAATTATTTTGTTTCTGGGCTGGACAATCCTCAGCTCGTGTCCCAAGCATCCGCTACCTTCCCTTCTACGACGTCTAATCGATAGTTGAACGTCAAGTCTTACCTGAAAGTATGCAATTACTACACTCCATAATTTTTTATTTGCTACGCGTTTTTAGTTTGTATGAATACAAGAAAAACATAGATGAACTTGTAAGTAATTTTGTATTTTTATAGTGGACAGGTCTTCCAAGGCTTTGTAAATGCAAATTTATAGCAATAAATAAATTTTCTTCTTCTCTCGATACTCTTTTGGCTTTTACCAAAGTAGCTGCTCTTTTGTGCCACTTCTACACGAAGAGAGCAAAAAAAATAAGAGCTAGAAGTAGTCTATCTGAAGACATCAAGTATAGAGACAATCGCCACAATACAATCATACTTTCTGTAATAAGGATGTGAGACAATTAAAAAAAATTAAATCTTTTATAAAATATATTTATTTTTGTACATAATTAACATGAATAATTTATTTACAATTTGGAAGTAAAGATTCATAAAAAATTATATCTTTCTACATATTACACATTAGTACATATTACTGTCAATATATACATCGGAAAATATAAACGATAATATCGATCAGGAATGTTGAGGCTTAAGATCGAATCCTCAAAACAAAGCCAGCTTTAAAAAAAAAAAAGAGTGGAGATTCTTAAAGTACACTTACACGCTAAATAAATGATTAGTTTTTTTTAAATAGATACAGATCTCTGAACGATACATCAATAATATATTTAAAATATTAACATCAGGTGAGAACATTTCCATGATATTCTCTTAGGTAATCTCAGTTTTTTGGGGGATACCAAGATCACGTTTAGGTATTTTTGAAGATTTATTGAAAAATCTGGACCTCTTTGGAACGGCAATTTTCCATTACTAAACAAAATACTAAAATTTGAATCCACAGAGAAACGATTAGCTAAGTGGTTAGCGTAGCTTGCGGAGATCCTGAATTAGAATTGCAGCTGAGCAGTTGATTTTCTACATAGGCTGCCCCACAGTTCAATGGTGGGACAATCTTGGGCTGTAACGAGAGAATACTGTTCGGAGAGATTTTGCAGTGCACTGAAAGAAAAGGCGTTAATGATCTAACATGTAGGATGTGTGCCTTAAATTAGTAAAAATAATGAGCACCACCAGCTGTTGCATTTCAACATTTACGAAATCGAAAGAACACTACCTATACACCAACCCTGGGGAATTTCTAGTAATGAATTTCATCAATACGGCACAGAATTCTTAATATTCACAGATCTCAAACCACTTTCATACAATCTAAGCTAGAACAAGGAAATCCTGTATTAAAAGCGGAAGCCCTAATCAATTTCTTAAGTTACGCTCTTACAAAACAGCAAAAACTGATCTTATAAAGGGAAAGAACAATTCTATAGCTGTCCTGGTAACCTACAGGAGAGGGACTGCTATCTCTTGCAAAGATCGAGAAGATAGGTAGTGGTATGTTCAGTTAGATTCAGTAGACAGCCCAGTGCCAAAAAAAATAATGGAGCTTAAGGATTTAAGACGGAACTATAGTTTGTATACAAAACATCTTTGAAAAATATCAAGTTTTACTACAACCGGATGGCCGGGAACACAAGAATATCGTAGACGAGTTAGTAAATAACTTTCTTTGAATAGAAACATGAACATTACTCATGAAGAGGCATTTTAACTATAGAACGGGATGCTTATCAAATAAATTTCCTGTAGCCATCAATCATAATAATAATAAACGAAATTATAAACCGATTCTTTAAAAGAAAATGTGGCCTCCAAACAAACAGTTTTGGCAGAATCAATTGAAGGAAGAAGATATTAGGTTAGTTGTAATTGATGCAAGTACGAAATGTTTGGAGATTATATACCCTAGAAGAGATGTACTGCGGTAAGAACAGTTGTGACAATTTTTAAATAAATATTTTCGTGAAATTTTACTTCCGGTGAGCTAAGTGACAGAAAAACGGGGGGGGGGCACAGGTTTTTTTGGTTCACCGTATATTTTTACCAAGTAACAGAACTGGGCTGTCCTAAAAATGTTTACAAGAAGTTTTGCGGTCTTCTTTGAAGATGAAGGAATGCTTTTTTAATTGTCCTTGGGAGGAAGCCCTTCGTAAGTATCTTTGATATTGACAAAGCAAATCAGTCACACGCCACAAAGTTTCACATTTTTAAGAATAACATCCAAGAACTCCAGAGAACATGAAGGAATGTTTTTTTCTCTCTCTCTTAATCCATCAGAATTGTTCCTAGGGAGGAAGCCTTCGCTCCCTTCGCAGTATCTTGTGACATTCTAAAAACCTGGACATTCGTAGAAATATATCGTCAAAGCACAATCAGTCACACGCCACAAAGTTTCGCATTTTCAAGAACAACATCCAAGAGAACTCCAAACTGGATGTCTATCGTATCTAAAGGGCTACACAAAAGGAAGACAGGTGAAGAAGCCTTCCGCCCTCTATTATGTAAGTATACAAAAGGGTAAGAAGCCTTCCGCCCTGTATTATGTAAGTAAGTATACAAAGGGTGAAGAAGCCTTCCGCCCTGTATTATGTAAGTATATAAAGGGTGAAGAAGCCTTCACACCCTGTATTATGTAAGTATACAAAGGGTGAAGAAGCCTTCCGCCCTGTATTATGTAAGTATACAAATATTTATGTATCAATAGTAAATAAATAATGTTTGTACAAAGCTTCTTAATAATATTTATACATTACAAACATAAATTTCCTCTTTAGCTAAATAAAATTTAATATTTTTAAAAACAAAAAAGTTAACTTAATCAAAAAAAAAAACTTACAAAATTGTTAGGAACGTTTTTTTTTTTTTAATGGCTTACAAAACATAAAATTTCTTACTTTTGAAGAAGTACGATCTATTTGACCCGAGACACTCCATGAAAGACTTAAAGAGTTTGGTGACGGGGTAAGTACTAAGCAATGACCAAAACCCACCCCTTGTTAGGAGGTCTTAGAGTCTTAGCCGAGAAAATCTTCAGAAGTTGGATGTCCAAATCCTCAACTGGTGGACACACTTCACTAAGAGCGAGCTTAAAACTTATTTGATTGAGAGCTTAAGCATAATATGTTCTAGCTTTTTTTTTCTTTTTTTTTGCGGGAAGACTTATCTTTTTTGGATACTGGCATTTTTACTATAATAATATACAACTAATGTATTGTGCATAAACATCAGGTAGCATCATTTTCTGTGTGATGATGAGGCATCATCTGCAGTTGCATCACTCTCCTTGCTGATGCTTCTAACTGCAGGAATTTACCAAGTTTTATATCACTAAATTACTTTATATCCTATTTAGCCATTATAAATCAGAAATATTCGTTTTTTTTTCTATCTCTCTCTCTTTTTTTCTTTTAATTGTATCACAAATTAATTTTCAGAATATATAATAGATTAAATATAATATTAATACATAATATGAAAAAGTATGTATCAATTTATAAGGCTCTATTTGTTTGTTTTACTTAATTTTTTTTTTTTTTTTGACTGACTAGAAAACCGGTTTAACATAATTAAAACAAAGATTACACATTAGACGATAGGACGATCAGCGTGCTGCTATTATTTCATCGCCAAATATATCTATGACATCTTTTCAATAATAAATTCCTATTTACAATATTGTAAATATTATTAATTTTTTATCTTTAAAAAAGAAAAAACTTATTTATTCTTTTTAGCTTGCGGTTTTAACAAATCAACTAGATTTGTGCAAGATTTGGGAATATCTCGAATTAGGCCTCGTTGTTTAGCGTTCAGCCACAATGATTTCCAAGTCTTGTCCGTCTAAAAAAGATAAAAACTATATTAGTGATATTTCAAATAATAATAATTATAATAAATTGACTGCTTTCAAGTTATCATCATAACAAAGGGGTGAGTACTAAGCAATGACAAAAAACCCACCCCTTGTTAGGAGGTCTTAGAGTCTTAGCCGAGAAAATCTTCAGAAGTTGGATGTCCAAATCCTCAACTGGTGGACACACTTCACTAAGAGCGAGCTTAAAACTTATTTGAGTGAGAGCTTAAGCATACTATGTTCTCTACCCAGGCAGAGACCCCACTTTCCTGATTATAGATTCCTTAAACTTGCTGAACCAACTGATTAGGAATGGTAAGTCAGTATATCTGATATGGGTGAGAGGCCATTACGGGCTGGTCGGCAATGAGAAGGCTGACGCTGCGGCGAAAGAAGCCACTCGATTGCGGGAGCCTACCATTAACTCACTATCTCCCTCAGACATAAAAAGCTATTACAAGAGAATAAGTTATAAAAAAAATGGGAAGAAAGTTACTCCATATCAAAAAATCTAAAGGGTAAATTCTATTCATCCATTCAACCTTCCATTCCGGTCAAACCGTGGTTCAATCAATTTCACAGAAGGTAGAGGATTTTACAGCACCATCTACAGGCTAAGATTTAATCATAATTATTCACCACACCATTTGGCGAGTATCGGAATTCACATAAATTCTACATGTCCTTGTGATTCCGAGTCAATAGCTGATGCCAATCATATAATCTTAGCCTGTGACAAATATACCAACGGCAGGGATCAGCTGTGGAAGGCAGTACTGAAGACAGACTGCCCTCTACCAGCTGATTTACACACTATACTGACGCACCAGACGGACAACATCTACCGAGAACTATACAACTACATCCGAACAAACAAAATAACAATATAAAAGAAATAAATTATATCCCCTCGTAACATCTTTCAAGGTGTATGTTTCAACACATACTAAATCCGACTGTTCAACTTTAAATTAATCGCAAGTACACGTTACCAATGGCTAATTTGCGTTGCACAATAAGGCCAAAAAAAAAAAAAAACAAAGGGGTGAGCTTACAAAGCTGATAACATAATGAACAAATATTAATTTGTTATTTGACATTAGTGCTGGGTTCTTTGAAATCCTGTAAAATAGTGAAATTTACATAAAAAATACATGTGGGTATAAGAATCCTTATTTAGACAATATACTGGAAATCTTCAGCATCTTAACATATAGATAAATAACAATAATTATAATGATATTTTGAAGAAATTACGTAATGTTATGTCAGAGAATAATTCAAACACAAAAGTACAAAAGAGACTACAATAGTGCATGTTTAAGCCCTACAATAATATTGATCTTACTCTTAATCCTTCCGATAGTAAATTTACAAATATTGTTTGCTTTGATATCATCTAAGCACAAAAAGTTTTTCAAAAAAGGACTAAGTTAGAAACCTGCTCCTCTTGAAAATAAAATAGTAAAAAATTTATTTCTCAGCCAATCTAAAATTTTACATTCTTTATAGAAATGATATTTCAAATGTAATGGTGCACTTGATAATAGAACTGGAAAGCTCTCGTGAAATAATTCTCGCATACGTTTTGCAGTTCTAGGTGGATAATAGATAGTTCTAGGAGACTAATTCTAGGAGATATTGATATAAATTCATAATAAAGTCATTACAATAATAACATAGCTATCCGTCTTGGATTCCCACGGGGAGATCTAGCTGGTCTCCTCGTGCGAATCCAATACTGGCCAATAATAACAATAAAAAAAACACCTCACCTGTAAAGAGCTAAAATTTGCAACAACGATAAGGCACTTGCGGGCTCTAGTTAGCGCTACATTCACCCTCAGTCTGTCGTTCAGAAATCCAACACCCTCAGTTCGTACACATGAAAATATGATCACATCCTTCTCTTGGCCTTGGTACGAGTCCACAGTGTTCACTTTGGTATATTTCATTTCTTCATTCCTGAAATATATAATATTAACACAATAATAAAGCGAATGTTTTCGATGTTGATACTTCTCGTTTCGAGGTTCCCCCAGTGTACGACAAGAGTGGATTTTACAAATTACTCGGTAATGTGGGTGTAAGTTCTACATTACCAAAAAAAGAGCTATAATAATAATAGTGATGGTTTTGATTTTCGACAAATTATTATTAGATTATCATATGGAAATTATTGAGGTGTGGTCAATAAATATTGAAAAATTATTGTTCATCACAACAGTTATGTTGCTGTAGCTCATCATTGAATATCACAAATTTTAGAAATACCCTGAAGAAGGTAATATATTTACCGAAACGTTGGTATAAAGCAAAAAAGTTGTTTTCAATATTTATTGACACCACTTCAATAATTTCCCTATGATATAATAAATAATAATAACAATAATTAAAACTGTCCGGTAGGACTGTTGTATAAGGGTAACGTTGAAAAACACCCAACTTTGACAATTTTTTTTTTTCTTTTTCTATAGAAGATAAAATTCCTAAATTTTACGAGGGCAAATCCTCGTTTATAATAATAATAATAAATAATAATAGACCCTTAGATTTTCTCTTCCTAGGAGCTTCTTACAGCTCACTGTCCGGTGATGGACAGTGTTGTCTGTAACGAGAGAACACTGTCCGGAGGCCGGCAGTGCACTGGAAAAAGCTCCAGACGCTAATAACCTCAGCTGTTGATGCGCAAAAAAAAAAATAAAAAAAAATAAAAAAAAATAAATAATAATAATAATAATAATAGTAAGGGAAGGGATTAGTCATGCGGTTAGCGTTTTGGATTCCCACGCGGAGGTCCCGGGTTCGAATACAGCTACTGACTCTTAGATTTTTCTCTTCTTAGGAGAAATGAAAAGGAAATCGGCTACCCGGAAGTTGATGTTTAAGCTCAAGATTAAATAGATCTAAAACTTTTGTTTGTAATTTTTGCTTTTTTTTTCTCCAAATAAATTCGATTAAGGCTTACTTATAGTTTATGAGGTAGTTAGGAATACTATATTTTCTGTAATGTTCGATCCTATTTCTTAAGGTACTGTAAAGACGGGTAAAAAGCGTTGTTTCAATTTAATGTATGGTTAAAAACTGTATAATGCTGGTAAGAATTAAGTATTACTAATATGTTCGGAGTTTCGAAGAAAATTCTAGTGATTTCGAACCATAAAAGGAAGAGGAAATCGTCTGAGTTAAGACCGATTTTTTTTTTCTTTTGTAGCACAAATTCATCACTTTTGCTGATTGTTTACAGGAAAATGGAGACTTCCGTTATGGTTATTAAGTTTTTCCTTCCCCTCTCCTTGGCGAAGCTAATGACGCCTTACAACTAATTTATTTATTATTTATTTTTTCTCCCAGAAATGTTGAGTGATCATTTATTCCTCTAAAAGTACGAGTAAACCAAGAAATAAGGAAATAATTGTGAAATTGATGGATCACGTACAAGTTATTAATGGCCCTCTCCAAGATCTGCTTCTGACGCTGGTATGGTACGATCACTCCAATTGTTAGTCCCTTGAATTCAGCAGATTTATTTAATTCCATTAATAATTTCACCACTAGTTCAGATTCTTGAGTATTGGATTCGCTAAAAATAAAAAATAAAACGTAATTCTGATTAAATTAAATTAAAACTTAATTTAAAATTAAAAAGTTTCTCGTAATTTTATAAAACTATAATCATTGAGACCAAAGGAGCACAGAAGGAACTGGTAGGGAAAGCTCTCAACCTTTTTAGAAGGGGAGGTTTCATCTACTAGACTTAAAGGGGAAGGCACAATAAGCCTCTGGTGGCTGCGGTGCCACATGGGCCCCGTTCCGCTGTTCAAAAAATCTAAAAATCTATAAAACTACAGCATCTAAGTCCAGGAAGCGCGGACATCGTAAAAATAATTTAGGCTTGGCAGGCTCAAGATGGGCCGGGCCATGTGGCAAGGATGGACCGGCTTCTACAGGTAAAAATGTGCATAGGGTCCAGGAGAGTGGGCAGGCCTAAATTAAGATGGAATGATGGGGTAGGGCGTGGATGCCAGAGAGCTGCTAGGTGTGAGGAATTGGAAGGATGCTGCAATGGTTAGGGGAGGACAGGCGGAAGTGGATCGAGAAGGCCAAGGATCCAGTAACGGGCTGTAGCGCCAATAGTAATAATTTTATGTTTTCATATTATTTATTTAAAACTAATTCAAGGTTATACTTTGTTTAAAAAAAATTAAACCATTGATAAAACTTATACTCTGGATCCATTAAATGGTAAGTCGTTTTAAGATGTTGGCCAACTACTGTAGAAATTCATAGACCTTAGAACTAGATCAATGCATTATTTTGTTTTTGTAAAACTGTCCTGTAGGACAATTGTATAAGGGTTGATCGTCAAAAAAGTGCACGAAAAAGCTGTAACGTTGAGGAACACCCAACTTTGACAATATTTTGTTTCTCTTTAAACGATAAACGATAAAATTCCCAATTTTTTTTCTTAAATATAGGGCAAATCCTCCTTTTTATTTGATGCAATAATAGATACACTTCAGTTGTCTAAATTTTTAAATCAAACAAGTTTATTTTTATTCATTTAATATATTTATATAGACAACTTACCCATCAGGATTCTGTCTGTAATTGTGACTCATCACACAGTACGGCAGAAATGGTAAATGAACGTTCAAAAAGTCTGGAGTAATCAAATTACCATTATAAAACTCCATATTTGGAAACAAAGCTATTTCCGGATGCATCCTGTACTGAACATTTAAACTATAGAAAGGTCGTTCTGCGATATTGCCATTGTTTTCCCATTCTCGCCAAATTCTATGAAATACTGACCGCCCTAGATTGTACTTTTTCCCCGTCTGTAAAAAAAAAACAAAGAAGATATATAAATAAACCAAAGAAGAAGAACAATAACATTCAAGTTAAGTTTTTCTTTTAGATCATACAGCTTATATGCGTGAAAAAGACTTCTGTAACAAATTCACAAAAAAAAACAAAACAATGGTATCTCCCTTACCTCAGACAATATCGTCGGGGCAAGTTGTAGTGGATCTCCAACGAGTACGATTCCGGTAATGTTGTGGAGCAAGGGGAGCAGCACTTCCTGTTCTATGCCTTGAGTGGCCTCGTCCACAATGCAATAACTAAATCTGATTGACTGATGAACACTAAATAATAAATTAAAAGAATGAATCTCAATCGTAATGTCTGGTAATCAACTGAGATTTTTGGATTTATAAGAGAGAAACAAACCCCATAGCTTCAATTAGTTTGCGAGCATAACAAGAAGATAAAGTTGTGGCAATAATTTCAGCACCTTGAATCACTTTAGTTTCAGCTTCCCGTATCAATTTTGCACGTGCATGATTTGAATTGATGTTGCCACCTTGATCGTTCATTAAACTCTCGAGATTACGTTTTTTCTCTTGATTTGTGGCTAATTCTATTGTAAATCTTTTTCTAGAGTTTTCATCTCGTGCGCATTCAATGGCATAACTTAATGATGTTTCCTCGGCAGCCAACAGCCTTAGCTAGAAAAAGAAATCCAGTTCAAATGAATAATTTGATACATCATTATTGGAAATTAGTAGAAAGGAAACGGAGTTAAAATAAAAAATCTCCAGTTAAAACAGTGGAAAATTTCTCCAGTTGCCATGAATGATATCTTAACCGGTTAAGCGTGTTCGACGTGGTACACTCGTGAAAAATATAAAATTGCCATTAACGATAAAAACTCGAAATTTTAATAAAATACAATAAGAATATTGTTTGGTGGGATTTTTCCTTTATCTTAGCAATAGAACTGCCAAGTATTTTATACGGAGGGGGGTGGAGGGAGTCAACCAAATGATAAGTGGTTGGTACATGTTTGGTCTCCGCATTAGAGATTGGGAATTACGCGCACAAATAGAAGCTCTCAACCCCTTGTGCAATGCCCGTTTTTACCTTAGATACAAGGTTCAGGACCTCAGTACGAGCATGATTTCATTTTGCACAGAATTCAAAAAGCTCTTTTTTCTTCCTTGTAAAAGCTCTTGCGTCCCTAGTTAATAACTAGGAGCAATGCATACGTGAAGACGGTGCAAGATTTTTGAATGAACACAGAATATTCCGGTAATCTCAATCCCCCCCAGAGATTGCAGAAAAAAATGCTTGCAGTGACTATTATGACGTTGTAAACTTTAGGATTGTTTTGCCCTGCCCTTGACGTGTATACAACAGTCATTGTCTGATTTTAATTCAGCACACTGTGGGAGTGTTTCTAAAAACTAAATTCCACGCTTAACTAGTTAAGTGATTTGGCTAAACGGTCAGTGATATCCAGTTCAAACAGAAACCTAGACATTTTAAGACAAACATTTTCCCATTCCAATAGTCTGCCTGGTTAGTGTTACTGATGTGATATAAACCAGTCAGAGAATAAATTATAAAACTTTTTATAAATAAATTGTCTTAAATAATTGTTGACACAGCTTTGACAACGACTTGATTTCATTACATTTTGATTACGTCCGGACAATGGGTATATGTTATTAATAAATTAGGAAAATCAGGACAGCCAAATAAAAAAAAAAAACGGCCTCAAGGGACCTCAAAATTGAAATTACTGGTCAAAAATTAAATTCAAAACTACGGAGAGTAAAAAAAAAAAAAGTTCAAAGAAAGCAAATCGATTAATTACATCGATCTTAACGTTTTCAGCATCCAAGGTATTTCCAACTTCTTTTGCAGCTAATGTTTGTGATGCGATCTCTCTTACACGTCTGTGAATAGTCTCTGGTGGTCCAACTCTTATGAGTTTGAATCGTTGATTACCTATCACAAGGAAATGATCCAATTTTTAACGCATATATATACGAAGATAACGAGAATATTTTACCATAATTTGATATTTCACTTACTTGGTAAGGATTTTCTAATTTCCATTAGTCTCAGTACTAATGAATCTATGGCTGCATTCGACGGAGCACACAGCAATATCTTCTCTTTTAAAGGCAGTTTACAATTGCTCTTCTTGGAAGTTATGTGCGAATATATCTGCAGCACAAGGTTAGCAATAACACGAGTCTTTCCAGTACCTGTTGGCCAATTTTAAGTTATTTAATTAAAATATTAAATGACTGGTCAATTACGCAATTACATAAAACATTGCTAGCGGTAACTGTAATTGCTATTCTACAAAACAGCGTAAATTTACTTCTGGGGTATACCAGATATGGCTATTAAATAACGAGACTATTGCTATAAAACATTTTATTTTCAAATTTATACATATTTAGTTATTATCACCTTCAATATACACCCCTCCCTATCCCTACAACGCTCCATGCAGGATTTACCATTGTTCAGAAACAGTGCTGGAAGTCTTTTTCTGTGAGCTCTTCTGCATGACGCGTGCCGCTTTTTCTTTCACAGCTTCAACGGACCGAGAAATCGTGTTTCTTTTAATGCAGAACTGACTTTGGGGAAACAGACAAAAATCATATGGGGCCAGGTCAGGCGAATAAGGCGGATGGCCTAAAACTGGGATGTTATACTTGGCTAGAAACGTCTTGACAGACAATGCAGCGTTTTGATGGAGAACCCCGTGACTTGTTCTTCCACAAATCGAGTCTTTTTTTTTCCTTACTCTTTCACAGAGTTGAGCAAGCACCTCAGTGGTAGTAATGTTGATGAATTATAATCGATATTTTCATCCGTTTTGGACGTGAAAGGGCGCGACACGGGCGGTCATCATCTCCGACGTCTTCTCGGCCATCTTGGAAACGCTTGAACCACACAAAAAACTCGCGCACGTGATTAACATTCATCACCATACACCTCTTACACAAACGACGGTTCCGGTCGGGCAGATTTCTCTACAAACACGCTGAGACGCTGCAATCGAAAGAGAAGGCTTTACGCTGCACAGCTGGCGGTCGTTAGGATTTGGTGCATTCATAGTTCTTCTGTAGCAGCATCAGTCTCGTTATTTAATAGCCACACCTCGTACTATAGCTAATATGTACATCCCACAAAAGCCAGACCATGCATGTACCACAATTTTGAACAATAACTTCTAAGAATGAATAAAATTCATTCAATTTATAGCAAAACAATAAATGAACATACCTGGTGGCCCGTGGATCAATGAAATGGAAGGCTTCCCCGATAGTAGATCTTTCGAAACTTCAAGTATAACATCGATCTGTGATTGATTCAATGGAAAGTTACTAACAATCTGTTTTGAAATTTTTCTATGTGTTTTTGGTTTAACTATACTTTTAGGATTTAATATCTGATTAGCTAAAAGTGATTTAGGTAATCGATTCAAGGAATCGAAAATTCTTAAATTTTTATAAAGATTTCTTAAGATACGTAATTTTAATAAAGAACCTTCAGTTACAGGCTTATTTGGACTATCACAGAACGAAAGTTGGCCATAAAGACATGTTGTTGGTTCTGAAATATAATAAAAAAAAAAACAAACTACATTAAGTATGAACGGAACTACCACATTTAAAAAATTACAAAATAAATGAAACAATAGTTTTTTATCCGTTACTTGCTTGGCTTTGCTCCTAACTAAAGAAAATATTCATTATTATTTAATCTAACGATGACAAAGAAATAAACGATTTTTCTAGTGCCTCAATTCGTTATTATTTACCAAGGCTTTTTTCTTTTCCATTTTAAATATTTGTATACTAATTGAATAATACAAGTAGTTACAAAAAAAAATCAAATTCAAGAGTATCCGTAGCTGGTTTGCCAAGGGGTAAGACGTCCCCAATTCAGACTGAAATAACTACTATCAAGGAAGTTGCAAGAGTGATCTTATCAAAGGCTTTGTTCAAGACTCAACATAAAAGAGAACCTGATACCAGCTGGAAAAATAATCCCTCAGGTAGGTAATGGGAAAAATTTCAATCTCGCGAATTTCCAACTGATCTCCGGATAAGATTTCGAAGCACCACCAGAAAATTGAGTGACATCTTCTGCGGCTTATCAGCTAGGTAATATCAAAATTCTTAACCAATAGCATGTAATAATTTGAATTTGCACACCAAAACAAGGCTAAAGCGTTTCTATTCAAGCCCATCGGCAAATACTACCTTCCAAGGAGTTACACTTTCGTATCTTATATATTTAAACTAATAATATTAATAATATAAGAAAGGGATTAGGATTAGTTCAGTGGTTAGCCTATACTGGATTCCAACGCAATGATCTTGTGTTCGAATCCATCTGCTAACTCTTAGATTTTTTTTCTTCCTAGAAGCTTCTTACAGCTCACTGTACGGTGATAGTGTTTGTTGTCTGTAACGAACGAACAGTGTACGGTAATTCACTGCTAAAAAGCTCTGGGTGCCAATAATCTCAAAACGTTATAAGCGCCTTTTACTAAAAAATTAACAAATTAATAATGGAACACTATCAAAATAAAAAAAAATTTACTTACCAAACTTTGAGTAAGTATTATCTGCAGTTTGACCTTTCTCTTTCATATTATTATTTTGAATGTTAATCACAACAAATTTGGCAAAATGATCGTTACTGTGATGATAAGGTACAGATTTCATTTCCGACGAGACGAAAGTGAACGTGGTAAAACGTTTTTTATTTTCACCAGGTACATCTACCTGCATTATACCTAAATCACCTTCATCGGGTGCTAATCCTCGGCGACAATCTTCTCGATGGCCAACAACTGCAGCAAATAGAAATAGATAGGTACAATATTAATATTTAATAATAAAAATTGTACATAAAATAAAATAAAATAAAGTAAATGCACATTAGAATAAACAAAGCATAAAACTTTACCACTTTCTCTTACTATTAGGTTGGATTCACAAGCCTTGATAACATCATTGATTTTATAGCAAACATGTTTTTTCTGTTTTATCCTTCTAATTCTAATTTGAATTCTTCAGTTGATGGAGATTATTTTAAGTTCACTAATAAAGATTTTTTCACTACTATATTTGCTTACTACGTGAGGAAGGTTCCAATAGTGTGTTTTTTTATTAAGGTTAGGATGTTTGTTATTAAGAATATTTTTGAGAAAATAGACAAATAATTTTTATGAAAAAATATGTAATATCTTTTATGCATAATAATTAATTGCATAAGTTATTGTTTTTTTTTTTTAATTCATAAACAATTTTAGGCAATCTCAAACGAATCTTTGAAAATACTCTTTATTAACCAGCAATTAACCTCATCACTAGAACAATAAGAAATTATTATACTTACATACACAATCTACGGATATAATCCTTCGTCCATCCACATTGTTATCCACACCTAAACATGGAGGATTCTTGATCACATTCCTTACCACCCCGTTAAACGTTCTTATTGGCATATAGCTTTTATCTTGTAAAGCTAGATCATGGTAAAGTTCACACCATAGCTCTGTCATCAGCAGGGGATACATTGTCTTCCAATAGTCCATATAACTTATATAGCTATCTTTAACATTTAAATATGGTAATTTAACCACTGGCGGGTCTCCTTCAATCTTTTTACATTCCTGCAGCAAAAAAAAAGGAGAAAGTTTGGTATTCGGGGAAGAAAATGGAAAAGTCATAAGCAAGTAAGTCTGATACGACTTTTTCTAAAATCAGTTATCAACAAAGTTATAATCCGATCTTTAAAATTAGGAAAATGAATATAACAAAAAATAGTTTCAATAATCATGGTTTGATGAACGATAGATTTGAAAGAAGCGTATCACCACCTCTGACTAGTACAGATTAGGACTCTGGCCCTAAGGCACTAAGACATAAATCTTATGCCTTATTTCTAAAGAATATGGAAATGTTGACGTTTGAGGACATATCACTTCATTGTTTTTCAAAGGAATCACCTGATCCATTGAAACTAATCATTACGAAGGAAATGGAGGAGGTTCTGTAATTAATGATTTGATAAGTTTTTGAAAGGAACAGGTTCCACAGATTTGTTTGCTGTAATTCAATATGATAACAGTCTGGACCGACATATTTCGGCATTTTCTCCACAAAACTTAAGAAGAAACCACAAAGTTACTGTTTCCCAATAACTGGGAAACCCATTCAAGCCTAAATGTATGACTTTGTAACTAAGCATAAATTGGCGTTTACCTCTAACCAAGTGACATTCCATTTGCATATATCGTAGAGCACATAATTAGTCTTGAGTGATCCTCTCCAACTGTAATCCATTAGTGGCGTTTGTGGAGGAATCTCCCTTCTAACGCGGTTCTCCTTATCGGAAACTTTTCTAGTAAAATTCCCTTCACATATATAGGTTCTTATCTCTACTAGATCAGTCTTGAATTGCACTGTCGGCTTTCTTTTTACAGGAATACTGTTATCATTAGTTGTCGAGTTCAAACTGCACTCATTAAAATTTTTTATAATATTTTGTTCCCACATTTTTAATTTTTTAATTTTGTCTGCAAGTGGTGTCTGTACTTGGTTAAGTTGCTCATTAGTATTACTGGCCGCTGTGCTATCTTGTAAAGAGTTCGCCCTCTCTTCCACGGATCTAACCAACTTGTTAGAGTCTGACCTAGTTAATCTTTTTTGGGAATCTATTTTCGCTTCTTTCACATCTTTTAGCTTAGCCAGGACACACTTTTCCGGCAACTTTACCAAAGTGACGGAAACTGGTTTTGTTCGGTTGGAAACCCGGACGGTATCGTTTAAAATGGGTTTGTTGGTTTCATCGGGATTCTTTGCAATTATGGAAGTTTCAGTATTTATTGAAAGAGACTTTAATTTCTGTCCATTTTGCTGTTCATTATCTTCAAGTGCTCCTTTTGCTTTTTCTTTTGCTCTTAAGGCGATCATTTTCAGTTTCTCGTTTCTCTCTTTTCTCAACTTTTCTAAATCCGAACGTCGACGGAAAGTAGATTCTGTTTCCTTCTCTCTCGCCTTTGTCCCTTTCTTTTTCGACTCCATTTTCTCACGAATAGTCTTCGCATTGAGTTTTGATTTGTTCAATGGTCTTCTTACTTTGTCCCCAGCTACAGTATTGTTCGCAACATCTGCAGTTACAGATTTCGTTATTTTCAAACCTAATATTATACTGTCTGCAGATTTATTGTTTCTCTCTATTTCCACACCCTTTACTTGTTTATCGTCCTTTTCAGTGTAAATCATTTTGTTTTCTTTTTCTATTGAAATTCGATTATTAGTTTTTGCTTTTTCCTCTTTAGCTTTTAAACAAGATTTCTCGAGAAGAGATTTTGTATCTTTAGGCAGTGATGTATCTTGTTCCTTTGAACTTTTCTTTTGTCGAGGCTTTCTCTTAGATAAATGCTTTACTTCTCTAATTTTAGTTGGAAATTCAGAATCAGTCATTTTCAATGTATCATCCTTAGTTAAAGTCTTCTCACAATCAATAGTTTCCTGTTTTTTCTGGAGATCATCAGAAGAAATGTGTACAGCAGATGAAGAACCATCTTCAATGAAAACATCATTGCAATCATCTATACCTTCTCGTATTGAGTTAGCTTTCATTATAAAACTATTTTTATCGGCCGATTGTGATGTACTAGAATTCGTTTCCAATGATTTTGTAGATTCTAATAAAGAAATCTCCTGTGAACAATGTATAAAATGTTCTTCAAACATGCCAAAATTAGAATCTTCAATTGGTCGATCTTCATCGTCGTACTCGTTCATACGAACTTCATAATTTTCAGTAACTTCATTTTTTATTTTTAACTGATCGTACGGGGCCATTAGTGAGGAGGATTCTACATGCTGTGAAAACAATTGTGAGGCTTGTTCATCGTCTTCACTATCGCTCAGCAAAATAACCTGAAATCATAAAACAAGGTTACAACTCAATCTCTGCTATAAATTAAAATTAAAATTATACTTTTCATGAAAAGTTGGAACCGAATCAACTCTTAACCTGACCTACTGTGATAATGGAGAGAAAATAATAGAAAAATATGAAAGAAAGAGTGAATATAGTTCACTGGATCCCATGTGGAGATCCCGGACATGAATTTTCTTTTCCCAGAAGCCTCTTACAGTTTACTGTCTGGAACAATGTTTTCTTTAATGAGAATACACTGCCCAGAAGCCCAGATCTCTTCGTTCGCAGTGCAGAATATATGTATATAAAGGGTGAACCATTAAGTAATGTCCATAGGCCTACTGTGTGCAGTACATCTAAAGTGGAGTTCAATGACGTATTGGCCAACTTCATATTTTCCACTGTTCTTGAGTGACGTCACTTTAATTTTTTTTTTCTAAAATAATTACTTTTTTTTGCAATAAAAATGTTATTACTCAGACAGTTTTAGCCTGAATTCGATTCTTGTGACACGGTTAGAAAGACAAGATAAATTTTCTAATAATTGACACCATTTTCAAGCATAAATTATTCTTCAAACAGCCTCAATCTTCCACCGATTATAAAAATAGCACTTGTTTAAAATATTTCCTAACATTTCAGTGAGATCAGAAGTAAATTTTTAAAGTGCAGTTTGTAACCTTTGACTTCCTTATTTTAAGACAATCTACTTTAAAAATTGACTACTGGTCCATCTAAAAGAGTTTTCAATGAATTAAACAACTTGATAAACTTGATAAACTAGCACTGAGTGCTCGTGAATACGTTTTCTTGTAAAAACAAACGTAATTTCTCATATGAAGATAAAAGGAATCCTGGAAAATGATATATCGTTAGAAAGCCCATTAAACAAGGAAACTTTTATAAAAAGAGCCAGCACCTAGGTCTGATAATGATCACATAAAGGGCTAATAAGTTTTCTTAAAAATTTCGATTACTTTTATTTTTCCAGCATTCAGAGGAAGATTGAGGCTGTTTGGAAAAGGACTTATGCTTCGAAATGGTATAAATTTTTAGAAAATCTATCTCTCTTTCTAACCGCGTCATCAGAATCGAATTCGGACTAAAATTTTCAGAGTAATAAACATTTTTATTTACTTTTTAGCAAAAAAGTAATGATTTTAGACAAAACAAATTTAAAGTGACGTCACTCAAGAACAGTGGAAAATATGAAGTTGGCCAATACGTCATTGAACTCCACTTTAGATGTACGTACTACATACAGTAGGCCTATGGACATTACTTACTAGTTCACCCTGTATATTAAGTAATGTAATGTACTTGGACAAACTGACAATCATAGACAATCGATTGACAATAACTCGAAATTCTTTAGAGGACAGGATAGGTCCCAAGTTCAGATTGGAAATAGCACATAAAATAAAAAAAATCGTCATACAAACATATAGTAATTTCAGATACCAATAAAACTGGCTTAATAAAAGTGTGTCCAGCAAACACTGTTGCAGTGTCCAGCAATATTGTTGCAGAGTTGATTAAACTACAGAAAATTCTTACAGAAAAATGCTGTACCTCATCATTCAGAGAGAAACTTGGCTGTTCTGCTGGTTCTTCCTCAACAGTACATTTACTTAATTTCCTCTCATCGGGAGCTTCTATTTTATCTTTATTTTCTTTAGTAATTTGATTACTGTCGGCCAATGTCACCATTTCCACATCGCACTCAGGTACCACTGTTGTTGTCAGTCCAACATTAGGAACATCATTTTCTGAATCACTTTCCAGGTTAATTGAGATTATGCTACGACCATTTTTGGACAAAACTTCTCCATTTTGCTTTTCCGTAGAGGCTACCTGGCACAAATCAGGAACAGGAGATTCACTATCTGTACCACTAATAACAATACATTCTATTTCACTATTCCTTGGCTTTTTAGCTGCAGGATCAAGAGAAGAATCATTTGAATCTTTTCTTTTCAGACTTTTTAACATAGCCTCCGCTTCTGACATTGGCAAATTGGCTTCCTCATTCTGTAAACAAAAATTAAAAAAAAACATATGGAACATCTCATTTTTATTGTGTATGTATTATTACCATGTAAACATGTATTTTTATTTATTTTTAATAATTGTGGCAAGATGAGAGTACTTTGTGGAAGTCTACCTTTGGAATAGTTGCCTACTTCAAGAACAACAAATTAGCATATCTAAGAGTAAAATAATAATATATTTCTCACTCACATTATTGTCTTTGATAATAACTAATTTGAAAATGTAATCAGTAATAGGGCCATCAGAATCGGCTCCCAATCCAATCATATCTCCTTCGTTGAGCGCACATGTTCGCAGAGATGGTATTTTATCATTTTTTACAAAAGTGCCATTAAAACTCTGAAACATTAATATTAACTTATTTTCAAATTAATAAATAAAATTTAATCTTAAAAAAAGTTATACATGGGCTGTAACATATGTATCGTAGGAGATGACAAAAATAACATGATGAATTATAGAACCTTAAACTGTCTTAAACTAGATAATAGATGGTGCCTCCTTGGTGACGCGAGTCAATCTGCGATAGCAAATCTCGAGAGATTTCCCTTCAGAAGTGGTTCACGTTATGCGTAAGGTCTATTTGTACACCTACCAATACCCACTTAATTTGTAAGAGACAAAAGATACGCCTCTTAACTTAAGAAACTGACGTGTGGTCTCTTATCTAACGAGTTTTCTTAAAAAGACGCTTTAAATCTGAGGTCATTAGAGCTTTCTTCAGTGATCTATCACTGAAAGTGCTTTCTTGACACAGAAAACATTATCCAACAACGGGCAGTAAGCTCCTAGGTAGAGAAAATCTAAGGACCAGCAGCTGAATTCGAAAACGCGATCTCCGCTCGGGAATCAAATAGCTAGACGCATATTAAGACACCTGCGGCAAGAACTGATTGATTCGAACTTGCCACACGCCTCGCTTGGAATGGAGTACATTGTCAAAAGCTTCAACGATCGCATAAGACAATTCTAAAATATTATTGATAACTTTTGGCGACATTTAATATTGTGAGAAAAGGTCTTCCAGTTAACTTGCAAGAAATATTGGCGCAGTGAGGGCATTTACATCTAGAATCAAGCGATGAGTATCTTTTAAAGCCGGGATTAACTCTCTACAACCAAATTAGATGCCTTAGGCAGCTATAGTATTTATTTATCATTATTACTACATTCCAAATGGGTTTGTACCTTAGCTAAAACATTCAGCAAAGTACTTATTCAAGTATTCAATGACAAATCGAGTATTTATAGCATTTTTGTACTCCAAGGCTAGGAGGACTGTAAAACTCTAATTAGAATTCACGTCAATAAAGGATACTTTATTAAATAATTCTAAAACAATGATACTTTTATTATTAGAAATAGCCTATCAGAGGGGAGATCAAGTTAAATGACAGCTACAGGGTGTAAGCGTTTGAGACTAATACGTTTACAATTACTGAGTTAATTTAAGCAACTATTCGGGCAGATTCTAAATTAGATGTAGAGGACGGAGGTGACTAACAAACATACTTCATCCTTCCTTTTATAATCCATTAACTAAAATCTAGTAGAGGAATCGAAACCAGTACCACAATACATAATAGATTTGCGGGGATCGCCTCTACTCGCTCGGCTATCGTAAGGCCTAAACAAACAACTATTAGATATAAACTAACTTAACTGCAAAGAATTTTAAAAATATCGTCTATTTAAAGCTTTGGACTAGTTATTTATTTACCTGTAAATCTCTAATGAGAACATGCCCACCCACCAAATCGATGATACAATGTTCTCTGGAGACTTGTAGGGAAGAACATCGGATATCTTGTGTGTTTGCCCTGCCTATTTTATTCTATAAAATAAAATAGTAGCATTATGTGTTTGCTCAAAGTTGTAAAAAAAAAAATAGCCTATTTTCATTCGAGTTGAAAGATCCTTACCAAACCCTCCCTGAGTTCATAATACCGCTTTTCTACACCATTGATCATCCTAACCAGATAATAACCCGGTTTGACAGTCATGTTAATAATTTTTGGCCAAAAATAAAATTCACGTTAATACATTTAATATCTCATCATTTAAAAAATGAACTATCGCTGTTAGTTGAAACGGTCAACTGTCTACAAATACTGAATGATTCCCGGCCATTTTTGTTTATCACATGTTTGTTTATTTTATGAACTGATCTGAAGAAATTTATTTTACCAACACAAAACCCGTTATTTTTTTATTTCCATATTTTTACCATTCAATGAGCTCTTCTTTTGAAATCATTTAACTCAATATACATATTAATGGATAAATACAAACTTTTAATTATTCAATTAAAAAAACATAATTAATAATTTAAAATTGATTATAAA
Source organism: Rhodnius prolixus (assembly GCF_049639745.1). NCBI lineage: Eukaryota > Metazoa > Arthropoda > Insecta > Hemiptera > Reduviidae > Rhodnius > Rhodnius prolixus. The sequence goes on from NW_027411581.1 coordinate 66,623,142, forward strand.
ATAGCACATATATTGATTGAATTTATTGTCGAGATTTGAATTAATATTTTTAAAAAGTTGAATATAATGAGATCTTAGATTTAATATTAACATCACAGAGTGACTAGCTCTTTTAGGTTATACTGAAGGTAACATTTGTAGTGGAAGTAAACAGTGATTAAAGTTTAACATTTTATATTGGAATGGGCCAGAATCAGTCAGCAGGAGGCGGTTCTGGGGGAGACAAAAAGGATGATAAGGATAAGAAGAAGAAATATGAACCTCCAATACCGACACGGGTAGGTAAGAAAAAGAAGAGGACTAAAGGACCAGATGCAGCTACAAAACTACCACAGGTCACCCCGCATACTAAGTGCAGGCTGAAACTGTTAAAGTTAGAACGTATAAAGGATTATTTACTAATGGAAGAGGAATTTATTCGCAATCAAGAGAGATTGAAACCTCAAGAAGAGAAAAACGAAGAAGAAAGATCTAAAGTTGACGATCTTAGAGGAACTCCAATGTCAGTGGGCAATCTTGAAGAAATCATCGACGATAATCATGCAATCGTGTCAACATCTGTGGGAAGTGAACATTATGTGAGTATATTGTCTTTTGTTGATAAAGATCAATTAGAGCCTGGATGTTCCGTATTGCTGAATCATAAAGTGCATGCAGTTGTTGGTGTTCTGTCTGACGACACAGATCCAATGGTAACCGTCATGAAACTTGAGAAAGCACCTCAAGAAACGTATGCCGATATTGGTGGCTTAGATACTCAAATTCAAGAAATTAAGGAATCAGTTGAGCTGCCCTTAACACATCCTGAATATTATGAAGAAATGGGTATTAAGCCACCAAAAGGTGTGATCCTTTACGGTCCTCCAGGCACTGGCAAGACACTACTAGCGAAAGCTGTTGCGAATCAAACCTCTGCAACATTTCTACGAGTTGTTGGCTCTGAGTTGATACAAAAGTATCTTGGTGATGGTCCGAAATTAGTGAGAGAATTATTTAGAGTCGCCGAAGAGCATGCACCCTCCATAGTTTTTATCGATGAAATTGATGCAGTTGGTACCAAGAGATATGATTCAAATTCTGGCGGAGAAAGAGAAATACAACGTACTATGCTTGAATTGTTGAATCAGTTAGATGGATTCGATTCAAGAGGCGATGTTAAAGTAGTTATGGCAACAAATCGTATAGAAACTCTAGATCCCGCACTTATTAGGCCTGGACGAATAGATCGTAAAATAGAATTTCCATTGCCGGATGAGAAAACAAAAAAACGAATCTTTAATATACATACCTCTCGTATGACGTTGGCAGATGACGTAAACTTATCCGAATTAATAATGGCTAAAGATGATTTATCCGGAGCGGATATCAAAGCCATTTGTACTGAGGCAGGTTTGATGGCCTTGAGAGAAAGGAGAATGAAAGTTAATAATGAAGATTTCAAGAAATCTAAAGAATCTGTTTTGTACAGAAAGAAAGAAGGCACTCCTGAAGGACTTTATCTTTAAATTAGTTATGGTGAATGTATTTATAACAAACTTATAATAATAAAATACTAAAACCTTTTTTTGATAAACTGTTGTATTTTTTAACCTTCAATCCTTTATTTTATTTAAGCGTTTCACTTTTTTAAAACTTTCAATTGCTAATAAGCACTGGAATAGCCAATCCTTGAAGTCAACTTCAAATATAACTTCGTCAATTTAAGGCATCTACTTACAACTTTGTTAAATGGTAATGGAGTCAAATTTTGTTATAAAATAATTGTAAAACTTGTTTGCAAAAGCTATTCAAACTTCATAGTCTTTTAACCTGTTAACCTAATAACCTGTTATTTCAAAAAATAAACACGATAAAATTACTTTTTACTTAGCTGGCCCTCTTTAAAAAATATTGTATCTGCATACTGTGGCACAATTATAAGCTTTGAACTCATTTAAAGAAGTTTATGCCCAAAATTGCGCTTACATATTCCTGTGCTAGTTATTTTATTCTCAACTTTAAAAGACGCAGATTTTCTTACATCATTGTTACAGCTGCTTAGAACATCTTAAATGAAAATGTGGGTTACGCACGTCTTGCTGGATAAAAATCTTTTCAATACATGCTAAGTGAAAAAAAAAAGAATCGTAATTTTACTCAAGACAAAAAACACATTCAAGTGTTTTGTTTTGTAGTGCTATAATGTGATTTTTATTGTCTTATCTTCATCTATATAGTCGGCATTTTCTGTTACAGAGTGCGCACAGAATCTGTATTATTGAACCTTTTTATTTTGTTTTCTACAACTTTCAAGTCTTCTTAACAGATCTATTTCAATAAACAGTTGGTACTTTACATACATACCTATAGTATATTTGTTTAACTTAAAAATTTTGTGTCAAATGTTAATATCTGCCCCTCTGGTGGGGTAGCTTTGAACACAATATAAAATAGAAAGAAATGATATTACTTTACTCTGAATCTACCTTCTATCAGTTATTTCTCTCTCACTACTACGTTACTTTTTTTAAAAAAAACCACTGAAATCTAGTTCCAAAATCAAGAATGACCCAGTTCGGGATGTTGTTGCACCCGAAGTGTTTGATGGGTTTAGGAAGTTTGAACGAAATATTCGGTATGTTGCGCTTCTTAATGTAGTAGGTTCGGACCACTTAACCCTTCTCTGCGAATAAATCCAAAACAAAGTCCACAAACTTGCAGTGGTCGGTAGGGCGGCACATTTTAACTGAGTGATATTGAAATGTGCCCCCTCTCCTTCCATAAAAGAAAAAATATAATATCCAACACTTTTTGCAAGCAAATAGAATTTTGTAAATACTTCGATTTCAAAAATACGAATTCCAAAATGTTAATATGGTGACTAACAATACTTACACCTTGTCCACTACAAATCTTCACAATACACTTCCCAAAGCTGCAACAAAAAATTTTACTTCCACCTTACAAAATATATAACATTCCTCAATTCTGGACTTTACAAAACAATGAAAACGGAAGGGGAAACTCTGTCAATTATTATACAACAGGTCTACCACAATATATATATGGAGAAAATTACCAATCATAAATGCTTTTAAATATTTGGCGAGAAATTAAAACTGTTCAAAGGTGTCCCCCTCTCCCCAGGGGAAAGATACAATTTCGTCATGGTACCTTTGTTTTATGTTATCTCTAATCAAACCAAATATAAAAACACTAAAATGTTTAATGGGCACCAATAATTACTGTTTTCAATTTTTTGGCTGCTCAAATTAGCAGCTCTACACAGAATCAATTCCTGTAAACACTTAACTTGACTTAAGTCGTAACGCTTAAATATGCAGTAAAAATAAACAGCTGTTTTGAATAGTATTAATGGTACGCAAACAAGAAAAGAGTAAAGCAACGTAATTTTGTATTTCTCATTGTGTATTTTCTCTGGTAATATAATTAACATAAACCATTAGAAAAAAAAGAAGTATTTTTAACAATATAATATCAAAAATATAACAAAAAAGAAAGAAGTGTGTTGTAACTTAATAAAAAATAACCTCACAAGCACGTACAATAATATTAAAATAATAATAATAAAAAGTTCTGGTAAATGTCAGATCACCATCCTTATTGATTACAATAATAAAATATATTTCTTAATTCTGGCCAATATATTATCTTATTTTACATACATATATATTTATCTTGCCCATCCAATAATTAACTAGCCTTCGATAATTATATTGTAGAGAGCAAGTCATTAGACCCTAGAAAGGCTTTTATCATTTTATATAAAAATTAAAACATAAAATAAAACAAAACGTTTTTTTTTTTAGTTTTCTTTATTAAATTTAAATATATATTTGTTTATCACAGAGCAACTTTCATTTTAATTTTAATATTTTTTTTTTTTTAAATAACAGCACAATTGTGAACGTCAGTATCTTTCTTAAAGTAGTGAGCACCAAAATTGCCTAACTTGTATTCTTTATTTAACAGCTGGATGCATCTGTTCTATTTTTTATTAGTTTTTGTTGCGCTTTCTATTATTAATTAATGGAATGTAAAAAACTGATACAAATACTAAGCCCAGTACAACATATTTAATTACAAATTTTTAAAAAAAACTTTTTAAGTGAAAGATTTAAAACCTTTTGTTTACTAAAAGATTCGTTTTCTGCAACAGCTTTAACAACGGACATGTCAATTCACAGGACTTCCTGTGAATATCTTTGTGGCGGCTGGGAGATACTACGATACCGATAAACACAGTTTCGTAGTGCGAAAAGTACAACAGAAGGAAGTTTTGTCAAAGTGGGACACCCATGGCGTATCATCGAACTCTTAAGGAGACGTCTCCCTTAGTAGAGCCTCTGCTTGTGAGCAATTAAGCTTACTTTAAGTTATTAGTTTAACTTTTAGTAAAAACGGCAGATTTTTTTTAGAAAATCCTTATGGGCCGAGGAGACCCAAATATTCTATACTAGTATCTTTATAATGGTGAAAATATCATGCCAGTTAAGTATAATGATGACCTAAGTTCATTTTATGACGAGTCATAAAGCAACAGCTTTACAAGCTTACGTCATCCTAATCATGACACTCGCAAAGACTAGACAAAGAACAAGTACTCCAAGAAAAAGATGCGAAATTATTTCAATTACGCAAAAGAAAACTGGGTAAAAAGTGAGCCCAAAGTAGCCCTAAGGACTAGGAGGATCGCAGCAGAATACAGACAGTTGCAAAAATAACAATAATTCATGGGCGCTAATGGCCATAGACGTCGATGCGCCGGCAAAAAAAAAAAAAAAAAAAAAAAAAAAAAATTCATAGGGAAGGGATTAACTATGAGGTTAGCATGCTGGACTCCCACGCGGAGGTCCCGGGTTCGAATCCAGCAGCTGACCCTTAGATTTTCTCTTCCTAGGAGCTTCTTACAGCTCACTGTCCGGTGATGGACAGTGTTGTCTGTAATGAGAGAACAGAGAAATCAGCTCAGCTGCTGATGCGACAAAAATAAAAAAAATAATTCATTTTAAGATTTTAAAAGGAGAGTAAATAATTTTTAAATCTAGATTTGATTTAAGTATCACTCTTGGTTTTAAATGTACCCCTTACTATCTTGTCAAGTACGTATTATGTGTTTTTATATAATATATACATATATTATATAAAAAAAGCAATCCTATATCTAATAAATATTGTATTTATTAGATTAAAATAAACACAAAAGAAAAGAATTCTCTAAATTTCCTCCTCAAAAGTAGAACATAGCTTATAAAAATGGCACTACTTCTTTAAAATTATTTTTGATTTGATATTTGCAACGCAAGTTACAATGACACTGGAATCCATGGCACCTTCTTAAAAAATTAATTTGTGCAAAAAAGTCGTCACAATTTTTTTTTTTTAGAATTCAATTAAAATCTTGTGTAAAAGGTTTATTTTTTTTACACTTTTTTTTAAAAAAAATTTAGATTCATAATAAATCCAAATATGAACACACTTTTCGCTGAATTCACCTTATATTAAGGTTATTTCCTAGAAACATAACCTATCTAGGTTATAACCTAGAAATTAACTTTAATGTGACATTATAAGAGAACAACATGGCCGACAAAATAATTTGGGCTCTTTTCAAAAATAATATAAATTACGACTACGTGGAATTTACAAAATATGAGATTTTGTTTATCATTAAAAAAAAAAAAAATCAGACTATTTAATTATTTATTTTTTAATAAATGAATTTAAAAAAATAAAAATGTAATTTTTAAACCTCAAAAGTAAATATATAACCTTTATTTGAAGGTTCTACCAGGAAAATTTATTGATTTGTTTATTAAGTGACCCTTAAATTAGTACTATCGTTAGACGGATGAACTAGACGGTAGGAATGTCAGCCATGTCCAAAATTATATATATCATCACTATTAACATATTATAAAATATAAATAAATGCCCCACCATTTTGATAATGTAACAAAACGTAAATTATAATCATAAATGTACGCATGGAAATATCAAATTTTTTAAAAAAAAACCTACAAATTAATTGCACTGATAAAATACATTGAATACAAAAAGGCAGATCTAACTCCGAGGCTTTATAACCCCAAAAATACAATAAAATTAATATTTTGTCAATCTTATTTAACAATAATAACTTTTTCTTAAATAGGTTAAGGCAGAAGGCTTATGCAAGAAAAATGAAATGTTTATACTATTATCCCAAGTATTTGCTGGATTATATTTTGAAATATTTGTCCTTCATTTTATCCTTCCACAGAATTTAGTTTCCATCCATGTCCGTACAAAAAAAAAACATTTAACAAATGAATAAAAATGAATTTATGCACATTAGCATGAATATAAAATTTATTTGGTAATTTTTTTTTTTTTTTTTTAATGATTTAAGGCGCGTCAACATCTAAGGTTATTGGCGCCCAATTTGGTAATAATAAAGATAATAATTGAGCTACCATGATGCGTCTTTCCCCCAAAAAATATTTTTCTACCAGCTCTGACTTAACAAAAAAAAATTAATAATAAAGTTCAACCTGTTAAAAAACAGTTATAGAAGAAGATTATTAAAATAACTTCACTAATTCTATTAGCGAAGCTACTACAATCAAATAAGAGAGTACTGCGTGGGGATAACCTCAGCGCAAAACCTACCTAAAAATTATTTCAATTCAGGATAATTTCTGATATCTCCAAAAACAGAGTTTATAAAAAAATCTCCGAAAATCTGGGCTCCTTGGTGAGAAGCTGTTCTCAAAATTCATTCCATTTATAGTTTAGATAGAACCTAGGTAATCCCATGGCAGTTCCTCAATTTTCTTAATTTTTAAGAAAATAGCAGGACACTTTTTTGGGAGGATTTTTTGCTGGCAAATTAATGTGATTATTAACCAACAATGCCTACATTCTGCAGGAGAACCAGCCATTCCTCTTTCTTTTCTTTTTTTTTTTTTAGGATCCTAAGGTGGTAAGAAGAATTATGATCACCCATGGAGTCGATGAGCGAAAAAAACTACTTTACAGGCATACTGGACGACAGCAATCTGCAGCCCCCTTATAATGCTTAGATCCTGCTTTGCCTGTTTAAAGTCTTTGTCAGAAACCAGAATTCTTGCAGAATTCTTTTCTCTATCGACAGAACCATCCGTGGAGATATCTAACCTATCTACGCCAGTTATCTATTTTGAATCACATAATCCAGAAATGTCACACTTCATTTTTCACACTGAATAATTTTTTTAGGTTAGGGTGATGGACAAGTTTCTTACTCGTGCTTCTTAGATAAAGTATTACGGCAGAACAACGAAACGCTCACTTTGACATCGTATTCCAAGCAAAGTCGGCGTACGATCTAGAGAACAGCTTCTCAAACTGCTTCTCCTATGGGAGTAGCCCAAGCAAAAAAAAAAAAAAAAAAAATTTGGGCTACTGTCGAAGAACGGATCAGGTAATCGCTTCCCTCCCATATATCACGTATTTTTCCGGCACATCTACCACAATCAAACTTTTTGTCATCATCATAGGTCTACTACACATTCCGGGTTAATATTTGATTCATAGTTTCAATATTTAGCACCATGTCGCTCTTTAATATCTCGTAATTATTAGGAAATCAGTTCCTGGTAGAAATATCAGTAAACTTACATGAGCGTTGAGTGTAAAATCATTTTTATTCATAACAACCACCATCTTAAGATCGAAATTTCTTTTAACACAGGCTTCAATTATTTTAGATTTAAAAAAAAAATCTACGCTCTAACCAAAAAAAAAAAACAAAGTAAAATCTCAAATCCGATCAAACTACAGTCTTAAAATAATTATCGTATTGGTAAGTTGTTAATAATCAAAAAATAAACAAGTTTCAACAGACTCAACCGTCTAATGGATACAATATAAGAGTTTACAATATAAGGCACCAAAACCTAAGTGCTACTTACTACATCTGTTACAAGTAGCACTCAAAATTACTTAGAGATCTCTCACTTCAATTACAGGCCACTTTAAATTAAAAATATTAATTTTATATTGGTGGGGGGCCAACTCCTTTCTACAACAACAAAAAATCTCTAAATTATGTTCTTTTTTTCTTTTTTTTTCAATTTTTGTCAGGCAGTTTTTTTTTTGTGTTCAAAATTAATATCTGAATGGAATCCAAACACCAGTAACCTCATCTCGTTTATAATAATGCGGTCGATTGTCTCGGAAGACGGTCACAGCTGGAAATGGATGTTCCTGGATGTACTTCAAGGATGCTCTCACCTGTGTTTTGTTTTAAATTTTGTTTTAATGACATTAGTAAAACATTAATCATCAATAACATTTGGTCTGTTTCATCAGAATCATCTCACTAATGGTTTTGTTAGATTTAATTGAGAATGTAGGTTGGTTACCTTTAAGACCAAAGGTAATAATAACCTAAGATGTATGACCTAAACTTTTTAGGAATGGCAAACAGATTACTATAATTGAAACAAGAGTACATTTTAAAGACCATAATGCCTGAATTATGTAAACGACCATGGTTCAAAGGTCAGGCCAATAAGTGAAATAAATTGTTGAGACAATAAGTAACTTGAGCTCTTCACAGCTTAAAGCTGAGTGCAAAGAAGAATACCTTAAACATATAATACTTAATAATACAAGTTTACGATAAGTGAGCATTATCATCACCAGCAACATTTATGTACATCAATGGGGGTACTTCAATCAGTTAAGTACAAAGATCGGCGAAAGGTCACGAAGGAGGAAAAATCGGGTAGTACTACTATTAGACAATAGATGGACGATAAGTAGAGGGAGGCGAGCTAGATTTTAGATTGTATTATTCTTAATAGTAAAGGTTCACAGATTAAATAAAATTTGCTCGCTAAATAATGAAAACCGATTAAAAAAAAAAAACCGTTTCAAGGGAAGCTTTAGACATTATTTATTTTAAAAATTTAAAACAAATTAGTTTTCAAGTTTAGAGATTTAATAGTAATTATCTTCACTAATAAAAACAGGGATGACCATAATTTGGAAGAACTTTACTTAGTGGCGTCATAACTCCTTTCATCGGCCCGGAGCCTGTCCTGGGGATCACCAGGGGTTCGGTTTGTGCGGCTCTCAGAGATCTGGGATCTGGGGGGGGGGAGCACAAAAAGAACTGGGTGATGTGTCCTGGAGGGGTCAAACACAGCAAGACTATTGATTGCCACGGCTGTGTCTATGCAAAGAACCAAAGAGACCCTGTGCTTGGGTAGAAATCAGATTACTCTGACCGCAGGCCTATTCACAGGGGCATGGGTAGGTTCAGGAAGCATCTGCGCAAGGTGGGGTTTATTAGCTCGGAACCGTTGTGAGCAGATTTATGTCAGGAAGAGGAGGAAACGGCCTCTAACCTGCTGTTCGATTGCGTTGCGATCGAGCGTTCGCGCTATGAAAGTTTTGAAACGCTGAGGCCGCAGGAGATAGTAGCGCAAAAAGAATTAGTAGGGAAAGTCCTTTAACCTCTTTAGAAGGGGAGGGTTCGCTAAGAAGAGGTTGGTACAATAAGTCTTTTGTGGCTGCGGTGCCACGGGGCGTAGGTCCCGTCCCATCTATTATTCTATTCTAGTAGCATCATAACCTACCTTCAAATCATAATATTCTTATCGGGGGACGGGCCAGATATATTTTTAATTAAAATTCATTTACAAAAATATATATATTTATTAAAGAACCTAACCTTTACGACAAAATGTGGTGGTTCCACCTGAGGAGAAGTGCTAAGATGTTGTAGAATGAAGTCGTCAGGCTGGTCCAGCCAAAGGTCGACCCCGCGTAGTGGATGATAGTTGAACGGACCTATCCTCAGCAAACCTAATCCGCAGTCGTAAACATCCAGTATCTGTGTAACATCATTACAAACTTTAAAATGGGGTATAAGCTGGTGGAGGGGGAAACAGAAACAAAGTTTGGAGTGATGAGGCCCCCCTCATATACATAAACTGAATGTGGATGAAATTTAGTAAGCATTATTTAGTATAAAAATATTTCATAAATTAAACAAAATTTGAATAAATAAGCCAGGTTTACCAACTATTATTTTTAAAAAAAGCAAATAAAATAAATAAATCAAAAGAAAACCAAAAAAGGGCACATTACTTGTTGTACCTGCTGGCCGCCAGTGAAATGCCTAGCGGACCTCAGCGCTTGTTCCGGTCCTTTGTCTGGAAATGTAGCCGGAAACACCTCTCCAGTTTTCACGTTCACACCAGCTCCGTACACTATTGGCCAGTGAATGCCACCTCTCACCGTTGTGTTCAAATCTCCCAGACATACGTTTGTCAATTCTACTTCTACTGGCTGTTTATGAAATGCATCTAAACAATTTATAATTCAATATTCATTCACTAGCCCATACTGCATCTTTAATAAATATTATCTAAGACATGTGAAAGGACTATTAATAAGTATGACTTATTACTGGGACGATCAGGTGGGAGACGCAACCAAGGGAAAGTCCACTTTGCAGGAAAATTTTTGAGATTATCTCTTTCTGCCTCTCTTAGAAAACTTTTTGTCTTCTTCTTGAAGCTACAGTTTCGATTATTAACCAGGTTGCTCGAAAAACGTTGACTTCCGTTTAACCAGTTAAGCGTGTTCGACGTGTATACTCGTTGTGAAAAATATAAAATTGCCATTAACGATACAAACTCGAAATTTTAATAAAATACAATAAAAATATTATTTGGTGAACTGCCAAGTATTTTATACGGAGTTGGTGGTGGGAGTCAGCCAAATGATAAGTGGTTGGTACATGTTTGGTCTCCGCATTAGAGATTGGGAATTACGCGCACAAATAGATGCTCTCAACCCCCTGTGCAATGCCCGTCTTTACCTTTTAGATAGAGATTCAGACCTCAGTACGAGCATGATTTCATTTTGCACAGAATTCAAAAAGCTCTTTTCTTTCTTGTAAAAGCTCTTGGCGTCGCTAGTTAACTAGGAGCAATGCATACGTGAAGACGGTGCAAGATTTTGAATGAGCACAGCAATGCTCTGTCTGTAATCTCAAGTCCCCAAAGATTGCAGAAAAAGTCGCTATTGTAAACTTTTGGTTGTTTTGCCCAGCGTTCGACGTCATGTATACGTCATGTGTATACGTATTGTCTGATTTTAATTCTGCACACTGTGTGTGGGGTTTTTTAAAATTAAATTCCACCGCTTAACTGGTTAAATTACTTTTTGTGTTTCAGACAATTGGGAAGTATGAGGTAATTACATCGAAGTCATGAAACTGTGCATTTGATTGGTACTCAAGCCACCGATTAGACTTGAAAAGAGCTATCGTACAATTTAATTTCGATAGAAAATAGGATTTCATTATTTTTTTTCCCCTCCAAAAGCAATGCCCAATCCACTAAAGTGCGCTAGTGGACCAAGATTGATTCTAAACTTTTGCCAAACTAAAATTAGAGCTTTTTTGTGCTCACACGTTAATTCTCTTAAGCTTGAGTTGTGGGTATAAAAGACAGAGATAAATAATTGGCAGTTTTATACCATAAATAAAAAAACCTAAGTGATAACATTATCGAGAAGTCCGGTGTCGATATTAGAAGTCTCCAAAGCGCTTTAAGGAGTATTAAAAAAACTAACAGGTATGTTTCCAGTGTGCTAATCTACAGGCTCGGAAAAACACAGGTTCGGAAAACACACCAATACTCGAATAGAGGTTAAGCTGGTGAAAAAGAAAGATTTTTGGCTCGGCCAAGAATCGAAGATAAAAAAAAAAAATCAAATTGGGATGACTAAAGAAGGTACGAATCTGTTTGGGAAGAGGCAATCAATACCACAAGGTGCTATAGACTAAGAAGGTTTGAATATTTATGCCAGATATTAGGCTTTTCCATCTATAATAATAAAAGAAATTACAGGAATATCCTGGTTGACAGAGGCGATGGAGCTGGCTCCACATTAATATGGGAGCCGTAATAGGAGATTTTGAAACTATTCGAACTTCCTGTATTTAACACAAGAAAACGGAAAATACAAATACATACGCAAAATGTTATAAAATAATTCTTCAGAATAATTATGTGGGTCCGAGTAGCCGCCAATGAGCTGCAGCTGGAGTCGTCCTTCAGGATAGCCGAGCGCCAATTCCTGTACCCTGGAGACCATAGTCATAATGCCTTCTTCGGTGCCCGCACCGTCACAGTGGGCCAAACCAACCGCTCCACTGCCTGTAATAAAATTATAATAATAATAACAAATCTTCAACGAGTTGCTTTCATTTTTCTTCATTGTTTTTGGTCAAAATACATCAATCTTAGGAAGAACAAATTCTAGGTATTCAAATTAGATCACAACATCGCTTTCGGTATCATTAGTTTTGGGCCAATCCGCAACAAGGAGCGCTTTTTCTTGATTTTTTTTTTTTCTTTTCAAAAACATTTGCTCAGGAAAACTGATTCTGGGTGGTTTCTCAGAAAACTGTAATGATGACTTCCTGTCAATTTCTTTTCCCCCAGGCCCCAGCCAAATTTGGAATTTTTGTTACTAAAAATTAATTCTTATTTGAATTTAATGATGATAAGTCTATAAATTAGACTAAAATACGAGTACTGCTCTGAAGTTGGCTTAACTACCCATCCTTTGTCAAAAAAAGTCTCCTTAACAGAATTACTATCTAGTTTAGTCTATAATTTAATTTCTATTTTCTAACCTATTTTGTATTTATTTCAATGTATGGAATTTGAAAAATAATATTCAAATTTTGTAATGAATGGATGGATGATATGTGTTGTAATGAATGGATGGATGATATGTGTTGTAATGGATGGATAGATGACTTTTGTTGCAATGGATGGGTAGGGGGAGACACTCTACCACTAATATGGACCTCCATTATAATCTTGCCTAAGCCTGGCAGTTTACGTTTTTGAGGTATTGCGTTAAAATGTTGAAAAATCCTCCCAAAAAAGGCAATCAGCTAAAGAACGTTTTCACGTTTAAGGAAGCTAATGAAAATGTATTACTTCCGGTGGAAGTTTAACACACGATCACAGTAATTCCTTCTAGCTAAATGCGGCAATGACCAGGTGACTACTGTTCAGATAGCGTCTCTTGAACTGGATACAAAATTCTTATTATTAAATATGGTAATTCCCCGTCTTAACAAGAACACTCGGTGATCAACCGTTATCAGCTAGAAGAAATGCATGGAGTAGAAACGAGGCAGTTCATAGATAAAGTTATGATCTAATTAGCTCTATCTGTTTAAAAAATATATATATATCAGTTAAGAAGAAACACTATTCGTTTTTTTGTCCAATAGTTTGTTTTTTGTCAGCATTTGAAGGAGACATATTGTTGGGGAAGAGATAAACTTCATTATCTCAACGCTCGGCGATAATGTCGTCCCATAACTAGCCAAAAGCAATAAACTCTGACCACAATCTATACTTACTGGAGTTCATTAATTTCTTAAAATATAATATCTCATGGATGAAATCATTAATTTATGGAAGGAAAACTGAGCGTTCTCTGTTCGCCATAACTATCTTTATGATACAAACCTTAAAATAATAATATTTCGAACCTGTATGCCTGAGAACGACCACTATGCATGTGGTAGCATCATCCGTGCCAATAATGTTCACATTTTCTGGAAAAGAAAAAGAAAAATTAGTCCATAAATGAGACCCGAGGATTACAGTACAAGATGAACATTAAGTTTAACTAACTGTCATGCGGTACTGTAATGGCCATTTCTCGCTGCTGGACGTACAACAGTCCGACGGGGCCGACCACCTTGGACGGCACGGCCAGAAAGGCGGCAGCCGCTTCGCGGAACTGTGGGTGCGTGTGGTGCAGAGTCCTGGTGTCCGGGAGCGGCTCTTCCAGCCGACAGCCGCCTACAGTCACCACCATGGCGCCTCACTGCTGCCCTGTCCAGCGTTCCTGTAACACCAACATCTCACACTTTGGGACGCTCTCGCTTCTTTCTTGTTTCGTTATACATCGCTTTACAAAACTTTCAATACATTTCTTGTTTGTTATGTTTTTTTCCCATGATTGCTTACTTCGAAAACTATTCCTGACAACATTCGTAGCCAGAAGTCATAGTATAGTTGACGACAATGGCAACAGAAATCCTTCACTAAGTCCATTTCCTGTTGAACTGGTCGATGTACAATTACTAATCGAAGTACAAACACTCCTACCACCAAGACAATCGAAAAGTGGTACTGAAGTAGCCCATCGAGATTTCCATACATCCTGAAGACCCTGGTCCATCACCCTTTTCGCTCATGAAACCTCCCAGAGCCCCCTGATTACTTTTCCATCTGACACTACTTCCCCCCTCCCTATAATACGCAGAAAATGAAAATGTTCTTTTCTTTTATCTCTCTCTCTCTAAAAACGTCACGCTGTTTATCACATCACTTCTAAAGAAACTGTTTTAAAATAACCTGTGATCTCTTGGAGTGGAGAGAGCCTTCTATCGTACTAAAACCTAACACCAGCGGAAGTATTAGGAGCGTTGCCAGTTTGTATTTTATTAAACAAGAAAACTCCCAAGTTGAAACTACACGCGACAATCAAGCCAACCAAAACTGCCGGATAGATGCGATAGCACCAGAGTAAGCCGCAGATGTGAAAACAAATTAGGTCAACTAAGTATGTAGGTTAGAGGTGGGCCCGAACTGACAAACAAACAGAGTGTAGATCGTGAACTTTCTCCTAGAAGATCGCCGCAACCACTACATCCTCTCGCCGACAAGTCTCAGGTCAACACTCGTACAATGCCAGATAGATCACTAGTTAGCTCAATATTTATTAAAATGAGATTTGCGAAAAATGTTTACTACATGTATCAGCGCTTAAGAAGATCGTGTTTGATCTTCGAATTAGAAAAGTTTACGGAACAGATGTTTGCGGAGTACTTATTAGTCCAAAAAAAGTACTTTTTAGAAATTGGTTTGAGGAAAACCGAAATCGAACAATTTGAAATACCATCACTTTTCTATTTTCCCTAAAAAATACTTCCACGTTTTCTTCTAACTATGCACTTGCATTTCATCTACATTTTTTTTTTATTTACTTAATAAGAAAATCAGTTTTGTACAATAATTACACTTTGGAATGGGCTGATATACTTCCATCTTGAAATGTTCTTACTTTTAATAAAAACCTAGAAAGGTGCCAATGAAACAATAGAATGGCTCTCTGTAATAACTAGTTTTCTTTCCAAGGAGCTTTGTACAACTCACTGCCCCGGTGATGCCCAATATTGTCTGTAACAAGAGAACACTTCCCGGAGACCGGTAGTGGTCTGAAAAAAAAAAAACTCCGGCCGCCAATGAACTCAGATCTTGGCAAGCCATGAATAGAAAAAGAACTAATTTGAATACCAGCTCACATTTAAGTTTTATTAATATTAAACCGGTAATTAAAAAACTCAATAATTCACTGAAATAGTGAAAAAAACTAAAATAACATTTTTGAAACTGTTTTTTAAAAAAAATTATTAATTATTAGTGAACACTAACACAGCTTTTTCTTGCTCATGTTTACGTACACACCTTTCAATTATACTAAAAATTAATTGATATCGATATTATAATTGATCACCTTAAAAGAATCGCTTTACGGAAAAATCGTATGAACTACGAAAATCTGTTCAGTACTACTGGTAACAATTTCTTTTTCCAAATTTGGAATTTTTGATACATTTTAATCCTTATTTTAATCGGTGCTAAGTGCAAATATTACTCTTAATTTTCTTTTAAGAAAAAAGTCGAACTACATCCTTTTTTTTTCTCAATTAATCGATATCTCCAGAAAAAAAAATTATTTCAAATGAAAGAGCACTATTTTGGACTCAGCGGTCCATAAAAATCAGCTGGTAACTTATAAAAGAAAAAATTTTGTCATGATAGTATCAGTCATTATTACATTCAAAGTTTTATAGTCCAATTCCATCTTAATATCAAAAATCAAACAGAAAATATTAACTTTTGCAAATTTTCATTTTCATTATTTTTTTTATTTATTAATTTTTTTTTTTTTAGTTACGCTAACCATTTACTCCACAATTGAAACAGACGGAAACCCACATAAAGGTATCGTACTCAGTGGAACTCAACGTAAGCATTTCCTTTAAAGACTCAAAACGTGAATGTTTTTATGAAATAAAAAAAATAATAAAATAAAATTGAAAAAAATAAAATCCTCCATGACGTAGCCTTTATCAATATGATATATTATCAAATCCATGATCAAATTGATGCAATATTATTGTTTTTCCAATAATCAATACAGAATCACAGAACTAGCAATATTTTTTTTGTTGTATTCCTAAATGTCAATGGGCAATCTTTTAAGTTGAAATTTCTATAAATTGTTTACACTTAAATTTACTAAAATTGTACGAAAAACTTACCTTTAAATTACGGGCAGATGTAAACTGGGTAATTCAACAAGAGATTGAATAAAAAAACTTTGGTAAAACTGGTTGTAAAGTAAATATACTTGACAAGAAACTGTAATAGATTATGACTGCTAGGAGATTCAAAATTTAATAGTACTCCGAATTTTAGTGTTGTACACCACCGTCTGCTCTAATGGTGGTGGTAGAGCGACAGTGCTGGGCCAAACGAGTCGTTCTGAAACTAACACTAGGCGCTGGCTTCTGGCGGTGAATAACCGAACTAAAGCACCTGCTCTGTCACATAAAAACCTAAATAAAGAACTGCTATGATGGTGCAGGTTATTTAAATTACTTGATTTGTGCAATAACCAATATTTATCTTATTCAAAAAGAAAAAAAAACTTTCTCCTATTCATTCAGAGATAAAGTGAATTTGAGAGCATCAGTTTGGTAATAAGTTTTTTTTGTGAAGGTAATCCCTAAGTCATGAACACGCAAATATAAAATCTGCCTTGCATCTCACGACTGAATCTGTCAAATCATTGCTTATAGATATCTAAATGGCACCGATAACGCCTAACATAAATTTCAAGCACCACCATTAAATAAGGAATTATTTTATAAAACATGTGAAAATAATTTGAAATTTGACTGAAATTTAACAGTATTCAAGGACAAGGTATGTAGGTGAAATGCGAGCACTTAAAATTTAAGTAATTAGAAGCTCAGTTAGAGAAAGTAAAAAATAGTAAAAAGCTAGGAAAAAAAGCATTGTTCTGTGACCAACTAAAGCGACAAACAAATGGTAATTTGAATTGCAATAGTTAATACCATGGTACCGGTCAATGACTAATAATGGTGATCAATTCGATCCAAAAATGAAGCCATAACGTTAGCAGGTTGTATAACAAATTAGTTTACATATGGTATGCATATTTAAGAGCTAGACATCTCCTTGGTAGCGGATGGGTAAGCACTAACGGCAGCCAGATTCCACAGAAAATGAATCCAGCCAATTCAATCCAGACGGGAGAAGTTACTGCTTACTGTATCTAAAGATTTTCTTTCCTTTAAAATGGACTATGGAGGTAGTAAGGACTACGTATATTTAGAGTTAGATTTATAAATCTACGTAGGAGGATCGATGGAGAAGGCTATTTCAGCATCCGGCATTGGGCTAGATACATTCGTGAAGAGCTGGCAACTGTTTCGAGGGACATCCTTTTACTTAGTAGAGTTTTTTTGGGATTAAGAGGTAGTTAGTTACTTAGGGGTAGCATGCAAGGTTTACAAGTCCTTCTCTGTTGATCAAGGCAAACCAAGAGCGCCAGACCAAGGCCATTTGCCGATCGCGACTTACTTCTACTTCTTATTGTGAGGCGTAACTGAAGCCGCTGAGAAATCTGTGACAGGATGAGAGGGAACGTTGTTTCTTATACAGTACAACCTCGATTAGCCGGGCTGACCTCCGGCTGTACCCACCCCGGAAAACTGAAATCCCGATTAAATCGAATACACAGTATAATCCATAAAAATAACCGTGAAGTTGAAAATCAACCATTTACGACACGTAAATCCCATGGTCTTTTGTAAGACCGTGGTAAATCCCAAGAAATTCAGTACTAATTGCCCCATATTTTGGGTTTTTACATGCAAACATACATACATAATGACCCTTCAAGAAAATCAGGTATAAAAGAGTTACTGCCACGCCAACAATTATGTTACATCGGAAGACAAAACATTTTCGTGTCGCTACCGGAAAATTAACTTTTGTTTCGCGGCGCCGATCCAGGTGTTCTTATGATGACTCAACGTGATCTCGGTTAATCGAGGTTGTACTGCACCTTGTCTAATTACTCCCCTAGTTTTCGAGATCTCAGTATTTGAAAACAAGAGGAGATAATACACACTAAAACGCCTGCTGGAAAACCCTATGCTTCCCTAGATTTCCCTTACTAGAACTAAAAGAGAATTCTTAGAATAGAACTCTTCTATTCACAGGGTGGAGTTCAAAAAAAACTCCTCGAGCTCCTATGAGAGTCTGTATCAGGAAGATGAGGAACCTCTAATTCGTCTTCATGGTAATCGCTAGGTAGCGTTAAGTAATTTTTTTTTTTTTTTGGAACTCAGCGATCAGAGTAGATCATAACGCAAAAACGACGAGAGGATAAGTCTCTTGATCTTACCAATAAAAGAAGCTTATAGTTCTTTAAATGTCAGGGAATGGTTCTTTCCCTGCCTCTTTGGTAAATCACCCAATTGGTTTTTAGCAAATATATTGGAGTGTGTTAGGCGCCACGGTAGCCGAGCGGTTAAGATACTAGACCCGCAACGCTAAGATGTATTGTTGGTTTAGTGGGTTCGATTCCCGGCCTCTAGACCTTGGATTTTATTTAAAATTTTAATATGAGAAATTTACAGTAAAGTATGTTTGCTAGTTGCCTCCCTCCACGACACCTAATTGGCTAGTTGGACGTTAAGCCCCGCCTGAAAATATAGGCAATTACTACTACTTACTATTGGAGTGTGTTTATTTAAAATAATTTGAATTTAGTTTCATTTATTTGTTGAAACAAAATTAAAAAACGTTTTATCATGAAAATATCTCCTTTTTCCTAGAAAGTTATTGCAAAACTTTTTTTAAGCATTTATTAAAATATTTGTATGTACTAAAGACTAATTCTGAGTTTTGTTAAGCGAATTTAATTTTAATTCAGTTAAGCGATAGTTCTACTGTCTGCAACATTAGTAGATTAACTTAACAAAACCAGGGTGGCCACTATATGCACACATAAACTAGACCGAGATTTTGCCTCGATACAGTACGGGGCTGCTGCTAACTCATTTAATTATCTCTATGATGGCCAGGGCCTGTATGATAACTACAGAATGTTCTGTGGACCATGCAACCCAAGAGATAAGAATGGTCCAACAACCTAACTTCAGTTATTATAATTAATTTGTTTTGTAGGTGGCCAGCCTTAATATATATGTACTTGTAAGTATGCAGAAAGATTAGTGAAATTTATTTGTTACCCTTTTTCGAACGGTCATATTCTTTTTTGTCCTGAATATAGTCATCAATGGAATGCATTTTTTTTTTTAATTGGATAGTCTTCATTAAAACATGAAACAAAAAAAGTTTTAGTCTCTCTTGAGATCGTACTAATGCATCACAATAAAAGTATTGTGGCGTGAGAACAGTTGAAACAAAGAGGATGTGCGATGACTGGCAAAGGCGCATCACAAGTGCGATCTAGACACAGGTGTGTGTCCGGCCTGAAGTGCACCTGAGGCAGGTAAACAGCAGCTGAAATGGCCACCCTTCCTACTCACACACACACACTAATATATGTTCTTATCTGTGTGCATTCGTCTTTTATTTATTATTTTATATTCAATATAAATATTTATACTAAATACATTCGTATTATCCAGAAATGAAGGACAAGCAGAGTAAACGTGTGAAAAACTAAATACCACAACAGTAAAAATTGCAAGTTCAAAAGAAAATGAAATTACCCGAAACTGCGCTGGCGTTGAATTCAGGACACCATTCTTATTTGGAACTGCAAATTTCCTTGAAGCCCCAAAGTTTGTTGTCCCCTTTCCCCGGGGGAACCCCATGGACAACTAGATTTATCAGGGAGGAACGAGTACACATTTTTTCTTTTTTCTTTGGAAAAGGGAAACGTATAGTGAAATCTACAAAATATACGATATATTTGGAGAGAGTACACCGCGTGGTAATGTAGTGGCATCACTGACTACCGAGACTCACGCGTCCGCCCAGTCTCTACAAAAACCGGTTCACATAATACTTCCTTCCTTTATTCTCATCAACTCCAATTTCGAATAACCGTACTCACTAAAAAAAACAAAAAAAAAAAAGCTAATATTGGTTCTAAACGCTGACCGGAAATCTTCTAGTTGTCACTCTGCGTCTGCCTTGCGTTGGTACTCTTTTTTCTACAAAGAGAGACCGTGCGTGGCTTCTTGCGCGTTTATTTATTGCCACCATGATTATAAAATTGTTGCTTGGAGAAATCCAATTCGACAATGCTGCCAATAAGCATTGTAAGCCTTATACTCTCGAAAAAGTAGAGAAAGAAAAGGATACCTGCCGGTCCTGCGAGTGATGGAACGATCACGATTCATTTGAGAATAAAGATATACTCCATTATAGATCAGCATAGAAACAAAGCTCAAGCAAGTCACCGGTAGGATGATAGGATAGTGGCCATGATCATCCTTACAGATGTTCGGCCATCCGTACAGATGTACAAAAATGAACACCTTCTTCTAAAGTTAGGCGCCACGCTAAGCCGAGCGGTTAAGAGGCGAGACCTGTAAAGCTAATGTGCATTTGTGGTACTGGGTTCGATTCCCCGGTCTTAGGCCTTGGATATTATTTAATGGTTAATAAAAAGAAATTTATAGTACAGTATGTTTGCTAGTCGTCTCCGTACTCGGCACCTAATTTGGTAGTTGGACGTAAAGCCCGCCTGAGAAAAAATAGGCAATTACTTTACTTAACTTTTTTCTTCTAAAGTTTAAGTGAATTCCATGAACCTTGCTCAGGATTTGATTATCTTAGGCTAATTAAATTGGTTCCCCCGCAGCGATACACAACTATTACTCTAACTAAATCATAACTCACTTGGGAAGGTAATGGCCTTGTTTCAACAACTAACTTAAGCTAGAGACACGCTTATTCTAGGTTAAACTGAATGATTAAAGGTTTTAGAAATTGGATAATATATTAGTAGAGAATGATAAAATTTATCAATTTTATATTTTAACTCAAAATACTCTCAGTAAAAAAACAAAAATGTCAACATTGTAAAAACAATGTTGAGTCTCAATATCTCGTTTCGTAATGTTCAGAAATCAATCGAAAGCACACACGAGTCACTTGCCGTTTGGTTAATATATTAACCAATTAATTAATAAAAATTAATAATAATAAGTATAAGTTACAATTTACATTTTTAGTAAGAAGAAGTCCAGTGTGTAAAGTTTTTTTCGTATTCAAAGGACTTCAAGAAATGTATATATTATATTTTCTGTAAACACCTGTGTTCAAAAATACGATACTATTACAATGCATATTACCAGAATTGGTACAAATAACAATAATTATTACATAAGAATGAAGAAATAACGCAGTGTTCTGTCCTCTTTGCCTGCCGACGTAGGAGTGGAATAAATGCTTGCTAATTCAGCCACATCTATTCGGAGACCACGTCCTATCAATTTAGTGTGATATAGTTTGTGTGTTGTTAAATGTGTGTGATTAGTATGGACAAGGTTACCTTGACTATTCAACTTCAAGTTGAAAAAAAGACAACCATTTTGATATCGTAAAGCAGCCGAAAGTTATAGATAAATATCTATTTCTAATCATTTTAACTTTTTCTTTACTTCGTAAGAAGTAAATAATTAAAATCGTACAGTATTTTATATTTTGAATTTTCATACAGGAAATAACAGCTCTGAGGAGTATTCTGAGCGTGTCTTTCCGGAACACTACCACGGAAGTAGTATACATCCATCGTAACCCCCCCAAAAAACGGAAACTCTTTCACAAACAAAAATATAATAACTACCTGTCAACGAACACCACAAAATAAACCCAATGACTTTACAAAATTTTTTTTTTGAAATATTTTTCAAGAACTAAGTAGTGACTTATTTTTAGCTCTTCCTTAAAGACGAAAAATCGTATATAGGCTCTTATAAACCCTCATAGACTACTCTCTTAGTGTAGTTTTGTATTTTAATTTATTTATTTTTGTGATAATCTCGAAACTGGCTATGATCAAGTCAGCAAGTCAGGGAATACGATCTTACACAGGAGAATGGAAATCAAATTATCTATTCTCAGCATCTAAGGATGGATGAAACTCCTAAATGATCAAGGAACAATTAAAAAAAAAAACATTCATTCATCTCTGCTATAACGGATAAAAGAATCAACGAAAATATACATATTTGCCCACATTTGGGTAAAACCTTTCCCCTAGCAACCAATATGTTTGTTCGGTTGCCAAGATAATCAAGAGATGGAAGGTTACTTTTTCTGTTTTATTTGAATACAATGTCTCAGCTCTTAATTCAATGGTAAGCATTTATAAGAATTAATAATATCAAACGTTTATCTTAAAATATTAAAAGAAAAAAAAAGGAGGATAAATTAGATAATTGGTTATGAAAAATTGCCTATATTTAATCGAATGAAAAGACAAAGTAAAACATCATAATAATATAAAAAGAGAAATTATTATTTTAAGGTTATACAAAAAAAAAATGATGAAATATTAAATACCAGTTTTTTGTCTATGAGTAGGTAAGACCGTGTAGCGGGAATACGATCTTACAACTGGAGAAGCGGTTGGGAGCCTTACCAGTTTGAGGTCAAAGCACGCAGCATCATAACGCGAGAGTTAACTCTCCAGTTTCACCCATGCGCCAAAGGCATTTATGCATTTAAACTACCTTATTAACATATAATTAACCCAATCTAAGCATTAAAAGTAATTATAAGGAAACTATCTCATAAATGTAATTTTAAAATAAGTGCAAGATTTTGTTTTCCGTTAAATAAACTTTAAATAAAGCGTCGAATGTCAAATATTATTCTAGTTTTTTTAATACAAAAAAAAAAGAAAAAGGTAAAAAAATGAAGCTTCCTTTTACAACTCTAATGAACAAAACAGGTTAAAGAAGTCAACATTTGTAATTCAAATCATGAACGTAAACTAACTTGTAGTTTTGTTCCCCGTGCAATAAGAATAGAATATTACGTTATTATTTTCTCACAGATGAAGAAGAAAAGGGAAAATAAAGAATACAAGGTGATAAATAAATAATAAAGAAGGTAATATGTTAAATAGTTCCGATACCAGATGCTATTTAAATATGAATATTATTAACATACCTTCACCAATCGCCAGAATATTTTTAGCCTTTATATATAGTAATTAACCAAATCGTGGTCGATGATAGGTTGACAATTTGAAGAGAATTTGATTATTAAAACTAGACGAAAAATTAGAGAAAGGGTTGTAACATAACAAACACATGAGGTCAGCTGGTACACTACAATGCAAGAAGTGCGCCTGTAGCTCTCCTAGCGGACAATAGTGGCTCAATTCTGTTCCTACCTTCGCCAACCAACCAACCGACCGCAGTCGAGTCTATCTACTGAAGATTAATTTATAATTACGCTATTTGAAATGAAGGGTATAACCACTGCAGATAGCATGCTTCCAAAAAACAGTGTTCAATTCGCTAATTTGGGTATAGAAATTGTAATGGAATCTCCGAAAAATTGGTGTTAAGTCATCGTGAACTGAATGAAATATTACTAAAGATCTTTTAATAAAATCCATGAGGAGACATTTACCATTTTTCTGCAGTTGATATTTGTAGAATATCCTTAAATTTAAAACATTCTCCACAGGATGACACATCTATTTTCAGATCAGCAGTACCTTTTTTAAAAGCTAAGAGTTGTGGATCAATTATTTAAGTTCGGTATGACAAGGTAGGCTTTTCTATATGGTTCATTTCAATGTAGTACACACATTCATTATCTGTACGGGGTTAATGAGAATTAAATGCTCATTTAAAATTGCAAGTTTGAAGCTAATCGCTTCAAACTGCGATTTACTGAACAACCTCTATCGATAATTGCTGCAGATTGAACATACTATCTGAGATCCACTAGCTATCAGTGCATTACACTTTATCGCGTAAAACATATTCAAAGATAGAACAGGGACACTACTTTGGAATTCGCTCAAAAACTGTCATTTTATTGTATTTACAATACTTTTTTTTTACATGTACATATAAATATTTGTCAGAATTTAGCGATAAAAATAAGAGTTTAAAAATAATCGATACGCCTGAAGTTTGAATATAAGAAAAACGTTTGACTGCTCGTAGTAAATATTTTATGGTACTTAACCGTTCATCGTGTTGATACAAGTCATAAAAAAGTAGGTCTTGCGGTTGCCTTTAAGAAAAATTATCGTGAATGTCTTCAAAACATATTCAATTCTTAATAATTTGAAAAAAAAAAACCTACATCAAGTTGAAATGACTCAGCAGAAGAAACCATTTTAGATATCTAAAAAATATCGATTTTTTTTGTCGATAAAGAAAAGTAAAGGTAAAACATCGTTACATATGTATAATTAAAATAAAAGCAATGTTTTTTATTTATTTATCTTTTTTGTAGGCACGCTTTACGATTAACTATCGATGATTTGTCTTGGATGAAGGGGAATAGGTAACAACTTACGATAGATTTTTTTTGTTATACCATTAAGTAAAATATATTGAAGCCAGGACTGGAAATCGAACCTAATAAGTTCCAATACATATTAGCTTTGCAGGCTGCGTCTGTAACCTCTCGAACACAATTCACTTTGTTAGTTTTTCGGTTGCCATGACTACCAAGGCACATGCAAATAAACTAGAAAATTATTCGTATTTTTGCAAATAGCAATTATTCAACAATCCTATGGACATAATATATAACCAGTTTAAAAAATATATATATATAAGGAAAATAAATAAATTGGCTTTATTTATTAAAAATACATATATTATTGTTAAATATTGCTTCAACAATTGAGTATAATTTTCTTTTTTATTGTAAATCCATTTATTGAATAGAAAAAATTATTATTTTATTATTTGTGAGTATTTTACATTCAAAATTTATAATAAAAAGAATATATTATTTTTTGGAATGACTTATTTTTTTTTTTAAATCTGCAAAAAATGTTTTTTATTTAATATATAAGTAATATACACAGTTTTTAAAATTTTCTATGGCGGGGGGAAAAAAAAAATTTAACTTAATATTAAGTTCGAAACATGGCACACATACTCGGCTCCATTATGTTTCCCGTATTCATTCTACAGGAAGTTGATGAGAGCAAAATGTTTTAAACAAACATTTAATTTACATATAAATATATAAATGCACAAAATATATATATATAAATTTATTTATTATTTAATACCTAAAAAACACAGTTCCTAAAAAGAATTTTATTGCTACAAGTTCATGACAACGGATGTGTCACACAAAAAAACATCTTTGAAAAATTTAAAAATTATTTTGTGATGTTTTATTTCATTGAATTCCTTTCAATAGGTCAAATTCGACCAAATTTTTTTTTATTAAGTATTTGTGATTATGTTAAATTTTTCGATATCGAATTCTCCGCAGGAAATGATTTGTTTTGTGTTCCCCCTAAGTTTCAAATAGAAAAAAAAAATATATTATTTCAAATAGGAAGGTAGAAGAATGTTTGAAAATTTATTGTATTTCATTTTGGCTCCTTCAAGAGACGTGATGTAAAAAACGTAAAGGGTCGAAATTCTTAAGCCGGAAGAATACTTAATTCGCCCCCTCTCTCTCTTTTTTTTTTTTAGAATTTCTTAAAAATGGCTGCAATGATCTTCTTTAAACTTTGTAACATTTAATGAACATATTTTGTAGTACCTATATTTTAATTTGAAAGATGTTTCCAAAAGAAATCGCAATGGCCGTGTTAACAACGCTGTTTAGGCGAAGGCAGCCGAGAATGTACGAAGCCTTGAAGGTGAAGCTTTTACGATAAGCTGTGCAAGTCTCTTGGGAGCGATTTCATATTATTCAACAATCAACAATACCCGTTACACCATTATTTCTTCGTGGAATTTACTAGAAGAAAACGTTTTCTTCTTTTTTTCAGGGTCAGAGAAATTTTCTTTTATAAATAGTTTGTTTTACTTTACAAGTATCATTAAAGTCAGTAAAAACTGTACCACCTCTAAAGAAGTCCCACTTTAAGACATTGACGATAAAAGATTTTTCAAAAAAGCCTTCTTTCACCAGTTGTTGCCAAAAAAAAAGAAAGTATTTTCTCCTAATAATTTACAAAATATTTTTACAATAACTTTATTTTTATTTTTTGGTTTGGATGGTTGATTGGGGACCAATTATTCCTAATGAATATAATCCAGTGTGACTGTTTTCATTAATGCTTACAACTATATTGACAAAGAAAAACACTAAACATTACTGCCCAAGACTCAAGAAACTATTTTATAAATAAATACAAAAACAAACTCGAAAAGTTTGTTCCTATTAACGTAAAGATTTTGGTAAACTTTACCATACATACAAGCTTACGCACACACTGTAATGATCAGCTGTTTAATTTTTTGTAGTTCCTAATTATTATTTTGCCAATTAATAATCAAGTATTGGTCACAGAAGAATGTCGTAATTATGATGACTTTACAACGAACTAAGAGTAGTGCTTTACGAAGGACATTTATTAAATTTGGTGTAGACGATAAAAAAATAAAACTTTCTTAAACAGTGTATAAATTAGATTTATTCATGAGAATCATTTCAAATAATTTTTTTTAACAGCTGATCTCAAAATGAATTCAGGTAAAGCACTATTATATCCATTGCAATGCCATCTTGATCATAATTTGTTTCAAAATTGGATTAAGTAAAACGAACATTCATCATAAACAAACTGATGCAACCTGGCTTAGAGATTTATAAGGTATTAAAATTATAATAATATTAATTTAGTTAATTAATAGTTGTTTCAAACAATTTTCATCATTTAATTATTATTTTTTTATTATTATTATTACTTGTTTGATTTGTTTGTACTTTAAAATTTTCAAATAATAACAATAACATAACCTTCCAAAAAGGATTGCTTATTGTACCAGAGGATTGTCTTGAGATTCTTACAAACCTGGTTTATTTTAAGTTTTATGTTACAAACAATGATTAAATAAACGAACGATGGTAAACTAAGTAAGTGATAATCTTTTAATAATTACATTTGAAGTGGCATAATGGAATGCAAATTAAAACAATAAAGTAAAATTTATATTTACGAATCAAGAAAAATGTATTAAAACAATCTCTAAAGGTGGTGAAATGACTAGAAAATGTTGAAGTTATTTCTAATCGAAACTGTTAATAGTTTTTTTTGTTTTGTCAAAGTTGCATTTAATGCTAGTTTTAGACGTTATTATAACGAACATAAATCTCGTAACTTCCCAGAATGCACTTGATGAACGGCATCAACGATACACGAAACGTAGAGAACACCAATGACAAAATTTTGTATATTAAAAAAATCTCTGGCAAATCTTTTCTCAATTCAGCCAGCGCTGGAATTCGAGTTTTACAGGGCTTTTACCTCGACTTAAGAAATATTCTTTCACTTAGCCTATCTATATATTGTAGTAAAATATCTCTTTAGCATTATTAGCTGAGACTACGAGGTGTGGCCGTTAAATAACGAGACTGATGCTGCTACAGAAGAACTATGCATGCGGCAAATCCTAACGAACGACAGCTGTGCAGTGTTAAAGCCTTCTCTTTCGATTGTGCAGCGTCTCACGTGTTTGTAGAGAAATCAGTCTGACCGGAACCGTCGTCATTTGTGTAAGAGGTGTTAGTTTCGTTTTGCCCGAAAACATGATAAGTGTTGCGTTGAAATTTCACATCAAAACCTGGGTAAAACCGCTACTGAAACTTGATCTTTTATTAAAAGAAGTTTATGGCGATGAATGTTTTATCACTTGCGCAAGTTTTTTGAGTGGTTCAAGTGGTTTCCAAGTAACCAAGAACACGTCGGAGATGATGACCGCCCGGATCGCGCCCTTCCACGTCCAAAAACGGATGAAAATATCGATTATAATACATCAACATTATTACCGTGAGGTACTTGCTCAACTCCGGTGAGAGAGTAAGGAAAAAACGACCCGATTTGTGGAAGAACAAGTCACGGGGTTCTCCATCAAGGACAACGCGCCTGCTCACACTGCATTGGTCTGTCACAAGAGGTTTCTAGCCAAGTACAACATCCCAGTTTTAGGCTATTCGCCTGTCCTGGCCCCAAGTGACTTTTATCTGTTCCCCCAAAGTCAAATCTGCTTTAAAAGAGGAACACGATTTTTTCGGTCCGTTGAAGCTGTGAAAGAAAAAGCGGCACGCGTCATGCAGAGGAGCCCACAGTAAAAGACTTCCAGCACTGTTTCTGAACAATGGTAAATTTGCATGGAGCGTTGTAGGGATAGGGGAGGGGTGTATATTGAAGGAAATAACTAAATAATGTATAAATTTGAAAATAAAATGTTTTACAGCAATAGTCTCCGCCATTTAATTAGGCACACCTCGTATGTCTCAGTCTCCTCAGAATACAACTAAAAATGAATTTTTCAAGTATAAAAATTACAAATAAAGGTGATACATCCAAATGCATGTAGTTCACAAATAAATAAATAAAAGTTGGCTTACAAGTTACAATAAAGAACACATATTTAAAATATACTAATCTGAGAAACAACCTACAAATATACATTTTCTGGCGACAATTTATAAAATAATTAAATTACTTACGAAACAACCAGTTAGTTCATGATTGCGTCGAAAATATATGGCCACTATATTGTTATGAGTTCAAATTTTAAGCAAATTCTAATACTTAAATTAAATTATTAACTAAGTTTACACTAAATACTAAAGTTACACTAGAAATAATATGGCAAAAATTGAAGGAACATAAAGAACACAAAATTAATTAAGAAATACTGCCACTGTAGTATTGCCCTACCGTTTGAAACAAATCGTAAAGATTTCTTTAAATTAATTTAAAAAAAAAAGGAATGCACTCTAGGCGAATACAAGGCTAATGGTAACGTAATCTTAGAATAGGAAGGAAAAAGTCATAGGAAGTTTTCATCAACATGAGACCAGGAGCGAAACAAGATTCTGCTAGAATGGCGAAAATCGTGTAACCATGAATTGATGAAAGAAAAAACAATTTATTTGAATAGGTTATGGCTTTTTTTTAAGAAAAAAAGAACAAAACAAAAAAAACAGAATGGTCTTGTTTTGGTTCTTAAATTTAGAAAATATGGCTAGAAAAATTAAACTATAAACACGATTCTTAAGGTTGATTTATTGCAGGATAACTCTCGCCTTAACTGTAGTGAGTAATCTTATTGATGATTTAGGTTGGATTTAGAATTTACTTAAATGCGAGAAAACATATTAGATTCATTAATGATATATTTGTATTCCTTTTTCTACTTCAGAAACGCTTATACTCTCCAGATCGGCTGATAAGTAAACATAGTAGTCCAAGGTTAGGTTAAGTGAAATGTTAGTGTTTTAGAACTTCGGCACGATAAAAACAGAAAGAAAAAAAATCGATTATTGTATCGATACACAAATTCTCAAATTTATCACCAAATTTTCAAATCGACTTCATTTAATACTTCATAAACTCAGCGTATAACTTCAAAAAAATATATATAATATTTAAAAGCAAATAGAAACATCAAAAAATTTCTGAATATAATTATACTAAAAAAGAAAAAATGCTTATAGAAAACTATCAAGATTTCGAGGGTCACTTTACAGGTAGGTTACACCCAAAATAACAATTTCAAGTACCACGTAAAAACTTCTTTCAAAGAATACTTGAAAGTTAAGTCGTGTTTAAGGAAGTATCAATTAATCAAATATTCGCTAAAAATCGTAGTAACTTATAAATATTTTTTTTTTTCCACAAGGCTCAAGACAATCCAATATACTAAATAAAATAAAAACTGTCCTTAATTTAATAACAATACTCTTTTTTTCTTTTTTTTAAATGTTTCATTTTAATTATTTCACTTTAAATAATTTAATATTAAATTTTAACATACATTTATTATCCACCAAATGGTAAATGAAAAAACTGTTTGTATTTATTCCAACCAAAATTTGGGTAATGTTTGTGATTTTCTCGACACTGGCCATTATGAACGAATCATTCAGAAGTGAACGAAAAGTTTTATTCATGACCGTAGGTTATTCTAGACCAGCGGTTCCCAATTTTTTTTTCATTAATGTACCCCTTTACCTGTTTCCTTAGTGTGTACCCCTAACATATATATGTAATATGAATAAAAATAAATAAATAATCGTATTCTTGATTTTACGTATTGTAACTATAAATTAACAGCAAAACAATCTGAATATCGGTAGGGAATCATTCGATATTATATTGGTATCGAAAAAATACTGCAGTATCGAATGAGTACTTAATTCTTGTCAATTTATATGTTATTCAGTTTTATTATAATAATTTTGTAATTAAGTTGTAGGAATCATTTATTACATAATTTTTTTTTCTCATTAATAATATATCTGTATAATTTTTATATCTTCCGCCATAATAAATTTTTTTTTGCGTACCCCTAAACAATCTTTCGCGTACCCCAGGTTGGGAACCGCTGTTCTAGGATATCTTCGATTTGTTATTTACATAGTTCATTAAGCTATTCACTTTGGACGAATCAGAAATAAACTCTCTAAATACGTCTTAAAAAAAACATTTTACCTGGGAAAACGAATGAATATATGGGGATTTTAATTTAAAACCGAACCAGTGACTCAGAGAATGTGTTTAGCGAGTAATCACAAATCACTTGGCGATATAATCGATAAATGCTTGTTGGCCAAAAAAAACCTATTACAAGTATTTGTAGTGTACTTTTTTTTTTTAAATTCCAAATTTAAAATTATTAGTAACTTGTTTTACAAATATGATAAAAATTGGTTATTAAAAAGACACTGTGGCATAGAAAGGGATTGACAAATACTGAGAAACGGAAAGAGTATTCTTTTTTTTTTTCATAATAAATAAAATGGAGAATTTTTATAATACATAATAAATGAGCACTTTATAATAATTAAAGGGTAATTTACCCTTTTATGTTTAAGTCGGCCCAGCCGATCAACTTTATCCCAATTTTCTATCTCATTATTATTATTATTAATAATTTCTCTTTAAAGCTATAAGTAGATATCATCGATTTTTGTTTATTTTATTATTTTTTTTTGTATTTCATCCATTTTTTTTTTAAAAATTATTATTTTTTTGGATATAATTCCTTTTTTTATTGATTTATTTACCTCTTAAAAATTAATATCACAATTTGGGCTTGCCCCCCCACTTCCCACAAAATTTTATTATAAAAATCGTATTTATACGTTTTAGGCCATTGGAAGAGACTAAGTAGAACGTGTTGTCACCATCTAAAAGTAAAGTTATTATTACAGATTAATAATGAACAGTCCTATTGATTCATTGGAAATGAAATATCTAATAATGGATAAATATAAAAAAAACATGGATAAATCATTAAAAATGAAATGTCTAATAATGGATAAATATAAAAAAGCATGGATAAATTTATTTTTTTCACTTTATTTGTATATTTGCAACTGCAACAATTGTTGCATCAAGTAAATTTGATCTTACTAAGTACGAGAGGGACGGCCCTTGACGAACGCGGCAGTACCGATCGGTTTTAAGATCAAGTAGTAGGTGAAAGGAAGATGATTTTTAAGTTGTGCAGTAAGCCTGAGTGCCAGACCCGATCAAAGGCCTGAGCCACATCGAGAAAGACACCCCAACAATGGATAAATCATTAAAAATGAAATGTCTAATAATGGATAAATATAAAAAAAGCATGGATAAATCATTAAAAATGAAATATCTAATAATGGATAAATATAAAAAAGCATGGATAAAGTACGCAATAAATGAAATTACACAGTCAGTTGTAGATGAATACTTCGATAAAGTCTTAAACAGGGATTCTAACTCAGAACTTAGTGATCGAAATACCTCAACTGCGGCAGTATTACTATGTTGAATGTATTTATTTCGTAAACAATTCATCTTTTCTTAAGTGTAGGCCTAAAAAACTTGTATGTGAATAATTTTTCTGTGAGAATTCTTTTTAGGCCATTTCTGATGATAATGGAAGAATCCATTCTAAAATGTAATTTTCATTGAATTGTACGGTTTACCAAACTGTATAATGTAAGAAATTTTAAAGTTACAAGTTGCAAGAAAATTTATAGTTCACACCACATTTACAAAAGGATGATGCTATCATTACTAGATTCATCTTTTTTTCCATATCAAAGCCTCAAGACCACCCATGTCCATCAAGAAAGTCAAATTATTAAAACTGGGGGACCAAAATTGATTCGATTGATCAGATTACTGAAACACACCTTAAAATAGGAGAACCGCGATGTAGGACATCCTCAAAAGTTACCAACCTAACTATTTTATACAAGCAGTAAAACTCCATGCTTTGAGTTATCCAATAAATTAGATTAGACTAGAAATACGCAGAGTAAATCCATGTTGAATATTTTCTTCAAGAAATACATTTAACTGTCCAATTTCCAAATAAAAATACTAAACGAAAAAACTTAAAATAAGTACCTGTGAATTCTTCCAGTGGTTTTATTGATACCTCTCAATTCAGACTTAGGATCAGGAGATACTGAACTCCAAACAGTCTCCTGACAAAGGCTCATAAGACCGCAAGTTCTAATTCCAGACACTATGCAATTATCGACCACGTCGTAAAATCTATAAATAAATAATTAAAAAATTTAGTGCTGATACATAAAAGCAGTCATTATGTATCATTTTGGGTCCAGAGAATTAGGTTTCTAGCCACTCACTTTGAGTAATTGCCTATTTTTTTTCAGGCGGGCTTTTACGTCCAACTACCACAAATTCAGTGTCGTGGACGGAGGCGACTAGCAAACATACTTTACTGTAAATTTCTTTTATTAACCATTAAATAAAATCCAAGGCCTAAGACCGGGAATCGAACCCAGTACCACAATAGCTTTGCAGATCTCGCCTCTTAACTGCTCGGCTACCGTGGCGCCTTAGCCACTCACTTTACACATCTACCTTTTTATTTATCGACGCTTTAGGCAGTAACCCAATAACTAGCTACTTTTATGCAAGAACAATTTAAGCTTCTTAACTTGAATACCACTAATTTTGACGTCAAGAATGGCTATCATTGATGTGCTATTATCACAGACATACCTTAAACGTTTTTTTTTCCAAAGTTGGTACTTACTTTTACTGAAATTATGCGTGTGCTGGTAGACACGCTGTTCGAGAATATCAAATCTCTCTCTATAATCTACTTTACAGCCAGTTATATGCAGCTGGGTTTCCATAGAAGATGAGCCTAGCTATTCTAACTAAATTTTGGACAAAGTATGGATGTTGCAGATGGTCAGGGTGGAATGGAGTTTATTCCAAAATATCCTCCAGAAAGGACTAGGTGATTGCTGTCATTCGAAGACGTCTTAGTTGGAGAGAAAGTAATAGACTAGTTTTCATTTCTACAGGATATACGATTGGAGGAAATTATACCTTTATGGTCGTTTCTAGTTCCTTTTTTCAAGGATGGACACTGAGACTGTCTTCAAGTCATAGACATCAACTATTGTGTGCACAAATTTAGTTCTCTTCTGCGCTCAGGTAGTATCTCAGGTAGTATCTCAGGTAGAATCATAATTTTTAAATCACAATAAAAAAAATAAATAAATAATCTTACTTCTGCGAAAGTGAATCTATGACTAGTGCAAGATCTTTTCCAGTCCTCTTGGCGTTACTATAGGCTTTTCTTTCTAATAGATCTTTATCTATGCGTGCACCTGCATTCGCAATTACAGACCATTCTTCATCCAAATTTGTAAATCGTTCTCCAGATCCGCCATGGACAAATCTTAAAGAAAAAGAAAAAAAATTATGAAACTTGTTAACAACAAAATTTGTGCATTACAAAAAGAAAATAACTCATAAAAGTAAAATAGTCTAAGCAAGATACCGTTTTACCCAATATTGGGGTAACAAAATTCAAAACGGTCAAATGTTTACTTAACTGATACAACTAAAGCTTAATTCTCCAGCAAAAACAAATGGAGAATTGGCATAATTAAATAAAATAATTTTAAAATACCATCCTTGAAATACAAATATAGAAAAAAGAAACAAATTATTTAATTAAAACATGTATTAAATTCATTTGATCTATTAAATTTTTTTTTTAATCATGTATTTAGCTACAATCAACGCATTGCGTTATATCGTAAGCAACAAGGGTAACAATAAGCAACCTATCACACATCAGAGTGAACGAATCATATTACTTCGTGTATAATACGTATTATGATTCATCACATTGTAGTATTAAAAATTTGAATTTCATTTAAGTAAACTTCAACAATCTTAAATTCACTAAATAAAATAACTCTAAAAAGTGACCGTCCATATGTAAAAACTTTTAAGTAACAAATTTGTGACGATTCAATCATCTGTTTGCGACTTCACGACATCTCTTTATAGGCATTATTTTCATTAAAACCTTCATTGAATTGTCAAAGTAAAAGTGTAAAACAAAAACATTAACTTCATTACTTACTGAGCTTGGCGTAAAGTTAATGGAAGTCCAGAGAAAAACTCCAGCGGTGTGACAAGAAAATTAGTTTGAGCAAACACAGACGAATTCCAAACTAACTTCAAACTCCAGGCTCCCGGTAGCAACGGTGTCTTCATATTTAATTTAACAAAACTAACCTAAAGAGAAAGAAAGTTTAAATTAAAAAAAAAAAGTTTGAAACTTAAAAACTCTCTCTACCCGTTATTATCAACTATTTTCGCTCAGGAAGTACCTAAATAGAATTTTCTAAGAGGAAGGTCCCATTATATAAAGGTAAAGTAGAATATCTTTGGAGTGAATTTCGTAAAAATCGAGGAAAACGAAAAAAAAAACCTCAGTAAGGTTGCAACTCGATAACAAATTTTGATGGAAGCCATAAACAGGAAGTAGAAATGACTATGCAGTGTTTTTGATCTCATAAGCCAGGCATGGCGAACCTTTTTTGAGACGTGGGTCAAATTTTGTTCATTTTTTTTAGTACTAGCTCTTGGGGTCACTAATGCCCATTTGTACAAGAGTTAAGTGTAAACATTTTAAACTGAATATTTTCAAAACTAAACATCTTTAAAATTCAGTTGGCTTAACTGGGTAAAACTGGACGAAACAAGTGGCTATGGAAGTCTCTTTTTTACAAACATAACTGAACAAAACCTGAACAAAAGTGTGTTTTATCCGAAGAAAAATCTAAATTTGCTTTGGGTTGTCGATTTTTTTTAACAAACTATGAGTAAAATCATACATTTTATTTAATATTTTGTAAACACTTTTGCTTTATTTCAAATATACTACAAAAGCACTTGTCGTCATTTGCGTTTTAGAACTCTAATGATCAAACTAGAGGTTATAGATAGCATTTAAATTGTTTTTGTGTCAATGCGTGATTGAAGAAAATACAGATAGAATATAAATTATCCACACAATTAGAGAATCTAAATCAACCCGCGTAAACAAACAAATGGTTGCCTAGCAATTGTGGGTCAGTGAAAAAGCTTGCGCGGGTCCAGTGTCTGACCCTCGGGTTAACGGTTCGCCATCACTGTAAGCAAATATTATTTTTTCCATTTTCTGGAATTCTGAAAAACATGAATTTCTAATACAAAAATAATTTAACAGCAAACAATTTCCCAACTCCCTCTAAATTAATACGTACAAGTGGTGAATCGTCCATGAGTAGATGCCCAGTAGCAACCACACTCATTCTGGGATCAACCCACAGAACTGTCACATTGTAGAGCGTCTCACCAGGCCATAGTACGAACACGCCGACCAGCTCGGTGAACGGGCCCACTACACGTAATAAATTACGTGATTGTTGCTCTTTCTGGTCGAAATCTGAGCTTACGAATACATTCTGCAAATAAATAAATAAATATATTTATTGAATTAGAATCAAACATAATACATAATGTAGCAAAGTGAAGTGGGTTATTTTTTTTTTATATATATATTTTTAAGGAAAATATATTCTGCATTAGCACATAGTATCTTCTTGGCTTGGTGAATAGGTTTTTTCGTCTTAAATGACTGGACCGTTACTATTTATTAAGTAACAAGTATGAATGCTTTTGAGATAAAAATCACAAATTTTATTTTAAAAAATCAGAGGTTAGCCGACCATCTTCTTCTTAATTGTTTCTTACGAGTAAATAGAATTAATAAAATAGGAAAATAAAACCTCCCCCAACCTTTAACAATCAAAATTAGAAATTTTGAATCTATTAATAAATTATAAAATTATAAAAAGTAATTACTCTTTAGACTTGTATGTTTCATTGGTTCTCGAAGATAGATGCAAGGTCATTTCTTCATTCACAAAAATATACGGATTTGAAAATGTATAATGCAATAACAGTAGTAGTGAGTGAGATGTGTCTTCAACCGACCTAACTTTCACAATTCTTTCAAATTCAACAAAAACAAAAACAAAATATTTAATATAAATTAAGTTTCTTTTAGGTTAAGTTACATTTACATAAACATATTATTACCTTGATCCTGCTGGCTGGTGGAGCGTGTTGTAAAATGGTGAACGAATCAATTGGTGTAACCCAACTTTCTATTTTCACAGCCTTTTCCGTATTCTTCACTTTGGATTCAAAAAGAATCAAACTTCCCTGTTATTCAAAAAAGGAATTCAAATTATAAAGTTCACTATTCAATTATGACCACAAACCGGAGGTAAAAAAAAACGTCCAAACCTTATACTGATCTTTATGATGATAAGTAGTCACTTCCAGTACTTTTACATCGCCCAAAGTACAGTTGCCAGCCTGATCATAGGCCATTCTAACCGCTCGTCTTGCCAAACTGTTCGCCAATGAAATCAATCCATCATCACTTTGGTGTCGGCCAAGATCTTCCCAGTGATATGCATTCTCCCAATAACTATCCACACCTGCCATACCTTTCGGAGAGAAAAACAACAACTTATTATTATTAATCTACATTACCAGCCAAGATAATGATGAAAAGCGTGAGTCAATAACAGATGTTGAACTAAAATAAAATGATGCATGGATGCACACTCAGAACATAGTTTCTCCAATAACATAATAATTTGCCATTTAATTCTCCCTAAAACTTCATTATCTTTGAAAAAGTAATTGGGTCTTCATATATCCATCACAACAAACAAGTTATTCATATTACTGACCGTTTTTTTTTTTTAGAATTTCACCCATCAACAATAATTAAATAAATGATTTTGATTAATACTGCTAAAAATTTGCCTTCCATTACAAAAAGCTACTTGCATTACACTGTTTTTGCTGACAAGGGAGGTTATAGATATGTTTATAATGATTACAGTGTTGGTAATTAGCAAAATATTTTTTTTCAAATTTAACTTTTTTAATTCTACGAATTTTAATGGTATAAGTCAAACTTATATTATAATATTAAATATAATGGTAAAATATTACAAGCGGAGTAGGTTATTACTTATGCTGAAAAAAAAAGATCCAGTATGTATTTGTCAGCGTATGTAAAACAAATCTTATAAAATCTATAAAACAGGGATCAAATATGGACCATGATGCTCCATATTTTGGGTATATCGACATTCGTATTTCAAGCTCGACACATGGAACAGGTTTTGGTAGTGATACTTTTTTGTCGATATTAGCCGGGCGCAAATGTCGCCAATTGTGAACCAAACGCGAGCCAAGTCAACGGAATAAAAGTCGAAAACGTTCAACTATAAACAAATATTAATTAATAGTAAGCTAAACAAGTTCAACTATAAGCAAATATTAATTAATTGTAAAGAAAAGCAAGTTTTACCCAAAAAACTGTTTTTCGCTTGAACGGAAAAGTACCCCAGTCTCCTATAGATCACAGACTCTAAATCGATAGATCTTAATTCCAATTTTCTCTCCTCCGAGTCCCATGATTCTCGTCCTAACATTCCAGTATCTATCCCTCTAAATCCCTTTTAACCCTGAACAATTACGTGCGATTCGAATCCACGTATTTTACCTTCACTATAGAGTTTCACCGACCAACTCCAGTTCTGCTCTTCCTCTTCAATTTCCTCTCTAAGAAGTTTTAAGATTTTACAAAATCTTTTTTTTTTTGCCACAACTGATATCAAAGAATTGTCAAAGAATAGTTAAGAAATTCCTTTTCTTAGAAACACGAGTTTGATCTAGAAAGTTCTATTTGCTCCACTTATTATCCGTCTATGGGTTCCCCCCCGCTGTCTACTTCATCCCCACCACTAAATTTATGAGGTTTAGTGTGACAGCTGATGTAGTTCAATTCTTCCAACTACAAAACAGTAGGCAGAACTATTAGGGAATATAATCCTCCGACAGCAAATTTAACACTATTATCGCCGTTATCAGATTATTCGAGAATTAAGCCAAAACGGCTTCCATGGTTAGATGGTCAGCGTGTGCTATGACATTCGATTCTAACTGGCAGACTTCGAGTGAAGCTCAGATTTCCAAATATCTATTAAGCAATTTATCAGAAAATGACCAGTTCACATTAAAACCAAAAAAATCTTTGGATTATTTACTCTTTGGTAAGGTGGGTCCATTAGGAGTAAAAAAAGCTGAATCCATAAAATAAAAAATCAAAAAAACTTACCAGCTGGATACGATCCATGTAACCATATATCTAATTGGTTTATAACCACTTGATCAATAATTGGTTCAAATTTTCTTGCAAAAAATACTGGCTTATTTTCAGTGGCCTAAAAAATTGGTAAATTATTTAAGTAGCTTTGAAACGACCATCCAAACTATTAAAGGATTAAAAATTCAAAATTAACTAACCTGAAGCCGTTGCCAATCTTCAGCTCTGAAATTGTTTGGCGAACAACCACACCAGTCCACAATATGTTTATATTGGCACTTACAACCAAGTCTTCTACGCCAATTTGTGACGTGCAAATTATTATCTACGTACGAACGACAGTAGGGTGAATTTCTTAACGATGTGTGAAAGAAAGACTGAATAAAGAAAAAGAAAGAAACGTATGATTAAATCAAAATATTGTGTTTAAATAGAGAGACAAAAAAATAATTTACTTTGCTGTACTTTATAAATATGAAAAGCACTTCATTACAAAAAATATGATACAAACATTAACGGCACTAGCAATAACTTTATCTAACTGGTTATAACCTAACTAGTTTATAACCACTTGATCAGTTTGGTTCAAATTTTCTTACAAAAGAAATATTGGCTTATTTTCAGTGGCCTAAAATCGGTAAATTATTGTTTTATATCATTATTATGCTTAGCCAAACAGTAAATACTCTAAATCAGCGTTTCCCAACCTGTGGTACGCGAAAAATAATCAATAATGGCGGACATAAAAAAAGTTAAAGCATAAAAATATCAAAGAAACGTTTTTTTCCTATAATAAATAAAAATTATTTTAATTAATAATATTATATAGTAAAGTTGTTAATGTGTACAGTAATAAAGGTTGGTCTATCTCAGGATATACAAGAAAATATAAGAGCACATTTAGCAGGATTAAAATTGTGTTTAATGGAGTATTTTCCCAAAACCCGAAAACACAAATAATTGGATATCAAACACCTTCTATAAAGAAAATTTAGGAAAAACTACATCATTATCCATAAGAGATAAAGAAAATTTAATAGTATTATCATGTGACAGAACTTGAAGTGATAACTATGTAAAGATCTGCTTAAAGAGACTGTAATGAGTAAGCTCCTATCCAAGTAACATTAAATTTAATTGGTACTTACAGGTAGTTGAATGCTTAAAAGAAATTAATTTAGAAGATTTGGGCGCACAAATATAATAATCCTAAAGAAGAACTTTGTAAATTAATTAATAATTTTAAAGAGAAAAATATGTACGCAATTATTTAAAAAAAGTTTTAAAACTAAGATCTTACACTTTACAAACCGTCCACGACACCTAATTGGTAGTTGGACGTTAAGCCCCGCCTGAAAAAATAGGCGATTACTTTACTTTACTTAGTTACCAAGTTTATAAAGTGAACATGAACTTGAACCTATTTGTAACAGATACATTGTATCTCTATAACAAATAAAGGTAGTAATAGTAAAATAACACACTCGGAATAACAAATTTCACGAAATACCATCATTTATACGAAGTGGTACAATTTAGCATTATGTACTACTACCAAGTTAACAAGGTTGGGAAAAGCTGCTCTAAATAATAGTAAATTCTATTTCTCGCAATGTTTTCAGGAAAATTTTATAGTATTAGAAAATTATAGTTCATCAGAGTTTTTTTTGGAAATGGTTATGTCTGATCAATTTTATTTTTAACCTAGATTTTGACGTGAATACGTCTTTAAATTTGAATCATATGGTGGCAATCCAAAAAACCTAATGCTAACAAAATCGGGGGATACAGTTTGGCATTATAGTTTCGAATCTATCGTCTACATCCAAAATTAAATTAGACCACTGGATAGCTAAAGGATCAAAGAATTCATTACGATAAGCGAGGACTGTGACGCATCGCGCGCTAATGAGGTGTTAGAATAAAAAAATATTATCAAAAATATGTAACGTCGGCCTATACGCGTCGAAAAGCCAAAACCAAATACAGAGATCGTATACGGTTGGAAAGCGCTTTTCAAGAACAATCGAATGGTAAAAGTCACAAAGCCGGTGGAGTCGCCATATATCGGCAACATCAATAGCTTTCACTGATTGTAATAGAGTTAACATTGACAAAAGACGCAGAAGCTGGTGATGTCTATCTAGCAAACGAAAAAGGCCGATGGCATCTTCAAATTCGTACTCGGGGGTGTGTGTGTATATCCATCCGGGCACAGCGTTAGCAGAAATTAAACTTTTTATGTTAAGATCGTTGTTAAAATATTCCAAAAACATCTCTAAAATTATACCCGATTAAGAGCCTGATCTTACTACACCAATTAGGATAGTTGGAGACTTAAATGTTGATGTCTCACAAAACCGCTCATTGCCCGACTTCATGCTCTGCGAGTTCAATTTGTCTTATATTGAAACTTCCCCAACAACGTTAGGTAATACCTATATTGATTTAAGGTTTACCAGAAATCTCGATGTATCTTGTATGCCATTTGTGTCGTACTTTTCGTATCACAAACCTATAATTAATAAAGTTATATTGTAACTCAGTAATTATTTGTTTCCTTGATTTCATCCTAAATACATAAATAAAAATATTTTATATAAAAAATATAACCCGTTACGTACGAGTACAGCAAAACACACGTAAACGTATTCACGTACAACACACGGCCGTGTCCATGACACAGCCACAGTTTTTTTTTTTTTTAACATTTTCTTGACAATATCTGCAACTAATCTATTAACAATGTTACGAGATCCAGAAGTTCTGAAACTAATTAAAAGATTAAACTTTAAATGAGCTCGCGCCTTGCCACTTTTTAGGTTCCTAATAAGTCCTCCCTTCCAGCAAAGTGTCATATAAACAAAAAGGGCCTATTACCTCCGCAGGAAGTAGTGTATGCCTGAATAGAGAGACAAGTCCTTGGAGTAGAGGGTCAGTAGTACTTGTAGCCAAATATTCTACAAAAGGACGTGAAAGGGCCAGCCAATCACTTCCACCATCAATAACAATTCCTAAGAATAGCAAATTTTAAAAGGTTTTAAAACACATCAGGTAATAAACAAAACAAAACAGTTAATAGAAAAACTTTAGTTTACAAAATAGGGGGGAAAAAAATACATACCATTAGGTAGCGTCCTGTCACCAGTTCGCCACATATGTGTATCACATTCGACAAATGTTTTATCTAAACCTTGTTTCTGTATGAATCTTTGAACTTCTCGTCCGTGTGATTTTACAAAATTACGATCACTATTGGCTGTAAGGAATTCTACAAGTTGCTCATTGGTTCTAAAAATAAAAAATAAAATCTTTACTTTTTCTTACTCTCGTAGAGAAAAGTGTTGTAATCGATTAGGTTTTACGATTTTGAGTTAATAACTATAAAGTAAAGTAATAATAACAGTACAGTAACTTCCAAATTAAATTTCGTGGACAGGAGAGAAGCAAATACTTAACCTAACCTATTTTCTAACAAATACAAAACAGCTGTTTTTATAAACATTCGAACTAGGAATCCTCCCCTCCAGCTAAACCACGCATTGCTACACTACATCAACAACCCGTTCAGAAATTATGACTATTAAGTATGTAAACATCACAGAAACTACAAAATATTTTTATATTTTCTCATTATTTGATGTAAGCGCCATCGTAGAACCCAAAAAGGATAATATTCAACAAAAATCAACTGATTAAAAAAAAAAAGCCATTTTCGAGAATATCTTAGTACAGGGGGAAAAAAAATCGATAGGTTAGCTGATTTAATTTCAGAGGGATCGATTTGAAATATCTAATTGAACTTATTGTTATTTTCAAGGTTTTAGTTATAGTGGCACACACGCAAACCAATTCGTAAAAAACATTTTTTTTTTTTGGGGATACAGGAAATAAAATATATATTTTCAGTGAAATGCAAACAAAATATCTCCATGATTGTAGAATTCGTAGTCTACAACTCTGTGTCAAATTTTATTAGCAAAGATAAAATTCTTATTTAAGTTCTTATACTTTTATATCGTAAGGATCTATACAGAAATGAAGTTCTAGTAAATTAAATTCAGAATGGGAGGCATTTAAGATGATACGTTTCGGTCGAAGTCCTACAAGCAAATTCAATTATCCAGTCAAGTTTGTTTCACGTTCCAATTTCAAACAGTTAAAATTTCATCGTAAATTTTTATTTTAAATTAAATTCTAGAAAAATCATTTTATATTAGAGAAACTTTAAAACCATGTTTTTCTGTGAAAAATTTTAACTTTTAACCTACAAAAGTGCAACCTAACCTCA
This sequence comes from Rhodnius prolixus, assembly GCF_049639745.1. Classification (NCBI taxonomy): domain Eukaryota; kingdom Metazoa; phylum Arthropoda; class Insecta; order Hemiptera; family Reduviidae; genus Rhodnius; species Rhodnius prolixus. Next base: position 66,666,281 of record NW_027411581.1, read on the forward strand.
CCTAAAGTGTAACCTACCAATGAATTGACTAAATAAATCTTACTACTTACTTCAGCGGTAGATCACTTTCAGAGAGATTGATAATAAAATCCCAATCCCAGTCACTTTCGACTAGATGTGTCATCGCTTCTAGCAACATGGTCAATAAAGAGGCACCTCCCCAGATTGTAGGATGTCTTCGACGACTCAATCTTACGTTGGGAAATTTCATTTCTAAAGAAAGCAGCTCTCGCATTAAATAGTCTTGTCTCTGGAAATGGGAGGGAAAAAAAAGAAAATGATCTTGAAGGTTATGCACGGTTTTCACATACGGGAAATTGACATAAACACACTTACCGCATCAACGTGAATGTAGAAAAAGTGTGTAACATGAAACAGTGACTTGATGAGTCTTTTAACTTGTCTAATAGCTCTACCGTTTAACGTTAGCAAGAAAACAATCCTTACTCGAGTTTGTGAATCCTTTAGGTCTAACCTTCGCGACCAACTCTCTTCAACTGGCTCTTTTATCAATTCTAGAATATATAATAAATAGACCATTGAAAATAATCTAACAAAAAAACAAAAAAAAAATTTACTTAAAAAAAGAATGGAATTTGGTTGCCATATTCATGAGTTGAACACTTACTTGCTACGCCCGTTTGGTAAATGTTAACAGTATAGAAACCTCCACAAGCTTGACGTGGATCAGCTGGACATTTCATATTGCAGGAAGAATCAGGAAGTTTAGCGGATGATGGCGGTTCTACCGCACCACAAAAGCATTCACTTCTGTTATACACACAAAAAAAAGCTAAATAACTAAACTTTAATAAAATATTTCTAAATATTATTAAATAACAAAAATTCTTACCCATATTGTACACCAGCGTACGGAAAACCAGATTGTAAACATAGATTCATACAATTAGTTGGAGAATTTGTAGATTTCATATTAGTATAGAAACCATTAAGAAGTCTGGACACTTTGTCGTCTTGGTAACACCCTAAGGCTTTTCCTTTTGTCAAACCTATTACCAACAAAATGACTATGAATTAATACAGAAAAAAAAAAAAATCAAAGAAAATTTAACCCTAAAAATCTCGTTTCCTACACGACAGATTTCAACTAATTTTCATACAATTATAGAAAAAAGATGTCTCCATATACAGGTGAAATATAAACGAAATCTATCTAGCAGTTTTCGAGATAATTGAAGTTAAAGATTTCACTGTTTAAAACGAAACCAAAATTCAACTCTAAATTTCATACTATTTTAGACAATAGATGTCTCCATAAACATATGAAATATAAACGAAATCTATCGATCAGCTATCGAGATAATTGAAGTTAAAGATTCCACTGTTTCAAACGAAAATATCTCCTTTCCTACACAACAGATATTTACTAAATTTCATACAATTGTAGACAATAGATGTCTCCACAAACAGATAAAATATAAACGAAATCTATCGAGTAGTTTTCGAGATAATTGAAGTTAAAGATTTCACTGTTTCAAACGATACCGAAATTCAACTAATAATATCTCGTTTCCTACTCGACAGATTTTTACTAAATTTCATGCAATTATAGACAAAAGATGTCTCCATAAACAGATGAAATATAAACGAAATCTATCGAGCAGTTTTCGAGATAATTGAAGTTAAAGATATCACTGTTTAAAACGAAACCAAAATTCAATTCTAAATATCTCGTTTCCTACTCGACAGATTCTTACTAAATTTCATGCAATTATAGACAAAAGATGTCTCCAAAAACAGATGAAATATAAACGAAATCTATCTAGCAGTTTTCGAGATAATTGAAATTAAAGATTCCACTGTTTCAAACGAAAATATCTCCTTTCCTACACGACAGATATTTACTAAACTTCATACAATTATAGACAATACATGTCTCCATAAACAGATAAAATATAAACTAAATCTATCGAGCAATTTTCGAGATAATTGAACTTAAATATTTCACTGTTTCAAACGATACCAAAATTTAATTCTAAATATCTCGTTTCCTACTCGACAGATTTTTACTAAATTTCATGCAATTATAGACAAAAGATGTCTCCATAAATAGATGAAATATAAACGAAATCTATCGATCAGCTATCGAGACAATTGAAGTTAAATATTCCACTGTTTCAAACGAAAATATCTCCTTTCCTACACAACAGATATTTACTAAATTTCATACAATTGTAGACAATAGATGTCTCCATAAACAGATAAAATATAAACGAAATCTATCGAATAGTTTTCGAGATAATTGAAGTTAAAGATTTCACTGTTTCAAACGATACCGAAATTCAACTCATAATATCTTGTTTCCTACTAGACAGATTTTTACTAAATTTCGTGCAATTATAGACAAAAGATGTCTCCATAAACAGATGAAATATAAACGAAATCTATCGAGCAGTTTTCGAGATAATTGAAGTTAAAGATTTCACTGTTTAAAACGAAACCAAAATTCAATTCTAAATATCTCGTTTCCTACTCGACAGATTCTTACTAAATTTCATGCAATTATAGACAAAAGATGTCTCCATAAACAGATGAAATATAAACGAAATCTATCCAGCAGTTTTCGAGATAATTGATACTAAAGATTCCACTGTTTCAAACGAAAATATCTCCTTTCCTACACGACAGATATTTACTAAATTTCATACAATTATAGACAATAGATGTCTCCATAAACAGATAAAATATAAACCAAATCTATCGAGCAATTTTCGAGATAATTGAACTTAAATATTTCACTGTTTCAAACGATACCAAAATTTAATTCTAAATATCTCGTTTCCTACACGACAGATTTTTACTAAATTTCAAGCAATTATAGACAAAAGATGTCTCCATAAACAGATGAAATATAAACGAAATGTATCAAGCAGTTTTCGAGATAATTGAAATTAAAGATTTCACTGTTTCAAACGAAACCAAAATTCAATTCTAAATATCTCGTTTCCTACTCGACAGATTCTTACTAAATTTCATGCAATTATAGACAAAAAGATGTCTCCAAAAACAGATGAAATATAAACGAAATCTATCAAGCAGTTTTCGAGATAATTGAAATTAAAGATTCCACTGTTTCAAACGAAAATATCTCCTTTCCTACACGACAGATATTTACTAAATTTCATACAATTATAGACAATAGATGTCTCCATAAACAGATAAAATATAAACGAAATCTATCGAGCAATTTTCGAGATAATTGAACTTAAATATTTCACTGTTTCAAACGATACCAAAATTTAATTCTAAATATCTCGTTTCCTACTCGACAGATTTTTCCTAAATTTCATGCAATTATAGACAAAAGATGTCTCCATAAACAGATGAAATATAAACGAAATCTATCGAGCAGTTTTCGAGATAATTGAAGTTAAAGATTTCACTGTTTAAAACGAAACCAAAATTCAATTCTAAATATCTCGTTTCCTACTCGACAGATTCTTACTAAATTTCATGCAATTATAGACAAAAGATGTCTCCATAAACAGATGAAATATAAACGAAATCTATCAAGCAGTTTTCGAGATAATTGATATTAAAGATTCCACTGTTTCAAACGAAAATATCTCCTTTCCTACACGACAGATATTTACTAAATTTCATACAATTATAGACAATAGATGTCTCCATAAACAGATAAAATATAAACCAAATCTATCGAGCAATTTTCGAGATAATTGAACTTAAATATTTCACTGTTTCAAACGATACCAAAATTTAATTCTAAATATCTCGTTTCCTACACGACAGATTTTTACTAAATTTCATGCAATTATAGACAAAAGATGTCTCCATAAACAGATGAAATATAAACGAAATGTATCAAGCAGTTTTCGAGATAATTGAAATTAAAGATTTCACTGTTTCAAACGAAAATATCACCTTTCCTACACGACAGATATTTACTAAATTTCATACAATTATAGACAATAGATGTCTCCATAAACAGCTAAATATATACGAAATGTATCGAGTAATTTTCGCGATAATTGAACTTAAATATTTCACTGTTTAAAACGAAACCAAAATTCAATTCTAAATATCTCGTTTCCTACTTGACAGAATTTTACTAAATTTCATGCAATTATAGACAAAAGATGTCTCCATAAACAGATGAAATATAAACGAAATCTATCAAGCAGTTTTCGAGATAATTGATATTAAAGATTCCACTGTTTCAAACGAAAATATCTCCTTTCCTACACGACAGATATTTACTAAATTTCATACAATTATAGACAATAGATGTCTCCATAAACAGATAAAATATAAACCAAATCTATCGAGCAATTTTCGAGATAATTGAACTTAAATATTTCACTGTTTCAAACGATACCAAAATTTAATTCTAAATATCTCGTTTCCTACACGACAGATTTTTACTAAATTTCATGCAATTATAGACAAAAGATGTCTCCATAAACAGATGAAATATAAACGAAATGTATCAAGCAGTTTTCGAGATAATTGAAATTAAAGATTTCACTGTTTCAAACGAAAATATCACCTTTCCTACACGACAGATATTTACTAAATTTCATACAATTATAGACAATAGATGTCTCCATAAACAGCTAAATATATACGAAATGTATCGAGTAATTTTCGCGATAATTGAACTTAAATATTTCACTGTTTAAAACGAAACCAAAATTCAATTCTAAATATCTCGTTTCCTACTTGACAGAATTTTACTAAATTTCATGCAATTATAGACAAAAGATGTCTCCATAAACAGATAAAATATAAACGAAATCTATCAAGCAGTTTTCGAGATAATTGAAGTTAAAGATTTCACTGTTTAAAACGAAACCAAAATTCAACTCTAAATTTCATACAATCTTAGACAACAGATGTCTCACATAAACAGATGAAATATAAACGAAATCTATCGATCAGTTATCGAGATAATTGAAGTTAAAGATTCAACTGTTTCAAACGAAAATATCTCCTTTCCTACACGACAGATATTTACTAAATTTCATACAATTATAGACAATAGATGTCTCCATAAACAGATAAAATATAAACGAAATCTATCGAGCAGTTTTCGAGATAATTGAAGTTAAAGATTTCACTGTTTCAAACGATACCGAAATTCAACTCTAAATATCTCGTTTCCTACACGACAGATATTTACTAAATTTCATACAATTATAGACAATAGATGTCTCCATAAACAGATGAAATATAAACGATATCTATCGAAAAGTTTTCGAGATAATTGAAGTTAAAGATTTCATTGTTTAAAACGAAACCAAAATTCAATTCTAAATATCTCGTTTCCTACTCGACAGATTTTTACTAAATTTCATGCAATTATAGACAAAAGATGTCTCCATTAACAAATGAATTATAAACGAAATCTATCGATCAGTTATCGAGATAATTGAAGTTAAAGATTTCACTGTTTTAAATGAAACCGAAATTCAACTCTAAATATCTCGTTTCCTATTCGACAGATATTTACTAAATTTTATACAATTATACACAATAGATGTCTCCATATACAGATGAAATATAAACGAAATCTATCGAGCAGTTTTCGAGATAATTGAAGTTAATGATTTCACTGTTTATAACGAAACCGAAATTCAACTCTAAATTTCATACTATTTTAGACAATAGATGTCTCCATAAACAGATGAAATATAAACGAAATCTATCGATCAGTTATCGAGATAATTGAAGTTAAAGATTCCACTGTTTCAAACGAAAATATCTCCTTTCCTACACTACAGATATTTACTAAATTTCATACAATTATAGACAATAGATGTCTCCATAAACAGATGAAATATAAACAAAATCTATCGAGCAGTTTTCAAGATAACTGAAGTTAAAGATTACACTGTTTAAAACGAAACCAAAATTCAATTCTATATATCTCGTTTCGTACTCGATAGATTTTTACTAAATTTCATGCAATTATAGACAAAAGATGTCTCCATAAACAGATGAAATATAAACGAAATCTATTGAGTAGTTTTCGAGATAATTGAAGTTAAAGATTTCACTGTTTTAAACGAAACCAAAATTCAATTCTATGTATCTCGTTTCCTACTCGACAGATTCTTACTAAATTTCATGCAATTATAGACAAAAAGATGTCTCCAAAAACAGATGAAATATAAACGAAATCTATCAAGCAGTTTTCGAGATAATTGAAATTAAAGATTCCACTGTTTCAAACGAAAATATCTCCTTTCCTACACGACAGATATTTACTAAATTTCATACAATTATAGACAATAGATGTCTCCATAAACAGATAAAATATAAACGAAATCTATCGAGCAATTTTCGAGATAATTGAACTTAAATATTTCACTGTTTCAAACGATACCAAAATTTAATTCTAAATATCTCGTTTCCTACTCGACAGATTTTTCCTAAATTTCATGCAATTATAGACAAAAGATGTCTCCATAAACAGATGAAATATAAACGAAATCTATCAAGCAGTTTTCGAGATAATTGAAATTAAAGATTTCACTGTTTCAAACGAAACCAAAATTCAACTCTAAATTTCATACTATTTTAGACAACAGATGTCTCCATAAACAGATGAAATATAAACAAAATCTATCGATCAGTTATCGAGATAATTGAAGTTAAAGATTCCACTGTTTCAAACGAAAATATCTCCTTTCCTACACGACAGATATTTACTAAATTTCATACATTTATAGACAATAGATGTCTCCATAAACAGCTAAATATATACGAAATGTATTGAGTAATTTTCGAGATAATTGAACTTAAATATTTCACTGTTTAAAACGAAACCAAAATTCAATTCTAAATATCTCGTTTCCTACTTGACAGAATTTTACTAAATTTCATGCAATTATAGACAAAAGATGTCTCCATAAACAGATAAAATATAAACGAAATCTATCAAGCAGTTTTCGAGATAATTGAAGTTAAAGATTTCACTGTTTAAAACGAAACCAAAATTCAACTCTAAATTTCATACAATTTTAGACAACAGATGTCTCACATAAACAGATGAAATATAAACGAAATCTATCGATCAGTTATCGAGATAATTGAAGTTAAAGATTCAACTGTTTCAAACGAAAATATCTCCTTTCCTACACGACAGATATTTACTAAATTTCATACAATTATAGACAATAGATGTCTCCATAAACAGATAAAATATAAACGAAATCTATCGAGCAGTTTTCGAGATAATTGAAGTTAAAGATTTCACTGTTTCAAACGATACCGAAATTCAACTCTAAATATCTCGTTTCCTACACGACAGATATTTACTAAATTTCATACAATTATAGACAATAGATGTCTCCATAAACAGATGAAATATAAACGAAATCTATCGAAAAGTTTTCGAGATAATTAAAGTTAAAGATTTCATTGTTTAAAACGAAACCAAAATTCAATTCTAAATATCTCGTGTCCTACTCGACAGATTTTTACTAAATTTCATGCAATTATAGACAAAAGATGTCTCCATTAACAAATGAAATATAAACGAAATCTATCGATCAGTTATCGAGATATTTGAAGTTAAAGATTTCACTGTTTTAAATGAAACCGAAATTCAACTCTAAATATCTCGTTTCCTATTCGACAGATATTTACTAAATTTTATACAATTATACACAATAGATGTCTCCATATACAGATGAAATATAAACGAAATCTATCGAGCAGTTTTCGAGATAATTGAAGTTAATGATTTCACTGTTTATAACGAAACCGAAATTCAACTCTAAATTTCATACTATTTTAGACAATAGATGTCTCCATAAACAGATGAAATATAAACGAAATCTATCGATCAGTTATCGAGATAATTGAAGTTAAAGATTCCACTGCTTCAAACGAAAATATCTCCTTTCCTACACTACAGATATTTACTAAATTTCATACAATTATAGACAATAGATGTCTCCATAAACAGATGAAATATAAACAAAATCTATCGAGCAGTTTTCGAGATAACTGAAGTTAAAGATTACACTGTTTAAAACGAAACCAAAATTCAATTCTATATATCTCGTTTCGTACTCGACAGATATTTACTAAATTTTATACAATTATACACAATAGATGTCTCCATATACAGATGGAATATAAACGAACTCTATCGAGCAGTTTTCGAGATAATTGACGTTAAACAGATTTCACTGTTTAAAACGAAACCAAAATTCAATTCTAAATATCTCGTTTCCTACTTGACAGATTTTTACTAAATTTCATGCAATTATAGACAAAAGATGTCTCCATAAACAGATAAAATATAAACGAAATCTATCAAGCAGTTTTCCAGATAATTGAAGTTAAAGAATTCACTGTTTAAAACGAAACCAAAATTCAACTCTAAATTTCATACAATTTTAGACAACAGATGTCTCCATAAACAGATGAAATATAAACGAAATCTATCGATCAGTTATCGAGATAATTGAAGTTAAAGATTCCACTGTTTCAAACGTTACCAAAATTTAATTCTAAATATCTCGTTTCCTACTCGACAGATTTTTACTAAATTTCATGCAATTATAGACAAAAGATGTCTCCATAAACAGATGAAATATAAACGAAATCTATCGATCAGTTATCGAGATAATTGAAGTTAAATATTCCACTGTTTCAAACGAAAATATCTCCTTTCCAACACGACAGATATTTACTAAATTTCATACAATTATAGACAATAGATGTCTCCATAAACACATGAAATATAAACGAAATCTATCAAGCAGTTTTCGAGATAATTGAACTTAAAGATTTCACTGTTTCAAACGAAACCAAAATTCAACTCTAAATATCTCGTTTCCTACTCGAATGATTTTTACGAAATTTCATACATTTATAGACAGATGAGGTCTCCATAAACAGATGAAATATAAACGAAACCTATGGAGCAGTTTTCAAGATAATTGAAGTTAAAGATTTAACTGATTCAAACGAAACAAAAATTCAATTCTAAATATCTCGTTTCCTACTCGACAGATTTTTACTAAATTTAATGCAATTATAGATAAAAGATGTCTCCATAAACAGATGAAATATAAACGAAATCTATCGATCAGTTATCGAGATAATTGAAGTTAAAGATTCCACTGTTTCAAACGAAAATATCACCTTTCGAACACGACAGATATTTACTAAATTTCATACAATTATAGACAATAGATGTCTCCATAAACAGATGAAATATAAACGAAATCTATCAAGCAGTTTTCGAGATAATTGAACTTAAAGATTTCACTGTTTCAAACGAAACCAAAATTCAACTCTAAATATCTCGTTTCCTACTCCAAAGATTTTTACGAAATTTCATACATTTATAGACAGAAGAGGTCTCCATAAACAGATGAAATATAAACGAAATCTATGGAGCAGTTTTCAAGATAATTGAAGTTAAAGATTTCACTGTTTAAAACGAAACCAAAATTCAATTCTAAATATCTCGTTTCGTACTCGACAGATTTTTACGAAATTTCATACAATTATAGACAATAGATGTCTCCATAAGCAGATGAAATATAAACGAAATCTATCAAGCAGTTTTCGAGATAATTGATGTTAAAGATTTCACTGCTTAAAACGAAACCAAAATTCAACTCTAAATTTCATACAATTTTAGACAACAGATGTCACCATAAACAGATGAAATATAAACGAAATCTATCGATCAGTTATCGAGATAATTGAAGTTAAAGATTCCACTGTTTCAAACGAAAATATCTCCTTTCCTACACGACAGATATTTACTAAATTTCATACAATTATAGACAATAGATGTCTCCATAAACAGATGAAATATAAACAAAATCTATCGAGCAGTTTTTCAGATAACTGAAGTTAAAGATTTCACTGTTTAAAACGAAACCAAAATTCAATTCTAAATATCTCGTTTCGTACTCGATAGATTTTTACTAAATTTCATGCAATTATAGACAAAAGATGTCTCCATAAACAGATGAAATATAAACGAAATCTATCAAGCAGTTTTCGAGATAATTGATGTTAAAGATTTCACTGTTTTAAACGAAACCAAAATTAAATTCTAAATATCTCGTTTCGTACTCGACAGATTTTTACTAAATTTCATGCAATTATAGACAAAAAATGTCTCCATAAACAGATGAAATATAAACGAAATCTATCGAGCAGTTTTCGAGATAATTGAAGTTAAAGATTTCACTGTTTCAAACGAAAATATCTCGTTTCCTATTCGACAGATATTTACTAAATTTTATACAATTATACACAATAGATGTCTCCATATACAGATGAAATATAAACGAAATCTATCGAGCAGTTTTCGAGATAACTGAAGTTAAAGATTTCACTGTTTAAAACGAAACCAAAATTCAATTCTAAATATCTCGTTTCGTACTCGATAGATTTTTACTAAATTTTATGCAATTATAGACAAAAGATGACTCCATAAAAAGATGAAATATAAACGAAATCTATCGAGCAGTTTTCGAGATAATTGAAGTTAAAGATTTCACTGTTATAAACGAAACCGAAATTCAACTCTAAATATCTCGTTTCCTATTCGACAGATATTTACTAAAATTTAGACAATTATACACAATAGATGTCTCCATATACAGATGGAATATAAACGAAACTTATCGAGCAGTTTTCGAGATAATTGAAGTTAAAGATTTCACTGTTTAAAACGAAACCAAAATTCAATTCTAAATATCTCGTTTCCTACTTGACAGATTTTTACTAAATTTCATGCAATTATAGACAAAAGATGTCTCCATAAACAGATAAAATATAAACGAAATCTATCAAGCAGTTTTCGAGATAATTGATGTTAATGATTTCAATGTTTAAAACGAAACCAAAATTCAACTCTAAATTTCATACAATTTTAGACAACAGATGTCTCCATAAACAGATGAAATATAAACGAAATCTATCGATCAGTTATCGAGATAATTGAAGTTAAAGATTCCACTGTTTCAAACGAAAATATCTCCTTTCCTACACGACAGATATTTACTAAATTTCATACAATTATAGACAATAGATGTCTCCATAAACAGATGAAATATAAACAAAATCTATCGAGCAGTTTTCGAGATAACTGAAGTTAAAGATTTCACTGTTTAAAACGAAACCAAAATTCAATTCTAAATATCTCGTTTCGTACTCGATAGATTTTTACTAAATTTCATGCAATTATAGACAAAAGATGTCTCCATAAACAGATGAAATATAAACGAAATCTATCGAGCAGTTTTCGAGATAATTGAAGTTAAAGATTTCACTGTTTTAAACGAAACCAAAATTCAATTCTAAATATCTCGTTTCGTACTCGAAAGATTTTTACTAAATTTCATGCAATTATAGACAAAAGATGTCTCCATAAACAGATGAAATATAAACGAAATCTATCGAGCAGTTTTCGAGATAATTGAAGTTAAAGATTTCACTGTTTTAAACGAAACCGAAATTCAACTCTAAATATCTCGTTTCCTATTCGACAGATATTTACTAAATTTTATACAATTATACACAATAGATGTCTCCATATACAGATGGAATATAAACGAAATCTATCGAGCAGTTTTCGAGATAATTGAAGTTAAAGATTTCACTGTTTAAAACGAAACCAAAATTCAATTCTAAATATCTCGTTTCCTACTTGACAGATTTTTACTAAATTTCATGCAATTATAGACAAAAGATGTCTCCATAAACAGATAAAATATAAACGAAATATATCAAGCAGTTTTCCAGAAAATTGAAGTTAAAGATTTCACTGTTTAAAACGAAACCAAAATGCAACTCTAAATTTCATACAATTTTAGACAACAGATGTCTCCGTAAACAGATGAAATATAAACGAAATCTATCGATCAGTTATCGAGATAATTGAAGTTAAAGATTCCACTGTTTCAAACGATACCAAAATTTAATTCTAAATATCTCGTTTCCTACTCGACAGATTTTTACTAAATTTCATGCAATTATAGACAAAAGATGTCTCCATAAACAGATGAAATATAAACGAAATCTATCGATCAGTTATCGAGATAATTGAAGTTAAAGATTCCACTGTTACATACGAAAATATCTCCTTTCCAACACGACAGATATTTACTAAATTTCATACAATTATAGACAATAGATGTCTCCATAAACAGATGAAATATAAACGAAATCTATCAAGCAGTTTTCGAGATAATTGAACTTAAAGATTTCACTGTTTCAAACGAAACCAAAATTCAACTCTAAATATCTCGTTTCGTACTCGATAGATTTTTACTAAATTTCATGCAATTATAGACAAAAGATGTCTTCATAAACAGATGAAATATAAACGAAATCTATGGAGCAGTTTTCAAGATAATTGAAGTTAAAGATTTCACTGTTTAAAACGAAACCAAAATTCAATTCTAAATATCTCGTTTCGTACTCGACAGATTTTTACTAAATTTCATACAATTATAGACAATAGATGTCTCCATAAGCAGATGAAATATGAACGAAATCTATCGAGCAGTTTTCGAGATAATTGAAGTTAAAGATTTCACTGTTTCAAACGAAAATATCTCGTTTCCTATTCGACAGATATTTACTAAATTTTATACAATTATACACAATAGATGTCTCCATATACAGATGAAATATAAACGAAATCTATCGAGCAGTTTTCGAGATAACTGAAGTTAAAGATTCCACTGTTACATACGAAAATATCTCCTTTCCAACACGACAGATATTTACTAAATTTCATACAATTATAGACAATAGATGTCTCCATAAACAGATGAAATATAAACGAAATCTATCAAGCAGTTTTCGAGATAATTGATGTTAATGATTTCACTGTTTAAAACGAAACCAAAATTCAACTCAAAATTTCATACAATTTTAGACAACAGATGTCTCCATAAACAGATGAAATATAAACGAAATCTATCGATCAGTTATCGAGATAATTGAAGTTAAAGATTCCACTGTTTAAAACGAAACCAAAATTCAATTCTAAATATCTCGTTTCGTACTCGATAGATTTCTACTAAATTTCATGCAATTATAGACAAAAGATGTCTCCATAAACAGATGAAATATAAACGAAATCTATCGAGCAGTTTTCGAGATAACTGAAGTTAAAGATTTCACTGTTTAAAACGAAACCAAAATTCAATTCTAAATATCTCGTTTCGTACTCGACAGATTTTTACTAAATTTCATGCAATTATAGACAAAAGATGTCTCCATAAACAGATGAAATATAAACGAAATCTATCGAGCAGTTTTCGAGATAATTGAAGTTAAAGATTTCACTGTTTTAAACGAAACCAAAATTCAATTCTAAATATCTCGTTTCCTACTTGACAGATTTTTACTAAATTTCATGCAATTATAGACAAAAGATGTCTCCATAAACAGATAAAATATAAACGAAATATATCAAGTAGTTTTCCAGAAAATTGAAGTTAAAGATTTCACTGTTTAAAACGAAACCAAAATGCAACTCTAAATTTCATACAATTTTAGACAACAGATGTCTCCGTAAACAGATGAAATATAAACGAAATCTATCAAGCAGTTTTCGAGATAATTGAACTTAAAGATTTCACTGTTTCAAACGAAACCAAAATTCAACTCTAAATATCTCGTTTCGTACTCGATAGATTTTTACTAAATTTCATGCAATTATAGACAAAAGATGTCTTCATAAACAGATGAAATATAAACGAAATCTATGGAGCAGTTTTCAAGATAATTGAAGTTAAAGATTTCATTGTTTAAAACGAAACCAAAATTCAATTCTAAATATCTCGTTTCGTACTCGACAGATTTTTACTAAATTTCATACAATTATAGACAATAGATGTCTCCATAAGCAGATGAAATATGAACGAAATCTATCGAGCAGTTTTCGAGATAATTGAAGTTAAAGATTTCACTGTTTCAAACGAAAATATCTCGTTTCCTATTCGACAGATATTTACTAAATTTTATACAATTATACACAATAGATGTCTCCATATACAGATGAAATATAAACGAAATCTATCGAGCAGTTTTCGAGATAACTGAAGTTAAAGATTCCACTGTTACATACGAAAATATCTCCTTTCCAACACGACAGATATTTACTAAATTTCATACAATTATAGACAATAGATGTCTCCATAAACAGATGAAATATAAACGAAATCTATCAAGCAGTTTTCGAGATAATTGATGTTAATGATTTCACTGTTTAAAACGAAACCAAAATTCAACTCTAAATTTCATACAATTTTAGACAACAGATGTCTCCATAAACAGATGAAATATAAACGAAATCTATCGATCAGTTATCGAGATAATTGAAGTTAAAGATTCCACTGTTTAAAACGAAACCAAAATTCAATTCTAAATATCTCGTTTCGTACTCGATAGATTTTTACTAAATTTCATGCAATTATAGACAAAAGATGTCTCCATAAACAGATGAAATATAAACGAAATCTATCGAGCAGTTTTCGAGATAACTGAAGTTAAAGATTTCACTGTTTAAAACGAAACCAAAATTCAATTCTAAATATCTCGTTTCGTACTCGACAGATTTTTACTAAATTTCATGCAATTATAGACAAAAGATGTCTCCATAAACAGATGAAATATAAACGAAATCTATCGAGCAGTTTTCGAGATAATTGAAGTTAAAGATTTCACTGTTTTAAACGAAACCAAAATTCAATTCTAAATATCTCGTTTCGTACTCGACAGATTTTTACTAAATTTCACGCAATTATAGACAAAAGATGTCTCCATAAACAGATGAAATATAAACGAAATCTATCGAGCAGTTTTCGAGATAATTGAAGTTAAAGATTTCACTGTTTTAATCGAAACCGAAATTCAACTCTAAATATCTCGTTTCCTATTCGACAGATATTTACTAAAATTTAGACAATTATACACAATAGATGTCTCCATATACAGATGGAATATAAACGAAATCTATCGAGCAGTTTTCGAGATAATTGAAGTTAAAGATTTCACTGTTTAAAACGAAACCAAAATTCAATTCTAAATATCTCGTTTCCTACTTGACAGATTTTTACTAAATTTCGTGCAATTATAGACAAAAGATGTCTCCATAAACAGATAAAATATAAACGAAATCTATCAAGCAGTTTTCGAGATAATTGATGTTAAAGATTTCACTGCTTAAAACGAAACCAAAATTCAACTCTAAATTTCATACAATTTTAGACAACAGATGTCACCATAAACAGATGAAATATAAACGAAATCTATCGATCAGTTATCGAGATAATTGAAGTTAAAGATTCCACTGTTTCAAACGAAAATATCTCCTTTCCTACACGACAGATATTTACTAAATTTCATACAATTATAGACAATAGATGTCTCCATAAACAGATGAAATATAAACAAAATCTATCGAGCAGTTTTTCAGATAACTGAAGTTAAAGATTTCACTGTTTAAAACGAAACCAAAATTCAATTCTAAATATCTCGTTTCGTACTCGATAGATTTTTACTAAATTTCATGCAATTATAGACAAAAGATGTCTCCATAAACAGATGAAATATAAACGAAATCTATCAAGCAGTTTTCGAGATAATTGATGTTAAAGATTTCACTGTTTTAAACGAAACCAAAATTAAATTCTAAATATCTCGTTTCGTACTCGACAGATTTTTACTAAATTTCATGCAATTATAGACAAAAAATGTCTCCATAAACAGATGAAATATAAACGAAATCTATCGAGCAGTTTTCGAGATAATTGAAGTTAAAGATTTCACTGTTTTAAACGAAACCGAAATTCAACTCTAAATATCTCGTTTCCTATTCGACAGATATTTACTAAATTTTATACAATTATACACAATAGATGTCTCCATATACAGATGGAATATAAACGAAATCTATCGAGCAGTTTTCGAGATAATTGAAGTTAAAGATTTCACTGTTTAAAACGAAACCAAAATTCAATTCTAAATATCTCGTTTCCTACTTGACAGATTTTTACTAAATTTCATGCAATTATAGACAAAAGATGTCTCCATAAACAGATAAAATATAAAAGAAATATATCAAGCAGTTTTCCAGAAAATTGAAGTTAAAGATTTCACTGTTTAAAACGAAACCAAAATGCAACTCTAAATATCTCGTTTCCTACTTGACAGATTTTTACTAAATTTCATGCAATTATAGACAAAAGATGTCTCCATAAACAGATAAAATATAAACGAAATCTATCAAGCAGTTTTCGAGATAATTGATGTTAATGATTTCACTGTTTAAAACGAAACCAAAATTCAACTCTAAATTTCATACAATTTTAGACAACAGATGTCTCCATAAACAGATGAAATATAAACGAAATCTATCGATCAGTTATCGAGATAATTGAAGTTAAAGATTCCACTGTTTCAAACGATACCAAAATTTAATTCTAAATATCTCGTTTCCTACTCGACAGATTTTTACTAAATTTCATGCAATTATAGACAAAAGATGTCTCCATAAACAGATGAAATATAAACGAAATCTATCGATCAGTTATCGAGATAATTGAAGTTAAAGATTCCACTGTTACATACGAAAATATCTCCTTTCCAACACGACAGATATTTACTAAATTTCATACAATTATAGACAATAGATGTCTCCATAAACAGATGAAATATAAACGAAATCTATCAAGCAGTTTTCGAGATAATTGAACTTAAAGATTTCACTGTTTCAAACGAAACCAAAATTCAACTCTAAATATCTCGTTTCCTACTCCAAAGATTTTTACGAAATTTCATACATTTATAGACAGAAGAGGTCTCCATAAACAGATGAAATATAAACGAAATCTATGGAGCAGTTTTCAAGATAATTGAAGTTAAAGATTTCACTGTTTAAAACGAAACCAAAATTCAATTCTAAATATCTCGTTTCGTACTCGACAGATTTTTACTAAATTTCATACAATTATAGACAATAGATGTCTCCATAAGCAGATGAAATATAAACGAAATCTATCGAGCAGTTTTCGAGATAATTGAAGTTAAAGATTTCACTGTTTCAAACGAAAATATCTCCTTTCCTACACGACAGATATTTACTAAATTTCATACAATTATAGACAATAGATGTCTCCATAAACAGATGAAATATAAACAAAATCTATCGAGCAGTTTTCGAGATAACTGAAGTTAAAGATTTCACTGTTTAAAACGAAACCAAAATTCAATTCTAAATATCTCGTTTCGTACTCGACAGATTTTTACTAAATTTCATACTATTATAGACAATAGATGTCTCCATAAGCAGATGAAATATAAACGAAATCTATCGAGCAGTTTTCGAGATAATTGAAGTTAAAGATTTCACTGTTTCAAACAAAAATATCTCCTTTCCTACACGACAGATATTTACTAAATTTCATACAATTATAGACAATAGATGTCTCCATAAACAGATGAAATATAAACGAAATCTATCGAGCAGTTTTCGAGATAATTGAAGTTAAAGATTTCACTGTTTTAAACGAAACCGAAATTCAACTCTAAATATCTCGTTTCCTATTCGACAGATATTTACTAAATTTTATACAATTATACACAATAGATGTCTCCATATACAGATGGAATATAAACGAAATCTATCGAGCAGTTTTCGAGATAATTGAAGTTAAAGATTTCACTGTTTAAAACGAAACCAAAATTTAATTCTAAATATCTCGTTTCCTACATGACAGATTTTTACTAAATTTCATGCAATTATAGGCAAAAGATGTCTCCATAAACAGATAAAATATAAACGAAATCTATCGAGCAGTTTTCGAGATAATTGAAGTTAAAGATTTCACTGTTTCAAACGATACCGAAATTCAACTCTAAATATCTCGTTTCCTACTCGACAGATATTTACTAAATTTCATACAATTATAGACAATAGATGTCTCCATAAACAGATGAAATATAAACGAAATCTATCGAGAAGTTTTCGAGATAATTGAAGTTAAAGATTTCACTGTTTAAAACGAAACCAAAATTCAATTCTAAATATCTCGTTTCCTACTCGACAGATTTTTACTAAATTTTATACAATTATAGACAATAGATGTCTCCATAAACAGATGAAATATAAAGGAAATCTATCAAGCAGTTTTCAAGATAATTGAAGTTAAAGATTTCACTGTTTCAAACGAATCCAAAATTGAACTCTAAATATCTCGTTTTCTACTCGACAGATTTTTACTAAATTTCATACTATTATAGACAATAGATGCCTCCATATAGAAGTAAAATATAAACAAAATCTATCGAGCAGTTTTCGAGATGTTTGAAGTTAAAGATTTCACTGTTTCAAACGAATCCAAAATTGAACTCTAAATATCTCGTTTTCTACTCGACAGATTTTTACTAAATTTCATACTATTATAGACAATAGATGCCTCCATATAGAAGTAAAATATAAACAAAATCTATCGAGCAGTTTTCGAGATGTTTGAAGTTAAAGATTTCACTGTTTCAAACGAATCCAAAATTGAACTCTAAATATCTCGTTTTCTACTCGACAGATTTTTACTAAATTTCATACTATTATAGACAATAGATGCCTCCATATAGAAGTAAAATATAAACAAAATCTATCGAGCAGTTTTCGAGATGTTTGAAGTTAATTCACTAGAACATTTCCAATTATATCAGTTATAGAGCAAACTTTTCTCTACAATTTTGTGAAGTGAGCATTGAACGGTGATTGAAGTTCAAAATTTAAACTTTCTTGTCTGATTAACTGTCTCCTTATGAAAAACTTACGGTAAAAAAAATTAAGTATATGAATTGATTAACCACTATGGACTTAACTGGAAAGATCTTTTTAAGGAATGTTTATAATTTCGGTATTCAAAGAATTCTTAGAAAACGTTTTGAATAAAATAGGTATATGTATGAGCAGAACGTTACTTTAATATTATGTAGGAGAGCTCTGACTTTATCACCTTGTTAAATTTTACCAATATCGGGCTAAGATTTTTAGAGTTATTATTAATAATAATGCATATGTGAGTTTACTCCTTTTGCAGTCGATATAAAGTGTCAAGACCCCCCCCCCCCTAAGAGTCTGATCTACACAAAATTCTGAATCGAATGACACCTCATTCATGAAAATTGGTTAGTGCGTTCAGGCGCTACGTTGTTTACAATAATGGCTACAAGAACAACAAATTTAGAAAATGCTGTTTTTACTCACGTTCAGCAAATTTTTCGTCGACATCGATTAGATCTGGGTTTTTTTTTGTTTTTTTTTTTTTTGACGATCAACCCTTATACAACTGTCCTACCGGACAGTTTTAATCACTTTCAAGAGTTGGTTTTATTATTATTGGTCGTAATATTTTTTTGCTTAGCACTAATATCAACTTTAGATCTCATTAGAATTAATAATAAACATTTACGTACCTGGAGCTGGACAGGAATGTGGGAGTTGTTTAGGATACAATTCTCCAGAATTTATAAGGCACGTAGTATTAGCTATTTGCTGTTTACAATACTGAGTTCTAGCTCGGTGTATAGCTGAAATAGCTTCTTTACTATGTATTTCGCACATAGGCGTGAAATCTAGCTCTTCGGTACGAAGATGTATAGTTCTAAAAAAGAAAATATTCTTTTAATAAGACATATATGCGCGCAAAATGCAGCACCAATTTTTTTTTTGAGGAATTATTTTAATGTAAACTTACTTGTTTGCAGATGACACCGCAGTTTTAGGCACTTTGTCTATTTTGGAACCTTTTCTTATATGATCTGATTTATCTGGCGGAACTTTAATCTTAGGATAAACTGCATTACTATTTCCTATACTATCTTCTTCCTCGTCATCTCCGACTGCATATAAGTCTATACGATTATTACGTCGACCAGTAGCTATTGCTGATTCTATTCCAATGTGATCATCCATTGTCTAATTAAGAAAACAATAAATATATATATATAATCTATTCTCTAAGATTAAAATCTAACAAGAGTCTAATTGTAGATCCTGATGTAAACACTACTTGTTTTCGCTCTAAACAGCAATTTTTCCATCTACAATACTTATCGGGGAGGCCTCATACAAAGCAAAACCACCGCGATCTATAGTGGCTTTAATATAGTTTGTAAATAGAAATAATTGAAGTTTCCATAAAGACAACACGCGAATGTTTACGTGTAATGATGAACTGGAATTTGTCTATGTTAACGCTAAGCCGAAATATAGAATCAACTATCTCAGAGGGCTCTTCTATAGATACGATGTGTGGGTTCAGTAATTAAGTGTTGCTAGGCTGAGGAAACTCGCAGGGACGTCACAATTCTTAAGAAGTCCATTTCCATCTTACGGAAAATACTTAGCGTTTTCCTTTCAGAGTACTAAAATATATCCCTGATGAAAATTAAAGCATTAAATTATATCAGAAAACTGTAAAAATAGTGATACATTCTGAATTCTTTAATATTAACAGTGCGAACTAGAAACAATTATAACTTGTTAACTGACGAATGAAATTTTATCGTCTATTTCACTAAGGAACCGTGGAGATACCAACTGAATTTTTAAAATAAATGCCAAATTCTTTAAAATCTTTACACAAAAACATCTCTCGAATTATCACTTACATCAAAATAGAGTTAGATACCAAGGTTAAAACCTACTTGCTTTCAACTGTCATGAAGTAAATTAATATCTAAGAAATAGCCATCAGTTCTGCACAAGTTATGAGGTTGAAAGTAATATTACGTTGCTGTGTAATATGTGTATGAAATATACAAAGTTTGGCCACTTGTAATCTTGGGACAGATGCAATTGTTATGTTTTTAAACAAGAATAGACTAACTTGGGAATGACAATGCTGCTTCAAGTATTACTCTTATATGTTTACAAATAACTGGTTAACTTCTTAATTTATGTTACAAATAAATGACGTGGAACCAACAGTTATTAAAACATTAACGAAATATAAAAAGTAAACATCAATCAACATGAATAAAAGCTTCTATATAGAATATTTTGGAATAGTAAACAATTATTGTGAAATTGATAACCAAACCTAATAACAAATGGCATCAAAGATAAGAAATATTAACTAACTTACTAGAAATATGTACTTGTTTTTAATTGAAGAACTAACCTCTACATTAAGTCTTCCTTTGCCGGAGAGATGATATTCTTGTGTAGGATTGTCAGTATTCGTGTTTAATGTAAAAAATATGTAAGCAATAAAAATTTGTATAGCTAATATGGCACATCCGCCGATCCAAAACAGACGATATCTACGAATCCAACGTATATTCATTGACTTGGACGCAGCCATCTTACGGTTGCACATCCATACTGAACTGTGAGTGTGAACTGATAAAATTGTGTCACCGTTTGACAATTGGAGGGGACGGTGCCGCCGGCTGGCTGACAGTTTGAATTGTCGGCTACAAAGGTTTGGGCTTTCATAGCCTGAGTCAACAGAATGAAAATAAATTACTTCCTTTATTACTTAAGATACTCGCAAAATATTTTTACCCATAATTACAGGATACTCACTTTTTTTTTCTAATATGCCTGAAATAAGAGAGGTGTCTCTGGTTGCTAGGCAACCATATCTTTACATTTCAAAATTACCTAATACACATTATTCAGAGATTTGCACTATTGGCACCGTTATCTTATAAATATATAAGTAAATGTTTCCAAAGATACTTTAAGGAAGAAGCCTGATCACCGGAACAAGTTTCTACTTATTTATTACTATAAAAAAAAAAATTAGGTACTCACTTGACTTTCACTTACTGGAGTTTCCGTAACTTTAAATTTTCTAGGAACTTATTAATTGTACTAAATAGCGTAAATTGAAATTTTAACAGATGAAACCTTGGTATCACGTACAAGGTAATTCATTAAACATTTGTAAGCAGCAATGCTACAAATATGGTAGCGAGTGTCACAAAATACTATTTTGCTTAACTAAATAACGAACATATTTATTTTTAAATTAAAATAAAGGTACAAAATTTTAAAACAAGCACCTGAAAATGGCGAGCTGAACTCAATGTATTAGATGGTCTTCACCAAACCATCCGTTGATGTCGAGAGGTATGCAGCTAAATCCAGCTCTTAACTTACTGATATCGCTGCCACCAATTATCATTTTCTTTATATGCAATAATGCATGCAAATAAATTCTCTGTTAGATTTAATTTTATTTCTATTACCTTTTTATATCACGGTTGGCCTAGAACGATTTTAATTGAAAAGTTTACCAACATGAAAAATTTTTCTTTCTCCTTATTATTTGGGTCAAAACTAACCAAAATCCACTGAAAACCAAATGGGTTTACGTTTCGGATTTTTTTTTGGTTTTAATTTTTAAGGTAAAAAAACGGGAAAAACGTCTTTTTTTGCATTGTTAAGCCTAATGAATGGAAAAACAATACAGTTTTTTGCAAAACCAATGAATGCATTTTGAAGCTGAGGGAATTTCCGACAGATTGATGTATTTTATAAATGATAAAAATGAAATTTCGACATTCAAAATCAATAAAAAAGACATTTTTGAGCAAAATAAGGCAAAAACAAGGGTTTCTCGCATTTCAAACCTTACTTAACAAATAAATCATCGTTTTTTTTTTTGTGGAAGGGAATGGGACTTTTCAAAAATGAGTAAAAATTCCTGCAAAATACAAAATTTATACACTGGGAAAGGTGAAATTTTCCAATTCAAATTCATATAATGAAACTTTTTGGATTAAAAAAGCCCAAATAATTTTTCTGTCGGGAATTCCCTCAGCTTCAAAATGCATGCATTGGTTTTTGCAAAAAACTGTATTGTTTTTCCATTTATTAGCCTTAACAATGCAAAAAAAAAGCCGTTTTTTGACCTGAAAAATTAAAAAAAAAAAAAATCCGCAACGTAAACCGATTTGGTTTTCAGTGGATTTTGGTTAGTTTTGACCCAAATAATGAGAAAGAAAAATTTTTCATGTTGGTGAACTTTTCAATTAAAATCGTTCTAGGCGAACCGTGATATATATATTTTTTTAAATAGGATTAGAATTGTTCAGAAATGAGAGAAATTTTAATGCTAAGAGAACCTAGGAATGGCGGATTTTAAACAAATAAAATAAAAAAAAAAACTGTCTGAGAGGCCATTCAGGCCTCCAGGTATATTAGGCATCTAGTAGAGCCAGGGGCCTTTTTAGGTTTGGCAAAGAGAAGAAGAAACGGCACTACATATATTTAGTACTTCCTGTCAGAATGAAGAGCGTAGATGGCTGGGAGTTTGGCACTTAAAACTTGTGCCTTAAAACTTCATAGTCCTTCTTCAAATCCACAAATCTAATAAAGCAGGCAGAACTAGAAAGGTTGCCTCAACAAATCCCTAGGTCGCAGTGGAGTAGGGTGACTATTTAATTCCCACGAAATCTCATCAAAACTTACTTCATTTTTTTTTTATTAAATATTTATGTTTAAATTGCTAACAATAGATTGGTTCATGTTTCTATATTTATAGGAAAGTTAAGCAATTTTCTATTGTCAAGAGCTGAAATATCCTTAATAATGTATATAGTCTTCGATACTTTTACATTTTTAAATATAACACTATAGAAATATGTTACCTTTTCTGTAATTTCGGAGGGTGGCCTCTCCCCTCCGGAGTGTATCTATGGGAACCATAGAAAGTTCGTTTTGTTTAGGTGAAAATATTTGTATCAATTTGTTTTATATTTCTTACACTGTTAACTTTGTTGGATAATAGATATGTTTTTAAGAACTTGAGAGAAAAAAAAAGGTGTGTTAACAAAAACCAAACACAGACATGACCCAGTTTTGTCTAAATATGTAGTTTCATATTTATTTTTAAAACTGCAATTTTTATTCATTATTAACAAAAAAATGTTTACACCATCAAACAAATACCAACCAAATGGTAATAATTTACTTATCAGTCTTTATTTAAAATAAAATAAAAAAGTTGTATAATCAGAAAAAGGTATCTCCCATATAATAAGCTTCTTTTTTTTTTTTTAGTCACTCGCGATAAAGCTTCATTTGCTCTTCCAGTTCTTGCAAGGAGTCAATTTGGAATTTAGTTTGGTCTTTTTTTATAAGTTCGTAAATACTGGCCAGTTGCTGTTTTTCAATTCTGAAAATTGTTTGAAGAAATTTAATCAAGATATCATGATGCATAATGCACCCACACTCGCTCAAACTGAAAATCACACATTTACATATATACATATAACATTTCTAGACATTCAGTCAATTAACAGAAACAAAATAAAATAAAGGAAAATAAAAAAGTATACCAAAAATGATCTAAATCAAGATGTAACATTCATCTTCATCGCTATTTCATATGTTTTTTTTTAAAATAAATTTCTTCTAAGTCGTTATTTCAATGAATGTAATAGAAATGCCTTTTCACCAAATTATTCAAAAGAATTTTAACCATTCACAGATCTAGGGGATGCGCTTGAACGAGGGTCATCGGTGTAAATATTTCTGTTCCAGAAACCCTTTTCTGGTTCACTTAAAGGAGATAATTTTTTTTTTTTTATGATTTAAGGCGCGTCAACATCTAAGGATATTGGCGTCCGGAGCTTCTTTCAGTGCACTGCCGGCCTCCGGACAGTGTTCTCTCGTTACAGACAACACTGTCCAGAGAGAATTTACTGCAGAGTCACGAAAAGAAATGCTGTCTTGGTATAGAATGGACAATGGAAAGTCAAACAAACAAGTACTAGTTTTTCTCGATGTAGGAAAACAGTGAAAACCTTTACGATTTGATGGTACGTCGTTTTTTTTTAAAGAAAATAAATAGGTATTACTGCTACCGATTTTCGTCGCTTTGTTTAATACTAACGCAGATAAGTAAAAAAGAGTTCTTTTCAATATTGCCTAATCTTAAGTTTTCCTGTAACTTGCTTAAGCTTAAGACATTAGAATTATATGTGTATACTATCTTAAACCATCTGACTTCATTTGGTATGCCTGCAACTAGTTTGAGCTGATGGGGAGCCAGAAAAACATTCACCACCCAGAACTATCTATATCTCTGAACTGTTGCGAAATCTCTGCGACTATACTGAGGAATACTTTTCCGGCTACAGCCCTTGGAGTTTCTGGATTACAGAGATGGCTACTTAGAGCCAGCAGTTGACATTAAAGTTACTCCCACTAAGCTACAGCAGGCCAAGGCATTTAAACCACTTCAGCTAGCTCTTTTCAGCAACTGGTTGGAGAGAAAACTGTCTTTTTAGCAGATTGCGTTCAACCGATCGGCTAATATTTACTGCAAAAAGAGTTACAAATGCCCAGATGAAAAATCTATCTCTTGAAAAAGAGATAGATTTAAGTTAATGTGATAAGATGTGGATATCCATGTTAATACTAGAATCAAGCCAGGTGCCACAGTAGCCGAGCAGTTAGAGGCGAGACCTGCGAAGCTAATATGTATTGTGGTACTGGGTTCGATTCCCGGTCTTAGGGCCTTGGATTTTATTTAATGGTTAATAAAAGAAATTTACAGTAAAGTATGTTTGCTAGTCGCCTCCGTCCACGACACCTAATTGGTAGTTGGACGTTAAGCCCCGCCTGAAAAAAATAGGCGATTACTTTACTTACTTACTAGAATCAAGCCAATATTATTCTATCATACACATTCAGAAATAATAATAAAATAAAAGTTACTCTTTCTCTTTCTCCAGATCAACCGAATTCAATGATTTCGACATGTTTTCTAGTAAAAATTTCTTTTCTAAATGTGGGAATTTATTCACTTCTAGTTGCTCATCATCCTTGTCATCCATAACAGATTCACTGGTTTGTGATTCTTCTTCTATCTGAGAAATAGGATAACTACTAACATTTAAAAAAAAAAAAAAAATACATTCACTTTAAATTTAAACATATTCAGCATAAATTTACTTACAGTTAAAGGCTTATGGTAAACATCAAAATTCTTGTTAGCTTTAGGAATGTCGATACTCCACGTAACAACTATAGCCAGAAAAGTCACGACTATACAAAGAATGTAAAAATAAGATAAATTTTCAGCATAGATTATGAAGTTTTCCATAATATGGCCCATTACTAATCGTTACATGTTTTTTTTTAATTTATATTTAACGTAAACATGGAGCTAAGTAAAACAAACTTTGTGCAGTGTTGTGAGTTGTTTATTTTTATTCATTGAAATTTGTCCAACTTCTTAAAAAATTGTTTATTTTCTAAAAATTATGTTAGTTTAGAATATCTTCATAAAATTCACATGTAGGAGAAATAATTTAAAGAATTACACGGAACTTCAACATCAACCTGCACCAATATCTATCTACTTTACATTGTGTACATTTTATAACACTGTCCCACACCCACAGCTGGACAGTACGCAGTAGCTCCTAGTGGAGTTGTGAGGAACTATTTCAGTTATATTTACTGTTACATTTTTGTGCGGGAACATTTAGAAATGTTGATGCTGATTGTTGTTGAGATGTGTAGTGATTAAAAAGTTAATATTAAAATGGAACCAAGAGATTTGGATGAAACTAAGGCTGAAGATAAATCAACTATAACTAACAAGGCTGTAAAAAAACTGCTAGATACCGTTAAAGTTTGTAAAGCACGTTATGTTTTCCAAAAACTGAAAGATTTATCAGGTATTCATTTGTAAATATTCAATTGTATTCTTATCTCCAATTATTACTTTAAGATCAAAAGTTTAATGGTATTTTAATTAAATTTAAAATAGCTCAATTAGAATAGAAACATGGCCATAAGGCCTAAATGATTCTTTAATAATTTTTTTTTAGATACGATTCCACTTGAAGAAGCCGCAACAGAAGGGATCAAGTCATATCTGACGGTAACCTCCCAACTTTTAAATGATCTATTCAAGCAGCACTTATCATTAAACGACGTTCATGGAGAGATAGTGATGGATTTAAATAATCGCCACAAACGATTTAAGAGCGAGAAAGGCCAGAAATTGATGTAAGGATTTTTCGCCAAATAACTTTTTGTTTCATTAATAAGAATAGTAATATTAACAAAGCAAACTTTCAACTCACTTGAGCAACTGTCCTGTTATATACATGCAGTGAATACCTTATTAATCCCAAAGTTTGAAGTTGGAAATCTTACGAAAATTCTCATTTTAGCTAGTGAATGATCCATAGCATATAGCATTGCTAATAATGATGAAGTGATTGCTCTAAAATGATCTAAAAGTGATTTTAAATCCAGTTCAGAATGATTTCCAATGACCCTGTGTTTGTTACACGTTTGCCATTATTTTAAAAGTTCAGTTGCGGAAAAAAAAAAATCAATTAAAAACAAGAAATCTTTAAAACTACGATAAAAGAAGGTAGAAAATTCATACTAATTTTGCCAAAAAGTTTATTCATACAATTCATTAGATTCATTGTGTTCCGGCAATTTCAATAACTCTAATAATCAGCTAGATTTTTTGCTTGTAAAGTCAGTCTAGCTGGAATGTTAAACAAGCCTTCAGTGTTTGGGAATTGGGAATACATATTATTTATGTTTATTTTCCAAAAAATAGAGTACGCAGTAACCCATCTGAACGGACTGTCCTTGCAATGTGTCAATATCGAATGCAAAAGTAATGATAGAATTTTTTTGATTCTTTTTTTTTGCAGTGTACGCTCAAAATAATTAGTATTCAAAAATGCAAATAAAAGAATTGTTTTGGTAGTGAATCTGTAATAATAATAAAATTCAATATACTTACATGTTGCTTGTAAGAGTACCAAATTATCCAGTTGGCTCTTAATTACATTTTTCTTGAGGTTCTACTTAGGCTACAGGGAAAAATACAAAAAACGAAGCTTTAATGGTAAATCCATTGTATGAATGAATAAATATACGTTATTCTCTGAAATAATCTTATAAAGTTTAATTATTATAAAATTCTGTTATTAGCTGATTAATCTTAATGAATATTTAGAGATATAATTTTTGAATAATATTGTGTTGAACTCCATATTAGCATTGTATTTCTATCAGACTCTTTGAGTTTTATTTCAAAATTTTTACGTTTTAGGAAACACCATCAGAGAAAGATATTAGATTTTGCCAATGAATTAAATGAAGAAATAAAAGGTAAACAAAGTCTAGTCTCCCATCTTATAGAAATAAACAAGAAATGGTGCTCTTTTGAAAAAAGATTTAATGAAATGCTCGATAAACGTAAGATTAATACAACAGAAATTTTAGATTCTACAAATTTTCAGTAAGTATGCTAGAAATTATTATTATTTTTAAATAACATTTATTTATATCATTTTCTTGTAATTCTGGGTTCACTTGAGGCTTGTTTCTTTTCTGTGTAATGTTTGGGGGTAGAATTTCTTCTCGGTAATTCCCCTTGACTATCGTATAAAGCATCTATGAGAGACTGAGAAACGTAGTACGACAGCTTGAAACTGAACTGGGTGGGTTGGTATTCTAGCGCTCATGCTCAATTAGAAATACAGCGGCGAAGAGATGCGTTTCGCAAGCTTTTACGGTCTAGTTAGATGCGACGGGTATTTGTCGCTCTAGAACCATGATAAGGGCATGCCATTCTAGGACTCCAAAACAAACACTTTTGTCCTTCTAAAAATCTTTCTCGTTATGGAACATCCATGTTTAATTTAAAAACAGACTGTCTCATATGGTTATTGGCAAAGGCATGTTAATGGTCTTTAAAGATGGAGTATTGGAACTTTCAATGTATATGGTCTGTATAGAGCGGTATGGGTTGTCTAAACTAGATCTGGTATTCGGTAAGCCAGATGTAGTAGCCACTTTAAAGTAAATAGCAATGGCTGAGACATTTCCATCAGGAAGTCTTTTTAAGAACATTCTGGCAGAAAAAGGCCGCAGGTTGTCCCTGACTGCTACTGTTAACGGACGTGCAGAACGATTTAGTACACCCTATGGACCAGCAGTATTGTAAAAATGTAGGCAAGAAAAATGTACTGGCCAAGATTCAGGATTCTTCAAGGACCGTTAAAGTTGTAAATTAATTAAGTTGAGACCAGTTTTTACAAGTAGATAATTTGAGGTTAAGGTTAAATATTAATAAACAGATTTTTTTTTTTTACATCTACTTTTAGCGACTTTCCGTACGAAGTATTGTTTTTCACAAATGACAGCATAATAAAAAAAAAAATTCAGATCACAGAAATTCGAAATAAGATATTATTTGATTTAGGAGCACCCAAGAGATGTGACAATTACGTTTAGATTATTATCGATCCATCGTAAATGCCACTTTACTAAAAGTAAAGATTTTTCGGTTATTATAAAGTTTTTTCGAAACATTTTTTCTTGAAAATTCCAATGCTCATTTTAGTAGACACGTTGATCAACAAAAATCGATTTCAGGAAAAGAGTTTTTGGATACGTATATCTTACATATGTAAATTGTAATAGGAGGTAAATAAATAAATAATTCTTTATAAATAGATTGGGGGATATCATTCAGCAAATGTTTGTGTGACAATAGCATTAAAAGGAAGGAAATTCATCAAAACATCAAACTAAGGAATCAACCTTTGTTGATATACATTAAAACCCTTTAAGGAAACACTTGCTATAAAAAAATTCAATTATAATAGCCATATTTACAATATATATATTTTATAGATATTATTTTTTTCAGGCAGGAGCAAAAGAAACTAGCCAAAAAACTGAAAGTTATAAGGAATATAAAAAAAGTAGCAGAACTCACTTGGTCGATCATGTCGGTGCACAGTATCGATTATAGAAATGATACGAACTTTAGAGATATACTTTTTCGTATCAATCGTGCAAAAAATCTTTCATTAGAAAATTTGAGAAATGTTAAAAAATAGTTGTTATAAATGTGGATTTTTTTAAATATTTATTTCTTTATGTTCCATGATCTTTTCATAGTATAGCTTTATATTTTGTATACAAATAAATGTTTTTAGTAAGAGTGATTGATTTAATTTTCACCATATCACTTCAAGTTTAAGAAATTTAGAAAATACTTTTGTTTTAGCTGCGTAACCTTTGAATACCTTATTAGTTCTAAATTGATTCAAAGTACGGCTTTTTATTTTTAAATAAATAAAGGGTGTAAAGTTATAACAAAAAAATAGAAATTAAAAATAGAAATCCGACGTGAACAAGTCACACGTCTTTTACTTACCGCAATTGATGTAGGTTAACATTTGTAACCAACATATGTACATACATACACAAAAAAAAACTGTTAACTTCATTTTATTATTTATCACTAAATAAAAAGATGCTGTTGAAGGAAACATTGCCAAGATTTCATTCTACTATAGTGAATGAAAATACTATAAATCAAGTCAAAATAATAAGCCGCGTAAGTTTTGCCAAAGTTCAAATTATACCCTCTAGTAACTGGCCAGAACAGTGTTGGCGAATCTTTTGCGCTCAGAGTGGCCTAAATTCTGAAAAACATGTGTAACTTGAGATCATTCTCACATTAAAAATATCTGTAATTTTGTGTTACTGTTTCCAGTTGTGCATTTTTTCTCGTATCTTGGGCCTGCGATAAGTTTTGTAATATTACTTTTAAAGTGAAGCAATCCCATCCAGTATCTTATAGTTTTCCTAGAAAAATATAAATTAAAAAAAAGGACAAACCTTTTAAACAAGTGGAACAAAATTGAAAAATAATCTCTTACGATTTATAAGTTTTGAGTCATCTTGTTCACACTTGCTCATTTTTTGAAACAACTTTAGGATTTGGCGGCCCCCCATAACAAAATTCGAAATCAAAAATTTGAGGATGTACTTTTACAACTGTTCTTAGCCAAAAACCTTCTGTTTGATTGGCTGTGTAAGGTGCCTTGTAACAGTCTAAAGGTTCAAAAATTGTGGAAACTGAAAAAAAAAGGCTTATAATTTTGCCTACAGTGAGAGAAATGTTAAAAGTTTTGTTTTGTTTCAGATTACCGACTGATTTATATCTTTTGAGAGATCAAATTATACTATTTAATCTCCTTAACAAAAACTTACAGTTTAAAATGTTAAGTATAAGGGTTGATTAAACGCCAAAAGGTACACAAATCAGCAAGCACCCAACATTTCATTAATTCTTCATTAATATTTAAGTAATTTTACTGCATTAATATTTTTTAGAATTTATTAGATGTCCCAGACCCTTATGGTGGCCATTTTCGTCTACAAAATATATTTTCAAGTAGCACTGTAGATTGACTGTCATATCTAGTTATTTATAATAATCAAACTATTAATTATAGGTTAGAAAGAAAAACGTTATAAAAAATATAAAAAAATTATGAGGCTAAAAAATTCAAAACCTTTTTTAAAAAATGCTTACACCAACTTACATCAATGACTTTGTTTATTTTATTTATTTATTTTTGTTTTTAAATAAAAATCGTCGGTTTAAGTTCATTCTTCGATTAAAGTAATTGTTATTTTATGAAGTAGTCAAACGTTTATAATAATAGGTAATAATTATCTGGTTTTATCGCAAATAATATAGTTTTCTTCAATTACATTCTCAACCTAGGTATTCATCCCACAATGTTGTATATATGTAATATAAAATAAATAAGATGCATATTTTTAGGACAGCTAATTATTCCAGTATTTTACTATAAGTAAAATTAGGGGGACTAAATTAAATTACAATTGAGAAATGAATAATTGTTGAATTATCTACTTGTTATAACTATGTTATTTGTGCTCACGAATATTTCGGTAAGACGAATTCAAGACAGTAGCCGACTCTGACTTTGTCTTTTTCTACTTTAACATGCATGTACGTATATATATGTGATTTATCATAATTATAACAAAAAAATAATATAAATGAAGTGGCCAGCATAAGGGTCTGGGACATCTAATAAATTCTAAAAAATATTAATGAATATTAATGCAGTAAAATTACTTAGATATTAATGAAGAATTAATGAAATGTTGGGTGCTTGCTGATTTGTGTACCTTTTGGCGTTTAATCAACCCTTATACTTAACATTTTAAACTGTAAGTTTTTGTTAAGGAGATTTTTGTACCTTTTGGATAGATTTTCCTTTTTATCTATTTTGCAAAGTTACATATCTGCTTTACAGATTTTTTTAAAATTTGGAATAAGCAATTCTATCATTATAACCTGATAAGGTGTTAAGTCGGAACCGTAACTACCACTGGAGAGATCTTTTTAAAGAATGATTATAGTTGCGGTCCCCAAACCATCCTCAATAACAATTTTTTTGAAAAAGCGTTTTGAATAAAATAGTAAGGTATTTGTACGTAAATAGCAAAATTAAACTGCGATTTCAGTACTTCCTTTTTAAGAGGAGTAAGAAAAATAAACTGCGATTGCAGTACTTCTAGGCAAAGAGGCAAAGATTTTTTAATCGAACGACAATTCATTGATTTAAATTGGTTCACTCAGTGATAATTTAAACGATTGCAGTACTTCCTCTTAGTAGATGCAAGAGCTTGATGGCACTTGACAGCCACGTAGAGGAGCTTTAACCACTTATTCGAGCTGAATTTTATCAAAATCGGACTAAGCGTTATGGAAATATTGGTAATAATAGTTTTAGATAGGGCCTTACTTGGGTCGGGCAAACTCCCCTCCTTATGAGGCACAGCGTCGAGACTTTAAAAGTGCAAAACTGTACAAAATTTCGATTCGAATGACACTTCATTCATGAAAATCGGTTCACGTGTCGATAATTTGAAACGATTGCTATACCCCCCTTAACAAGAGTAAGAGCTGATCGCCGCTTTAATGTTACTTAGGGGAGCCCTAACCCTATCATGCTACCAAATTTTACCAAAATCGGGTTAACATTTACAGAGTTATTAGTAATAATAATTTTGAGAAGGGGCCTCACATATATGGGGCTAACTCCTCCCCCATTTGATGTACAGCGTCGAGACCCCCAAAAGGCACATCTACATAAAATTCCGAATCGTATGACTCCTCATTCTCAAAAATCGGTCGGCGCGTTTAGGCGCTACGTTGTTTACAAAAAAGGTAACAACAACTACAACAACAAGAACATTTTCTGAAAATGCCGTTTTTGGTCATTTTCGGCAACTTTTTTCTCGAAACCTATTAGATCTGGGTTGTTGCAAAAACATTACAGTTATAAAGGAGGGTTTGCCCTTTATTTTAAAGAAAATTTGGGAATTTTATCTTTTATAGTAAAAGAGAAAACAAATGTCAAAGTTGGGTGTTTTTCAACGTTACGCTTTTTCGTGCAGTTTTTGACGATCAACCCTTATACAACTGTCCTACCGGACAGTTTTAATACATCCTCTTGTTGCTATTAAGAGAACATAAAGTTAATTTGACAGCGTGTACTTCTAGTAAATAGACGATGAGTAAAATGCTAAATAAATAACTGTTTTCTTTTAGTTCTGATTGAGTGTGAACTGTACGATGAGAAATTTATTCATAGAAATAATGCATCAGCAATAAAGAAAGGGGTTATAAGAAACATTTTCAATGTTATAGAAGCGCTGCTGCTGGGTGGAAGACGACCGTCTTTAAATGACAATTTCCTTTAGTTTGGTGACATCATAGAGTTGAAATTATCATGGTGGGAGGTTAGCTTATTTCATTTATCTGTGGCGGAGTAACAGTCGAGATAGAGTCCGGCGCGTTACCTTTTCTTTGAATTTTTTTTGGACAATTTTTGTTTTGTTAGTGATTTATTTTGTAGTAAAATTCCATAAATGTAATCTTAACGGCCAAATGTAGTTATCTTCTAGTGAACTGGGTTTTAAACGTAAGTTACTTTATTTTTTTTTAATTAATACAATCTTTTCTGCGTATTCCACAGAATGAAAATATTTTATTTCCATTCATAAAATTGTATTTATTACTTACAAAGATTTAATAATTTGTACTTCTTGTTTTACCTTCTTAAGAAGGTAATTTTTTTCAGTACGTATTAGAAAAGTGAGTTTATTTCCACCGGAAACTAGTTTTTTTTAGGGACCTTGAATAGAAAATTATATACTGAACACTCACACGACTAAAATTTGCATAGTTATAAACAGAGGCGTCGCCAGCGTCCTTGCTAGACGGCCGCTTAAAATGTTTAACCACCGAATGGAGAAATCGTGGTTTTCAAAATCAAATTTTACCATATTAACTATGACCAATCAACGGTTCCTCTGCCGTAAGGTTTCGTTTAAGGCTTCGCAGACTATTGAAAGAATGCCCTACTTTAGTTATGGTGGTGCATGGTTGGCGCTTGCAGTCTTCTTCATCGTCGGAAAGATAAGATTCAATCTTCTTTAAGACTTGGGAGGCAACAATGTATTGAGCTCTTATAATAAATTTTCTGCTCTATTTTTGTAATATTTTGTGACTGGGTTTCCACTCAGCATCTAAGAACCTTTGAAATGCAGAAGCTGTAGATTGAAACTGCCTTTTTTTTTCTCTTTTTTAGTTTATTGTCTTGCCGAAAAACAAGATGAGAATCATTAAAGAAATACGGGGAAGGGTTAAAGAATTTACAGCATTCTTACTAGGAGATCTTGGGTTCGAATCTTAGCTGCCTGTCCTTAATTTTTTTTTTGTTTTTGTTTTGCAGTAGCCTCTTACAGTATTTTCTATAACATTCTCTTGCAGGCCGGCAGTGCGCTGCAAAAAAGTTCCATGCGCCAATGATCACTTATGTTTGGACAAGATTACGTCGCCATGTAGTATTCTCTAATCGGAAGGGACCAAGCCGCCAACCTAATACATCTCACCGATGTTCTTGTTCGGTTTCAATCGGTAGAACGAGCTACCCTCATTTTGTTGACGTACTAATGGGCATTGAATCTTCTTTAGCTAAAAACCTACCGCACAAACTAAGAACCCAAAATACCGCCATTAATTCCGGAACATATTTTTTGGTAGGTTCTTAATTTCGCTTTTATTTTTTTCATTATTAATTTGTTTAAAATGTACCTACTTGTTCAGCCATTCTTCCGTCAAGTTTAATTCTAGTCTGGATTCTATATTATGTGGGTAGTGTTTTATCCATTCATGAATTGATGGCTTCAAAGTATTCATCATTTAGATGAGCTCGGGCGGTCTCAGCAAAGTTGATTGAAAGGTGATATTAAGATGATTTTTTTGTTATCTCGGGGCACTCTCAAATTACTGGTGAGATTCGTTCTTGAACATTGAGGTTTAGGGAGATATTTCTACTTCGTAGAGTTCATAGTTTTCCATTTCCATTTTGGATGGAAGTGAACAAAAATAATAAATAATAATCTCAAGTCAGATTGTGTGGGAGAGTTTAGGTTAAGAATCTCTAGAAGGAACTGGATAACGGTGAAGATGCATACTTTGTTATTTCTTGTAATTTTGTTCGGATGGCTGAGTATCTCTTAAATCGCCAAAGTCCAAGTCACAATTTTTATCCTTGAATCTTCAAATGTTGCTTTGTTGTTTTCTTTGGGGTGGTAGCTCTTTGGTTTTAGTGCACTTAAAGCGACTTTAA
Source organism: Rhodnius prolixus (assembly GCF_049639745.1). Taxonomy (NCBI): domain Eukaryota; kingdom Metazoa; phylum Arthropoda; class Insecta; order Hemiptera; family Reduviidae; genus Rhodnius; species Rhodnius prolixus. The sequence continues at coordinate 66,701,810 of NW_027411581.1, forward strand.
ATAACGTAGGGCTTAGATCGTTCCCTTCTTCATTCCACATGTCTACTACTTCAATATGGCGACCACATCCTGATACTACAGGACCCAGTTCCACCATAGCGAGTTTTAATTTTCAGTTAACCTTAGTCCTGTGTTCAAGTTGGTAAGTTGATGGCATGTTTCCATTTCCGCACCACTTCTTCCTTGATAATTATTATCACGTGATGAAGAGAATTAACCAGCTTAATTAAACTATATTTATCGCTTCTCAAAGTGTTAATACAAAATTATTATTGATACCCACTTACTTTCAACCAAAAATTTGCTTGATAAGTATAATTGAGCCGTTGGACAAGCACATGCTGCTTTTTAATAGGACTGAGTTACTTTCCATCTGATAAAAAAATTAGATGTTTGGCATAATCCCGTCGTTTTGCAGAAAAACTTGAGCAATTTATCGTAGAAATTTTGGTAATAATAGTATAAAGTTAGGACTAATGCCCTGGATTAGAGATATAATTTTTATACATTCCTTATCTTCCTCAAACGTTGTTCTTATATAAATTTTAGAATTCATATCATTAAATTGTCATTCATAGCTCAAATCCTCTAAAGAGTTTTTATTTTTTAGATTTCTAAATAGCAAAAAATACTTACTTTTTTTTACCGTGATAAATCTGAAGTATTTATCTTTCTGTAATTTGAAAACATTTAAACATACTTCTTAACAGAAACTTCCAAGACAAATAGTTTAAAAAATATGTTTGAAGTACATCAAATAAGAGATAAACATACAGTTAAAATTAAAATAACTTGAAACATAATGAAATAACTTTTTTCATGCATACGTCATTCAAGCTCTAAATTCTCTTTTTTGATTATTCCTCCCTTACACAATGTCAATATTGATCGAATTAGCATATTATCGATTTTTTTTTCACTATATATAAATCGAGACCCTAGTATTTATAGAAGATAGCGAACTGATTCTTATCTGATTGCTTTCTAAATCTATTTAAGACCAAAATTTATCTCTGCTTCCCTCCCCAAGAAGGACAGAAGCACACGCTCTCCTTGTGCACACTGCAACAATTGATAAATTGATGTTGCCCCCCTCAACTACGACGTTTAGTTGTTGAAACATTTTTACTTCAGGGTTCTTCTTTTTTTTTTCACTTTGTCTTACTAGCCATAAAAGGAAGTGTTGCTGAGTAATTTAAATCCTATTTTTCTACAAAAGTATATGTTAAAATGTTACTATTTGTAAATTGGTCTTTTTTTCTGAAACTTTCCTGTTAATGTTGGTTAAACTAGCTTAGTATGGCCATTTTATCAGCCTGGGCTTTAGCCGTGATGAATTTCATTTTTATCTGTAAAACTCATCTGAATTCAGGACTTACCTGCATTATGTCCATAAAATAAATAAAATAGGTAATTAAAACTTAAATGAGATAGATACTTTTCTTTAGTATAACTTCCTGTAAAATTTTACGTTATCTCAGAAATCTAAAGTTTCCAATTTTTTTTTATCTTTAATCTAAGAAATAAAGGAAATTGTTTGCACATTCAAAACTCGTTTTTTTTTTTTTGGAAATTACTTGCATGTTTCCCATCATTCTTCCTTTAAAAACAGAGTAGTCGAGTAGATCGATAGTATGTATCGATGGCATGTGCAGTAGTAAATTGAACATCAAAAATTAATAACAGATTTGAAGTGAACAATAATAATGCGATTCCGGTGCGTCTCGTTTCTCTCTGACAACTTCTGGATGGTCTTTGTACCCTTTAGAACTGCAGTACTTTGGTAACCTTTATAACCTTATACTTATGTTTATAACCGTTGGGCGCATTCAGCAGACAAGAGCGCTACGGAACTATCCGCTGAATGGCGCACTTTTAGCATCGCTCTCACAACATGTTGTGGGAGCGGTCGCCATCTTATGGAGCGGAAATTTTCTATGCTACTTCGACGGAGCGGTGATCGCTACTAGCAAAGTACGTGTATTTATAAAAACAATTTTGAAATTTTTCCAATTTTTTTGGTAATTAAACGCAACTCTCCCAAAATTACCAAATAATTATTAAACCTTCTTGTTTGTAACAGATGTAAAATTATTTTTTAGTCATTTCGTGTATGCTTAAGAACAACTAAAGCTCTTAACATTTGATTTTTCTTAGAAAAATCACTCGGAAAACTACTTATTTCCCGATATTAAGAAAAATACTAGCTTTACTGCCTTGGCAATATTTTTAGTAGAAATGGGGATGAAAAAATACATAAAAGTGACCTATCGCGTGCTCTTCTTTCTCTTTGATAACAAGTTAAAAAAATTGAAATATGATTAATAAATAACAGATTTTGAAATGGCCTAGCACTTTTTAATTTAAAAGACGAGTTGTTTTTTATTGGACCGATTCCTCGCCAATATTAATTCGAAAAAAGGTTATGTTTAGGTTATATTAGTAGCAGAGCGTTCAGAGAAATAAAGCGCTCCTTTTGGGAGCGATCTGGTAGCGCTCTTGTCTGCTGAATGCGGCCATTGTTTTAGTGGACTAGCGTCGAAGTCTAAAGGAAAAATGAAGATTTGCCAATAATCATAGAAATATAATAGTATTATAGGTAATAACCTAGCCATTGTTTTCAAAATAGACACTTTTACAATGAATTGTAACTTCAACTGTGATGAAAGATAATTTCTAAGTGGTAATAGGCTGAAAAAGTGCGTAGAAAATGATGTATATCTTTATCAAAATCAAGTACATATACAAACAACTGGCTATATTTACATAATGGCAGTATTTTCATTCCAAAAAGCTCCTCGCCGATGAGAAGGGCTAATTCAAAAATTTGAACTTGAAATAAGAAGGCTAAATTTAGAAAATTATTTACAAATTTTCTTAACAGACGGCTCTACAATATGAATGTTTGTTTAAATATTGTGTTTACAAATAATAAATTTCGCAATTGAATCTAAATTAAAAATTAATTTATTAAAAGTTGAATTTCACTGTTTACACGAATTTGAAGTGTACGAATAATATACACCTATAATAAATTAATAAAATTCCATATCTGATAAAATGAACAATTCAAAGAAGGTTCGTTATCTGTTTGCACTTCTCCAAGTCTGTTGCAGTGTTACTTTTAAATCGTTCTACATAACAGTTTTATAATGTGTATGTAATTAACTATAATGTTTACGTGAAATTAGCAGATTAAAACAACAAAATTAAGTAAACAATCCCGGCCATTGGAGGAGTTAAGTGCCAGACTACACAAAGTAATTAAGTAAATAAGAGTTTTATTGACCAATTGAAGTCATTATTTTCAGATGTCCACGTCATTTCAAGTAAATAAATACTTAGATTCAATTAATTACCCACTAGAAGTGAATCTTTTCTCATAAAATGGAAATATATCGTTCAAAATGTGCATGTTTATTGTATCGAACTTTCATCAATGTAGAAACTTTCATCAAAATCAAACACCATCAACTTTGTATCGATGGTAGAGATGGTTACTAAATGAAATCGAGTGTTTTTTTGTTTTTTAATTTTAGCAATAGTTTTGGTGTCGTGGACTGGGGCGGAAGCGCATACTTGAACCAGGGATCTCCCACTTACAAAGCCACACTCATGACCACCGCCCCCGTCCACGACATCTAATTTGGTAGTTGGAAAAAGATCGCCTGAAAAAAATAGGCCGATTACTTTACTTAGTTTTATTTTATTTTTTTCCTGGTAGATTCTCCCTTTGAAACTCATATGAAGCTACGCCCTGCTTATTTGTACCATTTTTAAAACACTACCTGCTGATTAAATAAATATGCATTTCGACCAAAAATAAAGTACTTTTGTTTACTACTACGTTTTTAGAATTCCTTCAGTAAATAAATAATTGATGTGAGAACCGAGTGTATATTCCAAAGTTGCTAGTGCTAATTACTAAGGAATGGACGCAATTTAAGGAACTATATTTAATGAATATCCCACACCGACTGACTCGTAAGTTATTTCTCGGTATAGCACGCTCCATTATTTTTAATTCTTCCCTTTTAATAGAGCACTAATCATTCCGCCAAATTAGAATGAGTGCAGTAACCTACATTGTAGCCATAGTTTAACCTAACCTACTGTTGCATTTTCTTATTTTGTATTTGTCTTTGTTGGTGCAAATAAGAAATGTAACAACGACCATCTCTCTGAAAGCTTGGTAAAAGTGATCTCTCAGTGTGTTCAAGAATAATAAAACATTTTCTTCTCGCTTGTACTTTTTAAAACTCAATAAGTTGTGTAGTTGCCCTAGTTTTGAATCTAAGTATATCTCGTTCAGTTACGATAAATTTTAGTACAGTTCATCTTACCTTAACCTTTTGTCGGCACTTCCTGTATTCTTTTAAAATTTTCGTCACCAATTGATACATATTTATTTCTAATTCAATATATTCCAAATATATTTACATAATGATGGATTAGTTTAATTATAATATATAATGTATTGCAAGGTAAATCCTTTGTTAATAAATATTCATTTAATCATATATTTAACACAATTATATTCCTTTTAATCAAACTTTTTTTTTTTACATGAGTAATTGATTATATTTACAAATTACGTATGATGCATATGTATGTTTCACTACCATTTCGTTAAAATGACTTCAATCAGATTTCAAAGTTCTCAGCAAGTAAATTATTGTAAATTTTTCTCTTTCTAGCACAAAGTTAGTGCTGAAGTTTTTCAGGACTTTTATTTAATAAGACGTCAGCGACGTCTGAAAGGCCACCAAGAATTTCATCCATTCTTCGAACTTATCATCTTTATGCGCTTCCTTCATAAATGATGTCATTCTTTGGTACAAGGAAGATACTCGTGTCTGCTCTTTAAACTCTTTAATGATTAATATCTCAAATACTGAAGTGTTTGGGTGGTAGGGAATCTCTGATTATTTTTTTCCCCATAGAATTGATCTTCATGATTCTGTATTGGATATAGAATGGAGTTTCTATCTCCGATTCGGCCAGTAATCCAGGCATTGTGCTCACTAACTCTTCGGGATAGGTAAAGGAAGTTTATGGAATTTATCCCCAGTTACAATAGATTAAACAAATATTGTCTATATAGATATCATTGTACTTACTTCCACATCTTCACTTCTACTGTCTGGTGTACCGCCATCAACGCCAACAAGGTCTTATGTTACAAAGAGCTCTGAGAATTCATATTTATTCCCCATCTCTCCCTAAAGAAAAGGGACTATACAGCTAAATTCTCTCGCATCTGGTTGAACAGTCTCCCTTCTTATCTTGTCCACCACTTACTTGATTAGTTACAAAATTTTCTTGTTTGTATACAACTAACTAATATTCTGTTATATCCACTTTGTACGCTTCTTATCTACGGTCTTAAAACTGAAACTGGCACTAAATTAGAGCAATCACTTCTTTCAAGAGCAGATTTTATAATCTTCCATTTTTCTTCACAGTAGAAAATAAGTTGATTTTATTCTTTTAAACGATCTTTTGTTTTATCTCTAAGTCCCTTTACTTGTTTATCTTATTTTATATTTTTTAAAATTTGCATTTTGTTGCGTGCAGAGCAGCTTCAGTTCTTTTAACATCAAATAAATTATTTTTTTTCTTCCTCACTATTTCTTTTGGTTGTATTTGTTCTTATTTATTGTCTACAGGGGTACGTTCCATACAATTCAATGGACTATAGTTCCAAAATCGTGAAAATAAATGAAATTCAAAAAGAATTGAAAGAAGAACTTGTCAAGCCCTTCGTGGCTTTCATCTTCATGGATTATTTTGCTGGTTTTAACTTTTCTTTTTTAAGAAAATTCTTATGTACAAATAGGGCGATTATTGCACCTAAAAGGAATACAACACACGCTATGTTTGCCGTCAACACTGTGCCCAAAATTATGACATCTACGATCTCTACTGTTCGGTTGGTGCAAGCGTCTTTGTACGCATTCTCAAAATAGCAATCCCTTTCTTCGGGTTCACAGCAGGAAGGTATGATGTACTCCATCTTATCCGGTCCATATGGGCCGCAACACTCTAGTTGAAGTTGCAGTTTCTCTATGGTCACCATGGAATTAGCGTCCGTATTATTGTACAGGCTGGCTATCTTGTCCGCGTACACGGAGTTGTTCTTGGCCGTGAAGTACGTCGACACGCCAATAATCAATGAAATCCCAGAGACCAATAGCGACAGTACTCCAAAAGTTGACATCAGTTGATCACTTCGTTTAATGGCGCCAATAAATCCAAAAATGGCGATTGCCAAGGAGGAGATGCCCAAGATTAGCATGGCTAGAGCTATTTGTAAGTGCAGTAGTTTGACAAGTCTGATGCCCAAGCTGGACATCGAGTAAATACCGAATATGAAAATCACAAAGCTGTGCAGGGCGCTTAAAACTGTAGCAACGATAAGCACATAGCGCCAAACTGCGTCCGGAAAACACGCCATTCACAGAATATTTTTTTTCAAAAATTAAAAAATCAAATCAGAATAAAATTAAAAAAAAACAAGCCTAAAATAATTACTTTCCAGATGAGCCCGTCACCATGGTGATCTTTGTTTCCAAAATATCTTTTCTTTTATTAATCAGTAAAACATACATAATTCTTTCTTAACCACAAAAATCTCGTTAAAACACTCCAGTGGACCTAACCTATCTCTTATTCTAACTGTTCCAAATTGTAAATTTTTTTTCTCTGATTACACTTAATTTAATATGGGAAACATGTAAAACCAGAGTTTTTATTCACTTATTATCGTATATATAGTTTACAGGGACATGACCCAATGTATGTAATAGAGGTAGTTCAAAAATCTTGAAAATTAATAACTAATTATACATAAAACCAAGAAATACAAAAGAAAAACTAATAATGTATTTTGCTTAACAAGACAATACATAAATTCTAATGATGATGTACATACCTTTTAAACTCCAATTAGTTATCCACCTGTTTTAATTTTATTTTAGATATTGGCCGCATTCAGCAGACAAGAGCGCTATTTCTCTGAACGCTCTGCTACTAATATAACCTAAACATAACCTTTTTTCGAATTAATATTGGCGAGGAATCGGTCCAATAAAAAACAACTCGTCTTTTAAATTAAAAATGCTGGGCCATTTCAAAATCTGGTATTTATTAATCATATTTAGATTTTTTAACTTGTTATCAAAGAGAAAGAAGAGCACGTGATAGGTCATTTTTATGTATTTTTTCATCCCCATTTCTACTAAAAATACTCCCAAGGCAGTAAAGCTAGTATTTTTCTTAAAATCGGGAAATAAGTAGTTTTCCGAGTGATTTTTCTAAGAAAAATCAAATGTTAAGAGCATTAGATGTTCTCAAGCATACACAAAATGGCTAAAAAATAATTTTACATCTGTTAAAAACAAGAAGGTTTAATAATTATTTGGTAATTTTGGGAGAGTTGCTTTTAATTACCAAAAAAATTGGAAAAATTTCAAAATTGTTTTTATAAATACACGTACTTTGCTAGTAGCGATCACCGCTCCGTCGAAGTAGCATAGAAAATTTCCGCTCCATAAGATGGCGTCCGCTGCCACAACATGTTGTGAGAGCGATGCTAAAAGTGCGCCATTCAGCGGATAGTTCCGTAGCGCTCTTGTCTGCTGAATGCGCCCATTTTCTCATTAAAAAAAGTAATTCTGAGCAAAGCGAAGTGAAAACTGGGCCAAGGAATGCCTAAGTTTGTGCTTTACTTGAAGGTTAAATAACTTTTTTTTTTATTGATTAACACACTATTTAATAACATTAAATTGAAAACAAAAAAGTGTCCAGCTTTTGATTGGAGCCGCTCTCTGTTTAGTGCCCATGTCGGTCACCTGTATTGCACAGCTGATTCTGATGGCGTTGACACTACATGCTGTTCTTATTTTAAAGTAAATACTGAAGCTAACATCTAATGAAATTTTCACATTTTTCATTCAAGATCTGTCTTATCAATTTGTTTGTTTTTGTTTTTTCTAATGAATGGTAATTAATTATTTATTTATTTTAATTAGGTGCAGCGCTGTCGTCCATAGCGGACATGGATCTAAACTGGACTCTAATTGTAGTGATCGGCTCATGTTTGAAAGCGCTCGCACAAGATGGAGCTCTCTATGTGGCCGAAATGTCTCCTACAGGTATTCAAATATTCATGCCCCCCCCCCCACACCACACATTTGCTTAACAAAATAATGAAAATATTGATTTTTAAGTCCGAAAAATTTTTTTTTTTTTGACGTGAATACGTCCTTTAAATTTGCAATCATATGGAGGCAATCCAAAAAACCTAATGATAACAAAAATCGTGGGATACAGTTTGGCATTATAGTTTCGAATCTATCGTCTACATCCAAAATTAAATTAGACCACTGGATAGCTAAAGGATCAAAGAATTCATTACGATAAGCGAGGACTGTGACGCATCGCGCGCGGTGGAGGAGGGGGAAGCCATTTTGAGATCATTTTGCTGCGTATCGAGATTTGCAATTAGTATAACTTTTGACTCGGGAGAAGCTACGATGTTCGTTTTAAGTTTTAATCGTCAGCTGTTGTCACAATCTATCGATTGTATATAAAACATTAGTGTATAATAGCGACAGTGAATATAATAAGGTGTTAGAATAAAAAACCGAAACTTAATACAGAGATCGGTAGACAGTTGGAAAGGGCTACTCAAGAACAATCGAATGGTAATAATAAAACACCATATGACCGAGTGCCGACTGTGCCGGGAATGTAAAAGAATGAACGCGGCCGAGCGACTCAACGACGGTGTCCAGTACATCTGCAGCTGGGGCCGGTTGAAATTATGCAAGTGGATGATGAAATCGCTTCTACATGGACAACGGACTGTATAGGCATAGATTGTGTTCGATCGTCGATTATGAAGAAACATTGTTTCATCCTAAATACATAAATAAAAATATTTTATATAAAAAATATAACCCATTACGTAAACGTATTCATGTACAACATACGGCCGTGCCCATGACACAGCCACATTTTTTTTTCTTTTTAAATTGGTCTGCGCATGCTTGTGTTTAGCATAACTATCAAAAAAATAGGGAAGAGATTAGCTTTGCGATTAGCGTATTGGATTCCCATGCGGAGATACCGGGTTCGAATTCAGCTACTGGCCCTTAGATTTTTTTTGTTTTCTCTCTCTTCCTAGGAGTTTTTTACAGCTCACTGTCCGGTGTAACGAGAGAGCACTGCCCAGAGGTCGGCAGTGCACTGAAAAAAGCTCAGGGCGCCAATAACCTACATATGATGTTGATGCGCCTTAAATCATTAAAAAGAAAGAAAGAAAAAAAAACTGCCAATCTTGGAAATTTAATATTTCGTTGCCACGATGGGACAGACTCAGTGAAATCAAGAAAATTTAATTATGTAAATTTAAGGAAATAGGAAGTCGAGTGTGGGGTTTCACCAGATTTCACCAGGTTTTTACACACTTGTAGTACATTTATATAGTTTTCTACCATAGTTATTGAAAAAAAAATATATTTTACAATTAAAAGCAAAAATTTAGTAAAATTACTTTCCCCATAATGAAAATAGCAATGAAACTACAGCATTATAAAGTAATTAATCATAATAATAATACGCTTTATTATTTTTTTTTAATTTACAAAAACACAATTTAATTTTAAACGTAAATACATACTGCATGAATCGAAGTCCGTCGGCAGAAGATGACTCCTACTCAATTTTACTATACCTTATTATACAAACATATATTTCATGTATACATCACTCACTAATAATATAACTAAAAACAAAATGGCTTACAAACAAAATTTAATTCTATCCAACTAAAAATTAAATTCCTTAATCACAAAATTTCTGTATTTTCCGGCCGTTACATTATATTTGTACAGTTTCTCCCAGTTATGACCGTTCATATAGCGAATAAATTCATTTTTATCTAATACGCCTTTACCAAAACATCTCTATCTGAACTCTGCCAAAATCGGGCACACTGTTATTTAATGAAAAATATCTTCTACTACATGCAAATAGCACAGTGAACATATTTGAGCTTCTTCATTACGGCCAACTCTGTAATTTAAATTAAATAAAGATCCTCTAATTTTAATTATATTTTGAATAAAAAACAAACTATTAGTATCTGTTTTATAATGGGTTAGGTCCAAAATCAAATGAAAGTTTTTTATAAATACCGTGCAACCTAGAGTTCTGTACTCTATTTCAAAGATCATCTTTGAACGAAAGTCTCATCCCACCTAACAAGCCGTCCATTAAATTACCATCCTCATTATAGTGTAATTCATCACAGCCATGACTATGAAGCCAATTATTCGCAACTAATACAGGAATTTGTTAATATTGAACAAATATGTAAAAGTATTGGCTTCTAAAAGAAATTAATGGAAGTGCGATGCTACTTTATAACCTTCAACTTGTTTGGCATTGTACGAGTTCGCATAACACCAAGATTATGTATTCTCCACCTCAATTGCATTGTTGAACTAAGAGAGAGGCAGCGTGGAACCAATTCAACAGCTTTTTCACAACTTATTAGTCGAGGTATTTTACTAGTACTTACCTTGCTAGACAGATGAATTAGTTCAGCTTTGTAGCGCCACAATCGAGGTGAAAAAAAAAGAACTATAGGCGCTAAACAGCTGGTGCAAAAACCAAAATAAAAACAGCAAAAATGGCGGAGCGTACGTGCTTGTGTCCGCTTATCTGGTTTTAAATGGTCGCTTTGTTTACAAAAAAAAAATTAAAGTATTAAGTTTGAAAATAGCTCTGCCTTGGAATGAAATTCATTACATGCATCTGGACAGCTACTATTTTGAGAAACCAAATAGAACAGTGTTTTAAGAGTGCGTATTTAATACAAGAGTTAAGGTTGATAGGAAAGATATCTAGAGGACGCGAGTTGCTATCTCAGTTAATTATATTTACTCAACTAGCTGTACTTAAAGGCGGCGTTCTCGGCTTAAGCCTAGCCCAGGCTGCCTTATCGCGTTTGCCTGATAAGATAAGCAAAGCGAACAGTAATTAAAACAAATTAGTAATTATTATTTTCAGTAATGACATTATTGTAAGACGATTTCAGCTGCAGGCACCAAAACGACTTTTCTTAACTCGCCCCTCCAAGAAATCTCGTTAAAATTTCCCTAGAAAAACATCTGGTAAAAACACACACGATTTTTTATACTTTCAAGGTTCTAACCTATAAATTTTCATTTATAAATCTCGTAAGGTTTTTTATAATTTTACATCACACTAAAATTCAATTTCAGTGGGTAGTCAAATACCCACTTATGAACCAAAACAAGTTCACGTTAGAAAAAAATGTAAATAAAAAGGTTTAGAACATTTTGTATGTAATTTAAATGGGAGATTTTCTACAAAATCTGTGAAAAATGACCACCATTCAATAAATAGTTACTTCTGGTGATGAATCTTTTCTAAACACGTAATTTTAACAACTCATTTAACTCTTAACAACGTAAGTGATGCCGTACATTTGTCTAAATGGTTCTTTAAAAGAATCCTTGACATCGCATCCCTCAGAGATGAATTAGTAAAATTTTTCCTGACAAAATGTTACAAATTAAAATGATAAAACTAAGTATTTTTATTGTAGATACGAAGTTTAGAAAAAAATTTAAAAGCTATTTTGTTAGATAACTGGAAAAAAAAAAGTGGCATATTCACTTCAACTCTAGTGGTGGTACCAGCTGAAGAATTTGTTTTTCCCCTAGTTTTACACTTTTAATTATCTCTTGTTTGTTATAGTCAGTGTCAGCCATAGAAACATTATTACTTAAACTATTATATTCTATCAACCCTTTCTGTTCATATGATAATCCGCTTGGTTAATAAAGAAGGTAATTATTGGAACTGTCAGCTCGTTAGATCCAACAAGCAATTATCGACTGTAATCGATTACACCGTCAAAACCTTTTGGTATTATTTGAAATTCTTTTCATTAAAATTATTTTTTTAAGTGAGTTCAAGGACGTAAAAAAAAATGTGTTTTTCGTAACTGGATTTAAATCCGAAACTCGGCGGTGAGGGGGGATCATGATAAGTTGAATCAAATTGGTGGACAATAAGTTGAGAAGGTTGGTTTTTTTTAGTAGTACAAGGAGATATTGGGTAGCACTATAATGGTATAATAATTAATATTCCAGTTATGAGCACTTGAATTAGGAGCGTGTTGAAACTAGTTCTCTAAATGAGTTAATTACTGCAGGCAATTTGACAGTTGTCACATTGATTGATGGTTAGGCCGCTAGGACATTTGGCGCAGTAGTCTGTTGTAATCACTGAATAATACGAGTTAAAAAAATAAAAACTATAAGCGAACATTTAACCATGAAAGATAACAATGGTTTCTTAAAGGATTTGGAAGCTCTAAAACACTAGACTAGGCAAATTTAGTAATTAATTAATGATAACCTTTCTCCGTGGGAGGGAACTTTAGGTTGCAGTTACATGAGATTACGTTTCTTGTACTTATTTTCTTACGTTGTTAAGCTCTAGGTTCATCAAACTTCAAACGTTTACTTAAATGTCAGTAAAAAGTGTTTGTAATTTTTTTTTTTTTCTACCTTTCGAAAAAGAAGAATCGATTTTACCTTCCATCGCAATATCCTTTTATTGTAAAGTCAGAAAAGTTGTTTTTATTTACAAATTTGTCTGCAATGTAGTTAAAAACTTTTTGCCCGACTTCACGATTAGCATAACTCATAACAAGAAAATTGTAAAAAGATCAAATTCCATGTATTTTTTTTAATGTGCCAATAATGTTTTAGAAAAAGTCTGTTATCAGAAAGTGTCACTTAGTTGAATTGGTTTTTACGTTTTCTTTTATTTAAATAACTTTGTAAACTGTTCCAACTAATTTCTACAAACTTGGTATAATCATGGTGTATATTTATATCCACAATTTTGTTTTTTTTTAACACTTTCTCAAGAAAGTAGTTCTTTTGGTAGGTAGTTCCGAGTGAGAAGTGGGATTAAGTTGCTCTCTGCAGTGATTTATCTATGCAGCTGCTTAAAATAACAAAATAAAAAGACCAAATTTTAAGAAAAACGGTTGAGCATAAAAATCCTTTTATTGAATAAATTTTGTGGTTTACCTATGTACGTACGTATACGCATAAGTCCTAATTTTAAGAAAATTTCATTATGTTTAAATTACGGTCAAAGTGTATCGTATAAATTTTCATACTAGTAAATTTTGATATTTTCTCAAAAAGAAAAAGTACTGGTCTCTCTGAAATTTGAATCCTTGATGGAAGCCGCTGACAAATTTCATGTAAGTTTTAAAAAAATTTGTGTATAGCTCTAGTGAAATGAACCAATATTCGTATTGAAAACGTGGATATGTTCGCAGAGTTGGATAAAATCAAAGGTCTTAGTGTATTTTTTTTTTTTTATTCGTTTTACAAATATTTTAACGTAACGTTGTAAAGTTCTTTTGCTGGACATGGTAATGGTGGCCCGGATAGCCTATTTCTTAATCCGATACTGCATGCAACTGCAAATTGCGAAATGAGGCTGCAAGAAGACAGTTCTCTGCGATAGTCTGAATGAAGGCTACACTGCCTTGGAGCAGTCCTACACTGGCCCCAATCTCCACATAAATATTCATTACCTCTCACCACACATTAATATTCATCTTCTTAACAGTTTGAATAAACAAGCGATTTTTTTTTTTTTTAGTGAGTTACCTATTCAACTGATTTTTCCTTCAAATGTAATTTACTTGTATTTGTGGAAGTAGTTAAGTAATCGCTAGTTACGTATTGGTTAAAATTAGTTTTTTTTGTGTACGTTTGCCAGTAGCATGATGACAAATTCATAGAAAAACAAATTTATGTTCAGCTTTTCAACTGTAAAGAGAAACATCTAGTGGTAAAGTGAGCTTCAGCAATAATTAGCGAACCTGGTTTTTACCTTCCAAAACTGGTTATAGCTGTTTCGTAAATAATTTATGAAATGAAACTTACTGATGCTTATTGAAACTTATAATTTTTAGAAGAATAATTATTTTTCAAATGGTTTCTTGGTACATTGATACATCACGTTTCTTTCTATTTGGATTGTACTTAGAGCGCACAAAAAACCTACTTGCAGATCTTTTTTCGCTTATATTGCTATCAAATGATCGATATATTGAAAATCATCGATAGTCACCACACAATGTCATAAAACATACAAAGTAAAAGTTTTGAACGAATTTTCAGTACAGATCGATAGAAAAAATAATGTTTTATATCATCAGTTTTTTTTTTAAATTTATTTATTACAGAGAGGTGTAAAGGAACGGTGCTACGAGGTCCGTGCACCGACTGGGTGCACAAGTGGTATTTCAATCAAACGATCCAAGCCTGCAAGACGTTCGTCTACGGCGGCTGTAAAGGAGAAAATGTGTTCCACACGGAGACTGAATGTCTTCATTACTGTATCGGCGGTGAACGTTAGTATTATTACTACTTTTTTCTAATCAGTTATTTATTGAATTATGAAAGAATTAGAATATGATCTATTAATTTTAGTGTTTCGATCATTAAGGTTATTAATATTGTAAAACAATGCTTAATTAAAAGTTCGTGTAGTACCTGACAGGAAGTTACTTCTCTCTCTTCCTCTTCCTCCTTCTCGTCTTTCTTTCTTTCAAAGTGATTTTGTAGGAGTTGAGAATGTTTTCTGTAAGTATCGTTCTTTGGTCGCTTTTTCTAATATGCTATGAATCTTAAGCTGTTCATTTCTGATTCTGTCCAGGTTCGTCTTATGAGGACGTGCCTTTTTTTTTTACCTTTGGGAATGCTATAAGCTCTATATCCAAAATAAAGTGAAAGAATGACTATCGGTTCTTGATGACAACAGTTTCTTTGACATCATTCTGTTTTTTTTTTAGTTTCCGGTTATATTAACATCTCGTTTTGCACTTTGCAGACACTTTGCCACCATATTTACAACCTCAGCGTACAACGAGCAGTAAAAGACCATATTTCTCCAGAATAAGCACACCCACACCAAGACCTCCGGTGCCATACGCTGAACGTGGCCCAGAATTGACTTTTCCACATTCAGGTCATCATCAGGTGTTCACCATGGCCAAAAATAATGCATTCATTCAATTGGATGGTAACATTACTACATTTCAACTAAGGTATGTACAACATTTTTTTTTTAGTGTATTTTCTGTTTACATTCTTGGACTTCACTCTTGTTTACGATAATAATTTTATTTCCAACAAATTTTGAAAATTAAACCCTCGAATTTGTAGAAACCACTTTTTACGTCACAGGATAACCTTAAAACAGGTTCTACCGGTGAAAACTCGAAATAAGGTTATAATACTTCCTCTTAACCATTATGAAAAATTAAAAAATAGAAACGTTTGTGATGATTTGTCGAAATGTACATTTACAAAATTTTTGATTTGTTAGTTTTCGTAATCTAAACAAATCTTTTGCCTAATCAATTTTGACCTAATCCCCAAAGAAATTCCAATCAAAAAACTTTCATGTATCTTAAAACGTATATATTTCGTGTTAATCGATTTATAATCATTTTTTCTGATCACGTATATATTTCATGTTAATCGATTTATTATCGTTTTTTCTCTCTCTCATACTCTGATCACAGATTGTGTCGAGAAATCTCCTTCCAGTTTAGAACTAAATTACCTCATGGACTGTTAGTATACCATAGTATTAAAGATCGCCCTGAAGGTTTAAATCCATATGCGCTGTATGTGATCGTGGAGAAAGGACAATTGAAAGTTGTTCACGTATTTGGAAAGCATTCCACTTCTGTTATAGTTGGTGAAGGTTAGTTTATAAATTACCTAACGTTCATTAGATCCATCACACTTTTTACTTTTTTTTCTTTTTTTAATGAATCATTTATATTTTCTTTTTCCAGGTTTAAACCGTGACAAATGGCATAGTGTTACGGTTACCATAGATACTAACAGTTTGAAACTGCGAGCTCGAGTCGATGGCCAATCAAATGAAATGCGGATACAGGGCCTGCACAGGAATAAACATTATGGAGTGACCACAGACCTCAGTTCGGTCGTACTCATTGGAGGTCAGTAGACAAGGTAGATACTGTTCTCATTTTAAATATGTACACTATTCTTGATAATGACATGTTTAAATTTTTTGATAATCCTTTTTTTGAAGGATGCAGTTTTTGATAATATTTTCCTATACATTTTTTTCCCAAAAGTTTAGCACGTTCATAACTATGGCGGTCAGAGAAAGTACGTCCAATCTGTCTGTTAGTTCGGCGGCTCACTGAAGTGATCTCTCTGTTTGCAGGCCTGAGTCCTGAGGAGAAACTGCACGGAGTAAAGTACATCATCGAATCATTTGTGGGCTGTATTAGAGACGTGGTGTTAAGTGCCGGCCGTAATGTCTCCGATTTGACACCTATTACGCCGCTTATCGCCACCAAGCATGACAACGTCCAGGAGGGTTGTATTGATAAGTGAGTTTTCCTAAATTAGGTCTACCATTGTTAAATTCCAAGTTTTCAATTGCAGTTCTGTCATACTTCACACTGAAATTAAAGTTCTTGCGGATTTCTATTCCTACGTTTTCACCAAACTATCTAAACGAGTTAAGCGCGTTAGACGTGTTATACACGGCAAATCAAATCTCTGTTACAGTGCGTTCGACGTGTATACTCGTTGTGAAAAAAATATAAAATTGCCATTAACTACAAAAAAAAAAACTCGAAATTTTAATAAAATACAATAAGAATATTATTTGGTGGGATGTTTCCTTTATCTTACCCAATAGAACTGCCAAGTATTTTATACGGAGTGGAGTCAGCCAAATGTCAAGTGGTTGGTACATGTTTGGTCTCCGCATTAGAGATTGGAGTATTACGCACACAAATAGAAGCTCTCAACCCCTTGCGCAATGCCCGTTTTTACCTTTTAGATAGAGGTTTAGGACTACAGTACGAGCAAGATTTCATTTTGCACAGAATTCAAAAGCTCTTTTCTTCCTTGTAAAAGCTCTTGCGGTGTCCCTAGTTAATAACTATAGCAATGCATACGTGAAGCGGTGCAAGATTTTGAAAGAGCACAGAATGCTCTGGTAATCTCAAGCCCCCCAGAGAGAGATTGCAGAAAAAGTGCTTGCGGTGACTATTATGACGTTGTAAACTTTAGGGTTGTTTTGCCCTGCGTATGACGTCATATACACGTCATTGTCTGAATTTAATTCCGCACTCTGTGGGGGTTTTTTAAAACTAAATTTCACGCTTATTATTTATGTTTTTGTTTTTATGTACGACATTTCTTAAACCTACTTTGTTCCCTTTGATACCGGAAGTCATCCCTTAATCTTGATACTGATATTTCCACTCAATATTTCCGCTTTAAGAGAAAACTAAAGTCGATAAAATAATAACTATTACGTATACCACATATTGTTTTGTGTTAGCTATGAGTAGTTTGAGCTACATCAGGAATGATGTTAATATATGTATAATGCGTGTTGAATTACAACTAGACTGAGTTTCTCTGAAAAAGAAAAGAGAAACGACACTCAAAGCCGATAATTCACTTCACTCTTTTCAATCATAACCTGTCCTTTTTTTCCTACCCACTCTTCACTCGAAGCTACGAGCATGCGCAGAAAGACGGGGGTGGAAATTACAATTAAATATCTTACATATGTTTGTCTGTATGTGAGTAATTTTTATGATTCATTTTTCGAAAATACTAAACTCTGTTGAATTTTTTTTTTTTTTTTTTATGCAGATGCCGCACCAGAGAGAATCTATGCTTTGTTGGCAGCATGTGCATAAATCATTACAATCATCTGACCTGTGACTGTTTTGGCACACATTATGAAGGAGAACAATGCGATATTTACAGTTGAGTAGCTCTTCCAGTTTTTATTTTTTTAATTTAAAATGAAAAAACAAAACAAAAATATTTTTAAAATACAATCTTAATTACAAGTTGAAGAGATTAGTAAATACTTAATTGTAGTATTGACAATCATCTACTACTAAATTAACTGATAACAACTTCTTATCTTCATGATATACTATCTCACGTTTATGACCCTCTCTTCAGGAATTGTTGACATTGCGTAAGAGATCAGGTGAACATGTTCTTAGGACTAGGTTGTCAATTCGCCTTCCTAATCTCATAATCCCCAAAAAGCTACTCTATAGTATTACTACAGAATGTGTGTGACGTAGTGATATGATTTTAGATTTTGACCAAAATTTTATAGTTCCCCCAAAGGATCCTATCAAAAACTTGAGCTTTCTGCGATTCTTAAATAGAAATCTGACTTGAATACTCGCACGACTTCCTCTTTATTTTAATTAATTAATTTTTAAGTCGCTGAGCAGCTTTTTCCCCCATGTCCCACTCAAATCCTGTGATTTCTGTATTTCACGTGTTTTTTTTCCCCTTTAAATTGTTATGATCTGTTGCCACTTCCTTTTAAGAACTCCAAGGGGAAGTAGAAATACTTCTTAGGCAAAATACTTCACGAGCTCCCGATGATGTGGAAGAGTAGTTGCCGTTGATCCCAGTATAATTATTCTGAAACCTACCCATTTATAAATAAGTTTAAAATTGATTTGTTTTCAGCGGCCACAATACTAACTTTACGTGGTTCTTCATACGTTTCGTACAGAGTCTACGATTGGAAGGATAGAGTTCATTCCAGTGTGAATCGGATCAGTTTACAGTTTAAGGTAAAGTCCTAGGCTTAAGTGCTTTATGATTTTGATGTAATCGATTATTTTCGATTTTATTATTTTTCTTTTAAGTTGAGATATTCGATTGTATTTATCTGGAAATCTTGAGGCAAGTGAAAATAAACTTACTAGTTTTTCAATTCTTGCTACTATTATTGACTTTAAAAGCTTGATTATTTACGAGTTGTGGCTATTAAATAACGAGACTGATGCTGCTACAGTAGAACTATGCATGCGCCAAATCCTGACGACCGACAGCTCTGCAGCGTAAAGCCTTCTCTTTCGATTGCAGTGTCTCAGCGTGTTTGTAGAGAAATCTGTGTCTGACCGGAACCGTCGTCATTTGTGTAAGAGGTGTTAGTTTCGTTTTGCCGAAAACATGATACCTACACATGTAGTAGAGCTACGATTTTTTTTGAGTTTTTGAGTGGTTCAAGTGTTTCCAAGATGGCCGGAGAAGACGTCGGAGATGATGACCGCCTGAGTCGGCCTTTCACGTCCAAAACCGATGAAAATATCGATTATAATTAATCAACATTACTAACGCGTGAGGTGCTTGCTCAACTCCGTGAAAGAGTAAGGAAGAAAAACGATTCGATTTGTGGAAGAATAAGTCATGGGTTCTTCATCAAGTCAACGCGCCGGCTCAAACTGCATTTTCTGTCAAGACGTTTCTAACCAAGTACGACATCCTAGTTTTAGGCCAACCGCCTTATTCGCCTGACCTGGCCCCATGTGACTTTTATCTGTTCCCTCAAAGTCAAATCTGCATTAAAAAGGAACACGATTTTTCAGTCCGTTGAAGCTGTGAAAGAAAAAGCGGCACGCGTCACAGAAAAAGACTTCCAGCACTGTTTCTGAACAATATGGTAAATTCGCATGTAGGGATAGGGGAGGGGTGTATATTGAAGGTGATAATAACTAAATATATATAAATTTAAAATAAAATGTTTTACAGCAATAGTCTCGCTTTTTAATAGCCACACCTCGTATACTAGCATAACGTATTAGGGTAAGTGGGGCATTTTCATTAGAAAATCCTTCTTTGATTTAATTCAAGATCTAGCTACTGATGTTCAGGCGCTTAGGTACTTAAACAAAATCGAAGTTTAAAAAAAAGTTCTAGTTTTTCTACTCACACCAATATTATGGGTACATTCAATGAAAATTGTAATCCCTTGTTGGAAAAATACAATGTATCCTTGTTTTCCCCCAGACACACTTCGATGATTCAGCTCTGTTCTATGCATCTGGTGAATCACCAAATCACCATCACATTGCCATCTCCTTGGTGAACAGATCTGTACTTGTAGACGTAGATTTAGGCGGTGGATCGCTGATGGCAAGAATGGGCGGTGCACCGGTCACCGACAGCCATTGGCACAATCTTACTCTAGTGCACAGAAGTTACAACGTGTCCGTCTACTTGGATGATAAATATCGACTGTTAAGACTGCCTGGTACTAGCAAGCATCTGTACATTGATCCGGAAATCTATATTGGTGGCGGTCCGGAACTGGATAAGAAAGCAGGTTCATGTTCATATTAATTTTTTTTTCTCTATGATTGATTTTTGTTTTCAATTAAAGTATCAATTTTTACAGAGTTTGTTTGTTTTTTTGCTCCTTCTTTAACAGGGTTACGTTCTTTTAACAATTTTGTTGGTTCTCTTAAATATGTTTTCTACAATGATGTCTCCATACTATACGAATTGAACAAGACTAATCCTAAGGTCCATTATATCGGAGTATTAGAACCTGCATTCGAAGAAGAAAACATCACTGTTATCCCTATGACGTTTCCGTTTCCTTCGTCGCACTTCTGGTGGAGACGGTCAGCACTATATGACAGTTTGTCCTTAACTTTTGAATTCAAAAGTTCAAGAAATGTGGCCGTACTAGCGTCTTCAGAAGTCAAACTACACAACAGTACTGGAATATGGGAAGTAAGTGGTTGCTATTCATCAGATTTTCTAGTTTATCCAAAAACTTATTTGGCCGTTTTATGATCTTATGTTTAAAAATGTCAAGAGATTCATCCAACATTCCAACAATTATATTTCTCTAAAATGTAACAAAGAAACCTACCCAAATCCTTCCCTCGAACTGTTCTGTGACAAAATTTTATTGAAAGAAGAAAAGTTATTGAACTATGTGTATTTAATGTATTCACAAAGTTATTGACAAGCCCAGAAGCCATTTTCAAGAAAGTAAACAAACTATTGTTTAAACTCTTCCGGCGGAAGGAAGTATTTTCTTTAAACACTTTCTAGCAACACATTTAACTCAATTTTAACTCACTTTAAATGAGTAAATTTCAGTAAAAAAAAAAATGATACTTTAGAAGAAACTTCTCCCCACCAATTTTTCAAGTATAATGAAAATTGAAAAACTCTTTTCTATTCAGCGAAAACTTGTTGAACCAACATGGCGTTGTATTTGCGTTAGTATTTCTAAGCCGAATGTTAATAGCCTTAATTTTCTGCTCCTGTCTGAAATAAAACGTAAAAAAACACTACAAAAGAATCAACAGTAGACAGACATTCATAAAGCTACTTAAACGCTTTGAAAGCTACTTAACACGCACGTATTTACCGGACGTGCGACAATACCGAGCAGGAAATAGCTTTAAAGAAACGTTTTCACTAACTTTGCAGACAAATAACCTACTGGATATTGAATAAATTATTTTTAAAGATTTATGTTTGTAACTTGTTATTTGTGTTCTTGTTCTTAGTTAAGGCTGGTGAATGATGAGCTAAGATTTGAAATGATTCCAGAATTAAATAAAAATATAACTAATACGATTACAATCAAATTGGAATCAAAAGGAAACTGGCACACCGTGAGTATCCGTTTGCATCCGTTAGTATTCTAGAAAACAATCTTCTTTGAGGAATCTGGACCCTTCTAAGAGTAAACAATTCCATTCTGCAGGTTTCTCCTAGAAACTGAGGGAATATCAGTGTTCTTGTTTTTTAAGGCTAGAATAAATCTAGGATGGGAATAATCAATCAGCAAAATAAGCATGTGCTTAGGGCCAGGGGCCGGCAACCTATTTTAAGTAGAGAGCCATTTTTCCATTTTGCCATTAATTTTAATAAATCTTACCAAGAGCCGCATGGATGATAGTGTAAACAAACTCTGTAGATCATTTGTATTCGCAAATTATTATTTTATGATATTCAATAACAATTTAAATGTTTTATATATTTATTTTCACATATTGCAAAGTAAATAAACAAATAAATAATAACTTAACGAATGAAAAGGCGGCAGTCTTACAATATATAATCAAGTGATATCGTATTTATATTGATATTTTGATAGCACCACGGAAGCTATCTGTAGTGGTAATCCGTGGATCGTAAGGTGTAGGAGAATTAGGAGCCGCTAAATGGAACCTTCCCATTTGAAATTTAAGAGAGAGAGAGAAGACCTTCGCCATAGGGTCATGAATTCGAAAGAAAATAAGGCTAGTGGTTTGGATAAGAATCGATTGGAGTTTAATGATAAAGAAACTTTCAGTTAAATATTATTCAAAATAAACACTACTGAAAACGCATGACGAATATACTCGTCATAACACAAAATTTAACACTTTTTTCATGACGAATATCTTCGTCATAAACCAGTTAACTGGTTAAAAAAGGGTAATGTCCATGTTTTCTATAAAAATTCGTATAATATATAATTTTTAGTACATTATTTTTATCAAATAATTGAAAATCTGTGATGCTGTATGATACAGAAAATGATCCATATGAGTGATATTGTGCCAGGTAGAGCTACTATGTAATAAGGGCGATGTCTCTCTGACAATAAACGACAAATATGTAAAAAGGCAACATTTCAACTCAGAGATCAGATTGGCCGATATAGTCAGAATTGGTAGTACCAATGCTGGCAAATCGAATGTTGGTAAGAAAAAAATAAATTTACTATTATGCTAAATATTTACTATATTAAAAAAAAAAATGATAAACTCTATTCTACCGCG
This sequence comes from Rhodnius prolixus, assembly GCF_049639745.1. Taxonomy (NCBI): domain Eukaryota; kingdom Metazoa; phylum Arthropoda; class Insecta; order Hemiptera; family Reduviidae; genus Rhodnius; species Rhodnius prolixus. The sequence continues at coordinate 66,724,563 of NW_027411581.1, forward strand.
CTTTGGACCTAGGGACTGAGGTCATCTTCAGGGCTAATTAACAATATACTGTTTTACATCATTGGAGGGTTGGTGTGTCTTCTGCCTTGTCTGTTCATGTACTCTTGCCCACCAACCCTCTAATGATGTAAAACAGTACATTGTAAATTAGCCCTGAAGATGACCTAGTCCCTAGGTAGGTCGAAAGCTCGGCATCATAATAAAGTTTATCATGACTGAAACTGGCTTTTATTTTTTCATCCTATTACTTGATTTGTTTTTTGGTTCAGGGCTAGTTGGGTGTTTGCGCGGAGTGGTCATTGACGGCGAAGAGATCGAACCCAGATATGTAGTCCGCACCAATCAAACCCGTGGCCAGGTGAGTCTGGACAATTGTCAGTTAGTAGATCCGTGTAAGAGGCCGAACGCTTGTGAACACGGCGGTAAATGTTCAGTAAGAGAGGACCGGCTCTATTGTGACTGCATGGGTACTGGGTACATCGGCAAGAACTGTCATTTCGGTGAGCCATCATCTTACCTCTTGTTGCTTTCTGTTGTTATCTAAGTATGACTTCGTTTTTAATAAAATAAACAAAAAATTATAGCAAATAAAACTGCCTCTACTGAAACTTTTTTTTTTTGTTTCTCTCTATTTTGCACTAGCAAAATTTAGAAAGACCTGCGAGGAACTGGCATTATTGGGCTACACAAAACCGGATGTCTATTTAATAGATATTGACGGCAATGGTAAATTTCCCCCAGCTCATGTGAAATGTGAGTTTCAATCTTTAGAAGATTCAACTAAAACTATTGTCGAGCATAATCTTCCCAGCCAAGTGGTAAGTTGGGAGAAAAAAAAACTTTGTTTTTGTATTTTCTAAGCATGAGGGCGAACTCAAGACTAGGTAATTGGGACAAGATCGTGGCAGGAGTCATGTATAGAAGAATTTGAGTGTGTCTGATTAGTGCCTTTGTCTAATTCCATGTTCTTGGATTCCCTACGAGGTGTGACTATTAAATAACGAGGCTGATGCTGCTACAGAATAACTATGCATGTGCCAAATCCTAACGACCGACAGCTGTGCAGCGTAAAGCCTTCTCTTTCGATTGCGCAGCGTCTCACGTGTTTGTAGAGAACATCTGTCTGACCGGAACCGTCGTTTGTGTAAGAGGTGTTAGTTTCGTTTTGCCCGAAAACATGATACTACACATGTAGTAAAGCAACGAATTGTCGTGAAATTTCACATCAAAACTTGGGTAAAACCGCTACTGAAACTTATCTTTTATTAAAAGAAGTTTATGGCGATGAATGTTTATCACTTGTGCAAGTTTTTTGAGTGATTCAAGCGTTTCCAAGATGGCCGAGAAGATGTCGGAGATGATGACCGCCCGGGTCGCCCTTCTACGTCCAAAACCGATGAAAATATCGATTATAATTAATCAACATTACTACCACTGAGGTGCTTGCTCAACTCTGTGAAAGAGTAAGGAAAAAAAAGACCCGATTTGAGGAAGAACAAGTCACGGGGTTCTCCATCAAGACACTGCATTGTCTGTCAAGACGTTTCTAGCCAAGTACAACATCCCAGTTTTAGGCTGTCCGCCTTATTCGCCTGACCTGGCCCCATATGATTTTTGTCTGTTCCCTAAAGTCAAATCTGCATTAAAAAGAAAACACGATTTCAGTCCGTTGAAGCTGTGAAAGAAAAAGTGGCACGCGTCATGCAGGAGCTCAGAGAAAAAAACTTCCAGCACTGTTTCTGAACAATGGTAAATTCGCATGGAGCGTTGTTGGGATAGAGGAGGGGTGTATATTGAAGGTGATAATAACTAAATATGTATAAATTTAAAAATAAAATGTTTTACAGCAATAGTCTCCGTTATTTAATAGCCACACCTCGTACACGTTTCAAATGCTGGCAAGAATGACTTAGGCACAATAATGTTGCTAAAATATGTTAACAAGCTCTTTGTTCCCAGTGGAAATTTCAAAGTTGTGATTTCTCCTTAGACAGGGAAGTCCATTGATATCCCAATTAAAGTTGGGGTTGGCTCCTTCACATTGTTTAATAAAATAAATTAATTAAATTTATTTTAATTAATAAAAAAAATATAATAATAATAATAATGATAGGTTGTTCTTTTCCAAATTCACTTATTAGGGCAGTTAGTTTCCAGTATGTTCATTTAGTGTAATCTTACTTCTTTAAAACCCTAAATGCCGAATACAGATAAGTCTTCTGTACTTGCAGGATGTACGCAAAGTTGCTGTGGGTGATTTCAGTTATACAATCTCCTATAGGGAGTTCACGTCGGAAATGTTACAAGAATTGATATCTCATTCACTGTATTGTAGCCAGTACATTAAGTATGATTGTTACAAAGCTCCTCTAGAGCTTCATTCAGCCACTTGGTTTGTAGCAGCTGCTAATAACGGCACCGTGGACTATCTGGGCAACGTCAAGAGGGGATCGTGTCCTTGTGCAGGTATGATATAGGAATCAAAGAGTTTACAATTTATCAATCCAAAGATTTACTTAACCCCTCAATGCACAGTTTTTTTTTTGAAAAAACCGCTATATTTTATATTTGATTAAGTAATTGTTAGAGCTTACAATCCCATGTAAATGATAAATATCTATAAAACGATTGCTTTTCTTTGCTTTCACATTATTTTCAATTCTCGATTATATTCGAGAGTGAAAAATTATAGTAGCATAAAGTGCAACGCCGCTCGAATTATCTCGAGTGTGCACAGTTTGGCCAGTTTAGCGCGCTCGAGTTAACTCGAGTGTGCACGTTAAGGGGTTAATGATCTGTTTTTCTTCTTCTTCTTCAGAGAATCGTACCTGTGTCAACCCAGATCATTCTTGCAATTGTGACATTAGCGAAGATAAATGGCTATCCGATGAAGGTTATTACATCTCACCCAATTCTCTGGGTATAACACAGATGGTGTTTCTACAGCAAGCCGATTTGCAGGATGATGCCATTGGTAGAATTACTCTTGGGCCGTTAGAATGTGTTGAAACCAGTAAGAACACCTGCACTGATCCAAAGTGGATGAAATTCTAGTTCCAGGAATAAGAGTTATATATATTTTTTTTGTATATCTATGTGCTATTTTTAGACACCCAGAAGTATGTGGTGACTTTCACGACCAGCCAGTCGTACATAGAAGTTCCCGGATGGCGAAAAGGAGATATTGCGTTTAGTTTTAGAACAACCGGCGAGAAAGCCATCCTGCTTTATCAGCCACCAATCAGACCTCATCATCCCTCGTTTATGGTGGCCCTCACCAGCGGTTAGTTCTTAAACTTTCTCGCACTTAATTTAATCACACCATAAAAAATAATTGTATGTACTTCATATTTGTATAAGAATTATTAGAAAATGAGTAAGTGGTTTTTAGTAAATGTATCAGTTGATAATTAGCAATTTTCTTCATAACTTTGCAACCACTAAGAAAAAAAAAGAGACATATAAACCGAACTCATTGTGCGAGAAAAGTTATTCTGAGACCTTACATTGCAAATGAAGAACTAAAATACTGAGAATGCTTCAGTTAACATGTTTATTGTTATGATTATCACGATGACGTCAAAAAAATGGGAGGCTCCATCTTCCTTTTTAGCCAAAAAAAAAATCAGCGGCTAAGATCTTAAATTGTGATGAAATCCAATTTATTGAAAACACATTTTGAAGAGAATACGATTAGTAGCACATCTTCGAGAGTGGTTGGTGGAAAACTTCTCTCTTTCTAAAATATCGATTCATTTTATCCGAGTTTTAAAGAAAATACCACAACCGAACTTGAATTCAACTTTCTTGAATGGACTTTTCACTTTTTTCTTGAGGGCTTTTCGAGAATGTCTTCTACGATGTTTTTCTTAATGACGTATGTACTACATACACGTAGATCTATAACTATTGTTTATATAATTTTACTCGGAAAATTTGTTTTAGGAAATTCTCAAGGATCGATAAAAATTGCTTTTTAGTGCAATTTGAAGTTTTAAATTCTGTACAGAATTAGAAAGAATTAAATTTGTTTAAAAATTCAGAGATCCAAGAAAAGTTACAAGCCTGAGAATAGTGGTAGGTGAAAATCTTGTTAACCAATGATTTTTTGTTTTCTTCGTTTTCCAGATTTCCAGTTAACATTCAATTTCACCCTTAATACTGGGAAATCAAGAGAATTGGAAATAAAATCCCAACGTAAATTGAATTCTGGAGAATGGCAAAAAATTTGGATTGATTATAATGAACATCATGTAAGATTTATGATAAATACGGATTATCAGATGGTGGATCTGTTGCCTGAAGAGGAATTTGGACCATTTGAAGGCAGTATGTTTATTGGGGGAGCTGCGGAGTTAGTTTGTTATTTTTTATTTATTAAACTGATGCATATTTTGTTTTTTGATAATGGCTGTATTGGAAGTCTGCAGGCTCAGGAATGCATCGCATTGGCCTGGCAGATGATAGCCTTTGCAGGTTCTGTCAGGAAGAAGAGGAAACGGCACTGCACGTGTTGTGTCAGTGCGAGGGGCTCTTATGGCTAAGGATGTTACTTCTCGGGAAGGAAAAACCAAGGCCCGAGGAGCTTTACCCAAGAGCCGCTCTCCAGCATCAAGAGTCTTATTAAAAGGACAGGTCTGGAGGATGAGCTTTAGAGTGAGGGGAGTCACAATAGATCCAAAGGGGTCGCAGTGACGTAGGCCTTGAGGCCGCCCTAGTTTAATCTAATCTGATCTAATTGATTGGAAGTAGTTTAAACATGAGAAGTGTTCGCGAACAATTCTATTGAAGATTTTTTCAATTACGAAATGAAGAATTAAGTGTTCATTAGTAGCAGAACGTTGCCCGTAGTTTCAATAATCTGGGGAGAGAAACTCCTTCGGATGTTCACGACTGATCATATTGATTATTGGCATTTGAAAACAAACCAGAAATAGCGATTTTTTTTTGGACTCAGAAGAATCCAAAAACTGAATTGCTGGTGGAAAACTTCCATTTTTTAAAACTACCTTTTGAAAGGTTCACTGTTCAAATCAACTTAAGAATAAAAAAAATGCAACAAGAAATTTTGTAAGTTTTCTAATGTTTACTACATTGATTTTTTCAGAGATCTATTGGAAAAACGCTCTGTACGACAAGGACTGATCGGTTGTTTCCGTGGCCTTGTAGTGAACGGAGAAATACTGGACATCTATTCATATATGAGCGTTCATCTGTCAGAAATTATCAAAGATTGTAAGCCGTCCTGTGATCCAAATCCTTGCAAGAATGGCGCTCGTTGTAAAGAATTATGGAGTACGTTTCTATGTGTATGCGAAAACCCGTGGGCCTACATTGGCACTTACTGTGAAATTAGTGAGTATCTTTATGAGTGTAGACTTCTTTTTTTTAAATTAATGATTGGCAATTCTGTAAGCCAATCCGTGTAAGCCACAGTAAATAGCCATAAGTTTTTAGGACACTCATAAAAAATACGAGCTTTAGAGATCATAAAACGGAAGTACTATTGTTGAGCTGTCGAGAAGCTGCTTTGCCCATCCTCTCGAAAATTATCATTCAAAATATGGTTATCCCGGTAGCCGAGAGGCGAGACCTGTAAAGCTAATATGTATTGTGGTATTGGGTTCGATTCCCAGGTCTTAGGCCTTCGATTTTATTTAATGGTTAATAAAAAGAAATTTACTGTAAAGTATGTTTGCTAGTCGCCTCCGTCCACGACACCTAATTGGGTAGTTGGATGTAAAGCCCGCCTGGTAAAATAGGCAATTACTATACTGCTACTACTATAAGGTTATCCCTCTTCTAGATTTCCAAGGATTCAGGGTAATCAGGCTACTGTTAAACTTAAATGTATCAGACTAAGTCTAATTAAGCAGAAAACAGCCTTGGAGAGGATAACCTAGGACAGTGATGGCGAACCTATGACCCGCGAGTCAGACACTTTTCACTAACCCACAATTGCTAGGCAACCGTTTGTTTGTTTTATGCCGGTTGATTTATATTTTCTAATTTTGGTGGATAATTTATATTCTATCTGTATTTTTTTTTTCAATCACGCATTGTGACACAAAATCAATTTAAATGTTATCTATAACCTCTTTAGTTTGATCATTACAGTACTAAAAAACGCAAATGCTTTTGTAGTATTTGAAATAAAGCAAAAAGTGTTTACAAAATATCAAATAAAATGTATAATTTTACTCACATTTTGTTTGTTACAAAAAAAAATCGACAACCCAAAGCAAATAACCATATTTAGATTTTTCTTCTGACACTTTTGTTCAGGTTTTGTTCAGTTACGTTTGTAAAAAGAGAGACTTCCATAGCCACTTGTTTCGTCCCGTTTTACCCGTTAAGCGAACTGAATTTTAAAGATGTCTAGTTTTGAAAATATATTCAGTTAAAATTTTTAAACTTCAACTCTTGGGCAAATGGGCATTAGTGACCCAAGAGCTAGCACTAAAAAAAAAAAAAATTCGACCCACGTCTCAAAAAGGTTCGCCATCCCTGTCCCAGAAAATTAAGGATGCAGAAACAAACGGGTGGCATCCCCTAATGGCTGTATAAATTGTAATTAACTCTTTTTTTTATTATTTCAGATATCAACGAAAATGGAATGACCCAAGTGCTACGTGATCGACACTTTAAGCGCAATCTTTTAGCATCATCCGATGAAAATGAGAAAACTCTGTTCAGAGGTTTTCTAAATGAAACATTTCTGGTAAATATCCGTACCTACGATAGTTATTCGCTGGTTTTACATGCCAACGATCATTTGAACAATTTCGTGCAACTTTACATCCATAACGAGAGTGCTGTTGTGTTTCTATTCAATTCTGGTGATACTATTTACAATGTTACAGTAGGATATCCAGGTTGGTTGATTTATCTAACTTATTCCTGAAGCAATTTATTTATAACTATAATTGTATTATTCTGTTCTGTTTTTTTAGGCCTTAACAGCGGCATATCTGTGCAGATTGCTGTAGTTCGTTTGGAAAACATGACAGTACTCCATGTAAATGAAAGAAATGCTATAGTAATGGCGTCTGTGAACCTCTTGACCAATTACTCTGACAAACCTTGGACTAATCCCGAAAACGGTAATGTTTTTTTTTTTTTTTTTCTTTAAATGATCACGAATATCCAGTCAGAGTAGGTAGTCCTGCTTCCCCAGATGCGAAGGCCAGTCCAAATGATTACCCTCGTGATTTTCTCTTCCAAAAAGCTTCTACTAACTGCTCACTGTCCGATGGTATTCAGTCAGAACAGGTGGTCCTGCTTTCGGTATGATGAAAAGTTCTCGGCTGTTCGCGGAGATGTCGTTGCTGTCAACGAAGTGTGTTTTTTATTCTTTACTTTGTTTTTATGTTAGTAAACGTAATTGCAATAATGTAAATCATCTTACTAAGTGGATTAGTTTGGTAGTTCGCATTTTTTTAGAAAAAACAGGGTGAGATTAGTTCAATGAATAGGGTGCAGGAGTTGTACACGATGAAGTCCAGATGCAAAGGCCAGTCCCCGTCAAGGCCGCGTGGGGCTATAAGGATGATTGTAGGCCTATTAACTGGCCACTGCAGGCTTAGAAAACACATGCATCGCATGGGCCTAGCAGATGATAGCCTCTGTAGATTCTGTCCGGAAGAGGAGGAAACGGCACTGCACTTGTTGTGTCAGTGTGAGGGGCTTGTTTTGGCTAAGGATGTTACTTCTCGGAGAGGAAAAACCACAAGGCCTGTGAGCTTTACCCAAGAGTCGCTCTCCAGCATTAAGAGTCTGATTAAAAGGACAATTCTGGAGGGTGAGCTTTAGAGTGAGGGTCGCAGTGGCATAGGCCTTGAGGCCGCCCTAGTCTAATCTAATCTAATCTAAAAGGCAGTCCAGCTGATTTTTCTCTAATTTTCTCTTCCAAGAAGCTTCCACTAACTGCTAACTGTCCAATGTGGACAAAGTTACAGGTAACGAGAGAACCTGGTAGTTCCTGAGTGCATAGAAAAAAAAAAACCAATGTTCTCGGATATTGAAGTTTCTAAGATTAAAAATTAAGTATAAAATAGACGTGATTTATTGAAAGAGAAAAACTGGAATATCATACATTCGTAAAATTCTTCCTCAGAACGGTTTATTGCCTGTGAAAAACCATCCGAAGTTGATGAAGATTTTTGCAATAGAATGATCCTCTTAATTTTCAACATAAGTTTCTTTAAGAACTACATCAAGAACGGTCAAGACTGCTTGCACGATAAAAAAAACCAAAAAGCTGACATTGTACGATATATCAAAAGAAAGTTCACCATACATTTTACATCAAAAATTAAGATTAGAAATCTTTGTGTTTCCATCACTGGATGGTCGTCGTTCACTCCAATCACGCCCTTGGTGCACATGCATGTGCGCGTATGTATATGGATATATACATGCGTGCATGTGTATTTGCGCCATCCTTATCGCTCATCTCTTTTGCTTATTGTACTGCATACAGTTGCAAAATAAATAAACAAATAAAAAAAAATAATAAAAAAAATCTTTATGTAACATTAGGGTCCGCATTTGTTCAAAGTCTGAACAAAAAACAAGTACGGAAACGAATTCGAAGTCATGTTTTTGAACATTTTTGAACCAAGTGTTCTGTAGATGAGAGGTCCTACTACTATACGCCAGAGCAATCAAAGCAGTAAGCGGAAGGAAGCTGGTGGCTGTGCACAAAATAAATAAATAAATAATAATAATAATAATAAAAATTTCATCTGCGGGGAAATGATTTCTGGGATACAGAACAGATTCTTTTTATGAATTACCTTGCGAATACTGCACAAGGTTTTTTTAGGAGGTCGTGACCGATTGGATGACCAAACAGTGCAATAACATCATAGTTTCTATGGTTACAAAAAAAATAAAACCGCCCACAAAAAGAAAATTAGGTTTTTCTTTAAATAAACAAAAAACAGTAATTCAGTTTATATGTGCTATTTTGCAGAAGTGCTACGTCCTCAAAGGCCGCCTGCACCGCCCACCGAATACTTCCAAGTCTCTCTAGGTGGCTTCGACAGTCTGTTGAGCGGCCCAAATGAAGAACCACTTCAAGGATATATTGGTTGTATTCGAGGACTGAAAATTGGCGATCAAGTTGTGAATCTAACAAATTATATAACTTCAGCTGTAAATACTTCTGGTTAGATGAATTTACTATACAATCCCAATTCCTAATTCTTCCTCTCTGAGGATAATTTTAAATTTAAAAAAAAAAAAAATACTGTTTTGTTTTGTAGAAACAGAAGGAATGATTGCCGGTTGTCGAATGAAGTGCGACGAACAGCCTTGTAAAAATCAAGGAATTTGTATTGAAGATTTTCTCAAAGGTGTTGCCTCCTGTAATTGTGAGCTTACTTCTTATGAAGGAGAATTTTGTAATGAAGGTGAGACTTAAAAAAAAGAAAAAATCTAAAACTTATGCATTATTATTATATATTTATTTATTTTTTATCTTACAGAGAGAGGAGCCGGTTTTAGTGGAGAATCAGTATTGCAAAGGAAATTCGATTTAGAAGGTCCTGTCAATCAAATAAAAGTACAGCTGGCGTTCTCCAGTTCAGACACACGACAAAGAAATACCGCACTCTTACTGTTACAAACTGAAAACAAGTAAGTTAAAACCTCTTTTTGAATTGAACTTGAATTTTTAAGAAAAATCGAACGATTTGGTAGGATCTATTCGAATGTATAGATTTTGAGATTTTTTTTCTCGAAGAATATTTTCTTATAAATGCTAATTTTCAAGAAAATGACTACAAGAGAAATTTAAATAAATAATTACTACAAGATCCTGGAATTTCCGTCATAATTACGTAATTCAATCAAATTCTAACAAATAATGGTATAATGCAATATATTCAGTAATATTTTTGTGATTTTTAAATTATAATTAAAGTTAAAAGCAATTTTTGTAATGTTTAAGTATGTTATTGTAGGCAACAATTCCACGGATGGTCTTTTGGACCCAGTGAATGTCTTTTATTTATTATAGGATGAAAAAATAATTGCCATTTCAGTCTTAATAGATTTATTCTGCCGAGCTTTCATATATATGTGTAATAATATACATAATATATGTATAATATGAATTTTTCATTATATTATACATATTATATTATTATTTTAATAGAATCATTGTTAACAATCTGTAAACATGTTCCACAGCCCTCTAGGTCGAAAGTTCGGCAGAATAAATCTATTAAGACTGAAATGGCAATTATTTTTTCATCCTATTTAAACTATGAATCAGTCACCAAAAAGAATGGACTACAATTTATTTATTATGTTCAAGAATGAAATTACTTTTGTATTTATTGGTTTTTTTTTAAAAAATAAAAGGCTTTATTATTATTATATTTATTACAAGATCCTACGCAGAGATCCCGGGTTCAAATCCAGCTGCTGGACTCTTAGATTTTCTCTTTATAGGAGCTTCTTAAAGCTCACTGTCCGGTGATGGACAGTGTTGTCTGTAACGAGAGAACATTGTCCGGAAGCTCTAAAAAAAAAAAGCTCCTTGCGCCAATAACCTCAGTTGGTGATGCGCCTTAAATCATTTTTTTTTTATATACAAGATCATTTCATACACCTTTTTTTTGTAAATAATTATTGTAAAATATTAGCTATTTATTTTTTGTTTGTTTGTTTATAGGCGTAGTTATTATCTAATTGTAGCTCTCAGTTCTGAGGGCGAGCTGATATTCGAAGAAGAACGCGAAGGAGGTGGATCTAATGCTTTTGGAGCTAGAATTAAAGACAGATATTTTCTGAATGGTGCTAGACATTCGCTCTACTACAAACGCACCAATGATTCTGCTGTACTCTTGGTATAATTTCACTATTATCTTGTTATCTGTTTTTTTATTTAGTAATTATATTTTCACAGATTATTGTTTTTTTTTTTTATAGATTGATCGTGAAGAAGTGCCTCTATCGCCAATCCAGGTGCTAAGTCTGTCGGATATGCCAGAAGGACATCCTGGTGCGAATGAAGTTCAAGTAGGCGGACTGAACACCAGTGATCCTAGATTCGCAGCTTACATGAGCTATGGAGGTTGTTTGTCCAGTAAGTTATTCTTTTTCCGTGCTCATCTCTGGACCAAATATATAAGAGATATGAATGACTATGTATTCAATCTCCTATTTTCAGATGTCCTACTTGAAGTGAACACCTATTCTATGAAACCATTGGAAGAGTACATGGCCTTCACTAAAACCGGAGGAACAGATGTCTACGTGAAGAATTCACTGGGCGTTAGAAGTGCCCAATGTGCTTTCTTCGACGCGGTCAACAAGCCTAGAGCTGGTCCTTCATTAAACATTAGTTTCGTAAGTCAGTCAGTCCAGTCTAACAAACTTTTTGTGAACTACTATTTCACACACTTTTTTTTAAGGTGTCTGTGCTCTCTTCTACGATCTTCGGAGTCTTTCTCCAGAAATAGCTCCGTACATACATTCACCGTCCTTCTGTTGATAAGCATTGCCAATAACTATTATGAATGGCACGTAAAAAAAAAAATCTGTCTTTTACAATTCTCACGGTTATCTATCGTCAAGGATTTTATTCATTTTATTGAAATGGCACCTAGTTATTATCTAATTTTAGCTCTCAGTTCTGAGGGAGAGCTGATATTCGAAGAAGAACGGATCTAATGCGTTCGGAGCTAGAATTAAAGACAGATATTTTTTTGAATGGTGCCAGACATTCGCTCTACTACAAACGCACAAAAGATTCAGCTCTACTCTTGGTACAATTTCCCTACTGTCTTTTATTAGAAGGAACCAACCACTCTGGACAGTGAGCTGTAAGAAGCTCCTAGGAAGAGAAAATCTAAGGGTCAGCAGCTGGTCCCAGGTTCGAATCCAGCTGCTGACCCTTAGATTTTCTCTTCCTAGGAGCTTCTTACAGCTCACTATGTCCGATGATGCGACAGTGTTGTCTGTAACGTGAGAACACTGTCCGGAGGCCGGCAGTGCACTGAAAAAAGCTCCGGGCACCAATAACCTTAGATGTTGACGCGCCTTAATTAAAAAGATTTATTATTATTATTATTGCTAACCGATGAACATCTTGACAGGGCCAAGAGCAGCAAATTTGGGCTGAAGACGCTCCTGCCAGAATTCCCTATAAGTCCCTATACTCTGATTCTTCTACGAAAGAGGAAGGAACAGGAAGAGGTAAAATTAAAGAATATCCATAAAACTTGCAACAATATATTTACTAAATTAGAAATTCTGTCTCCCCTAATCGCGTGCAAATTTTGTTTCTTTTCAGTACTTTTTATAATTGCCACCTCTATATTTTGCATAGTAGTAACAGGCACTCTTTATCATGTCTACCGGACACATGTGGCCTATAAAAGAAGGAAGGAAGCAGAGACTACAATGCTGTGGCGTAGTCAACAGATACAGTATCAGGAACCACCGATTCCAATATCACCACCTATTGCTAAAGCTGTCAGATCAAGAAGTGTAAGTATTATTTCTTGTGGATATCACAAAAAATAAATAAATAATTGTTTCCATCTTGGAGTCGTTAAAAAAAAGCATCGTAAAAATCATGTAACGAATTCCGACTAGACAGTGAGTAGATATTTTAGAAAAGTCTGCCGTGTTAGATGAAAACTGTAAACGACTGATGAGATCAAAGAAGCACCTTTTTTTAGCTTATTAATAATAAATAACATGCTCTTTCTGACTTTCAAGAACCATATCATGCCTTATCACAATATGAAATCCTGTTTCAGACTGTTCGTTATAAAAATGCCCATGTTTTTCAATCTATGCTTGTGTTTAGTTTTTCGTATTTTCATCCTCTTCAAAGATTTTCTCTTAGAAAGAAAAAAGAAAACTTCAAAATTTCATCAATTCTTGAAGATAGAAAATCAATAGCAAGGCATGAAATAGAAATCCGATGAATTAACCAGTTAACTGTTTGTGACGAAGATATTCGTCATGAAAAAAAGTGTAAAATTTTGTGTTGCCGTCATGCGTTTTCAGTTGTGACCATTGGCAGTTAATTTTGCAATTTTTGTTAAAACTAACAATACGAGGGTCGTTTGAAAAGTCCGTGCAAAAATAAAAACTACTTAATTTTTTGGGGTAAACCTTTTTTATTTTTCAACATAGTCTCCTTTTAGGCTTATACACTTCGTCCAACGCTGCTCTAGTTTGTTGATCCCTTCCGAATAATAGGATTTGTCCAAGTCTGAAAAATAGCCATTCGTTTCTGCAATCACCTCCTCGTTTGAATGAAATCTTTTTCCCGCCAGCCATTTCTTCATATTGGGGAACAAATAGTAGTCCGAGGGAGCCAAGTCTGGAGAATAGGGGGGATATGAAACGAGTTGGAACCCTATTTCCATTAATTTTGCGACCACAACTGCTGAGGTGTGAGCTGGTGCGTTGTCGTGATGGAAAAGGACTTTTTTGTGGGCCAATCGTGGGCGTTTTTCTTGCAGCTCGGTTTTCAAACGGTCCAATAACGATGAATAATATGCACCTGTAATAGTTTTACCCTTTTCCAGATAGTCGATGAGGATTATTCCTTGCGAATCCCAAAAGACAGTCGCCATAATCTTTCCGGCCGAAGGAACGGTCTTCGCCTTTTTTGGCGCAGATTCCCCCTTGGTAACCCATTGTTTAGATTGTTCTTTGGTGTCAGGAGTGTAGTGATGTATCCATGTTTCATCCACAGTGACGAAACGACGCTTAAAGTCCTGCGGATTCTTCTGGAACAGCTGCAAACCGTCCTTGCAAAACTTCACACGATTTCGTTTTTGGTCAAGCGTGAGCAATCGCGGCACCCATCTTGCGGATAGCTTTGTCATGTCCAAATGTTGATGCAAAATATTATGTACCCGTTCATTCGAGATGCCCACAGCACTAGCAATCTCACGCACCTTCACTCTTCTGTCATCCATCACCATATCATGGATTTTATCAACGATTTCTGGAGTAGTAACCTCAACAGGGCGTCCAGAACGTTCAGCGTCACTTGTGCCCATATGGCCACTCCGAAAATTTTGAAACCACTTATAAACTGTTCTAATCGAAGGTGCAGAGTCACCATAATGTTTATCAAGCTTCTCTTTAGTCTCCTGAGGCGTTTTGCCTTTCATAAAGTAGTGTTTAATCAACACACGAAATTCTTTTTCGTCCATTTTTTGAAAATCACTCGACTTCCTCGATTCAAACGAATGCCAAACACAAAGAAATAGACCGATCTGGCTGAAACTTGGTGTGTGTTCTTCCAAGAGATGCTACTAACTAAACATAACCTCGATACGCGCCAGTAGTGCTATCTCTCTGACTTTGCACGGACTTTTCAAACGACCCTCGTATATTCGTAAACTGCAAGAAGTTTGGAATATTTTGAGGCAATGTCGAAATATAAAGAACTAATAGATAAATATAGTATGAATTAGTCTTCGTAAATGTATCCTTGTCTTTTATTAGTCATCACTGAATCAATAACGAATTCATATATTGTGTTAGGCTAGACTGACTATGAGCGCCTGGTAATAAAAAACGGGATGAGGATTCTTTTGTTCCCTATTTACCTGTATACAAGAGGCTCTTTTTTTGATGGCTCATGTGCAGAGGTTCAAGATTTAGCAAATCATCCAAATTGCTGAGTCGTGGGCTACTAACTAACCTGCCAAGATATTTCCCTGCATAATTGTTTGTACTTTCATCATTTGGTCAGGGATTCATTTCTATAAATACCAGGTCTGTAATGTTGCGACCTACTCGGCATAATTGCAGCAGTGTGCATTCTTTGAAACTTAGTATTTATGCAAGGACAGTCAGCTGTTTAGTTTATTTAGTGGCACCAGGTTTTTTTCCCAAGTTTTATGATTCTTTGCCGGATTTCCTCCGTAACACTTTACCATTTGAACGCATATTTGAGATGATAAGGTAATTTAGAAAAAATATTTTTGTCCGATCGAAGAAAGTAAATCAGTGTGTAGCAAGCTGTTATTAGATCAACAACAATAGTATATTCAAGTGCAACGAAATTTATTTTTGATGTTTTTGTTTCATATTTATGTTAATATAAATAAATGAATAAATATACATGAAATAAATAACGAACAAAAAAAATATGTAAAAGTCATTTCATTGCAACCAAATTTCATATCAAATATACTCTGGGTTTGACGAATATATTCTTCATCGCTTATTTTTGTACGACGCACCTAGGGGGACACATTTTCCAACCAGGTCGAAACAGTTAACTGGTTAATCAGGAAGAATGAATGACCGAAACAAAACATAAGAATATTATGAGGAGACTATCGATTTGCATTTAAAGTCGATTGGGGCAAGAGTTAACAATTTCACAAATTTCTTTTTTTTTTGCTTGATTTTAAGTTAAAACCTTTGATTAATTGTAATATACAATAATACAAAAAAACATTCATCAAATGTCGAAATAAAACCAATGTATTTTTAGATATATGAATTGGGGGGTGGGACTAGCACAAATTTGCTCGTAACCTTCATAGATGTAACCTTCTCAGCTAGGGAAAAATCAGGATTTCAATTGTGTTAAAACTAAGCAAGCTTACATGCTTTCTCCATATTTCATCATGATTAATGAATTTTTTTACAACATAATCAGTGCTTTTATAACATGCAATTAATTAAGATAAATTTGGATGTTTTTCGCTAAATAATCTATAAAGCTTTAGTGCTACTACTAATTTATTTAAAAAATTTCATTTTTTCTTTTCTAATATACATATATGTATATTTTAAAATTAAATATTGTGATCATACGGTGCCATATCTACTTGGAAGATATTTATGATGAAAGGTTTGCGAGGGCAGTCTTTACCAGCAACACCTTCAACAGAACGGTCGACCTGCAGTAATGGCGCCTGAATCATCATCATCATCATCATCATCACTGCTTAGGCCTGCTATCAAACTAACCCGGTCTAAAAGTGTGAGTAACCACTACCAGGTTGGTTATGTCTTAAATGGCATGATTATGGCATGTGCGAAAGATTGTTCATCATCAAAATTTGTTATCTAAAGAAGAGAAAAAAAAAAGAAAGAAGCGTTTTGCATACTATTAAAAGATTTTGTGATTGCTTATTTAATTGCTATCCCATTATGTCTTGAAAAATCTCATTTGAAACACATTATTTTTTTTTATTTTTTCTAAAACACGAATTTTTTACTGACGAAACGAAAGCTAAAACTTTCTCTTCAAAAGTCTGTGCCATTATGATCTTTTTGAAAGTAGCCACATGCACCAAAATCACGAAAAAAAAAAATGCGAACTGGGACTCCATTTATAAATAAATAACTACGAGAAGACAAAACTAGTTTGCGAACAATTCATTTATTTTTATTTCAGATTTGCATAACTGCATAATAAAAGTTGTACATTCTCATTAACCAAATCTCTCAAATTTGTGTTAAATAAACTTATTTAAGTACGAAAATCTTTTGTGCA
Source organism: Rhodnius prolixus (assembly GCF_049639745.1). Lineage (NCBI taxonomy): Eukaryota > Metazoa > Arthropoda > Insecta > Hemiptera > Reduviidae > Rhodnius > Rhodnius prolixus. The sequence goes on from NW_027411581.1 coordinate 66,741,064, forward strand.
GAGCTTGCACTAATGTTTTGCAACAATGGAATATAGTATTACTAGTTTTAAGTACATTGCTAGAAGACCACTTGAAGACAAAGACTTACTTATCTTGCTTGAATTAAAATAATAATAATAAGCTCTCCTACTATTAGTAAAAGTGAAAGAACGGAAACAGCTGATTGTTTACAGTTTGTGACGATAAATTGTTTACGAACCGGATATTTTGAGGGGACCCATTTGTGGTTGCCGCCCCTCCCAAGCTCCTTAACTTATTCTTAAAATTCATACCTCGGACATCCACTTGGAAATGTATTTGTCATTTTGCATGAGTCGTATAATGCCTTTCTTTTTCTCAAACTTTGAAATTGCTACTTACGTTTATTTACCTCCCTTATAAACGGGAAAATATGAGTTGCTTCAATAGCACTTGCTCTACTTTTTTTTTTATATATAGTTTCGTTACTATTCAGTTTTATCTTTAATTTAAAATCTATCATTTGCCATTAAAATTTAATAAAATTTGAAGATTATTAATTAAATAATGAATGATGTGGCTCTGTAGCAGGATGACAGTATGAAATCGTCTGCACAGAATGGAACAGATCTTAAGCCGGTTTACAAATCTTCTCCGAGCACTCCAGCACCAGTCGTCAGATTTAGGATTCCATCTGAAGAACCGCCCAGAGGTTAGTCCAATGTATTAATTTAATTCTTTGTTTTATAGTTAAAAGTTAAGTGAATAAAAAGCTATTCCAAATAAGAGCCATTATACTTGATGTTCAGCAGTGATCAACATCCTTTCCCCCCCCTTTTTTTGCCATTGGCTTTCGCCATACAGCCAGCATCGTCTATGTATACAGCCAGCATCGTCTGTGTATACAGCTAAGCATCTTCTATGTATACAGCTAAGCATCGTCTATGTATACAGCTAAGCATCGTCTAGGTGCTTATCACTAGAATATCACTCACTCTTCATTCCTACTTATAAATACATTCGCTTCACACATTCATCCCCTCTACTGTATATTACTATTTACATCAAACTTACAACTAATGGATGGATCAGTACTCTATATACCTGCCATCCTTATAGCTTAACCTAAATTAAAATCACCGTAATCCTTTTCTAATCATTTTCTTCCATTCATTCTATTTCGGCTATAACTTTTAAATACATTCATATTTCATTGCTAGCTCTGCTACAGATTTAAGCACATAGATGTTGGTGGAGAATATTACGTATGTCTTCATAGCGAAATGGTGCATCTAAAAATACCTGCCCTTCCTTCCACATTGAATTGTAAGTCCTACCAAATTAGGGAGCTAAGATTAATGGAAGAACTATTGCTGTTTAGTTTGATCTCGTTTCTAAAAATATCTTATTTTGCCTCTTTCTGTTATTTTAGGGTATTATTAGATTCTCTATTGTATCGGGGGTTTGGGCATAGGGCCGACGACAGCCCTTCTTTGCAACTTCTTGAAATTTCAATTGGAAAATTTAAGAGGCTAGGGCCCTTCTTGAGCTGTAATACCAAGAATGACTTTTATATGTCAAAATAATCTGAAATCACATTCATACTATTGTTAGTATAAAATCTATAAAGTGAAAATTTTCTTTAGAATATTGATATTCTAGGAGCTTTTCAGGGAAACTGTCTTGTTACCATTCCTCTAAAGTGTTCCTGAAGAGCGCTTATTCAATTATTTCAACCAGGGCCGGCAATAGGCTTTTTTGGAGCAGGAATCTCAGATCGCCTTGGATCTCAGTTTCTTTGGGCCCTATTTTCAGTACATAATTTCCGAGAATTATTATAGATCCCAGACCTAAAACACAATTTTAATTATTCTTTTTTGCAGAGAATGGCATCCCATTAGAGAAACTCAACCTGGAAGATGAAGAAAGAACTAAACTTCTAAAACCTGTAAGTGAAATTATTTTTAACTGGTTAATATTTCCTAAATATTATTTTTTTAAATCGTATTTTTATTACTTAATGGCGTGTGATGCTTTATTATTCAAGAACTTTAGGTGCAAAGCAGCAGTCACCTTTTTCTTTTTTTTTAAATCTTTGGATCAAGGTTAAACGAATATTTTTAACGTCTTATAATAATGGATTTTCTCAATCTCTGTATTTCCTAGCAACCAGTAACCCTTGGTGATAAAGAGGTATGCGAACTGTCTGGCTCCAAACCAAACTTGGATGTACTATCCTTGACCATTAACGAGGATGATATTGGTGAACGTGAAGAGGAACGTGAAATGATGCAGTCTAGATTACGACCTCATAGTTTAGTTGATTTTGGCAACGCTGAGAAAACGGTATGTTGTTGCACTTTGCTGATCGAAAACTTTTTCAGCATAAAAACGAAAACTAAATAGATCATTTTAAAGGTAATTATGTGAAATATTTTAAAATGAGAGAAATTATTGCCCAAGTATTAGCACAGACCAGGTAAAGATGAAATTTCTTATTTTCTACTTAATTTAAATGCTATCAATTATAACCTACTTGAAGTAGATATTTAATTGAATTAGTACTTACGTAAAAAAGTTTTTATTTTGATGTGGCTTGTCCAATATCTATGAAAACTATAAGAGCTTTTATTCGTAAAGCTGCCAGAATGAAATTAATATACAGAAACTCAAAAATCATTAAATTCACCTTGAGCTGTGTGATTATACTACGTAAATCAAAGATAGTTCATTTGGTGTCAGCCTTGTGACGTCTCATTTTGTGCTTCGTCTTTCCTTTTGTGCTCTTCTGATGTGATCGTCATTTTTTTACAAATTCCAAAGCTATAATTTGCGCAAATGTCAGTGTAATAGTAATCTGTGTTAAAGTAGAAGCTATGAAACTGACCATTACTTGGTGAAATGGTTGTTCTTAAAGGATATGGCAACAAGGATGCTAGTTGTTACTGTTTGTAATGTAAATAAATAGCTTTTATGATCTGTGCCGTGTGCTTTGGTTGGTAGCTTACAATTTTAGGTTTTGGATAGGATGTGGAAATGAAGGAACAAATTTACTTTTCTTGACAACGACAATATTACGGCATTACATATATAAATCAAGAACTATCATTCAAGGATGCAAAAAACAAGAAGAAGGACAAAAAAATTAAATTGCTATTTCGATTACCCATTTAATAACATTCGATAAATTCTATTGTATTTTTTTGCTCCTATTATCACAATTCGATTATTACTTCCTAACTTTACTATCACTATTGCAATGAATAGAGAAATGATACAATATTGCTTAAAAACTATTGTAAATCGGCTTTACGTCTAATTAACGATCAAGTGTTGTGATCAGAGGCGGTCAGCAATTCAATTTGTATAATCGATTATAATTTGATCAATTTCAGAATCAATGTATCTTATGTTATTATCACTGTATTGTTGTGCTTATTATTACAGGTATATTCTGATAATTTGAAAAACCAACGTATTCATTATTCGTTAGATGTGGGCATAGACTCATCGTATGCATAGGTGTTTTTTTTTTTAGAGGTACATTTTTATTGGTGTTTGTGCATGAACGCTTTGTTATAAGATCAGAAGTGCTAATTGTAAATAGCCTTGCTTAGCTGTACAGTGGTTTTGCAAGATGCATGTGTAAAACTATGTTGAGTAATACAAAAAAAGAAAAGTACGATCAGTTTTCTAGTAAAATATATATTGCTTTAATTATTTTAAGTTTTTGAGCAATTTCTATCGTAGTAAAGTTTAACTAACCCTGAATGCTGGAACCGTAAACCACTAATCGCCTATCGATAATCATAAACTTGAGTTTCTGATTTCGATTACTTGCAATCTTTTGTAACTCACGCTGATAATTCTATATTTGGATGAACGCTAGGAACTACAAAAATATGAAGCAGATTATTTCGAGAATTTTTTTTTTTTTTTTTTTTTATTAGGTACTGCATTTGCCTTAATATAAATCAAGTGTTTTATTTTTTCTTATATTTTCTCCCACAAAATGGTTGACTGAAACCTACAAAACAAATTTGTTCTTTCTGATTCTAATTACTAGTTGGGATAATGAAATATTAATAAATTTTATTTTTTTTTAATTTTCAAATTACACTTAAAATTTCTACTTACTGTTAAATAAATAAATTAATAAAAGATAAATTAAAATGAATTTGTGAAAATCCGTTCGAAAGTCAATAAAATACTTTTAACAGCAAAACCTAGTTTAGCTTTGTTTATTAGTGATGGGCTATTTGAGCGGACTCGTTCCATTGGAACGAGTCCGATGGTGGAACGAGTTGATTCAAATCCCTATTTTTAAAAAAAGTGATTCCGCCCCGCCCCAAAAAATTTAGGCAAATAAAAATGAAAATGAGGCAGCAGAAGGTTTGGAACGATTAAACATAAGAACAAATGTCACGCAATTTATTATATTATTATATCATTAAATGTTAGCTTTCCCAGTTAATAACAAAACTATATTTCTTTAACACACATTGAGTACTATCCCTAATTTCCAATTGCTCTGATAAATATAAAATTAACAACGTAATACAAATATTAACACAAAAATAGGCTAGTCAAATATAAATTAAAGCAATGCAGTTTTGTCATTATCTAGCTTGACCACTAGAAGACTGGAGTTAACTTTCTTCAAGAGTATTCAAGGTAGAGAAACGGAAATGGGTAGGAAATTATTCCATAAAAATTCTAACCCTTCAAAATTATAATTACTCATAATATTTATTAACTAAGAATTGAATATCAAGCTTTTAAAATATTATCTTATTGTTTTACAAAAAGAAAAAGCTGTGTGCTTAATCTTAAACTTAGCGCTGGACACTCTTACTCTCATCTTCATTGGCGTAAGCTTGAACGTGTACATGTCAGCTAGACGGTCAAAGTAAAACTGGGCCAAAATTTAATATTACCTAACTGGTTTACTTAGTGTAGTATCCCTCCCACTCTATCACCTATTTCACAAACATTCATCGATTGAAAATATTTTTTAGTTAAATATTCGTTTCATTGGAATACAAAAAACATTATAACGCTTTCTTAAGATGATTTGAATTTTTAAAATTTGTTTTTGTCCATTACTCTTATAAAATACGAAGAATTTCAAATAAAATATAATATACAAACACAGAATGATCTAGTGTGCAGGTGGAGTCAGTCGTAGTTACCATGACAACGGAACCGTTAAACGACTCCGGCCCAGCTCTAGCATTTTCATTGGTTAAATCCACTGGAGTTGGTGGAGTCGAATCCGGAGTGATTTAAATCCTTTTGAAACCGGACTCGTTCCATTTTTTCGTTCACTGAATCTAGCCAATAGAAATTGCTGGAGCTGGAACCGGAGTTGTTTAACGGTTCCATTGCTATGGTAACGAGGACTGACTCCACCTGCATACTAGATCATTGTGTTTGTATATTATATTTTATTTGAAATTCTTCGTATTATATAAGAGTAATGGACAAAAACAAATTTTAAAAATTAAAATCATCTTAAGAAAGCGTTATAATGTTTTTTGTATTCAAATAAAACGAATATTTAACTAAAAATTATTTCCAATCGATGAATGTTTGTGAAATTGGTGATAGAGTGGGAGGGATACTGCAGTAAGTAAACCAATTAGGTAATACTAAATTTTGGCTCAGTGTTACTTTGACTGTCTCACGGTCATGAACACGGTTAAACTTACCCAATGAAGATAAGAATAAGAGTGTCCAGCGCTATGTTAAAGATTAAGCACACAGCTTTTTCTTTTCGTAAGATAATAAGATAATATTTTTAAAGCTTGATATACAAGTCCTAGTAAATAAATATTTCTTTATTTATGAGTAATTATCATTTTGCTTGAAGGGTTAGAATTTTTTTTATGGGAATAATTTCCTACCCATTTCCGTTTCTCTACCTTGGATCCTCTTGAAGCACGTTAACTCCAGTCTTCCAGTGGTCAAGCTAGATAATGACTAAACAGCATTGCTTTAATTTTTATAATTGACTAGTCTATTTTTATGTTAATTTTTGTGTTACGTTGTTAATTTTATATTTATCAGTGCAATTGGAAATTAGGGATAGTACTCAATGTGTGTTAAAGAAATATAGTTTTGTTATTAACTGGGAAAGCTAACATTTAATGATATTTTTTAATAAATTGCGTGACATTTTTACTAATGCATAGGGTAAGTACAGAGACCGGAATCGGTGAACGAGTTGTTGGAATCGATTCCAACCCTGGAACTGATTCAAATCCAACGAGTCCAAAGACGGACTCGTTCTGCCCATCACTATTGTTTATATGATGACGCAGAAACTACCGCGATCTTTTTAAGTTCTGTGTTCGTTGACGTATATTATTCTTCAATGTTTTATGGCTGTGGTTTTTCGCTGCCTGCTTAATACTTACTATTAAATATTTTTAATACTATTGCTAATAATTTTATTGCGTGCACAAGTTATTTCTTTCGTCAATTTATTTATGATTATTTATTATTTATCAATTTATTTATTATTGATTTCTGATTAAAATTCAGGAACAAGCAGATCCTAACCTGATATCAATAAATTCTAGTATGGCATCGATTTCCTCGGCAGGTAATAATTTGTACATATAATTGTGTGGTTTTTTTTTGTTTTTTTAATGAATTTTTGTACTGTATACCATTTATTCTAATTAACTATTTAATTTTTGAAGGTAGTGAAAGTACTAGTCGTCGTCATCGGATTTTTGGTAAGCTTCTGCCGCCAATCTTTCTTGGCGAAGGCAGAAGAAATTATGCTAATCCGATTAACTATTTGATTGGACGAAGGTCCTCTTGGTCAGTTGCAAAGAGCAAGGAGTCTGTGCTTTCCCTGGACTAGTCCATTAAAAGAAATTGTAAATATTGTTTTTTTGTGTATGTGTTATAAAAAAATAAAAATAAAAGACAATGTGAATTTCAGTCAAAACTTATTTTTTAATAAAAAGTTTTTTTTAAAAAAAGTGACCATTACAATCATATGTAGATTTTGTTAGCTAGTTTTGTTTTTTTGAAATGATTTTAAAATTCAGATTTTATAAATATTTTAAGAAAAATAGTTATTTGAAAAAAAAGAAAAAAAATCACTTATGATGCCATGAGTGTTAGTTTTACCTAAATAATAAAGTTTGTCAGGAAAGATGTTTTTTTTTTTATTTTCATGAATACTAGTTATTAATTTTTGCTTACTCATTTGGAATAGAAACTGTGTGTCAGATTCTCTTTACGACAATTCGAAGGAGCGATGAGAGGTTAGACCTTCCCTCTTAAGAGAAACCTTCCGCATAATGTTACAGGTATTGTCGTCTTCATCTTTAAGATCTGTGTTAACCAGTTAACTATTTATGACGAAGATATTTGTCATGCGTTTTCAGTAGATAATCCATCGGCAGTTAATTTTGTGCAATTTTAGTTAAAACTAACAATATATTCGTAAACTGCAAGAAGTTTTTGGAATATTTTGAGGCCATGTCGAAATAAAAAGAATTAATAGATAGATATAGTATGAATTAGTCTTCGTAATTGTATCCTTGTCTTTTTTATTAATCATCACTGAATCCTGGTAATAAAAAAACGGGATGAGGATCCTTTTATTCCCTATTTACCTGTATTAAGAGGTGGAGCTTTTTTTTATGGCTTATGTGCGGGATTCAAGATTTAGCGATCATCCAAATTGCTGAGACGTGGGGCTACACTAACCTGCCCAAGATATTTCCCTGCATAATTGTTTGTACTTTTATCATCTGGTCCAGGGATTCATTTGCGCAAAATACCAGGTCTGTAATGTTGCGACTCATTCGTGATAATTACAGCAGTATGCATTCTTTATAATTTTGGTATTTATGCAAGGACAGTCAGCTGTTTACATAGTGGCACCAGGTTTTTTTCTTAAGTTTTATGATTCTTTGTCGGATTTCCTCCCTCTTTATCATATGAATGCGCATTTGAGATAATAAGGTAATTTAGAAAAAATATTTTTTGTCCGATCGAGGAAAGTAAATCAGTGTGTAGCAAGCTGTTACCAGATAATAGTATATTCGAGTGAAACGAAATTTATTTTTGATTTTTTTGGTTCCTATTTATGTTAATATAAATAAACGTACATGAAATAAATAACGATAAAAAATATAATAGTCATTTCATTGCAATCCAATTTCATATCAAACATACTTTGGGTTTGACGAATACATACTCGTATATTCGTCATCGCTTATTTTTGTACGACGCACGTTGGGGCACACTTTCCAACAAGTTCGAAACAGCGGACTGGTTAAGAGGGCGTAAATAAATTAATAAATTTAAAAAAAAAAGTATGGTTCAAACGATTATTTTCTTAGTTTGCATCAGTTAAGTCTGCTGCTTCGGCTGAAATTAAGCATGAGGACAAGGAAACAGCTGTGCTGGTGTTTCTCTCTTCTTCCATGCGCATAATATCCTTGTCCTATCCTGAACGCTCCTTAGAAGGTAGTAGCGGTTATTATTATATTTGAACTAATTTAATTTTTAAATTATAGTTTTAATTTCAAATAAAGTTTATTTGATTTGAAAGGATTTAAAGGAAGAAATAAAGAACCAAAAAAACAAAATTTTTGATAACGTTTCTAACATTCGAAACTGATACAATAAGTGAATACTCAAACTAAACTATTCCATATTTACAGCGTAAGCTTTTACAATTGAATAATTATGTAGCTAATGTAACATTACACATAGTAATTAGTTTACTAAAATTCAGAATACGGATTTATAATCTACGAAAATCACAAAAGTAATTATATATGATTAAAAGTTTTATTTACAATAGTAAAGATAACTTTATTTTTTTAAATAAGAACATCCATTCTTCAAATATTCTTAAAAGACTTACATTCAGTTACTTTATTGATTATTTATCTATTTATAGATATTATATAATTTTTTTTTTTTTTAATTTTTCCTGATACAATTCCAAACACCTTGATAATTTTTTCTATTTTTTTTTTTTTTTTTTTTTTTACTTTTTTCTTTTTTTCTAACAAATTTTCTATTCCCAACTGAAGACGATTTAATTACTGAAGTGTATTAAAATTTAAGAAATAAATATTACTCAATTCTTAAAATTTAAAAATAATTTATTAATAAGACGTAAAGTTTGTTATAAATCAAGTCCCTTTTAAGTTAACAATATCCTGGAATAAAGAAGGAAATTTTCGTTCATTTTAAGCGGTAGACATTTTTTTTCTTTCCATTTATTTATATTTAAGAGAAGACATTCTACGATTGCGCGGATTGTAGATTATCGATTTAAACCAGTCTAGATATGTTTTATTCTTAAAACGTATAACTCAATAATGAAAAATTGTTCAAATTCAACATTTGGATTATACGGCATAGCCAGGCTCTAACAATCGAGCTTTTAAATATAAATATATGTTTTAAGGTACCATAATCGATTATTATAATCATTACTATAATCGATTATTAAATCGAAAATGTAACCTTCCTGGATTAGATTTTTGTTTTGAAATTCTGTCGAAAACAGATCCTACCAAATAAATATGATACAGAAACTAATTTGTAAAAACCATTCTTCAGACACAGGGGACCTGAAAGGTCGAAAACTGATATTTCTGGCACAAGATAATAAAATCGGCACAAATAAAATACTTTTTTTTTTTCAACTAGTAGTGAAATTATAAAAAGAATTGCAATTTACTATTTTATAGAGCGGTGGGATTCATAATCAAAATGTCTGCTATTACTAAACTATTTAACAAAATGAACTGTAATTTAAAAAAAAAGAAAAAAGGAATAAATAATAAGTAAATATTATAAAATTGTCCTAATTTAAAATAATAATAAAACTTAAAAGTAATTAGATCGTCTTGTTGGATGGACCTTCGCCCGGATCAGGACTTTTAGCCTGCTCTCATAAAAATTCCATTTCTCGTTCAATACCAACAAATTTCAACTGTTCCGTGGGGCCATATCTGGAAAAGATTAATTTAAAAAAAGATATTTTTGGTTTTTGCTTTTTACTTTTATTTTTTTTGCAAAATTGACCCATTTTTTTTTTTTTTTACATACCTATAATCAAAGAAAAGCTCTTCACCTGGCTGAATGGCTCGTTTTGCAAAAATTCCTATCCTATGGTCACCATTAACCATCATCACTTTAGCATAACAATTTGGATTGATGGAATGATTAGCAAAACGTATCTTATTACCTTTTCTAGTTGCATCCACAACAAAATCTATAAAAACATATCACTACTTAGTCACTATTATTACTTTTTTTCTTACTATATTCTACGTAAAAGGAAGTATTGCGATCATTATATGTGTTGTTTGTGAACAGCATAACTTAAAAATGAAAACATCGCAGCAAGTTCTAATTTGATAAGTGGTTTAAGGTACTATAATCGATTGCTATAATCATTACGGTAATCGATTATTAAACCGAAAATGTCATTTTTCTGAATAGATTTTGACGATCCTACACTTTTCTTTTAACTTGGTATATTTTTAGTCCACATGTTGTTCTAGAACTTGTATACGTAACATTTTCCTGAAAATTTTCGCTTTTGAGTTAGTATAGAATAATATATTATATTTGTAAAAAAAAAAAAAAAAATACAGTTGTTTTCTGCGAGAAATCGATGTCTGCTTGCTATACTTTCTTCACAGGAGAATTTAAGAGAAAATAAAAATAATTCTTTCAAACCAATGCTAACTAAATATATTCTTTTTATGTCATTTAAAAAAATAAATAAATAAATATAAAAATCATATGGCTTACCATTGTTAAGATTAAATAGAAACGAGCACATATATTTATCGTAAACTTTGCCACGTCTATCCGCTTCATCTTGTGAAATAATTTCACCACAATACTCCGAAATGAATTCATTCTTTTGGGCGGATTCTTTTAAAAAAATACCCCATCCGGCCACATCACTTGGCGCCATTAATAAGTGTTTATCTGTGGGCAACAAGAACAATGATTGGACTATAGAATAGATAATTCAACTCTATTATTTAATATAGGGAAAATCACTAGCTGGCAGTGTGGAAACTCAAAATTATTAAATAGTATCCAATCTGAAATGAATTACGGGATTAATAAGAAAAATAAATGATATTTTTTCACAATGAAACTATTATTTGTACTGACCACTGGTTTTAATTTATTATACCGTTATAAATCTAATATGTACGACTAAATAAAAAAAAAAAAGACAGTTCTCGTGTAATTGCACTAATTTCACATTTGAATAACGGGTGTTTTAGTTAAGAGTTAAGTAACAGTATTACCAACATTGAAAAATCATAAAATGTAGCAAGTAGTATACAGTATCCCAGAAAATTCAGTAGACGTGCGATGCCACGTTATTTTCAGTATAGGAGAAAATTATCAAAGACGTACATTGTACGCCAAAATAGCGCAAGAGGTTAAGCAAATACGGTATTTTCAGGAAACGTTAACAAGAAATCCTCTACTGGGTCTCCGGATTAACCTAAAGTCTTGGTTGTAACAACATCCGCTTGCGGATAGATTTTTTGAAGTTCTCGGAACTTCTACAGATAAAAAATAAAAAAAAAACGCGGTGATAAATATTATAATTACACCCGACCACTAAATATTAAAATAATCACATGTAAGAAATTAAATAAACACTTACGTAAAGCCCGCTGAACGCTTACATTCTTGCATGTGATCTTCTGCGTGTCAAAATGATCAGCGCCACATGTCTGACACAGATCAGGATCGCATTCCCTGACCGCCAGGTAGCAGGGACATTGTTTTGTGTTACACTGTGCTTTGCAACGGCATCCTGGAAATCTATTTTGGCCTATAAAAATTATACAAAAACAATAATTTTTAATTAGGGACGTATTTTTTATAAATTATTAATTAGTGGCAAATTAACAAAATAAAAATAAAACTAACAATCTGGACTACACTGGCAAAATTTTTCACAAAAATTATTCGTTGCCGAACATGGACACAAAGTGTCGCAGAGTTTGCCAGGCGGATGATCACAAGGTGAGTAATTATGTACATGGTTACTGCCTGATTCTCTTTTCAGGCCGTTCTTACGACAATGTACCGACCATAGACGATGCTTCTTCTTTTTCTTCCTAGGCGGTGTATAGTCGCGCATCTCCTCGTCAAATTGTTCTACTGAAGGATCTTTCTGAGCAAAATGATATACCTGATGGCAGGCAGATAAACAAAAAATATTAGAAAAAACAGCATTTCGTAACTAAAAATGACTATAAAGTTTAAAATTTTTACCTGTTGACATGTTTTCGTTAGCATTATCTGTGAAATGGCGCAATAATTTCTGAGGAACACCTTGTAGAGAGCTCTGAACAGTGACTGATCACTGCCAGTCCATTCTTTACTTTCGTCCGAATTTAGTCCTCGTAATGAGAAGAGGCTGCAAGTCGGCTCGCGATCTTCGTCTCCTTTACCTTCTAAAATATTTTTTAAGAAAATCTGATTAATAATTTAAACAAAAAGAAAAAAAATTAGCAAATGATTTTCTCTTAAAACAACTTAATTAAATTTTCTTCAATTAAATATCGCTTGTTTTAGGGCTCGTGTGGTTAAGGATGTTACTTCTCGGGGAGGAAAAACAACCAAGGCCTGGTGAGCTTTACCCAAGAGTCGCTCTCCAGGTCTGATCAAAAGGACAGGTCTGGAGGATGAGCTTTAGAGTGAGGTAAGCCACAATAGATCCAAAGGGGTCGCAATGGCGTAAGACTTGATGGCCGCCCTAGTCTAATCTGTCTAACTATCCTTGTTTTAAATAATTGAGTGAGGAGCAGGCACATGGATACATGAAAAGATTTTATTCAAAGAGAAGTTGTCCATTTTGTTCACAGTTGTCTACAATTAAGAGATTATTATTTGCGTGTGTGTGGTGCGTCAAGTAAAAAAAAAATATATATCAAATTGATGTACAAATTCGTTACCAGAAAAATTTGTCACGCAGATGATTATAAAATGGACATAACAGTAGATGTCGGTGTTACAATAGTTGCCAAAAGGACATTCTACTGGAACTACTACTACTACTATAAACTCGCAAACTGACACTTCGCTTCTTCTTCCTAGCTGCCATAGTTAAGTATTAATGTAAACCTTTGTCCATATACCTTTACTATCATTACTATCCTCAGAACTGGCTTCATTTCCAGAGTCTACAGAAGTCTGCTTTCTCACCACTTTCCTCGGAGCAGAACTGCCATTTTTCTCTTCATTCTCCTTAGGATTACTACTTTTGGTGCCCAATTTTCCTCCAACACCTTGATTAGAACTGTCATCTTGCATCAAGACGGCGACATTATCATTCTCTTGTTTGGTGGTGGCCGCTAAAGCTAGTGCAGCAGCTGCAGCTAATTTCTCCTTCATTCCTTCCTGTGATTAAATATAGATTTATATTTTTTTTTTAGTATCTAAATCACAAATTTAAGCTCATTGTATAATAAAGTGGAATTGATATGGTTAATTTAAATCGCAAAGATGTACTTACCAGATGCATGTAACAATCTGGACCGCAGGGTTCAGAGAATGGTTTCAATTCAGGTCCTTTCCTCCTCTTCAAATTGGGTATTGAATGGTGTACTAAGTATTAAATAAAAGATAATATAAACTATTATCGAAAAGTTGGCATTATCAACATACTTCCTCTTAATTATTCGCAAAAATGTAAATTATAAAATGTGAAAATAAATCACTTTAAGTAGTGGAGAGGAGGGCACATTTGAACAGTTTCAATTTCTCGCCAAATATTTAAAACATTTATGATTGGTAATTTTCTCCAATATGTTGTGGTAGACCTGTTGTATAATTGACAGAGTTTCCCCTTCGTTTTCATTGTTTTGTAAAGTCCAGAATTGAGGAATGTTATATTTTGTAAGGTAGAAGTAAAAAGTTTTGTTGCAGCTTTGTAAGTGTATTGTGAAGATTGTAGTGGACAAGGTGTAAAGTGTTGTTAGTCCCCATATTAACATTTGAAATACGTATTTTTGAATCTAGTATTTACAAAAGTCTATTTGCTTACCAAAAAAGAGTTGGATATTATATTTTCTTTTATGGAAGGAGAGGGGGCACACATTTCAACATCACCAGTTAAAATGTGCCGCCCTACCGACCTGCAAGTTTGTGACTTTTTTGGGGGTTTAATCGCAGAGAAGGAGAAAATGGTCCGAACCATTACATTAAGAAGCGCAACAAATCGAATATTTTGTTCAAATTTTCCTAAACCCATCACCATTTCGGGTACAACATCCCTGAACAGAGTCATCCTTGATTTTTGAACTAGATTTCAAAGTGGTTTAAAAGAGAAAGTAATGTAGTAGTGAGAGAGAAATAACTGATAGAAGGTAGATTCAGAGTAAAGTAATATCATTTCTTTCTATTTTATGTTGTGTTCAAAGCTACCCCACCAGTGGGGCAGATATTAACATTTGACACAAAATGTTTAAATTAAAAAAATATAGATATGTATGTTGAGTACTAATTGTTTATTGATATAGATCTGTTAAGAAGACTTGAAAGTTGTAGAAAACAAAATAAAAAGGTTCAATAATACAGATTCTGGGCGTACTCTGTAACAGAAAGTGTAAATTCTGTTCAAATGTGCCCCCCTCACCCCTATGTGCAAAAATATTTAAGACTTTTTAGCTTTACTAAGATCTAATCTCAGAAATACTTACAATGGAGGAAACAATCGTATTTGAAGCACCTTCGGCAGAACAACGTGTGAAAAGAGTGCAACGATTTCTCCCTTTGCACAGATTGGGAGAAAGGGCCGTCAATATTTGGTGTACACTGAGGAGGAAGTGCTGTCGGATCTAGCCTTACCGTTAGTTCTATGTATCTGTGGATTTAACATGATGTATTCATATAAATTATTCAGATCATTCGATAAGTGTCAAGGCACAGGGCGGTGGCCCAGGTACACAGCACATATCTCTATTATTAAAAACCACAAAGAAAATACAAACTTTTCTCTAAGTTCCTCCGCAGAACCCTTATCTGGAAACATGGAAGAAATGGTTTCAAAGATAATATTTGAAGGAAACGGTTTCTTCTCTTCGCCATTATTCAATGATGGCCAGCTAACTACTTCCTTCTTCTCTTTGTCAACCTCAACTTCCGGTTCTGTCTTTTCCGTTGATTGATTCTCTTCCTTGAAGAAGAAAAAACAAAAAAAAAAGGTTTTAAAACAATAAACATAATTACAAAACAAATTAAAACATTTTAAAAAGCACCTGATCTTTAATTTGATATTGTATAAGAGCATTGACAAGTTCAACGAATATTGAATCATCAATAAAGCCAGTTTCTCTATCACCATGAACTTTACCATCATAATTCTTGATTAATTCCTCAATAAAGGTACCATCTTGATCAAGAATTTCATCTCCCATGTAAGGAATGTTATGAAGTACAGTTTCATCTTCGACCTTAAATCAATAAACATTTTTTAATTTTGTTTAAGCAGTAACAATTAAACTATTCAACATCCTCAGATAAAATGTACTGATAGCTTAGACTGTATAATCTAGTTAACTCCATATTATACTGAAATGGAGATCTGTGTGCCATCTGATAATAATTAATAAAAATTAACTAACTTGGAGTAATCCAACCGTACGATTTAACTGTCTTACCATTTCAGATTATTCAACCTCCAAAGACACGTTGAAAATTCAAAACCGGTTAGGAGTATAAAACAGATACGAACTAGGCGATATCAGCGATATTATCCAGCACTGAGTAGACACATTTTTAAGAAGAAATGTATGAAAATACAAACCCTAAATATGGCCAAGCCTCTAGAGCCAAAACTCGACAAAATATAAAGATAAAACTGAAACTGATAAAAACATCGAAGACAACTTGCTATTGATGAAAGAACCTTTGCCAACATTATCTAAAAAAATACTATAAATGTGAACATTTTCTCTTAAAAGCAATAAATTGTTTAGAATACAAATGAATGAATGGCTTCATTGAACTATCAGTTTGACTTCATGGAAGGAGGGCATGAGAATTTGTTAGAATGGAATAAATCTAAAACTTTAACCTTAGAAACCCATAAAGAAAGTTAAGATTGTTATTCTATTACCTGCATAGTTGCTAACATTTGAAATTTGGAATTTTAAGCCAATATGATGTATTTACCATGAAATTCTGTTGTATGGGTGCCCACGTATACATGGTGGGTATTGGTGTCACAGCGTTAATCATCTTAATTCTGCTAGTTAATACTTCATTATCTGAGCGCATAATCTGAGCTTGTTTCATACACCTTGCATGTGGTTCGTCAACAAACTTGCATTCCCAAACCGCTTTACATTCACGCCATTTTTTGTGCTCCTCAATTAATAGATCTACAATATTTGTAGTTGAGTAATTAAAACAATTATTTTTTTTTAATTATCATAAACAATGATTCTTTTCAACGTACCTGTCATATGCTGTTTATTCATTGTCCATGCTAATTTCACTTCATCTGCTCTCTTAAATCGTTTTATTTGCCTAAGTCTCATATATTCAGTCCTGACTCGTTTTCTCCATTCTGAAGCTATTTTGGACTTGTTTGAGGACATGGTGTAATTAAGCCGACACCATAACAAAACGATTTTTTTTAAATAAAAAATTAATCCATCTAACCTCACTTTACAAACCGTCAATTATAATAATGGCGGCAATGTCAAACAAAAATATTTGATACCTCGTAAACAAGACGCACAATAAAATGTCGTATTTTAAAACCAGATTATTGCTTTTACCGTTCTCAATAAGTGGTGCAAAAAATAAACAAAAGTTTATGGATATAAAATATTTCTTTAACAAAATAATCTTTCAATTTCAAACATAATGGAACCTTTTCAAAATTGAGATCAATTCCTCAGTGGAAAATAATTTATTACAATTGAAATTGATCCATAAATAATTGTTGCGGTTTCAGATAACTGTAATCTTTAGACAATTAAATTTTTTTACTTTGTATATATAATAGTAATTTATGTGATAAACATATATATTGGTGCATTACCTTCTTAATATTTAGTTAAGTTTATCAGAATACTGCTTCTTGCCTCAGGTTCTTGAGTATAACCTCCAGTTTGTTTTTGGTAATGCAACTATTTAAGCGGTGCTTGCTCAGACAGTTCATCGCTAGAACTTATTTTCTGCATTCTCAATTATAATTAATGTCGCTACACAGTCTTTTTATAAAATTATCGTACAACGTGGTACGCATTGTTCGAAATGCAAACCTACCAGCCTTACAAAGTTATCCTTGCAGGAACAAGCACGTCGGCATTCTTAACGAGATACAGGATCCAATAGTTGTGACAAATGATGGATCTACAATTGTGTGTTGGCATCCAGAAAAAGAATTTCCATATGAATGTACAAAGCCTTTACCTGAACAATTGGAAGAATCATCTACTAGTGTGTTGAAAAATTCTGAGAAAAATGTTTATACAGTTTTTGCGAAAAAATCTCTGGACACTGTTCCAGACGAGTTGGCTAAAATAACTTACACTACTAAACATCGTTGGTATCCTAGAAATAGAGATAAAAGAGCGAAGAAAACTCCAAGGGATAGAAGTTATCTTTGAACATTTGTAGTTAGTTATTTTTTTTTAGATATCTTTCAGATTTATTGTTCAAAATTAATTTATTCATAAGAAAATTAAAAAAAGTCAATTTAATGTAGCGCAGAAAAGAAATTATGTCCAGTAGATGATTGTACTCTATTTTACTGTTTCAACTAATTTAAGTTTTAGTATATTTTAAAAAGTGATAAAAACAAAAAAACTAACGGAAATTAACTTTAGATTCAAGCAGTAAACATTTCTCGATATTTTTCTTCTTATTCTTCCTTTTTTTTTAACTTACTAATTTATTTCAACAAATTATTTTGACTGGTTGATTTAAAATAAGCATCCTTTTAAAATATTGACAAAAAGTTCTTAAAAAAGTAAATCTATGGTACCGGAATTGCTTTAATTTTCACTTTAAGAACGTATCCGAAAAAAATTATGAAGTTTCGCTAGTCTTGCCTTAGTTGAAAAGATGCACACAAGGTAATTTACATGCATCTAAACTGTCTCGGCACTATCAGGACCCGTTCTTGATCAATGGGATTAGAAATCTGTGGTATCTTCGTTGGTCGCCGAAATGAAGAAACTTAATAGAGGGTTGCCAGTCATTGAGATAACCGTTTCTCCAGCTTTTGGTTTTCTCAGAATGGAAGGTTCTGATTTCAAGTAAGGTTTTGGAGTAACAGACGATCTTACAATCTACTCGTTTCACTGGACTCAAATTCTTTATATTGCACATAGAGTCAACTTTCAGCGCTGATGATATGGAAACTCGCTGCTCTTGTAGAAGTTGAATCCAAATTAGTGGCATCGCCCATCTTATCCCATGCTCTATGCACATAATTTGGAACTTAAACTTGTGACACTTCAAAAGATGTTATTTCCTTGCAAATTTCTTCTCTTTTTTTTTTTTTATGAGAACCTGAAATTGTGACTTAAAATTTAAAGCAACCTACAACACCTGATTTACCCAAAACTTTCCGAGGAGGTGGAAGACCATTGTTCACATTAGTGTTTGTTCTGATTTAATTTAATGGTTACCTTAGAATTAAATTTTGTCAATAAATAATATCGTTATTAAAAATGATTATCGTTTTATTCAATGTACCTATAGTTCAACCAAAGACTTAAAACATGTAAAGTCTATTAAGAAAATTCTAGGTAGCTTTGTAGAGTGAAAGATTTAGTGTCGAAGATTAAGAAGGGTATGTTGAAATGATCTGGACATAACAGTGAGGATGGCGGAGCAAGTACATATATAAGACAACACTAGGATAGAAGAGTTGGATGTGGTCTACTTTAGCGAACGTTCCTTTATCAGATTAATTTGTTTCTTTAGCAAACACAGGTTTGGAGTATCTGAATCACTGTAATAACAATGTACCTGTATAGTTTGTTTTTTTATAAAATTACTTAATATGACTGCATAATATGAGCCGTTTATTTTGAAAGTGGGGCAAGTCCATTTTTGAAAAAAAAAATGAAGATAATGGTATTTATAGATAAAACTTAGTATGATCTTTTTATCTGTAAACAATTTAGAGTAAAAAAAAAATTCAGAATCCTAATATCTGGGAGATTGAAGTTTTAGCTCTTAACAATATTGTAAATATGTTTAATTTGAAAATGGTGCAAGTCCATCTTAGGTTGAAATTATTTAACCCGTACAGCAAAATTTAACTCCGGTTGCTGAAGCAAATGTGATGGTTTAACATCATGTCTTATCTATCTATTTTTGATATTGGTAATCGGTGATTGTCCAATATTTAATAAAATTTTGTTATTATTTAATAATAATAAGTACATCTTAATTTTGTGATTCGATAATAACAACAACGTCCGGTAATTTTAGTACCATTGGCTCTGAAAAACTGTAAATTGTATAACATTCGACTTATATTATCGGCTATCAAGTAAGTTGTGTTGTTTTGTGTACGAAAAAAGTTTCATTATTTGAATATTAATAACGGATTGTGGTTTATTTATAAAAAGAAAAAATAGCTGAAACCGATTACAACGGTAATTATAACTCTGATGCATCTAAAAGTGAATTTGGTAGGTAACAAAAATAATTTAAAAATACTTTTCTGGGTAATAACGCCATTTCAATAAAATTCTCATTTGCAAGTAATTTTATTATTTTTATGTTTGTAGAAATAAGACCCATGACAATCGGTAATAAAAGAAGAATCTTGGAATCAGAATCTGAATACGAAGGCAATTCGGACCAAAATGATTCAAAAAAAGAAGAAGAATAGTTGAACTATTGATTAGTATATTGTTTTAAAAAGACTGAAATATTATCCATTTAAATCAACGATTACAATAATTTCATTAATTTTAAAAGTGAGGCAAATCCTTTTTAGTTATAATAAATTTTTTATTTTTCTTAGCCAGCACTATAAACACTATTAGAATTATAAACTTTCATTATCTAACACCACAAAATACAAAAAAAAAAAAAATGTCTATTAATATTTACCAATATTTTTAAATTTATTGAACCGCAAAACCTATTAAATATCTCGAAATAACAAAAAAAAAATGAACTTACCCCACTTTCAAAATAAACGGCACATATCGTCGGTACCACGCCAAAACCACGAAACTGCAAAAAGTAAGTTTTGAGTAAAACACATTTAAAGATTCTTTTAGCTCTGAAAAATCAGGGTTTCAAGTTTAAAACGTAAATTTTATTTTATATTTTTTATTCGAAAGAATAGCTTTTAATGATGTTATTTTCGTTCATAATGTTTACTTTAAAACAACATATATTAGGGCTTAAATGCACTTTCGTGATTTTGGCATTGTGATTTTTGCGAAGGAAACACATTCGTAAGGAATTGATAAAGTAAAAGGGAACTATTATAAAACCATTGTTGTTAGTTAGAATTCAAAATGTTTTTTATTCAGATCAAGATTAATGTACAGTTCCTATACGCTAATTGTTAGTCGTCATATTCCGACTCTTCACTTGCATCAGGTTCCGGCAAATTATCCCTCTGAAAATCTGATGCCTTCAACGTTAACATGTTTTATATTTGCATCACGATTGCCATCATCACTGCTTGAACTGTCTTCTTCTGAAGGTACATAATTTTTATCCTGGTCGAAAATATCTACATCACCAAAAGGATCTTTAGATTCATCTGATTCAGATTCTATCACTAATGGAGCACACATAGAAAGTATCTTCCGTGTTCTTTCACTCATGGTTAAGCGTTATCAAAAACAGCATCAACACAATGATGTAAACATAACATTATTAAAGCTAAAGTCCAGCGCGGTCTACAGGGAAAAAAACGATTTTTTTCCAATTAGTTCATCTTACCATGCGAAAAACACGAAAGTGGTAGATTCATGAAGTACTCTTGAAGAAACACTATGGCAAACTCGCGAAAGTGGCATATTCGTGAATTGGCGTGGAGATCCTGTAGTTTTCTACAGACTCGTGAAAATATGAGTTACGATTTCAGCAACATCGACTGGTGCTGCAGATTCGCGTCTTTGGCAGAGTGAAGTTGACCAAAAGCTAAGCAAAAATCTGTATTTAGGTGAAAATGGCCAAATTGGCAGATTCGTGGTTTTGGCGTGGTAGCGACGATATAATCTCAGGTATATTTTCGGAAAAATAAAAATTACTTTAATGGTTTTGGGTGCGAATGTACCATGTGTACATTCAGCTTCAGAATTTTTTTTCAGATTAACATCGTGAATGTATGATATTGAAAATTTAACTACTAATTTGAATGAAATGGGGTTAAATAATAAAACCAGCATTTTTTTCTTTCTACACAACCTTTTTATATATATATATATATATTTATTTATAATATATACAATAGAACAACATACTCCTTAACATATTTATTAAAAACTTTAATCTTTTATGAACATCTATACATATAAATATTGAGATGGTTTTTATTTTTTATTACATTCCTTACAATTGCCACTGACCAAAATATTAAAAATAAAAATTTTTAATTATCACCAAAATTTGAAAGCCAGGGCATAGTTGGCCACTATCATCCTGTAAATCAAACTAATCGTATTCAAAACAGCTGTTTCCTCTTTACTGTACACTTGGTAACAATTTTTGAAGAACTCTGCAGATAATTAAAATTTGGTTGCACTATTTTTTTTTTTTTTTTAGTTCTTTAAACACAAAAGAAAACATAAGTGTTTACATGTTTTTGTTATTTATTATAATTAAAAGTGTAGTTATTGTGTTCCCAACAGTGTTGTAACAACAACAAAAAGAAAAAGAAAAATACAAAAAAACAAATTTTAACAAATTTCAAAAATTTTTTTATCTTCATAAAAGTAAGAGGGTGTCCGTTCCTTTTTCGTTTTTATTTATTTTTTTTTTAATTTTAATTGTTTTACTTTTATTGCAGTAATTTGTTGTCAGTGACCTGTCTCTCTCGTAAACAATTTCCTCAGTCTTTTTAAGTCCAGCTTTTATTTTTTATTTATTTTTTTTTGTAACAAATAAAAAGATTTTGGAAATTGGATTTTTTTTCTGTTTTTTCTTTTCAAGAGAACGGCCATTTTTTTTTTTTTTTTTTTTTTGCTTTTAATGCGTACTCGTTTGATGTATAGTTGACTTGTGATGATAGTTGACCAATCGCCTGCCAACCAAGTATTTATCATTCTTTATATGTTCGTATAATTTTGCAAATTGTCTTATTTGTAATGTAATCAGACCGCAGACAACAACCAGTAATAGAACAGATGGATAAATCCTACGTGCAACTACCACTTGCACGAAATTATTTGAAACAAATAATGGCACCACACTGTGGGCAATGGCGTATGGTACGGCCAGGGCAATGGCCAGCGCTGAAATTACTGGTAGAGCTAGTTCCATTACTACGAACCTGAAAACAAAAAAAAAAAAAAAAAAAAAAAAAAAAAAAAAAAAAAAAAAAAGACAAGCTTTTAGCTTACGTTTATTGTTTAGAAACTTAGCAATAAATCTACCAGACATTCATTTGTCGTAAAAAAAAACTACTCAAACGAAGAATCACTTTATAAAACGGATTTTTCTCATTTTTATTGAAATTTTTCTTAGAAAAATTCGTCTTAGGGTGTGCGTTCCACTAAGCGTTCCACAACGATCGAAATGTACCTTCTTCAGCCGTTCCATATGGACGACCGCGGTCGTAGTGGTTGTGGCGAAAACGTCACAAATGACGTCATTATTTTCGCTCACGCGAAGCTCACAACGCCCCCTCCCCCCACCTTAAGAGCTGGGTCTCTGAGTGGGCGTTCAGAAATTTAGAAAGCGCAATTTTTAAAAGCAAAGATGGCGACCGAAAAAATTATATGTATCATGTAAATGAAAGTATTATCTCATGTAAATAATTGAATGTGTTTCTCAAAAGTCTAAAAATAGAAATAAAATGAAAAATTACTAAATCACTGAATAACGATCAATTACACTTTGATAGTTAATAATATGTGGCCTAAGTTTTCGCTTTTCAATAATTTCGATTTTGTAAAATTGCATTCCACTCTTCATCGGAACTAGATGAAGAACTTCCTAAAGCATTATTACGTTGCATTAATAAATATCCTACTGTTGCCACAAAAGACATTTTAATTTTATTTAAACGTAAATTTTATAAATGTAATATCAAAAATTGAATTATATATATATTTAATATAAGTCAGCTTTACCAATAATTAATAAAGTTTATTATAACTGCTTATAAACGGGGTTAAAATTTAAAAAACAACCTCTTCAAGCTTCTGACTCGTATTTTCGAGGTCGCCATTTGTAATGTTTACATGAACGGTTGAAACGCTCCGTAGTCCCCATTCCACTTGAGTTTTCTATTGTAACATTCGCAAGTGCAAGTGGAACGGGCAAAACCGCGGTTCGTTGTGATCGTTGTGAGCGCTTAGTGGAACGCACCCTTAAGAGTGTTTATTAGAGACTCAGCAACTGGGTACGTAACAGAAATTTTTATTGCTGGGGCTGTCCTTTCTAAACAAACAACTTGGCCAGGGCCACACACTTACTTAAGATGCATATTACGTAGTCCATCTCTGTAGACTCTTTCAATGGCGTGTCTGAGTGCCCATTCTGGACCCATCATGGTTACTGCGCACACTATTTTGGTATAGAGCACGCCTAGAGCCCAATCTTGCCATAACCATAATACCGGCGTCTGATCAAGTGGCACTCGCAACGGCATAACTACCACCAATTCCAATAGTAGACCAGACAGTAGTGGTATTACAACTGTTCCAACAAAAATATAAAATATTAGGTTTTTTAAAACACATTTTTTTTGTAGATTTTGGAAATGAATTTTTACTAAACTAATTAACTAAACATTACATATGGTTCCCCAAAAATTCTAGTATGAAAATGATGCACTTAAATAAACACATATATATATAAATAATATTTTATTACATACTGACCAATGAGAAGAAACGTGGCGATAAAAGATTTAGCTGCTACCAAGAGCCAATTATAGAGCATATCTGTGACAGCTCGACGACCTTGAGGCAACCAGCTGAGTATAAAGGTGACCGCTCTTGCTGTCACCCAACATATATAGGTACCACAGGCGGCCGTATAAAGTTCGTGTACAGGGCCAACACTTCCGGTGCTGGTGACTTGTGGGTAATGTACCATTACCTGTGTGGAAATAATTTAGAAATATTTGTTTTGATAGCCAGATAAAATTGATTTTCCTAAAGGAAATTAATCAGTCTATTAGTTTCAAGCTTAGCATTATAATACAGTACAACCTCGATTAACCGAGATTCGGATTAACCGGGATCATGTTGAGTCAACATGAGAACACGTGGATCGGTGCTGAAACAATAGTTAATTTTCGGTGGCGACAGGAAATTTTTTTGTCTTCCGACGTAACATAATTGTAGGCGTGGCAGCAACTCTTTTATATCTGATTTTCTTCAAATGTCATACAGAGGGTGTTCATTTTAAGACGGCTCAAATGCATTTCATGCTTAAATGGTTTAACTGAGCAAAAAATGGTAAAGGAAAAATTTGTTGTCCGTCACTTCTAGTTTCAGAATATGTGACTTGATTTTAGATTCCTGCCTGCATACGCGGCCGACGCGCGACCAAAAGTGAAGGTACGCAGTTGACCCCCATTTTCATATACACAGTTTTAAAGAGTATAAAAAGTTATTAAAGAAACCGGAAACCGCAATTCGATATCTTCAAAATTAAAAGTGCTAGGCCATTTCAAAATCTGGTATTTATTAATCATATTTCAATTTTTTAACTTGTTATCAAAGAGAAAGAAGAGCTCTGCGATAGGTCATTTTTATGTATTTTTTCATCCTCTTTCTACTAAAAAATTGCCAAGGCAGTAAAGCTAGTATTTTTCTTAATATCGTGAAATTAGTCGTTTTCCGAGTGATTCTTCTAAGAAAAATCACATGTTAAGAGCTTTAGATGTTCTCAACCACACACAAAATGGCTAAAAATTAATTTTACTTCTGTTACAAACAAGAAGGTTTAATAATTATTTGGTAATTTTGGAAGAGTTGCGTTTAATTACCAAAAAAATTGGAAACCTCCTGCCACATATTTAAGTGTTCAATATCTTTCAAGTAAAGGATCAAACTTATTCCTTAATTTATCAAATAATGCACTTTACTCAACTTGTAAAGCATGTACTGTGCCTCCAAAGGTGCCTCCTCAGATACAGAGAGCAGTTGATAACCTCCTGGCTAACCTGGCTTGCGTTTTTTTCCTCTACCATTTTTTGCTCAGATTAATCGTTTAAGCATGAAATGCATTTGAGCCGTCTTAAAATGAACACCCTGTATATGCATGTATGTATGTAAAAACCCAAAATATGGTGCAATTAGTGCTAAATTTCTTGGGATTTACCACGGTCTTACAAAAGACCATGGGATTTACGTGTCGTAAATGGTTGATTTTCAACTTCACGGTTATATGTAATACAGTTTTTATGGAAAATTACCGGCATTATTTTAATCTTCCCAGAGAGCAGCCTAATCTCAAGCTAGTCTTCAGTTTTAATCAGTTCCGTCCCACAGAAAACATCTTTCGTTTGCCCCGTTCGGTCGAATTTTTATTTCACTTACGCAATGGAATCCGTTAAGAAAACTGGTACTAAACGTAAACGTATACACCCGTATAATACATACATACTTATATACATATGTACATTCATATGTACAAATGTATTATGTAATACTGTGTATTCGATTTAACCGGGAGTTCAGTTTTCCGGGGTGGGTATAGCCGGAGGTCAGCCCGGTTAATCGAGGTAGTAGTGTATAAGAATTTCGCCATTTTTTTTAAACTCAGCTCTTCTCTAGTTCAAGTAATATATCAGGGATGCTGTACTAACCAACTCTGATGATTACTAATGCATTTATGTAGAACTTTACAGCAGGTAAACTTGAAATGAGTTAGTCATATTTTACGTACTCAAGACGCAAAATGGTCGAAAATATTAAAATAACACTCATAAGAAGGAAAAGAAGCCCGAGGCAGAGCTGGCACCAAGAAATGTGAGTAAAATTTTCCAGATAAATTTGTAAATGGCTTTTTTGTGATAAAATACTTAATAAATAACTAATATCCACAAAATACTCACCTTCCTGCCAAGAAATACGGGCACAGTGAGTGCAACCAGCGAGACAACCACCAATGAACAACACACCAACACAACCAAACAGAGCAGTCTTAGTGGAAACAGTCTTGGTCTGATATACGGTTGAAATCCTGTAGGACCACCTCTTTGGAAAAGTGCATGATGAGCGGCGCCCAGGTCGACACCGCGTCCAACACCGCCCACAGCTGCCGCCGGCGGTTCATCCAGTGGGGCAGGAGGAGCAGCGGCGCCGGCGGGTGCTTGTTGAGCCTGTTGGGCACCATTGCCGGCAGGCGGACTGTCACCCAGAAGATAGGATTTAATATCAAGTAGATAGGATACGGCCAAACACCAGACTCTTATCAGTGCTTTCAGCCAGGCCCGTGTGTGCGATTGTTCCAACAATGCTGGCAAGATCACCTTAAAACAAAGATAAAATATTACAAGTTGAAATCATTACCACCTGTAACTGGATAAAATTAAAGTTAAGTCCTTCCACATCCATAAACTGACACAGAAGGAAATTGTACAGGTAAAATTTACATCACGAGACATTCATTTAGTCAATGTTTCCAATATTTATGCCCAATAGACCTAACTAAGGCATTTTCATACTTTGGCAACAGCATGTCTCCTCAAATTAATTATATTCACTTTCTCGTATTAGATAAGGGAAGGATGCGATCCTATCCAATTGTCTATTTGGAATTTCCGCCGGAAATGTCCGTATTGATGTTCACTAAATGCAAAAAAAGTTGTTTCTGTAGAAAATATGTTTGTATTTGAACTAAATATCTCAAAAAAAAAAAAGTTAAAACAATTAACTTTAAACTAAGTTCATTATAATATTGCCAGGGTTGCTTCTAAGAAATGGTTTAGGAAGGCTTTATTACTTCATAAGATGTGTGGTTTTTGTGACTTATATATAAAATATATTGTTAAAATTTCCCAGTGTGATAAAAGTTCCAAAACCTAAAATACCATTTTAATTTTTTTTTTTTTTTAAACTTTATACGTTGATCGAAAGTTTGTGAAGTTATAAGTTGAATAAAATATGTTTCAACAAAAATTACCTGAAGAAGTAACAGTTCTAATGATAGTTCATTGACTTGAGCTTCAGTCTGCATAGCCACCACATATGGAAGGAAATTTGGAAACATATATCTGGAATGAGAGAAAGAGACAACGCGTTAGTCATAATTCACTTTTTTGCACGACAGGTAAACAGAGTGAAGAAAATTGTGAACTACCTTAGAATCCTGATTGGAAGCCACAGCATCAGAATAACAGCTGAACCAAAAATCACTGCAGACGAGACAAGTCTTCTTATATGTCTAATTATTGGTAAGTGAATCATTTCCTGTAAAATATAAAAAAAAAATAATTGATTTTAGCTCTTATAAAAAAGCAAAACAAAAAACAAAATCTAGAAAATGTAGCTTACCTGTATCGGACTAAAATCTGGATCATTCAAATTTCTAAGAAACCACAGTACACCTGGTCTTAGAACTTCCCTCAACAGTAATATGAACGATGCGAAATAATAAACATATACCATGCCGACTAACCAATGTATGAACATGGACGTACCGGGCGCTAATCTAAACGAAGCTTCCCGATCTCTGAGCGTAGCGTCAAACAATGACAAACTGCAGATATCCAACCACCAGCCACAGACCAATGGCAGTACTCCAATTTCCACCACAGACAGTAAAGATACCTGTGGGTACATTTTTTTTTTTTTTGTAGATTAAAAGCGATTATTATAATAACAATAATACAAAGGTGAATCATTTCCATTTCATGTACCTTAACTACAACGTAACAATGGCCAAGAATTCTTCTTGATTTGACTAGACTCAGGAGAGCCGCAAGAGAGTGCAGCGCAACTAAACAGATTCCAATTACGCAATATCCAAACAGAGTAGTCACTAAACCTGAACAATAAAGTATAAGTATTGTTTACATTTTCATTATCATTTTTTTTCATAACCTTATTGGGGGGGGGGGGGCTTTCACACCAATTTTTGCAATCAAGAAATATTGATACACATGAAATGCAGACATAAGGAAAACTTTTCACCCTCTCTTAACCACAATCTTATGAGAGATGTAATATTGCGTTCAAGCAGAATTTCCGACTTTGAGGATTCACTGTTAGTATTTGGTCTCATGTCCAAAATTAATATTTAGACCAATTAGACAGAGAAAAAATAGAGTGTGGAGGGATTATGGGTACAATTTTACTTAAATCCTTAAAATCATACCAAAATCAAATAAAAATAAAGTTCTTCTTATGTACAAGTGGATAATTTATATTCTATCTGTATTTTTTCTATCACTCATTGACACAAAAGCAATTTAAATGCTATCTATAAACTTTAGTTTGATCATTACAGTTCTAAAACACAAATGACGACAAATGCTTTTGTAGTATATTTGAAATAAAGCAAAAGTGTTTACAAAATATCAAATAAAATGTATAATTTTATTCATATTTTGTTTGTTAAAAAAAAATCGACAACCCAAAGCAAATAACCATATTTAGATTTTTTTTTCAGATAAAACACACTTTTGTTCAGGTTTTGTTCAGTTATGTTTGTAAAAAGAGACTTCCATAGCACTTGTTTTGTCCCGTTTTACCCGTTAAGCCAACTGAATTTTAAAGATGTTTAGTTTTGAAAATATTCAGTTTAAAATTTTTAAACTTATCTCTTGTGCAAATGGGCATTAGTGACCCAAGAGCTAGTACTAAAAAAAAATGAACAAAATTTGACCCACGTCTCAAAAAGGTTCGCCATCCCTAATTTAGGAGTTTATTATAATAATAAAAAGGGAGAAAAAATAATATTATCGTAAAATGTAAAAGAATAATAAAGTTATTTAAGGATGTCAGTGAACTGTTTAAAGATGGTCTAGAGTTGAGTAATATTCAGCATCCAAGTATTTGAGAGCAATTCAGGATATAAATTATTCAATATTTTTTTATGAATAGGTTTTGAAAAAAAATACGAAATCGAGATTACCTTGAAAATGTGAAGCATTGACATGTTGTTTTACTCCTAACGCTACAACTGCAAGCTGCCCCATGTGATATGGACAAAAGGCAAATACTAGAATGAAGAGTGTATTTAAGGATACTACCCAGAAAACGTGCTCTAAAAATACTAAAGAACCATCTAATCCTAAAAGTCTTTCCCATGTAAGCTCTTCTGCTGCTCTGTCCCACTCCAATGGATTCCAATCACCACCACCCATACCGTCTACGGCTCCTTCACCGCCGCCAACTACTTCCTCGTTGATAGGTTCCAAAAGGTTGTTGTTTTGCTGTTGCTGAAGATGTTGTTGTAGTTGTTGTTGTGCGGCTGCAAAAGCCAGAGCTGCATTGCCGGCGGCGGCAGGTTGCGCTGCAACAGCCTGGCCGCCGACTGCATCCGCTCCTCCACCTCCACCTCCTCCACCGGCTGCAGCAGCTCCTTGTTGAACGCCACCCTGCTGTTGTTGTTCCGGCTCTAGCCAATCTGGACCTCCGCCATGAAGGATTTGTTCTCGTAACCATACTAGTCCAATAAAGGCGAACAAAGTACAGGTGACCACAAAACATCCATGGAAAATGTCTGAGCCAATGTTCTCTGTGGAGAGCATATCAAGCGGTAGTGTCAAAATCTGGGAAAAAAAAGCAAAAACAGAGCGTAAAAAGCTTTTTCCTTTTTTACCCCCAAGGTATAGAAACACATATATACAATAATAATTAATAGAGAAAATCAAATAACTAACAGAATCTACTGAGCCATTAAAAAGACATCTGTATATTCTGCAAGCAGTAAGTGGTACGATACCCAGCCAAGCTATGGCCACCAGGGTATAATGCAACCAGTATTTAACGGCTGTCGCTATAGAAGATAGCAGGCCGCCCGCCACGTCTCTTATAGGCAGTCTTCGTGGCATGTCTGGCGAATAGATTGGTGTGAAAGAAAATCGATGGCCACATAATTCGCAAAACTCTTTGTGACTGTATCTGTTAAAGAAAACAAAACAAAAGTAAATATTTTTATGTAAATGAAGTCAGTCTTGAACCACTACGGATATACAAAAATAATAATATAAATGAGGAAATTGTACAAAAATGTTAATTAATTAATTCATTAATCCTAAAAGAAGAAAGATTTTTGCCCATTTCAGTTTTAATTAGAAATTATGAGGCATAATTTCATAAATGAGGCAAATTATTTCGTATTTCTCCAAGTCATACTATAAACAAAATTTAACCACAAAAGTAATCACAATCGATTTAATTCGATCAGGCACCATCGAATTAGTACATTACTATTATAAACATGGCGTACACAGTGAATCTAAGTGCTCATTAATATTTTATGAAATTCTGTTCAAAGATTAAATTAAAGTAAAAACAAAAAATACGAAATAATGAAACTAATTAAAAAAATATATAAACAACTGGGTACACAAATATTTTGCAGAATAAAATTTTGGACATCATTAAAAAAATTGTTTCTGTTTTTTTACGATGATTACCTTTTATCGTAAAAAATGAGACATTCTAAACACATCCTGCGGTTCTATTAGATAAGTGATGCAATATTTTTTTTTATCATTGAAAATGTGGTCAAGATTGACAGTATTAGACAATGTGACTGATTTTACACGTCGTAGACCACTGTTTTTTTGTTTTTCATTCAACATCAGGGGCTTATAAATCAGTTTAGGTAAATAATTTTACTTTAAATAAGTTTCAGTACTCTTGCTGACTGAGTGACAGAAGAGTTACATAGTGAGTATTTGAACTAATTAAAATGTTATTTGAACAGAGTAAATGAAAGCAAGCATAAATTCAAGGTTTTGCATGTTTTAAGCACAAGTAAATATATATATATTTTTTTTTAGAATTATTGAAGTTGGTAGCCCTGTTAAGAAACTTATTGGAAGTCAAATCAAATACTTTACACCAAACTGATTCAGCAATCTTCTCGATAAAGGCTGAAAAATGTAAACAGGTTAGGAATTTTAAAAAATCGTGTCAGCTGTGGCAAATAAATCCAGCGTTTTTTTTTTTAAACATTATGCATACCAGAAACAAATTTAAAGATAAATGATACTTTGTAATTTTTTTTTTTTTTTTGAAAGCTAAGGATTTTACTTAAATTGATTTAGATTACATTTAAAAAATAAATAAAACTATAAAAATAATATTACCTCATCCATTGTACGAGACATTCTTGATGAATCCATTTAATTGAACCTGTACAAATACATGGATGAAACAATGGCCTATCAGCAGTGCCCTCAGATCGACAAACTCTGCAAATGTCACCACTTGCACCGTCTTCCATAACTCCAGCTCACAATACTTCACCGAAAAAAAAAAGCTTCTGCAACTGCAAGCAAATTAACTGCAACTTTAATAAGGATTTCATCAATTTTTAGAAATTAAAAAAAAAAAAATCATATAATGATGCAATTATAAATTTATTTTAAATCGGCTGATGTTTATTTAGGTTGCTATGGTAAATTTAAGTTCGAAAAATGTTATCATCATTATAATTAGGAAAACAAATTAAATTTGTAACATCATTTTTTTTTTATTAATGGATTTTAAAAAAGATTATTTAGGTTTATTTTAACATCCCACAATTGAAAAATGCATAAAACTATTAAGATGCGCGTAACATTCTGTACATAACCAAGACAGATTTGGTTAATTTTCCCGGCTATTTATTATTTCCTGGTACCACATACCATTACGCCATTTCCTCACAACTAATAGTTTTTTACCAATTTCCATCCAGATAACTGTAAGTTGGTTGTAAAAATTCATGCCTTTATTTTTTTTTAACTATAGCAAAATAATTTATAAACGACAGAGATTGGCACAGAATCAACAACGTATTCCCCACATTGTTTACACAATAGTGGCCCTAACGATTTAGGAAATCACAAGTCTTTCTTTCTTGTTAAAATTTACAATGACAAAAAAAAAAAACATGCTGGTTTTGCCTGAAAAATAGTCAAGTAAATATCAAGAAAATTCTAAAAAACTTTTCTCATTGTTAAGAGGCCCGGGCAGCAGAGTTTATTTCATAAAATAGAAATGGCGAAATCTAAGGAATAGGTAGAAATCTCCAAATGCCTAACTTAACATATAGGAAGATGGTCCTAGGTCGTCGATTTGGCTATATCTATCTATTGTTGAATTGCGTTCTCTACATGTCAAAGTTGTATGGAACATAGCAAAGCACCAGATTTGGTTGCCAACTAAACCAATGGGAAAAAGCCTTCCATTGTAAGATGATCGCGCATTATATCTTGATCACTTACGATCGCCTAGGTCCTAGCACCCTACCAATGGACATTAATTGCATCCTCTGCAGCTGAGAATCTTTTGTTACGGAATTACGTAAGCAGTTTCAACTTTAGGTCTAATTGAGATTCTTCAGGCTCTGGTTTGAGACGTTTTAATCACACAATATAATATGATATATTAGGATATAACATAGCGTTTAGAAATACATTAAATCAATTTTGTAGCCTTTTAAAGCGACAATTCTATTATTAAAACAAATCTGAACCTAAAATATTTTGAACGTATTCAATACGTAAAAAGCTAGATTTTCTTTTACTACATATTCTTCTACTTCGTATTATTTCAATTTCATATTGTTTTAATTTAGATGATCAAAAAGCTGTTACTTGTTTTTAATTTTTAAAGAATAGAGGAGTATATTCAAATACAGTGGATCCACACATTGTTTGGTCAATGCAAGATCCCAAAAACCAAACGCAGATGCTACAGAAATTCATGTTCAAGTTCATGTGCTCAAGAATTATGTATTCTTGTGTGTAAATGCAAATACTTCTGAGAAATTGTTCCACATTTCACACAGCTGAAGAAAGCACAAATAACGCCGAGTCATACGTTTTCTGTTGCACTCTCTATTAAATATTATTTCTTTTCCATTTAACTTTATTTCACTTTACATGCTTCCTAAATCATAATAATGGATTAACACTGTATGAAAAGAAAAATATGAAATACAACCATTTTGGTGTCTTAAAAGTTAAATTACCTTTTAATTTAATGCAAGAATATTTTCTGCTTCTACTAAAATTAAACTGTTAAACATAATTTTACATAAGTTACTAAAATGAAATAATTCGAATAAAAGGTTTATTTTGTAGGGATGTTTAATACACCATATATTAATCTTCGTTTTATGTTTCATTTAATTTTTAAGACAAATTATTTCTAACAGGCTATTAAAAGCAAAAAGGTTACTAAAAGAAAAAGGGAAAATACTTTTCAAGGATAATGAATGTTATGTGCGCTCATTAATAAAAAAAAAAAGTCTAGCAACAATTATTATTTTTTAAATTAACAATTAATTTAGCGTAACATAAATTTCAGTGAATCAGAAACTATTTACTTTTCTATTTTCAACATAAAACATAATAAATACTTTTTATGGTTAATGTAAAATGTTGAAATGGCGATCTAAAAAAATCAAGGAAAATGAAAACAAAGAAAATCCAAAATACTCACATTCAGAAGTCAAAGATTAATCATTTTGTATGAATAACAAAAAAATCTGCTAACATAAGCACTAAACATGTTTATTATTTCAAAACTCAAAAAATTATAATTAATTAAATGTGTTTATTCCAAAAATGAAAGTAACCTAAGATAGTTTATTATCAGAAACTTGGGACTAGCAGCTGCACTCACAAGTTACCGTGAATAAGTAATATGCGCAAGCGCCAGTATATCTCCAGGTGGTGTCTGGATCGGGAAGGGAATCTCCAGCTGTGAAGCTGTTACCTTGCTGTTCGATCAAAATGGTCGTTCTGTCAGTGTTTGTCAGTAATGTTTGTAAAATTTAGTGCAATTCTAGTTTTTAACATTTATGGCCTTAAAAATTTGGCAATTCTTTATTTAAAAGATGCAAAACAGTTTCAAAACGAAAGAAATGTTTATTGTTCGGGCATTGGAAAGAATTTTAAGCGATAAGGATATAAGAAGATCTCATCATTTACAATTGAAAAGAGCTTGTGAGGTGGCATTAGGTAATGTTACATAATTTAAACTAAATTCGTTTCAGTTTTTCCCTAGAAATTATATTCTCTCATAGATTATTACTATTCACCGATGCTAGATACAATCTCATCGAGCTTATTGCGTGATTTAGTGTAGAACTTATTTTTATCAAGTAATTTGTTTTAATGTTTTTTTGCATACAAATAATTTTTCATTTAGAGCAAATTTAAAAAATAAAATAAAATTATATGTTTTTGGAGCTATATATTTTGTTCAACAGTTAACAAAAAATTTCCAAAATCATTTACGTTTTTTTTTTTCAAATCAGAAAAGGTATCAAAACTTTTACTTCTGTTTTGATTTTATTTATAGTTTGTAAATTTAATAATTATTCTTATCCTTTGTCAATTTCTTTCTTTACGTAAAAGAAAATATATATACATTCAACTAACCTTGAAAACTTCATTTTCCATTATCTGTTTTTCCAAATATGTTTGCAGTGCAGTTATTATAAAATTACGTGTATAAGTTGTGTAAATAAACTATTTACTTCTTTTAAAATTAATGATCGAGTGTTGAAAAAAAGTTTTTAATACTATAGAATAATTAGTCTACAATAACGATGAATGATTATTTTTTTAAGATTGCCTATAATTCTAAAAATCGAAAAAGAAATGAGCAATAAAGTGAAACATTGACTACCATAAATGGGTAATTTTAATTATTAGATTTTAGAATTAGAAAAAATAAGAAATAATCTCTGAAGAGAAATGGAAAACATGAAGCTCTTGAGTACTATGATTTGGTTTCATTTATATTTGTGAATAACAAGGTACGTTTAAATTCAGTTTTTTCTTTTTAATTTGTTTTAGATGAAATTAGAAAAGAATTGAAAGAAGGTGATTTAGAAGATCGAAATAGTTCTTCAACTTTACCTTTACCAAAAGAAAATAATGATATAGTTTCTGCTGAAAAATATTTTCTTCCATTTGAACTAGCATGTCAAAGCAAATCATCACGGATTGTGGTTACAGCTTTAGATTGTTTACAGGCAAGCCTTTAAAAATATATTATTTTTTATTATTATTATTATAATCTTTCACATAAAAAAAAAAGAATAGAGAGATTCAACCTTCTATAAAATCAATAACTATTATGGCATCGTGAGTCTGACCTAAAAAAAATCGCTTGTTTCTTTTACAACAGTTCTTAAAGTTCTCGTAAAACTTCTTTAAACACCAAATATTTAGTAACAAACTGACATCTTACCTTATACCATTTTGTAGAACCGTTCATTATTCTGAAATGTCTCTTAGGGCTAAGCGGAAATCTATCCCTTCTGAACTGGTCAAATAAACAGAACGTCCTAAAAAGAATTTCTCTCCATAAATTATTCAAATAGAAATTGCAGATCTATGAGAAAAATCTATGGTAGATCAAGAAAATCCTTTTTAAAAAATGTAAAAGGTGATTTACAGTGGGCGTGCCATTTTTCACACAAAAGAATTTTTCATTACCGATCTCAGGTGCCTTAGAAGTGTGCATAAACGAAATAAATATAGTTTTAGCTACCTAGGATTGTACATTTTTTTGATTGGAGTAATCTGGTAATCTCAAAAGTGTTATGTTTTATAAAAAAGAATATTATTTGAAGGGTACTTTTCAAAAACTAACGATACTTGGTAATAACATTTCTTTGTTTTTAACCTCTACGTTGAAATATGTTCGTACATTTAATTAAAACAATTGCAGATATAGGCAGTTATTTCTCTTCAAAATTCAATATTTTGTAACAATTCTGATATTCACCATAGTTTCATTAAAATTAAACAAATAGGTTATTAAAAAAGATTGGACAAATAAAAATTAATATCTTACATTTTGCAACATATTTGCTGTTATGACGAAATCGATCCAGTGTGACTCATACGTTTTTTTGTTTACTCTTTAAAAAAAAAACACTTATTTTTCTTTTAAATGTAAAATTTCATTTATTTATTGTTACTTACTCCTTAACATGTCAGGGGAGTATCGTGATATGGGATCACTTTCACTGGCAATACGCCTTCCTTTAAGATCGCCTTCGTCTTAAAAAAAAAAAAAGTGGTCTATAGGATAATTTTCTCGATTAATGTACCTTCCGTATATCACTCTAACACTTGTTTGAAAATCACAGGAAATTCACGAGTTCATATTTTTGTTATGAGTAAGTCCGCTCATCGGATATCTGACTAACTTACAAGTGAAAAATTCTTCCTACAGGAACTACCATTTTATAATATTTTTCCCCAAACATTGTTTTTTTTTTTTTTTTTTTTTTTTGTGAGAGAGAGAGAGATTTTCCCTAAAAACTGTTTCATGTTCTTAAAAAATTTGAATTATTTGAGTTATTACAAACATTTTAGACTTCCTTTTATTGTGCCGTTTTGAGTGAACAGGCTTACCACTTAAATTACATTAGTAAGTATGTAATGAATTTTTAAAATTTCAAGTTCAAAACATAGAATAAAAACATAAGTGCCATATAGCCAAATGGATTTTTCACTTGCTTTTAGATTTTCTGGAAAAAATGCATCCTACGATTTTATCATAATTACGAAATAAGTATGTTACATATTAATTAAATCGATTAATCGACTAACCTTAAACTTTCATTAAAATACGTATGCGTAAAATAGTTTGTATAGGAAAATTCAGCAGTTCTCGAGTTAAGGTTAGGAAGACATCCATCTAATGTTTACCTTTTGATGTGTGCTTTTAAGAAACCTATAATCATGTTACAAATAATTAAATATGTTTTAAAAATTTCAAAGTTTAAATCTTTGTACCTTGAAAATTATTATTTCGTCCTTGTTAAAACTAATTTTTTTTTTTTTTTTGTAACCGCGTAAAACTCGGTAATACTATTTTGCGTAATTAAACTTTTTTTTAGATATTATTTAGAATTATTTTAATGTTATCTTTAGCTATCTAATAAGTAAAATTAACATCAAATAATTGTGATTCTAAAAAGTATAAAATTGAATGAAATATATATTTTTTTTAAATAACGGAGATAAACTTGTAATTACTTTACTATAAGATGTGAATCCTTGAATTTTTTGGAACTCTTGACCCAAATTTTAACATTTGTTTACATTTGCTAGATAATTATTTTAAATGTTAGAAATTGAATTTTTCTCCGTTAACATTTTTTGTGTAAGATACTTATGAATGTAAAGCAAAAAGTCTTAAGTAGTCTCAACGAAACTGCTAAAGAAATTTCTTTGTACTTTCACTTACATGATTTTTCTCTTTCTTTTTATATTATTTCTTATATTTTCTTTTTTTCCTTCATTAAAATCGTGTAGATAATCGATTTGGAGTTTTTACCAAAATTATACGGTTTTTGAGGTACTCTGTGCCCGAAAAAATTTGTGTGTTTTTTGTTACGAAAAAAATGGTTGGCGCCTGTCTCTTTGAAAAATTCAAAACGAAACATGGCTGGAAGTTCATGTAGAAATATTTCGTTTTGGTGCCAACAGAGGACACTATTCAGCATATTTTGACATTTTGAGATTGCCTAACGATTGTATTTAAACTTATTATGGTGATCATGATCACAAAATTATGAATCTAATAATTTATTTATAATTCCCGCGTTCTGAAAAATTCAAATAGGGTTATTTCTGAAATAGTAATTGTGTAGATTCCTTCTAAAGTGTCCAATTTGTATTTTTCACATAATGTACAGTATTCTACCTTAAAACTATCGATTGATTTTGATCGATTATTGAAGACAATTCCTCAACTGCAAGTACTTTTTAATTCAATGGACTGTTCATAGTTTTGTGATTTTTCTAGAAAATTCACTTCTAATGTTTCCGTAAACATGTATTGCATTACGTTCAGGTAGATTTTGTGCTTTTACTTTTATCATATTTCTTAAACAATTAGTTGAGGCTGTAAGTTAGATTTCAGTATAATGAAATTATTTACAAAGTTTATATTAGAGTTGAAAATATATTTTTGTGTATAAATACTTTGAGAATAATATTAAAAGAAAATCGTGTGAGTGTTTCCGGTTGATTAAAAAAAACAAAAAATAGAGAATTTTTCCATCTGAGTAAATTCTAGAAAAAGTCCTTGAATATATATTAGTTCTAAAAACATTCATCGTATTTGAAAGGATTCCTCTGTATGTTTATTGTTTCTGTAGTACCGTTATTACCTGGTAAGTAAGGTAATTATCTTTATTAGGCATACAAATTTGATTTTCTTGATTAGCAAAATGCGTATTTAAATTTTTTTATAGATACCGTGAATAATTAATTTATAGAACACAGAGATATTTAGTATTTTTACTTTTCTGTTGCTATTATTAAGGAGGAGGTTTGCGATCTTAAATTTGCAAAAATTGTGTTTTCACGGGAAGTAAAAAATGTTTCGAAGTCTCGAGAATATAAAAATTGTTTATCATATTAACATTATTATTACATTCATTTCATTATTTCAATCCCATTATTATTACAGTTAACTTTAATTTCATCGATTTTTCTCGAGTTGCAATTTGTTTCATATAGTTTTCTTTCGTGTGTATTTTAATTTTTGGAAAAAGTGAAAGAGGGTACCGACAATAATTCTTTAGGTGGTGATTAGGTGTCCCAAAAGTGGTTCACCTGTTTAAGAATGGGCGTATACCTATTGATTGACTTGATTGAAGTCCAGAAATACCTTCCACACTATCTTCTGGAAGATTTCCTGGGTTAAAAGAAATAAATATATTCTTGTGCGTGGAAATATTGGTCTAACGATTCGGAAACATGTTTAAGAATAGTCAGTTGCAACATCTTAATTGGTTTAAGCCTCGCAGTCTTTGAGAAATCTTCAGGAGTAAAGTACCATACTAGAAAAAAAAAAAAAAAAAAAAAATTCTTCCTCTTTGATGCAATTATGACTACGCATCAGTTTTCGATTATTTATTTGCATTACTGTTTAGTTTTGTATTTCATTGTGACTCGTATTTTAGTTTGGACGTACGCTCATTAAAACCCAAGAAGGAAATTCTGATGCGGTTCTTGCGTTATTCCAGTTGGAAGGCGCTAGTGGTACCTGGATATCATTCTCCTTACAATTTAATGCTGCTTGACTGATGCTTGTAGAATTTAGTTGTTAACTTTTCCATTCTACACAAACCTACTTACAATCATTTTGGTAACGGGGTGCGCTAGTTTTGAATACAATTTTAGGAAACGTATTCGAGAAAATCTAGAAATCTCTTAAGTTATCCGGATCTTCCTACTGTTGGATTTTGACCTGTGTACTTCCGATCGAATCTTATCCACAATACTACGTACAAAAAATCAGTACACCAGTAGTATAGGATTAAAATTGATCTTACATGTTTACAGAAACTAATTGCATATGGTCACCTGACGGGAAATGTACCAGACTCTACAACCCCTGGAAAACTACTTATAGATAGAATTGTGGAAACTATATGTGGCTGTTTCATTGGTCCTCAGACGGATGAAAAAGTCCAATTGCAGATTATCAAGGTGAGTTATAATTATGAGAATGTAATTCTGAGAATTTCTTTTCTTTTTTTGTTCTGTTCGCCAAAATGAACAAAAATTTAGTGCACTATATTGCTGAAGAATAATCGATGTTGATTTTCTGATTTTATTCCGTTTTGCTTTTTTCTTTTTAGTTTAAACGCTTTCAAAATAAGGTTTCATGTTCTTTATTTTAACGCGAAATATCAATTTTACATAATATTAGCTTATGTAGCATCTATTAATTTAAGGATTGGTAATATATTGAATGAAGAACTCGTGATGGGGGGCTGCCCAGAAAGTCCCTACGCCTCCGCAGACCTAAGGGTGAAGAAAGCGTCCTGCCCTTTAATCCCTTGATCGCAGCTAATGGCTGTGACCGTCCTTCCTACATACGCTTCAGTAAGTTACTAGAAATGGAGAAGTTGTCCTTATTCCTAGGTTATCAAATCAAATATGTGTAGTTTCATTTTTTTTTTATATATATAAATGTATTCCCGTAATTTAAGGCATCGATGCTCCTCTGACTCTGATTTTCCAAATGTTATTTTTACTACAGCCTGCGATCTTCAAGTATGATTGCATCTTTCCACCCACCTTGGACAAGTCTACATACTTACCTGTATTCACCTTACCATTATTACAGGCAGTACTGACCGTATCCACATCGCAGCATGTCGAGATCCACGAAGGCACAGTACTGTTGGCCGTCCGAACTGTCTACAACATCTACCTAGCCAGCAAGAATCTAATTAACCAGACCACGGCCAGAGCTACTCTAACCCAAGCGATTAATGTCATCTTTTCCAGAATGGAATCTCAGGCTGTAAGTAAAAGTTCACGCTTGTGAGGAGGTTAGTCCTTAACCTTGAGATAGGTTAAATTAAGTTCTGCTTAATTGTTATTGTATTGTTTGCAGGCGGATGAGATGGACAGACAAAGAGATATCACTGAGGAAGCAGAGCCAACGAGTACGGAAGTAGTGACGCAGATTCTTAACGATATTGTTGATAGTATTCCTGGTAGGCTATTTGACATCCTTTCTCTTACAGTATTTATATTGGTCGCAACCAATGTAGCGTTTGAAAAACTGAATTCGTTTTAGGCATCGGTTAGAATTCATAATAAAAAAAATAACAGTACCTTCATTGTACCAAATTTACATATTAGGTTCCCGAAGAGGATGATGAAACGAGTTAGGGAGACAACATCAGTCACAAGTTCAACCTGAAGGCGTTCTGTAAAATAGAAAAGTCGGTGAAAGCGTAGAGAAGCCCTTAAAACTAAATTGAAACATTTTTACAGCTAAAAATCTTTTAAAAAAAAGTTTAGGACAAAGAGTTTTCAAATTTATTAAATGTAAAAAATATTGTAAAGTTTTCCCTTTTTTTCTATTTATTTGAAAAACTTCAACTACAATTAGTGACTGCCACTAGTTATTAATAAAAGTGGGTTCGTAAAGAATAGAACTCGCTAAACTTATAGCAAATCTGATTTATTAACACAGTAAAATTACTAACATTATTAACATTTACTAGCAACTATTACTATTCACTACAGTCACAACAGTTTACTGTTACGACACTTACTACATAAATACACAATAACAACTGTTCAACGACTGGACTACTGGTCCGCACTGCACTGAATTGCACTAGACTCGACTGCTGCACTAGCAAAACTCAACTCAACTCAATTCCTTACTAAACTGCTTACTCACTAACTGGAAAAACTCTGAAAGACTCTGTAAAACTCAACTGACTGCTCCACTCAGTTGACTGACCGCCTCAAGGGGCTTACTCTGAAGAACACTCCTCCTGACTGGGGGGCAGCTCATTTGGTTTTTTTTTTTTACAGTAGTGGAACGTTCTAGAGTTCGCCAGAAACTTACAGAACCATCTAGGCCTTTCTGTCTGGCCCTGGTAAGTCTAGACTTCCAACTTTTGTTAGCCCCTCCTAGCGGCCTCTCAACGAACGCTGCATCCCTCTTAAAAGTCGCCGCCAAGTTCACTTCGTTACAATATTATAAAGTCAATCTCCTATAGTCAGCAGTTGGGGTGCTTTCTAATTAATGTTAAAGAAAATATTTACAAAAAAAAAAAAAATTAAATTTAGCAAACTCACTAAAAGTTAGCCTAAGATTGAAATTTATTATCTAAATTGAATTTTATAATTTCTACAGTTAACGAAACGACTGTCCCATCTTTGGAATCGCCCACGGCTGCTGCAATCGTTGAAGAAGTTGAATCACCTGTAGCTCCAGAAACCCCATCACCTAGTGAAGTATTAAACAGGGTACCTTCACAGGTAATATATAATTTTTGATTGATAATAAGGGGAGATGTGCTTTGAATATGTGCTTGGATGTTGTTTTTTTTTACGTGAATTTTACGCGCCTGTATGTACGTAAGTCTGTAAGCAGGCGTTATTATCTTTTTTTCCCCCCCTCCTTTTCAGGACAGTATGGACGCTGCAGACTCAACAGGTAGTGGCGAAACAGGCGATTCCCAAAAGATTCAAGCCCAGTTTTCCCATATTCTACAAAAGGATGCTTTCCTTGTATTCAGAGCACTGTGCAAACTGTCCATGAAACCATTGCCAGAAGGAAATATTGATCCCAAGTATATAGAATTAATACTCATCATTGAAATATTTTTATTTACTTTTTCATCTTGGAAGCATTTATACAACAAATTTTTTCTTGTTTTTTTCTAGATGTCATGAGTTACGTTCGAAAATTCTATCATTACATTTGCTTCTATCAATTTTACAATCAGCTGGGCCTGTATTCAGAACTAATGCAATGTTTGTTTCGGCCATTAAACAGTACTTGTGTGTGGCGCTGTCAAAGAATGGTGTATCTTCAGTGCCACAAGTATTTCAGTTGTCGCTTTCAATTTTTCTAGCACTTTTAGACAAATTTAAGATGCATCTCAAGATGCAGATTGAGGTAAGTTGTAAAAAAAAAAAAGGTATATTAATCATGAATATATAGGTTTCGAGACCCGTAAATTATTCAATTAAGGTTTCAAAATTGGCGAGGAATCGGTCAAATGTAAACAGCTCAACTCAGTCTTTTTTGCCAACGTTTCGACAAATACAGAAAACAATATATTTGTCAAAACGTTGCCAAAAAAACGTTTTGTTTTTATTTTACCGATTTCTCGCCCAATTTTGAATCCTTAATTATATTAATCATGTTATTTAATTTATTTTTTTAAAACTATTATTCTATCCCCTTCACCCGTTAGTGGCTCCATCTCTTTCGAAAGCACGTCTGAGCAATGCACAGATAGATCACTTAAATGTTAAAATTTAAGGGCATCATTGTTACTACAGGGCTTTTTTCAGTTTTAAACTTAGTAGTATATCTACAATATAAACTTACAATAGAATTTCTTGACATGTTATTGTAATCGGTTACATCAGTTTCTTTGCAATTTATTAGTTGTTGCCAAAAAAAAAAAAAAAAATTTAAGTTATAAAGGAGGATTTGCACTATATTTTAAAGAAAATTTGGGAATTTGATCTTAATAGAAAAGGAGAAAAAAAAAAAAAAAAAAAAAAAAAATTGTCAAAGTTGGGTGTTTTTCAACGTTACGCTTTTTCGTGCAGTTTTTGATGGTCAACCCTTATACAACTGTCCTACCGGACAGTTTTGATACTACTGTGCAGTATACCGGATTTTCGCGAAAACATAACCCCTTGTAACCTCCTGATTTCCTGAAATTTTTGAAGTACGATTTGTTTTATTAGATTAGATCAATTCAAATTAAATGAAAAACGTATTTTTCTCTACGTTTTAAATACAGAAATTTAGTTTCCATCTGCCAGCCAGTAAAAGCGCTTATTTGTGTTTTTTTACCTAAGTTTGCTACCATTTTGTAACATAAGGCCTTACTTTTTATTATTATTTTTTTTTAAGATCCTGCACTATCCTTTTTATGATGATCAGTAACTGTGGTTTGTTAAAAAAAAAAGAATTTAAAAATATTTATAAAACGTAAATTTACAGGTATTTTTCAAGGACATATTTTTAAATATTCTTGAAACTTCAAGTTCCACTTTTGAACATAAATGGATGGTAATACAAGCTTTAACAAGAATCTGCGCCGACGCACAAAGTGTGGTGGACATGTATGTGAATTATGATTGTGATTTGAGTGCTGCAAATCTATTTGAAAGGTTTGTCCTTTTAGTTCGTTTTTGTGACAGAACAAATTAATTTCACTGTTTTGATTACAATCTTGACTTTATTTTGTTTAGATTGGTAAACGATCTGTCAAAAATTGCACAAGGTCGTCAAGCTCTGGAACTAGGTGCTACACCAAATCAAGAAATGTCGATGAGAATTCGCGGATTAGAATGCTTGGTGTCCATATTGAAGTGCATGGTTGAATGGTCCAGGGATTTGTATGTCAATCCAAATATGAACACCAACTTAGGTTTGTTTCATTTTCTTGCTTTTATTCTTTGATTTTAACAAAATTCGGCACATGGACTATGCACAACTTTTATGGTTACCCACTGTAACCGAATATTTACTAACCAACATACAAAAGTATATGCTTTTTTTTTAAAGTTCCTTAAGCCGAGAGTGACTAAGCTTGTGAATAAAAATACAAACACATTTTGAGCAGGTTTAGAGGGTAAGACTACACATGAAGATTCTAGTACTCCAAAGACCAGCCTAAGATCTTATGGTAGTGTCAGTTCTTTGGGAAGTGAATCCGGCGGAAAACAGGATGTTCCGCAACAATTACAACAGTTGAAACAACAGAAGGAGATCTGGGAAGCCGGAATTGAAATGTTAGTAGGACTCTGTAAAAAATTTGTATCTTTTATTGTATTTTTTTGCATTGGCTGCCGCCATACAGCCAGCATCGTCTAGGAGCTTATCACTAGAGTATCACTCACTCTCCATTCTTACTTATAAATACATTCGCTTCACACATTCATCTCTCTACTATTGCCATCATTCATTTTATTGCCAGCCATTTCTTAAATCTTGTATTTTATTTTATAGGTTTAACCGATCTGGAAAAAAAGGTGTAATATATCTACAAGAGCAAGGAGTTCTAGGCAAAAGTACGGC
Source organism: Rhodnius prolixus (assembly GCF_049639745.1). Lineage (NCBI taxonomy): Eukaryota > Metazoa > Arthropoda > Insecta > Hemiptera > Reduviidae > Rhodnius > Rhodnius prolixus. Next base: position 66,785,968 of record NW_027411581.1, read on the forward strand.
GGAAGTTGCAGAATGGTTACATTCTGATGAAAGATTAGATAAAACCGGTGTAGGTGATCTGTTAGGAGATAATACAGAATTTGCTAAAGAGGTACCATTTTAATATTAATTGCTATTAACTTATGCGGTACTATTTTAATAAAAAAATTAACAAAAACTAATATTTGCCTTTATTTTTTATGTTTAATTCTAGGTTATGTACAGCTATATAGATCAGATGAATTTCCAAGGAAAGGATTTGGTGTCAGCATTAAGACAATTTTTACAAGGTTTCAGACTACCCGGAGAAGCGCAGAAAATTGACAGATTAATGGAAAAATTTGCTAGTAGATATTGTGAATGCAATCCCAAGTAAGAACTTTTAAGTTTCTCCTTTTCTATGCAATCTGATTTCCTTTCATGACCATAAAAATTCCTTAAATGATTTTTATCTTTTTATTTTCAGTAACAGTCTATTCGCAAGCGCAGATACGGCCTATGTGTTAGCCTATTCCATCATCATGTTGACCACAGATCTTCACTCTCCACAGGTAAATTTCAAAATAGGCAAGAAAAAAAAAACCCTCCCATTGTTTAAGATATCTGTGAATATAACTGTATTCTAATACAAAAATATTTCTTTTGATTATCACTAAAATTGAAATTAACGTATGCATCTCTATCTGTGTCAGGTGAAGCATAAAATGACCAAAGAGCAATACATAAAATTAAACCGTGGTATTAGTGATTCTGAAGATTTACCTGAAGAATACCTAAGTAATATATATGATGAGATCGCTGGCCATGAGATTAAAATGAAATCAACCAGTAAGCCTGGAAAACAAGGTAGGTGATCATATTTTTTTTAAATTCTCTACTCTCCTCTTTTAGAACTTAGTTTTTCATTGCGTGTTTTATGAGAATATCGTTGATTTTTATACCATCATAGCAACCTGTGATTTAACCGTTTCTGACCTGAGTTTTCATTTTTTATTCGTCATCAATGATTGATTGATTCATCAGTTAGATGGTGAGAATTTAACTTCTACTATGTTTCTGCTGTATCAATCAAATTGCTTACAACTCCAACGAGGATAGTTATAGAGGACAGAATATAGTGGAATAAAATTCTTTGAAAGAAATGATGAATCAACTTCCTCTGATGAGAAAGAAAATCGGAAACCTGTCAAAACATGAATGCCAAGATGGATACAATCAACAATATTCTCCGCCACTGCGTGCTCAAACACATTTTTAACTCGTTTACAAGAACATTATACTCGTAAACCCAATTGCTGAAGAGATAAGATTTAAGACTTTTAAGGAATTTGAGACGGGGCGAAATTTGTGGGGGAGGGGGGAAACTAAAAGTTGGTGATTTATTGATCGATACTATTAAAGATACAAAAATTTAATTTAACTCTATAAATACTAATTCTAAATACATATAATTATTAATCATTAATACGTTTATTAATTTTAAAAATGCTGTCTATTGTTTAGGAAAACATCAAGGTAAGGTAATTTTATTATTGGATTTGTTGCTTTGATTACTATTGATTTGATTGTTTTGATTACAATTGATCGATTGCTTTGATTACAATTGATCGATTGCTTTGATTGCAATCGATTGATTGCTTTGATGAATGTACAAAGTTTTTTTTTTTATTCAGTAAATAGTAGAATTAATAAAATTAAGGAAATAAATATTTTATAGTAATAGCTAATGAGAAGAAACGTAAACTATTGTGGAATATGGAAATGGAAGCAATATCCACAGCGGCTAAAAATCTGATGGAATCTGTTAGTCATGTTCAGGCTCCTTTCACTTCCGCCAAACATCTGGAACATGTGAAACCAATGTTCAAGGTAGTTTTTCTAATTTTAATTTTATTCCCTAAATTAAATAATGAGATTAGAATATTATTTTAATGCAGTATTATTATTTATTTGTATCGACAGTTGTCTTGGACACCATTCCTGGCTGCTTTCAGTGTCGGCCTACAAGATTGTGATGATGCGGAAATTGCAGCACTTTGTCTTGAAGGTATAAGGTGTGCGATCAGAATTGCTGCAATCTTTCATATGACGGTAAATGATTTTAAATTATTAAATAGAACTTATCGTCTCTATATTCTTTGATGAGTCCTTGAAAATAGGTTATGATAATTAAAACACAATAAGCGTAGCATGGTTTTTCCATTAAACTAGTATAGTGATACTGTCAGAAATGTTTTTTTTTAAATTTATTTTGTAATTTACAATCTTATAAGTATATACAATAAGTAAATAGGATGTAAATAAGATGAACAGGTGCGGGAGGAGAGCAGGAGGAGAGAAGCTACCCAGCGGTAGCACTCTCTAGATGAGAGAGTGGAGTGTGAAGAGGAGAGATAGGAGAGTAATGACGTTTTAGTTCTTCAGACAGTAAGGAAGTCACCACGGGGCCACTGGCGATTCAGTCGGCGAGTAGGATTGTTAGGAATGTCAGAGGAGGCGAGAGACTGTACAAGAGGATTTGAGCAAGTAGAGAGAGCAGTATGGAATTTTTGATATTTAGTCTTGGCCAGGAGTACGAAGGGAATGTTGAGGTCGTTGTGAAGAGTGAGGTTAGTCACCGTAGAAAGGAGCGTCAGCTATCTGTCGGCAGTAGTTTTGACTGAAATGTCCTGTACTGTCCTGTATGTTTTGTAGGTTTGGCTGATCCCCAACAGCTCTAGTCCTGTAAGTCCACATAGGTTTTGAGGCTAGTGTTGTATATTAATCGTTTGAGTTCAATTTGTAATTAGGAGCGCCGTCCAAGTAGTCTATAAAGCAGTTGCGCCCGTTTTGCGTCATTGCTTGTCTTTTAAGTCTAGTGTTGTGGGTTCCACGTGAGTCTTTTGTCTATGTAGGAGCCCAAGGTAATGTTTTTAATTAATTCTTTATGCCCATTGTAATTTATTTTATTTTATTTTGATTTAAAACGAAACAGCTGGAAAGAGATGCTTACGTACAAGCATTGGCTAGATTCACCCTGTTAACAGCGAATTCACCAATCACAGAAATGAAGGCCAAGAACATTAATACAATAAAAACATTGATAATGGTGGCTCATACTGATGGTAAATAACTTTAAATGTTTTTTTGGTTTTTGATTTTTATATTCAACCATGACTTGTTTAAAAGAAAGGAAAATGTGAACAGGTAATTATTTGGGAAGTTCCTGGCTGGATATAGTGAAGTGTATCTCACAACTAGAGTTGGCCCAGATGGTCGGCACATCCATTCGACCCCAGTACTTTGCCAATAATAAAAATGCGGATACTTTGGCTTTGAAACTTAATCTTACCTCTCTTGATCGTAAGTAGTTCTTATTTTGAACTTATTTACAAAGTATTTTAGATTATTGTCACAGACGTACCTAAGATTTTTTTTATTTAATTTATTTCAGCTAGCGTTAAAGAATCAATCGGTGAGACTAGTTCTCAGAGTGTCGTAGTGGCTGTAGATCGAATCTTTACTGGTTCTATGAGGCTAGATGGTGATGCAATAGTAGATTTTGTTAAAGCACTTTGTCAGGTGTGTACAATTTTTTTGGTACATTACATCCATTGTATCCATTATACATTAACCCATTTTTTTTCTTTTGGTACAGGTGTGCTCAGAAGAATTATCTCATTCGTCCGGACCTAGGATGTTTTCATTACAGAAATTGGTAGAAATTTCTTATTATAATATGGGTAGGATCCGTTTACAGTGGTCCAGAATATGGCAAGTAAGTAATGGTATTCTTTGGAGGACGACTTCTTCTTTGGTTTCACGTTAAGAACACATTAATTTTCGTTATTGTTTATGATTTGTTTAAAAGTGATGAAAATTAGTAATTTATTGTCATACAAATAAAAATGAACTATTTCCTGGATATCTAATAAAGGAATCAATCTACATTATAGATTATAAAAGATAAATATCATGTTTTGTTCGTAAAGGTGACGACAAAATAGTTAGGTTAACTTCTTAATCTGTTAAAGTCAATTAAATGTTACTAAAATTTGAATATTCCCTAGAAAATTTGTCAATTATAATAGCAATAGATAGAGTTACGAGAAATGCTCACCAGATTCCATTTCTATTTAGGTACTTGGAGAGTTGTTCAACACCGTTGGATGTAATTCTAATGAAGATATCGCCATATTTGCTATAGATTCTTTACGACAATTATCAATGAAGTTTATAGAAAAAGGAGAATTTCCAAATTTTAGATTTCAAAAAGATTTCCTCCGTCCATTTGAACATATCATGAAGAAAAATACGTTAGTATTTTAATTTTTAAATTTGTTTTTATTTTCCCCATTAGTTGTAAATAGTGGAGAATTTGTTGGTAACATTGATTGTAATTTTAAAAAGAATTTGATTGTTCAGAAATCTGAGCCTTTTTGCTTATATACATAAAATGTTTTGTATCATTCACGGATTGTTATGATTCGCCCGGATTAGTTTCATATTATTGTGTTGCAAGATGCAGCAGATTTATCGAGTGTAAACAATCGAATGTTCTAAGCTTGTATCAAGTATAAATCGATATCTTGTATAAATCGATTCATGTATCTACTGCAGTAAATATCTGTACCTCCTGTAATTTGTTCATTATATTTCTTTTGAAAATAAGAAAAAAATCGTTCATTAGCGGTTGTCAAAATTGTTATTACAGTCAGGTGGAATAAAACTTAAAATTGTGTTAGTGGATATATCAAAATTTCATAAAAATACGTGCCAATGATTTTGAACATTGATTACTATCTGTTTGAGTGTTTAGGATTCTATCCAATTTTATATTTTTCATAAATTTCAAAACTACATCATTGTTGCTTATATCAGTTGAAGGCACTAATATTGTTGCACAGCAGTTTTTGGATTACTTTTATTAGTGTAAGTCAAACAAAATTCACTACTCGCGTACCTATTTGATGAATCAGACTGTAAAGATCCGCGACGATTCAGAATTAAAAAAAAAAAAAAAAATTAAGCTATATTCGATAAAATCTAAATTATCCAGCGGCCTAATCATAATGAATGGAATTTTACAGTAACCCAACAATTCGAGACATGGTTGTCCGATGTATCGCTCAAATGGTCAACTCACAGGCACATAACATTAAATCTGGTTGGAAGAACATCTTCAGCGTGTTCCATTTAGCCGCCTGTGACCAGGAACAGTCCATCGTAGAAATGGCCTTCCATACCACGGCTCATATTATTAGTAAGTGAATATTTAAAGTTTATATTCATGTTTTTTTTTTTTTTAATTGTGCCGGATAGTTGTTCTTACTATTTACGATTCCCTTTTTATTTTATTTTTTTCCAGAACATCTCTACAATGAACATTTCAGTGTAATGTTAGATTCATTTCAAGATGCGGTCAAATGTCTATCAGAATTTGCCTGCAACGCCAGTTTCCCTGATACAAGTATGGAAGCCATTCGATTGATTAGATCTTGTGCTGATTGTGTTCACGATAAACCACATGTAAGTTCTTTTATAGTTTTTTTTGTTACCTAGAGGTACCATCAACAAATTTCCCCGAATTTGCTCATTGTGCGCGAACGGATATGAGTACAATGGAATAGTTTTCTATATTTATAACCTTTTCCAATTCAGTGTATATTGTGATGTGACAAGGAGCTGCAAGATGAGGGTTAGGTTTATTTACATAATTCGTGGTATTTCCTGGAATTTAGATTTTAAAATAGCTGACCACATAGAGCAGGTGTAATGTTTAGTTTTAAACTTGAGGAACCCGCCGCAGAAAAGCGCCAAACGATGAAGCAAACTTTTGATAATAACATTTAAGCCAGACGCAAACTTACGTCTTATATTAGCGTTTCATCATCTCTTGATGATGCCAACTGGCTTCTCCCACCAGACTAAGTCAGAAGTGAGATATTTGATTTAGCAAGACTGGCATCAAAGAGCAACAAACTCCTTGGTACTAATTTATGGTACCTGCCAACGTACAGGTAGTTGCAGTATGACGAGCAGTAGCTTCGCTCAGAAGTACTTCTCACATCTATCAAGAAAGACTTGCAGGTAGTTTTGAGGTAAAAGTCCAAGGCGAAGAGCATTACTACGCGCCGAACTTTCTAAGAAGCCTCAAGCGGTACAGATTTCATACGAATTATTCAGGAAGAACTCCTGAGAGGTAAAAAGGAGATTAAAAGATAGTCAGAATGGAGACAAGAGGATGATAAAGACACTCAAGATGGTGATGAAGAAATAATTGAAGCTAAGACTTTCTACAAAGGAAGTGTAAAAGAGGAATAAGAAGAGGGGTGTGAAGGAAAGAAAGTAAAGATGGAGAGCAGAATCTAAAGAATCAGAACTACCATAAAACCAGTTGAATTTGAAGAATAAGAAGAAAAAATCTAATCTGCAGAACTTTAATAATAGCGTCAAGAGTATTCCCTTTCTTTCAATGGTTATCTCTGATGAAGATTAGGTTTATGATTAAAACCCTGAAACAAAGCAGCAATCGTTACAATGGGCCAATCGAAACGTAGAAAGTGGTAAACAGACTACCAAAGAAATACCTCCAGGAAGCTATAAAAATTGGTGTTCCCTGCAGGAATCGGTACACTCCCAAGAAAAACAACACTGCGTGTTAGGTGATGGTGCAGTTCTAAGACCTAATTGATTTTATTGATAGAAACTCTTCGACCTTTCTTTTTTTGTTTTCAAGTTATTCCAGAATTGCTTAAATTGCTGTTATATCTGTTTTATCTAGGTTGTTAGCGAGCATTGGGAAGATAGCGAAGACGGTCCTTGGGTACGAGGATGGTTCCCGTTGCTGTTCGAACTGTCTTGCATTGTGTCCAGGTAACAAATACAGCTTAAATATTACTTTCCTACGTTTGGCGAGTTGTTGCCTATTCACGGTAGATTCGCTTTTAACAAAATTATATCGATGGCAGTTTGTTCATTGTAAATATCAATGTACTTCAGAGGATTGCTTTAAGTTAAGCACTTAGTGATATCCCTAACATGATTGCAGTTTACTACTGTACGATATCCAATCTTAATCTTAAATTGTCGATAAAATAGAAAAAAGAAAAAAATCTTACAGTTAATTGGCTAACTTTACAAAAAAAGATCGTACAGGATTCTGAGAAAAGTTTTAATTAAAATTGAAATCCTGAAACCAAGAAAACAGATGACTCTGCCTAAAGGAGTACTAACCAATATTCTTGTAATTTATTTTCATCTGTCTTTAGACGCTTTGGTAATATGCACATTCTAGGAGAAAACTTTTCCGAGCCTCATACCAGAATTTATTTCCTGTTCTGTCCACAGATGCAAACTGGATGTTCGTACGCGAGCATTAACCGTCCTATTTGACATTGTGAAAACCCATGGACATGCGTTCCGACCTCATTGGTGGTGTGATCTCTTCCAGGTGTTGTTCAGAATCTTTGACAATATGAAACATCCAGAACTACACACAGACGTGAGTATTATAATCATTGTGTTCGTTTTACGTAACTCAAAAAAAAAACAAAAAAATGTAGAAATATGCAATGCATCACAAATGATTGTGTTAATGGAGTATTGTTTTGGATTCTCTTCCATCTAGGAAAAACTTGTTTTTGTAAGGTTTTTGGGTTGAGAATTAAGGAATGGACTTTTATTAAAGTTTCCATCCCAGACTATATCCACAATCCGTCTGGATTCTGGATAGGGGGAATAGTTAACCTCCAGTCAGATTGTGGTGATGTAGTGTCGCCCCATAGGTATTGGCAGTCACTGTACAGATATATCCATGAACGACCCAACAGTTAAACGTGTTACGTGTCTCTAGACATCTTTTCGAGCGACATAAATCTTGAATAAAAAAGGTTTTTTTCTCCAATCGTGAGAAATCATCACCTTTACCACGTATTCATCAAATTTCAGGATATCCGTTGGTGTGCTTAATTTTTTCGATCATCTGTAGTTTTAATTTTTAATGAAACCTTACGCCATCTAACAGCTGGTATAATGGATTGATCCATTAAGACTAATGGTTGGAATGGTCGTGTATGTTAAGGTGGGTTTAAGGCGGCCACAATAGCCGAGCGGTTAAGAGGCGAGTCCTGTATAGCTAAGATGTATTGTTGGTTTAGTGGGTTCGATTCCCCTTGGTTTTTATTTAATGGATAATATGAGAAATTTATAGTAACATATGGTTTGCTAGTCGCCTCCGTCCATGACACCTAATTTGGTAGTTGGACTTAAAGTCTGCCTGAACGTGACTCAGACATTTGATGTCATCCATGATGACACGGTTACAAAGGCAGATAGATTTTTTAAAAATTGACACCATTTTGAAGCATAAATTATTCTCCAAAACAGCCTCATTCTTCCTCCTGCAATTACTTTACTTACTTTTTTTACTAATGTGGGTTTGAAATGGATTGAATGAATTAAGGGGAAGTTAGTCCGTATGGAACATGTGCCGATTTGTGAACGCTTAGTTATTTTATAAACTTAAGGTACATATTATGAACCCTCTCACATTAAGTAAGCTTTTACTAATAAAATGGGAAGTCAAACAAACCTGATCAATCAGATTTTGAAGATGGATGAAAAAACAAAAGCATAAAGAAAAGGAAAACTCGCATGCTGATTGTTGGAAAAAAGAAAAACTATCAAATTGATGAACATTTTCCAAAAAAATTTCTGTATGAACACAAAAAAAATATTCACGAATGTTATTCGACTTCTTTTTTAGAATGTTCTCAATGTAACATCAGTTTGGATTATTATTTATTATTATTAGTGTTTTTATTTGTCCATTAAATTGAAACTTTGCATGTAGTAGAACGGTCACTTTTATGGAAAATATTATTTAAAACAATTTTCTTTTAGTTTTCTTTGAAATATTTGTCTTTTTCTTCTTTTATTTTATTTTTCATTTTATTTTTTTATTTAAGTAGTTTTAGTTTTTTATTTTTGGTTATCTTACAGTCATCGGCTAATGAGAGTAACCAACTTCAGCAGGAAACGCTGCATCCGGGATCTTCAGGACTGACGGTATGTAAAGTCCACTTCTTCACGGATATCTTTTTCTTTTCTTTTTTCATAAATTTTACCTAATTCTCGAATCATTTATTTCTGGGAGGATAAAACATCCAAGAATTAATGATATTAATCACCCAACATTTGTCATCATCTCGTAAGATCCGTTGGATGAAGTAAAGATTTTCGTATACCGCGTGGACGTTCAAGAACTCTTTTTATTTACTTGTCAGGGCAGTAAAACTTTTTTGGGCAGGCAGCTATTCGGGATCTCTCTCTCAAGAAACAAAATGATGGTATTATTTTGTATTCTGGATATATAGGGTGAACCAATAAGTAATGTCCATAGGCCAACTGTGTGTAGTACGTACATCTGAAGTGGCATTCAATGACGTATTAGCCAACTTCATATTTTCTACTGTTCTTGAGTGACGTCACTTAATTTTTTTTTTTTTAAATCATTACTTTTTTTTTAAATTAAAATGTTATTACTCAGAAAGTTTTAGTCCGAGGTTGATTCTGATGACACGGTTAGAAAGACAGATAATTTTTCTAAAAATTGGCACCATTTCGAAGCATAAGTTATTCTCCAAACAGCCTCAATCTTCCTCCTGGATACTGGAAAAATAAAAGTAATAGTTTAAAAAGTGCAATTTGTAACCTTTCTGACTTCCTTATTTTTAAGACAATCTACTTTAAAAACTGCCTACTGGTCTATCTAAAAAGAGTTTTCAATGAATTAAACAACTTAATAAACTAACACTGTTGTTGAGGTGCTCGTGAACACGTTTTCTTGCAAAACGAACGTGATTTCTCGTACGAAGACGTAAAAGGAATCCTGGAAAATGATATACCGCGTTAGAAAGCCGACATTAGCCAAGGAAACTTTTACTAAAAAGTGGCCAGCACCTAGGTCGGATAATGATCACGCAAAGGGCCTAATGAGTTTTTTTCTTAAAAATTTCGATTACTTTTATTTTTCCGAGTATCCAGGAGGAAAATTGAGGCTGTTTGGAGAATAACTTATGCTTCAAAATGGTGTCAATTATTTAGAAAATTTATCGTGTCTTTCTAACCGTGTCAACAAGAATTGAATTCAGACTAAAACTGATCTGAGTATAACATTTTTATTGCAAAAAAAAGTAATGATGTAAAAAAAAAAAATTTTAAGTGACGTCACTCAAGAACAGTGGAAAATATGAAGTTGGCCAATACGTCATTGAACTCCTCTTTAGATGTACTACACACAGTGGGCCTATGGACAATACTTACTGGTTCACCCTGTATAAGTTTCGACAAATTTAAATGATCTTTGAAAACACCAAAACTTCTTTAGCCACTTCCTATATATATATATATATATATATTTAGAATGTGAATTTCCCGAAATTTTCTGTAAATAAGAAATTTTGAGCTTTTATATTTGGTTTAGATTGCCTCAATAAATTTTATAAACTTGGAAGTTTTAGACAACAGATTAATCCGTCCTTCCAGTGATATAAAGTTAACTTGCGTGTTACTACGGATAAAATGAATGCTGGAGATACTGTGCTCGAGTACAATGGATACGGCACGGCCCTAAATTACCCTGTAAAATCTTGAGAGAGAGTTGCTGATCTTCAAAGAAATTTTCAATTCGACTGATCAAAATATAGTTTTAAGCAGGGCCACATTTATAAAGTAAGAATCTTATTTTAAAAGAAAAACAAAATCGAAAAATCCCCTAAACAGCTAACCCAATACCCCCATAGGCAACGCCAATGTGTTGTTGGAGACCCATAGATGTTAATGAAATAAAGGAAGTAGATTGGGTGGGGCCTACTACGGAAGGGGCGGAGCCTTTCACTGCAGAAATCGTACCTTCACTCAGTATTGTAAGTATACCCATCACCTGATTGTTAATATTCCTATATGTAATCATGTTTATCTTAGAATAATCATTCAACTTATTTTATAAGTGACTTTTATCAGAATTTACTTTATTTAGACTTGAAACTTATCAATGGAAGTATCAACAGAAATGGAAATACTTTTCGAAAATATCGGCACAATTTTTCTGCCATCCTTCGTACGAGAATCTTCATTCGTAAAGAGAATATTTCAGTGTGATTCATCTTCATTCAAGGCCACTGAATAGACAATTGGCTGCAGTAGGCTTTCACAAACAAAATGGTTCATTTACCACAAACCGTACTATTAAAACTACTATTTCTTTTCTGTTAGTTTATTTACTTCTGTTTTTCCCTTTTTTGATGTACGTTAGTGTTACGCAAGGAAAATATATAGTGAAATTTCTCTCCGCAGTTCCTATGATTTCCTCCAGATTTTGGTTCTTTTTTCCATTTTCTTAATATTGTTTTAACAAACTGTCCCTCACTTGTATACTATACTTATATTAATCTTCAAAACTTTTGAATTTCAATCATCTACGAAAGCTAGCAAAGCCTTTATCAAGGTTTCAATCCAACCAGTCAACTTTTTCGACCTTGTTGGAAAATGTGTCCCTTATACGTGCATCGTACAAAAAATAAGCGATGTCGAATATATTCGTCAAAACCCAGAGGATGTTTGATGTGAAATTGGGTTGCAATGAAATGACTTTTATACTTTTTTTCGTTATTTATTTCTTGTACATTTATTCATTTACTTATATTAACATAAATAGGAACCAAAAACATCAAAAATAAATTTCATTGCTCTCGAATATACTATTGTTGTTGATCTAGTAACAGCTTGCTACACACTGATTTACTTTCTTCGATCGGACAAAAATATTTTTTCTAAATTACCTTATCATCTCAAATATGCGTTCAAATGATAAAGTGTTACGGAGGAAATCCGGCAAAGAATCATAAAACTTGGGAAAAAACCTGGTGCCACTAAATAAACTAAACAGCTGACTGTCCTTGCATAAATACCAAAATTACAAAGAATGCACACTGCTGCAATTATGCCGAGTAGGTCGCAACATTACAGACCTGGTATTTATAGAAATGAATCCCTGACGACCAGATGATAAAATACAAACAATTATGTAGGGAAATATCTTGGCAGGTTAGTGTAGCAATTTGGATGATTTGCTAAATCTTGAACCTCTGCACATGAGTCAAAAAGAAAGCTCCGCCTCTTGAATACCAGGTAAATAGGGAACAAAAGGATTCTCATCCCGTTTTTTTATTACCAGGCGCGCCACTTACTGCATAGTCTAGCCTAACACAATGTATGAATTCGTTATTGATTCAGTGAAGACTAAGAAAAGACAAGGATACATTTACGAAGACTAATTCATACTCAGCGCCGGATTTTCCTATAGGCTAACTAGGCTTCTGCCTAGGGCCTCAAGATCAAGAGGGCCTACATTCCAATTGTTAGCAACATTAAAATTACACTATTCTAAAAACATAACATATATAATAACATATTGATATACTCGTATATCACAGTAGTGATGTATTTTATTATCTCTCATGTAATTTACAAACTTAAAAATGGGAGGTGAAAGGGCCTCATAAGTGGAATAGTCTAGGACCTCTTTTCATCTAAATCCGGCCCTGTTCATACCTATATCTATCTATTAGTTCTTTTTATTTCGAGATGGCCTCAAAATATTCCAAACTTCTTGCAGTTTACGAATATATTTTAGTTTTTTTACTAAAATTGCAAAATTAACTGCCGATGGTCACTACTGAAAACGAATGACGAAATATACTCGTCATAACAGAAAATTTTGACACTTTTTTTCATGACGAATATCTTCGTCACAAACCAGTTAACTGGTTAAAACTTCCTGTAGGTCATAGATTAGACAGATCCGGCGGTCTCTAGTCAGTTCTCCTTAGAATGGAACCTAGTGCTGGTAGATAAAGGAACAGAATCAAATTAATTAGTAATGTTAACCTAATCTCAGTAGGTTTTGTTTTACTGAAATAGAATTTTTTTTGGTTTTAAACTCTAATGTACTACTGTGTGCTAGAAGGCTGAATGGATGACAACCACGTGTAACCACGCTCTGTACGCCATAGTGGACGTGTTCACGCAGTACTTCCACGTGCTGGGTCCACTTCTACTTCAAGACCTCTACAATCAACTATTGTGGTGTGTGCAACAAAGTAAGTTTTACTTCTTTGGTTTTAGTTTTGTTGGTTCATTACTTAAATTTTGTTTATATTATTCCATTTACTTTGTTGTTTTTGTTTTTTATCTCCCTCTCTCTGTCTTACTTGGTAAGGGAACGATTGCGGATTATGTTGATTTTTTTAATTTCAAGTTTTCACAAGTTGCTTTGAAGGCTCCTGAGTTCCAGAAAAGTAGTTTTTTTTTTCCCAGGACAGTTTCTTGTGTTTGTATGTGAAGAAAATATTTCAAAAAATTAAAAATTATCACGAAGCTGAAAACATTTATACTGTGGTGGGCCCTACTACGGAGAATCTGACCGCAACGCATCAATCAAAATCACCTCAATCACTTTATTGATGGATTTTTCACTTCGGCAACTCCTAGTTTCCTCTCTTATTTTCCCCCACTTCCACTGTGGCAGTCTTTCTGGCTAAGCTCAAGCGCCTCTCATGGACTGCTTTATAAGATTTATTTTCAGCATTGCCCAGAGACACTCGCATTTCGCCACTGCTACGATGAGTTGAAGTGGCTTTTTCCTGTTCTGTCTACCGCCACCAGTATTTTTTTTTGGGCTTCTTTCCTTTTCCAAGTCATCCAATCTCATCAGACCATTTTTATATTTTCCAACTCTTCAAGTTCTAATCCTTGATCCATTCCCGTAATACTAGATCTCGTTCCTCTGATCTCTATATTCCCTCAGAACGTATTTCATCCTTCGGCAAATCCTGCCAAATACGTGCTACCTCTTTCTGGAACTCCTTACCATCATCTGTCCGTCATGCTCCTCCTACCCTTTACATCTTTAAGTCCCTTGTGTTCAATTATCTCCTTTCTAACCAGTTTTATCCTTAACTATAATTGTATTCCTTTATTTTATTAATTATAATTTTTCATTTTGTAAATTCTTATTTTTATTTATAAATATTTAAAAGTTAGGCCAAACTAATGGGGCCTCTAAGTGTACATGTATTTATTCCTAGGGGACAATAGTCCCAGGATAGTAAATTTATTTTCTTCTTCTTCTTGGAGTTTTTTAAAAATTATTTTGAGATTTTCTTCAAACTTTGCGTTCTAATTACACTAGTGCGGTCACAACAACCAGGATAATTCGACTTACGGAACTCTTGAGAGAAGAGATCAGTATTCTTACGCTATAAGTACCTTCTCAGTTACGATTCTGTTACGATAAATGGGGTGTTTGAATCTCTTGCTAAAATGCTGAGTGTGTAGGGGGGGGGGAATCCAAAACCGGAACACTACTTTGCAGAATGATGTTTTCCTTTTGATTGGCTTTTCCACTTTCTAGAAATTGTGTTTTTCTCGAAAAATCTATTCGACAATTTTCTCTAAACATCCAGAAAGAGAGAGACGTATATGGTGAGAGAGCGATAAATGGTGGTCTCGTATGATAAAAGTTGTATGAGATTTCATATTTGTTTATTTCTCCAGAAAATGAACAGCTAGCACGTTCTGGTACTAATTGCTTGGAAAATTTGGTAATCTCTACTGGACAACAATTCAACGATCAAACCTGGGAGATGACCTGCCAAGCCTTGTTGAACATGTTCCATTCTACTGCACCACACGAACTACTTACTTGGACCACCGACGACAAGAACCATAAGGTAGGTGGGGAGTTTATTCCTTACAAGTTTTTCTTAATATTTACATTTCATTAAATACTTACCGTTCATTGCTTATGTTAAATTACTTTGCAGCCGGAAGTATATGCCATCCAAAACGCTGTACAACTGGAATTAATACAAACTGTGGACAACATAATTTTCTTTCCGGCCACTTCGAGAAAAGAGGATATGGAGAATTTAGCTTTGGCTCAGGTGAAATAATTTTTTTTCCCACACTGTTCTCTTTTATGAAAAAAAAAAAGAAAGTTTTTTTATAAATTGGCCTGCATGAACATGCACGGAAATGACGTAGAGTTCAGGAAAACGTTCCTGGAAGTGAAAGCAAAGTGAATTATTGCTTGCAATAATTTGCAGCACGACAACTCAAATTTAAATAATTTTACTTCTCCAAAGAAGCATTAAGAGGCACTAGATGGTAATGTCAACAAGTTTTGGTGGGCGACAGGAAACAAATTTTAGATCCTCAAGACGCACCACTTCCTGTATGATTACAGCTGCTACAAATGTCCATGTTACGTGACGTACATACTTGCATATTTATTGTTATTCTTTTTTTTCCCCATAAATACAGCTTGCATTTGTATCTTTAAAAAGTAAAATTTAAAATTTATTAATAATTGTTGGGATATTGCAATGTTAGGGAGAATTGAGCGAACGATTGTCGGAAACCCAACGAGAAGAGCAAGGCATGTACACAAGCCTGAGTTCCCGACATTTGATCATGCTGACTGAATGCCTGCTCGAAACTCATTCCATTGCCAAACAGTTCAACATGAATCACAACCAGAGGAATCTGTTGTGGAAAGCAGGTTAGTAAGTTCGCATACTTACTTTTGAACATGCGTCGTTGTGCTTTGTTGCAAAAAAATTAAGTGCAAATTTGCAATCAATTTTTTTGAACTTGAACAGGTATTTATCCAAAGAAACCAGATCTAATCGGACAAGAGACAGCCTCTTTGGCGTGCGCCTTGCGAATATTACTTAAGATGGCCTGCGATGAGTCTCGTCGAGAAGCATGGCCTTCTGTGCAGAGAATGTTGATCAAAGTGTCCAACGATTCGCTAGCCTATTTCTTGGCCATTCCTTCAGAGACACATCGTTCCGTCTGGACATCTCTCTTGTTGCTATTCTTCACAAGACTACTTAAGATGCCCGATGAAAAGGTTAGAATAGTTTTTATTTAAAATAGAAAAATTGGTCTGTCAAATTTTCACTATATAACTTTCAGAGTCCCAGAACTGGGAAATAAAATTTTTCATTGAAAAAAAACATGTTTAAAACAGGTTTTCTGAAGTAGAAAATGTAACATTTATATATGTTATATTATCAGACTCCAGATCATCAAAAAAAAACATGGTTCCTGGAGAAAACTCGATGTCGAAGTTTGAAGAATAATAGTTTGGTGAAAGCCATGCCAGAATACTATAATAATTATAATAATAATAATAATAGTAAATAATAATAACAAATAATAATAATAATAATAAGTAATAATAAATCATAATAATAATAAAAAATAATATAATAAATAATAATAATAATAAAGTTCATTATTTATATCTTGTTTACAGTTGGCCGTGCATATAAACGCCCACTACAGTCTCATGTGCAACATGATCGCTTTGGATCTAAAACCAGAACTACGTTCAGTGTTGACTAAAGTTTTCATGAGAGTAGGACCATTATTTTCTATTACTACAACATCGCAAATATGAATAGAAAAAAGAAAAAAACAAAAATATATAGATATATTTATATAAGTATATTCCTTGAAAGAAGACACATTACACTTACAAAGGAAGTGAAGAAGCTCCGACCGACATTTGTCCCCCCTCCCAACAATTTGAAATGCTTATTAAAAAAAAAAAAAAAAAAAAAAAAAAAAAATCACAGACACAAACAAAAACAACAAAAAAATTTTAAGATTTAAAAAAACTTAGTCTAGTCAAAATTATTCCCTCTTGTATTTTGTAATCAAGATTATTGTTTATATATACATACGATATATTGAAAATACGGAAGGAAAAACAAAAGACTTTGGGGAAAGAAACACTCGACTTTTAGTCATTTATATTCGTGCACCGTGTTTGCGATTTTTATTTAAAAAAAATAAAAATAAATATTTGATAGAAGATGAAAGAGAGAAGCTGAAGAAGAAGATAATTCTTGTGCAAAACAAAGAGAATTGATTGCTGGTGGTTTTTGGCCATATTGCCTAGAGGCTGTGTATATGATTATATAGAATGTATTTTCATCGTTTGTATTTTTTTTGTTCGTTTATAGCTTCTCACAATTTTATTTTAATTTTAAAAATTATAAATAAAAAAAAAATAGGTGAACAAAAATTATGTGGTAACATCCGGGTATTTATTAATTATTTTTTGTTTTCAGAGAGCAAACTAGGGTTCATTAATTGTTTTCATTATTCAATTAAATTATAAAATTATTTTAATTAAACATAGAATGAATAAATTATAAAGGCAGTGCAATAGTAATATTTAATAAGGATTATGATAGGGGAGGTTACAAACGGTTTTTGTGCACACTGTTGACTTTTTGAATTTTTTTTTTTTTTGAAGTGATGGTTCATTCTAGATGGTTGGAAGCCTAAGTTAATTTTCTCACCAAAAAGTTGTTATTAGTTATTTACCTTAGTTATTTTATCACGAATTGGTGCTTTTATCGGAAAACTAAACTTTACTCTTTTTTTCTAAAAAAAATCACAGCTTAAATGAGAATTCAAGTGAAAGTGATAGATTAGCGTGTAAATAGTGTACATAAAAGGTAACCAAAAAAGAAAAACATTGGAAATCAAGTAGCACTTCATGTAAACAGATTTTCGTAAAACTTGGAATTCTTATTGATGCTAAAAAATGGTGAGTTATAATACAGTAATAGCCCTTAAAGAGAGAAGCCTAGCTCTCTTTCCTCCCCCCTCTCATCACCCTTCATAATTACCCTTTTAGTGGAATTTTCTCGAGAAAATATTTCAAATAAAATTTCTAGCTCTACATGACTGAAATCAGAAAGCCTAATTTAAAGAAAATAATAATGGCTGAGTTATTTTCTTGAAAATCTTAGAAAAAAAATATAGAAAATTTCTAACGTAAGACTTCCGGGTGACGTATTCTTTTTATTTCACCCATGTTCGCGTTCCCATGGTAACACCCAACTGAAATATCAACATTTGAATTTTTCTGCATTGTTTCCGTTTTCGAATTGATTGACGCGTTTCATGAACATACACAGATGCCAATTTGTAACTTTTTCTACTTAAAAAAAAAAAAAAATGTTAGAAATAAAATTTTAACAAACCAAACAATTACCTGCTTATTTATAACCTAACTTCAAAGACCAATAGTATTTCATCACAAAATCGTTTGTAACAACCGTCAAAGTTAGTTACGCAAAAAAAAAAAATTTTATAAACATTTATTTGTAATTGTAAGTGATGAGGTGTACAATAGGGTATGGTTATATTATATATATTTTTTTTTTTCTACATAATTTTTAAGTTACTACTAATTGTAATTTGGTTAGGGTTACCGCTGCATTCCTATGGTTTTTTTTTACAAACTTTCGACAACTTTAAAAAGAAGTCCCCCCCAGAGCGGGGTATAAAGGTCACATCCCATAACTACTTAAATAGGAAACTTACGATCATTATAATAATACTACGATTAAAAAAAAATTAACTTTTAAACTAAATTTTATGGTTTAGATTAAATATATACGGTACTGTGATATTGATAGAAAATAAAAATTGAAAGAAACAGTATATTTATATCCATATTTGTTGCTTTTCATAAAGTTAATTTTTTTTCTTCATTAAACCGGAATAATCATTCTTTACTCTTATCCTAAAGAATTATTTCCTGCAATAAATACGTAAGTAGTAATTTACTCGTAGCTTTTAAATTTTGATTCAGGCTACAGCGAAGTTTTACTAGTTTTTGGTTGAACTTTCAGTATTAAGAAAATGATCGCAACTCCCTCGCTAATGATTTAATATCTTTTTAAAAAAGTGAATAAATGTTTTCATTTTTAAGAAAAAAACAAAACAAAACATCAAAATAAAATTGAATTGTTGAAAAGTTAAAGATCAAATTCAAAATTGTTTATAAAATATTCCTCATCTTTTAGCAAAGTTGCTAAATAATGATGGCCATGGTGTTTACTTTATTATCTATCAACCATAATATTTATTATAAATATATATATATATTGTATAGTTATACATATAAATTATAATTTATAAATATTAAAATGCTTGCATTTTTTCCCCCCTTAAAATCCATCTGTGAAAATTCCGTCGTCCTTAGCGTATTTACCAGGTGATTTCATTTGCATCTTTTACTCGAGAATATGTGATAAGCTAGAAGCCTTTGTGCAGATTCTATGAAGTTGAATTGATGAAGGAACCTTCAAGAAACGAAACAAGTTCAGCCCATGGTGCTTGTTGCAGAGCTAGGAAATATTCTGCTTTCGATCTAACCAGATCCTAGGATTTTTTTGTGAATTGATTCTTGCATAAGGGAAATGATCATGTTCCGGAGTAAGTTTGTTTCGAGTCCTAAATTGAAAAAAATGCCAGGACTATAGTTAACTTTCTAAAACTATGTTTTATTTAATTTTGTAAAGAAACTTCAATGTTTAATTAAAATATTTCACACTCTTTTTTATCTATTTGCCATTTATTACAAAATTATGAAGTTTTTAACTGATTCCGTGTTAATAACTTTTCATCAAGATTGTAAAGTTCAGAAGACCACCTACGAACAAAAATAAAATTAATACACAACCATTACAAAATGAGAAGCAAAATTCATAATTGCAACAATTTTAGCACAAAAAAAAAGTTATTACAGCTTAACTCTACTAATTTATTATAATAAATAATATAATACCAATGTTTTTGACAACAAATGAAGTGTAAACAAAAAATATACGTATATCAAGGGAAGTGCCTGGCTATGTGACCTAGCGGTATTTTTAAGAAACAATCACAAAAGTGTAGTACAAAGCATGAGCATACCACTTCAAATTTCTTTCGTCTGTTAAATAAATTTTATTGAATATTTCAATAAGTTACTCTTAATCTAAATTTATTACATTGTTTTAATAAAATTGATAACTTTTTAAGTTGAATTTTATGTTTAACGAAAAGTTTATAACTTTTTATCGCTAGATAGCATAGTCATACATTTTTTTTGTTTTCTTTTTTCACTAAGAAAAAAAATTAAATAGACATCTACATAAATAAATAAAAAATTAAAAACCATAAATTCTACATTATTATAGACAATCATAAATAAGTTATTGTAGTATCCTGAAAATGAAGTTTACGTTTAATAAACTTGTAATTCGATTCACTTAACAAATATTGAGTAGTTAGTAAATATTGAGAGATTTTTAACATGAACATAGAAGTATCATGCTGGTAGATTCATGCTTTTGATTTATTTATTTTTTTTTTAAATAAGTTTGAATTAAGTCTTTTGGCAGCAGTGGCTGTGTGTTTGGTGTAGCTAAGGTTTACCAGATGTGTAACGTTAGGTAAGGTTATTTATTTACAACGACAAGTGGTTACTTGGGATAAAAAGCAGTAGCGTGGACATTGAATATTATGATTAATTCGTTTATTTTTTTCTGCAAATTAAACTTAAATATTACGTGAAGTAGAACGTTGTTTTTTTTTATCAAATGTTCATTTATAAATTACCGGCTCCAAGTTGTGCCTGAACTTGATAATCTGAACCTCACGATAGCTTAAAAATAATGGCTGAGAACACTGACTTGAAGTCTAGAAAACATAAAGAGAAAGGTCTTGAAGGTTTGTTGGAAGGTGAAAAAACTTCCAAAGAAGATGAGTCTTCCAAAGAATCTACGAGTGGTAAAGGGAGTACTGAGTAAGTATTATTTTTTCTAAGACATTAAGTGGATTTTATTGATACAATTACTTGTAAGTTGGTTTTTGTTCACTAGAGAGAAGTTCGGCCCAATGCCTTCATTTCCAAGACAAAGATTCTGGACAAGAATGGTACTGATTCTAGGAACATTAGTCATTGTTTATATCACTTCTGGTAAAGAGAGAATTGTAAATTTTGCTAAATCTAAAGAAATCGTAAACGGTAGAATGCAGGACATAAAATGCTCTAAAGAATATTTTGAAGAAGTTTACGATTTTCCTGGTAATTAAACTATTTTTTTTTTGTTGATAAAATGGGTTTTCTATTTTGGAGAGGTGAAAGTGTGAAAGGTCAATTTCAGTGTCAAGTATTTTTATTGTGTAAGCTTTCGACTAATGGCCATTCTTGGACTAACACTGAGAAGTCTGTATCGAACGTTATTAAATCTGAAAAAGTAATTTTAGTCAATGTTTCATTTTCGTGCAGATTTAAGAGTTTCGAGGTTTCATAATGTAACCCCTGAATACAAATAATGTGGTATTTACAACTTAGATCTATGTTCATGTGTGCCTATTAAACTAAATGGCCAACATAACCTAAAAAAAAACAAACAAAAGATCGCTATGTTTAAAGTTCGATATTTAGTTTGGGATTCGGAAATGGATCTATTAACGCCACTTGACTAAATCGATTGTTCAGTTCTTTGGTTTTTCTCGATTACGGCTCAAATGACATTCTTTGAAACATTTTTCCCCTTTAAATTCATAACTTACAAATGTCCAAATAAAATACTTTTTTTTCTCCTTAAAATTAAATTTTACTATTTAATTGAAATTTTAGAGGAACCCTCATTAGTTGGAACATCTTCTCCAAAAAAAAACCTACCAAAAATTAAAAAGCGATTCAGTGATGAGCCACTTTTGGGTGGTTGATTTTGTCGAAAGCTTATTGTAGGGTTCGAATACAAAAAAATTGATGAAAACGGTGCTGGCATAGTCCTTTTCTTCTCCAAACTTGCTTTTTGGGATAAATCCCACTCTTTGTTTTGGTGTGTGTTAAAATATAATCTTGTTTTGTGAATAAGGATGTGTACCTGTAAAATGTGGGAGATTTGTCAGTGATATTCTGATTACCAACGAAGAAGCTGATCTACTGTTGGACATTGCAAAACGAGGACTTGCCCATGGAGGATCGGATGGTGGAGCTTCGATACTTGACTTGCACACGGGTGCTTTGTCTAAGGGCAAGAATTTTGTCAGCCTATATCAGGTTAATCCTAATGTATTCAGCAGTCAGGATTTCGCTGTATATGTGTGAGTAAATTTTATAATGTTTTGTCCTCTCTCGCTTCATTATAGAATAACAAACAGAACATCTAATAATTTGCATGCCTTTATTTTTTTGTTCAAATTTCCAGACGAGTCAGAAAAAAAGTGCAAAAAGCTGTAGCGTTGAGTTTTGATATCAAACCGGAGAAATTATTTCTCACGAAACCATCGTTTTTCTCTAGATTGACGGCAAATGATCCTGCAACTCCTCACGATGAATATTGGCATTCTCATGTGGATAAGGTAGGATTTAATATTTTATGGCTTCGCGTAGGGGAGGAAAGTTGTTAAGTAATTCTGAGTGAACTTGGATGTGCGTTGATCTAGGATTAAGGATTAAGACGGTTAATCGTAGATTGGGTTCTTTTGGGGGTAAGCAGAGACACTTAGTAGATGATTTTTGTCATGACCCGCATTTTTTTTTTTCAAATAAAGATTGATATTGTTCAACAAGGCAATATAACCTATATTTTCTCTGATTAAAGGAAACCTACCCTTCGTTCCATTACACCTCGCTGGTCTATCTCAACGACTATGAGTCAGAATTCACAGGAGGCAGATTTATCTTTGACGATCCAGATAATGTGTCCACAGTCATTGAGCCAAAAAAAGGTAAATTTTTGTTTTAAATATTTTAAATAAATGGAAGATTAGTTTAAGATAATTTAAAAATTAGTCTTCATTTTGGAATATCACAGCTTTTCTTTTTTCCAAGAAGAGCAGAAACTGATATTGATAATGATAATATTCTGACTTTTAACCAGTTAAGCGTGGTTTCACGTGTATACACGTCAAACCAAATCTCTATTACGATGCATCAAGACGTGTATACTCGTTGTGAAAAATATAAAATTCCCATTAACAACTATAAAAACTCTAGAAATTTTAATAAAATACAATAAGAATATTATTTGGTGGGATGTTTCCTTTATCTTAGCAATAGAACTGCCAAGTATTTTATACGGAGGGAGGTGGAGGGAGCCAGCCAAATGATAAGTGGTTGGTACATGTTTGGTCTCCGCATTAGAGATTGGGGGAATTACCTCACACAAATAGAAGCTCACAACCCTTGTGCAATGCCCGTTTTTACCTTTTAGATAGAGGTTCAGACCTCAGTACGAGCATGATTTCATTTTGCACAGAATTCAAAAGCTCTTTTTTCTTCCTTGTAAAAGCTCTTGCGTCCCTAGTTAACTATAGGCAATGTATACGTGAAGAAGCGGTGCAAGATTTTGAATGAGCACAGAATGCTCTGTTTGTAATCTCAAGCCTCAGAGATTGCAGAAAAAGTCGCTTGCAGTGACTATTACGACTATTGTAAACTTTTAGTTGTTTTGCTCTGCGTTCGACGTCATATACACGTCATTGCCTGATTTTAATTCCGCACACTGTTTTTTTTTTTTTTTTTTTAAACTAAATTCCACGCTTAACTGGTTAATTAAAAAATAAATCTATTAAACCAGGGTTTCTCTGTTCATTAAGTTTTGAATTACTTCCACCATATCTTGCCAGAACAAGGCCCCCTCATTCACAACGTTGGGCGCTTCCTCACCTCCAGAGTATATCTGGGACAGTGCTGTACAAAGTTATCTTACATCGGGGCCCTTACTTAACATACTTCTCCTCTTATAGGAGTTTTTTTTTTTAAATAGTCTTACTCTCCTTTTAAAGGCAAACACAATTCAGCAACGCTAATAACCTCTTGGCCATTACTACCAAGTTGTAAGACGATAAAATGTTCTCGATTGATCTCTTCAGGAACATTTCTTCCTTCAGATTCTCGCACCGACTTTGTCATCGTAATTTCGCCTTCCATGTACGATAGTTTATTTGATTTTGTTTGTTTGTTTATTATTCCATCATTTTTAACTTATCCGTACTATTCCAGTTAGATTAGATTAGACTAGACTAGATTAGACTAGGCTAGGCTAGACTAGATTAGACTAGGCTAGGCTAGACTAGATTAGACTAGACTAGACTAGACTAGACTAGACTAGACTAGACTAGATTAGACTAGACTATACTAGGGCGGCCTCAAGGCCTACGCCACTGGGATCTATTACCATTCCAGTTGTCTCCTACTTCTTTTTCAATCTCTTTTCTCCTTTATTAATTTTCATTTGCATAGAATATATATTTAATTAAACGAATTTCATTCTTGTACAGGACGAGTTTCAATATTCAGCTCTGGTAAAGAGAATCTCCACCATGTTGAACGGGTGAAATCTGGTACCAGATTTGCTATTACTGTATCATTTACTTGCAATAAAAAATTTGCAATATCTGATCCATTTTTATAAGTTAAAAAATGAAATTAGGTGAGGGTGGTGTATTAAATCATAATTATGATTTAAGTCACTTTTTTAAAATATTTTTAAGATAAGTATTCACAGGTGTTTTTTTTTTTAAATTAATATTTAAACTATGTTCTTATCTTGTATTTAAGGATAATCACGTTAGAATGGTAAGTACGATGCGTAGTTCTTTCGTATGGTTGTAATTTATGATTAGCAGATAAGTGTATCATTTATGGATAGACTAACATTTACAAGACAGACCTAAAATTCATCAAGAGGCCCCTATCAAAATTTAATCTAGGCCATCTCAATAATTTCACTTGATTGTGTTCCCGGAAATATATATATGTGTGTCTTTGATTTTAAGTCATAGTTATTATTGTAGCCCTATCCGGTTTCGTACTCGCGTCCATTATCAGGGTTAGATGTATAGATTTAGAATTCTGTTATGTTGATAGTGCGAGACAGAAACCTAAGTACATGAATTCACTGATTAATCTAATCTAAACCCCCCCCTGATAATGGTCGAAAGTCAAAACTGATTAAGAGATGCGTGCTAATATGGACAAAATCAAAGATGTCATAGAAAATTTGTGCATCTAACCACATTTTACGAGCTTGTTCTATTTTGCAACTAGGAAATCGTTTCGAAGTTCAAGAATTTACATAATATTATGGAGACAAATCTAAATTACAGCGCAAAGATAGAAAAACAGGATGAAATTTGTTAACTTACAAAATTTATGCAATTAAAATTAAATTACCATTCCTCAAGAATAGTATTAAAATAATTAAAAGATATACGTACTTATATTTACATTATTATACAAAAAAAAAGTAAAAACAACTGAAATTCGTAATTTATTTAGTAAAAAGAACCTTTTTAACTTAAAAGTAACCTGTACACTTAGTTCTTAAAAATAAATCATTCTTGTTTGTCATTACTAAAAAGTAAATTTAATAACCTTTTCTTTTTTACTGTAAGGGTAGGTAAATTACTGTTATACAATAATAATAAATCGCTTATTATTGAAACATTATAATATGGGCAAACAATAGTAACTGAAAAAGAGTCGCCTTCCACGCTTCTTGCAACAAATAGTACACATTTTTTATAGTTGATTAATTGCATGAAATTTAAAGAAAACAAAAATATTAAAAGATTAGACAATCATGCAGGCCACCCGAATGGCTAAGATTTGATGTTTTGAAATTAACATCGTGATTGCCCTATAACCTTCTTAAATAAACAAAATCAATAATATTTTACTGGATCTTCAACTACAACATTCAACTCTTAAGAATTTTTAAAAAAAGATAGATATCTGGTGCTTTTGGGCTCTATACGGTTATTATTATATTTTTAGTTTTATTTTTTTCAACAGTTGGCAATACTCACAATTTGCAGCCGAGAGTTATATAAGATTTGGAATAAGATAAGTTCTTTTCAGGACATTTCTTTGACAAATTAATTCAAAAATGAAAAGTTTGATAATAAAATCGCTACTTACTTTTACATTCAATTGTTCCTGATCAGCAGAATTTTCGCTTTGAGTGATTTTAGGTGCCTTCGGTACTCTGCTAAGTTTTAAGTGTTTTTTTATCGACATCATGCCTACGTAACCTTACAAGCTGGCACATACTATGCCTTTTTTTTATTATTATTATTAGTATTAAAATTATTTATTAAAAGTATTATTAATTTATTAATTATTAAAACCTGGTTTTAATTTTTTACGTGTATTAATTTTTTTAATTACCTGTTATGAAACAAGGACTTGTTAGTGGGGAAATATACATTTCGAAGGTGCCAACAATTAGCAGTCTACGCAGTAATAAATCCCCTATATCAAATTTTCTCAGCCAAATGGGTTAAATAATATATTTCTAACGCCACTAATCATAATTTTGATGATAATTAATTTCATCAATCATCCATGTTCAGAGAAAGGTATAGCCTGAATAAAAAAAAGTAAAAAAATTTCTACTAAACTGAGTGTACAATATACTCGTACTATAAATGTCGACTTCCGACAGTCACAAACTCAGATCTCTAATAGGATTGCCCACATTATTTGTATTAAGTAAAATCATATTTTTTTTTTTTTAACCTAAAAGAAATTATATGAAATGGAGTCTTCCACAACGTGTTTGAGAAAACCTTTCATTTTTGTTTTTACATTAACTTTTAGAATACGATAATTTTTTTTTTTTTTTCTAAACTGTATATCTCGGGATTTTTATTTATTTATTTTTTCTCTAATATTTTCAGAATAAGTTGCTATTTTATTTTAAAATAAAATGTTTACATTCCTTACAATTACTTTGATATTTTAATGTAAAATATGTTAGTAATTTAATTTCAATTCATCGTGCAAAAGGTAAGGTTTTTAAAATTGTTCAAAAAGAGATTTTTAAGCATAACCGTAGCGTGAGGTTACAACACTCGCCTTTCAAGTCACTTCCCAAAAAAATTACCCAAATATATCGTAAAAACATTTTACAAACAGATGTTTAACTTTTTCTTCAGTTTTCTAAACTTTTTAATAATAAAACAAATCTTGTGGAAGATTCCAATTAGTTATAACTCACCAATTTGGTTTATAAAGTAAGTTTTTAGTATTATAAAATGATTAACAGTTTTTTGAGAGAATAGATTGTAATTCATCGCTGCATTGCCTTGCTAGCTAATATAATATTGTTAATGATAGAAATGGTTTTTAGTAAACAAAAAATTTGTAAACGTCTTTCACTGTTGAATATTTTTACTGCTAAAGTTGGTAATGGAATAAATATTTAAACTTGTACTTAATTTAGCCACTAGTTAGTACAGTAGAATAGTGCCGAAATGAAGGAGTAATGTAAATTGTAATTCTTGTTAATAAACACAATACTTTTTTGGTCGTTTTTTATTACAACCTGAAAATTATTTCTTTAAACCTATTCTGGTGAAAAACATTTAATAACCTCCGACTTCTTCTCGCTACTTTGTTATCAATGAACAACAATTTTTCATCGAATTTGAAATTTATTTACTTACCCAATTTTGGAGTTGAGAATGGTTGCAGATGATTGCCAACCGCAAAAAAGTAAAAAAAATAAAACTCAGTAATGAGGTAACAATGTGAATTCAATTAGATAATGGCTAGCCTGAGCTGACCTTAACATTTCGTATTTGTCCTTGAGGTTTCAATTTGTATTTATGTCCAGTTCATTCTTTTTCTTTATATATATTTTCTAAGATTTATG
Source organism: Rhodnius prolixus (assembly GCF_049639745.1). Lineage (NCBI taxonomy): Eukaryota > Metazoa > Arthropoda > Insecta > Hemiptera > Reduviidae > Rhodnius > Rhodnius prolixus. Next base: position 66,813,525 of record NW_027411581.1, read on the forward strand.
ATTATTGTTTTGTGTTTATTTGAATATTTATTATTTTGGAGCTGGAACATTGTTTATTAGGTGTAACTAAGAAGTTGTTGTGGGAGGAATACATCTGTCGATAATATTTATAACTAACCGGAAGTATTGCGGTTTTGTAGATTTAAACCGGTTTTATATTAGATGTTTATGATCTTTGAGTTCGAATAAGGTTTCACTTAGGTTTCTCTCGAAGGTTGAAGAACAGCATGGAGAACCTTATCCTTGCAGACTTTTCTGCCCAGGCAGTCACTTTTCTGAAGTACCCAGTCGAGACCTATAACTTTTTCTAATGGTTTTTACTTCGCGTCTATCAAAATAGATCGACCCAACATAGACAATCTCGTATTGGCGTGATTATTGAGTATGAAACACGGAAACAGCTGTTGTAGTTAGGTAACAACTTCCACTTTTTTCAATAGTTTTTATTTCCTTGTTCATTTTTTATCATATACTATTTGTTAATTTAAGCCACGTGATGTGCATATTCTAGCCCTTCATGTAGATATGGCCGGCCGTTGGGAGCCACAATTTACTAATTCACTACTTAAATTTGTATCGAATTCGATATCGGTTGAACAAATGTTGATAATGGCGGTGATGGACGTGCCTTGCCGTATTCAATAATTAGTCTCAGTGAGACCGAGTGTTGCAGAACGGTTGTTGTTGGTGGCGATCTTTTTGCACAAAAAAAAAGTACGTCTGAATTCCCATTTTCCCCCACTATTGACAGTTTTAGAGATGGGAGAAGAAGGAAGGGGACTTATCAAGGAAAAGTTTGTTTTCAGCACGAAACCAGGAGTCAGTTAGTACACTATTAAACTATTAATTGTGCCAAAAATATAAGTTACGACTACATTGCTGGTATTAATTGATTACAATTTACTCCTTTAAATAACCATTTTAAAAGGAATTGCCTGAATGGCTTTGTTTTCAACAATATCGTAACAATATCCAATCTAGGGCATTGATATTCAACTTACCTAAAGGGAGTGCCACTGAGGTATAGATATACATACATATAGTGTAAATTGTTCAAGCTGCACTGTGCGTGTGTTTAACCAAAGCTATTGTGGTGAAGCTCTTGGCTGTTGTGCCAATCACCATGGCAACTGTGTGGTGAGGAAGTTTGTTTACTTGCAGGTTATTTTACGTGTTTACAAATAAGTACGAACTATTGTTTGAATTTATTTAAACTCAAATATGAACATTCTGTTTTACAAAAATCAATGAGTTTCTTGAACAATAATGTGCTTTATTGGTAAATATTTTGTATTTTTTGTATTTTAAACTTCATAAATAAATTTACTAAAATAAAATATTTCGCTGCTACTTCTGGCCAGCTGTTGGTAGTAGTAAGAAGTAGTGATGGGCTATTTGAGCGGACTCGTTCCATTGGAACGAGTCCGATGGTGGAACGAGTTGATTCAAATCCCTATTTTAAAAAAAAGTGATTCCGCCCCGCCCCAAAAAATTTAGGCAAATAAAAATGAAAATGAGGCAGCAGAAGGTTTGGAACGATTAAACATAAGAACAAATGTCACGCAATTTATTATATTATTATATCATTAAATGTTAGCTTTCCCAGTTAATAACAAAACTATATTTCTTTAACACACATTGAGTACTATCCCTAATTTCCAATTGCTCTGATAAATATAAAATTAACAACGTAATACAAAAATTAACACAAAAATAGGCTAGTCAAATATAAATTAAAGCAATGCAGTTTTGTCATTATCTAGCTTGACCACTAGAAGACTGGAGTTAACTTACTTCAAGAGTATTCAAGGTAGAGAAACGGAAATGGGTAGGAAATTATTCCATAAAAATTCTAACCCTTCAAAATTATAATTACTCATAATATTTATTTACTAAGAATTGAATATCAAGCTTTTAAAATATTATCTTATTGTTTTACAAAAAGAAAAAGCTGTGTGCTTAATCTTAAACTTAGCGCTGGACACTTACTCTCATCTTCATTGGCGTAAGTTTGAACGTGTACATGTCAGCTAGACGGTCAAAGTAAAACTGGGCCAAAATTTAGTATTACCTAACTGGTTTACTTAGTGTAGTATCCCTCCCACTCTATCACCTATTTCACAAACATTCATCGATTAAAAATATTTTTTAGTTAAATATTCGTTTCATTGGAATACAAAAAACATTATAACGCTTTCTTAAGATGATTTGAATTTTTAAAATTTGTTTTTGTCCATTACTCTTATAAAATACGAAGAATTTCAAATAAAATATAATATACAAACACAGAATGATCTAGTGTGCAGGTGGAGTCAGTCGTAGTTACCATGACAACGGAACCGTTAAACGACTCCGGCCCAGCTCTAGCATTTTCATTGGTTAAATCCACTGGAGTTGGTGGAGTCGAATCCGGAGTGATTTAAATCCTTTTGAAACCGGACTCGTTCCATTTTTTGGTTCACTGAATCTAGCCAATAGAAATTGCTGGAGCTGGAACCGGAGTTGTTTAACGGTTCCATTGCTATGGTAACGAGGACTGACTCCACCTGCACACTAGATCATTGTGTTTGTATATTATATTTTATTTGAAATTCTTCGTATTTTATAAGAGTAATGGACAAAAACAAATTTTAAAAATTAAAATCATCTTAAGAAAGCGTTATAATGTTTTTTGTATTCAAATAAAACGAATATTTAACTAAAAATTATTTCCAATCGATGAATGTTTGTGAAATTGGTGATAGAGTGGGAGGGATACTGCAGTAAGTAAACCAATTAGGTAATACTAAATTTTGGCTCAGTGTTACTTTGACTGTCTCACGGTCATGTACACGGTTAAACTTACCCAATGAAGATAAGAATAAGAGTGTCCAGCGCTATGTTAAAGATTAAGCACACAGCTTTTTCTTTTCGTAAGATAATGAGATAATATTTTTAAAGCTTGATATACAAGTCCTAGTAAATAAATATTTCTTTATTTATGAGTAATTATCATTTTGCTTGAAGGGTTAGATTTTTTTTATGGGAATAATTTCCTACCCATTTCCGTTTCTCTATCTTGGATCCTCTTGAAGCACATTAACTCCAGTCTTCCAGTGGTCAAGCTAGATAATGACTAAACAGCATTGCTTTAATTTTTATAATTGACTAGTCTATTTTTATGTTAATTTTTGTGTTACGTTGTTAATTTTATATTTATCAGTGCAATTGGAAATTAGGGATAGTACTCAATGTGTGTTAAAGAAATATAGTTTTGTTATTAACTGGGAAAGCTAACATTTAATGATATTTTTTAATAAATTGCGTGACAATGTTACTAATGCATAGGGTAAGTACAGAGACCGGAATCGGTGAACGAGTTGTTGGAATCGATTCCAACCCTGGAACTGATTCAAATCCAACGAGTCCAAAGACGGACTCGTTCTGCCCATCACTAGTAAGAAGTTACTTGAACAAACTATAGGGGCGCTAGAATCCTCTTTTTGGTCTTTTATCTTTGCTATAATTCGTATCGTATTTTCGAATTCGTATTAACATAGCAATTCTATCTTCAAGCACCATCTTATCTCATCGCACATCATAAAAAAGAAAAGGGCACCAAATAACTTTTAAATTTTATTAACAATCGATACAAAACAATCTTTATTCCAAAGCCGTCTTAAAAAAATAGAATAAAAATAAGATTTTGAAATGACAGGACATTCTGTTAATGCATACGTAAATCCTGTCTCTCATAACACCGCGGATCCATAACAAGTTTTCAATAGCTCCTCCACATTTTTGAGAGAGCTATTTACAAATTTTTTATTTATAAAAGAGTGATATATTTTCTTTATCCAATAGGAAAATTATTATTATTATTTTTTTTTTTTAATGAAAGAGAAACAATTTGCCAAAGGCCTTGAAGGATTATCAGGTTTTAGGATCAGGATCTAAGTTTGGCGTGGTGCCATTCGTCGAAACTGTGGCAATAACTTCTTGCTCAGCGTCTCCAACTATGGCCGAACTCTTCAGTTCTTCCAGATTCGTGCCCACGTCCTGGTCACTAACTAACCTCCTGGCCAATGTGCATCCAACATTGACCGTCACCGAGCTACATGCAGCTGCTGCATCATGCTGTTTCCTCTGACGGCCTTCCTCACCGTAATGTTCATGCAGTTCAACCAGTCGACTGGACAGCTGATCACTGCGCTGAGAGGTTTGATTCATTTTGTTAAATAAACCTTTACACTGATCTTCTAAACGTTTTAGTCGATCCTCACGAGCCTTTAGTATCTCTTCTGCGGTTCGTTGTCTAGCTGGTGTAGGAGTTGTCACTTCATCTGAAGTAGTTTCTGATTCTCCAATTGACTGAGCTTCCATTTTGACATCGCTGACATTGCTTTCTAACTGAAAACAAAGAAAAAAATCAAAAAAGGAAAATTAATATTCACCTCCTAAGAAAATTGGAAGAAAAGCAACCCTGAAACCGCTTTCCACAACATGCCCTTTCAGGCTTCTCATCATCTACTTAGTTTTCTTTTTTAGCAGGACCAAAATATAGCGCCTGGAAAGAATAATCACAATTTGAGGGGGGGAAGGGATTAGGTGAATGGTTAAGAGCATTCCGGTTTCACATTCAACCCTTCGATATTCTTTATCTAGAAGCTTCATGCCCAATGATGGACAGTGATTTCTGTATCGAGTATAACACTCCGGAGACCAGAAATGAACTGAAAAAGACTACGGGTCAAATTTTTTTTTAAAATGATTTAAGGCGCGTCAACATTTTAGGTTATTAGCGCCCGGAGCTTTTTCCAGTGCGCTGCCGGCCTCCGGACAGTGAGCTGTAAGAAGCTCTAGGAAGAGAAAATCTAAGGGTCAGCAACTGGACTCGAACCCGGGACCTCCGCGTGTGAGTCCAGTACGCTAACTGCATAGCTAATCCCTTCCCTACTACGGGTCCAATGTCCTCAGATAAAGATGCGCCAAAAATTATAAAAACAAAAAATAACCTAATAACAATAATTATTAAGATAGCTATTCTTGCCCAGCGCTCCCAAGACTGAACTTGAAACGAATGAAAAGCTAGAATAAGACAGTTAGGACGGCCAAATCAAGCTCACCTCATTGGCTGGCGTAGCGCAGTGTTCCTTCGTTTCTTCTGGATCAGATTTATTCTCGGACACATCCTCACTGTCTTGTTCCTCTCTAGCCGACCAGTCTTCTTCATCCTGGCTGTCACCCGGCGACTCTTCATATCCACTCTCCGCCGAGCTCACCTGCTTTCTAGAGGCAAACTCTTTCCTCAATTCTCTCCAATCTTCTTCCGTCTGACTGTTCTTGGCACGGGCCAATGCCCAAGATTCTTTACAGTTTTCCAACTCTTTTTTCAATTCGTTCAGCATCAGTCTTTTTTGGGCCAATTCGTACCTGCAGACAGACAGAGGGCAAATGTATTACGTGTATTGAAAGAGGCAGGCTATTAAGGTGAAGGTAAGATACCGAATAGGTTCATCTCTCTGAAGTAAACTGAGAGGCTTTCAACATGGTTAAGACTCACAATGAATCAGAGTTGATGTGAACACTCATACGATATTCTTTTACAATCATTCCAAACATTCTTACTCGTAAATATTCTTCTAACTTGGGTTGGCCAATAAAAATAAAAAGAGATATCATCCAGATGGCCTACCTGAGCACCTTCTCATGAGTATGAAGATGCTTGTGCTGGGTCTTGAGACGATTCACCACCTCCCAGGTGTTGTGCAACTCCTCGGCAACCACGGCCAGTCGTCCTTCCTGCTCCTCCAGTCGACTCTCCAGCGTGCTGTTCAGCTCTTTCAACCGTCCCACCTCCTTCACCAGACTGTTCTTCTCCAGAATTAGATCTTTCAACCGTAGGAACGTTTGCGACACACTGATGACAAGTTTTGGTCCTTTAGGCGTGTCAACGCTTTTATAGCATGAGTTTGGAGAACTATCGCCGACCGTTGGTTTCACATGATGGCCCAACAGTTCTACCAACAGACGCCACACTTTGCTAAGATTGGCTGCAATGTCTTGTTCCTCTTCGGTTGGCACATGTCCTTGATCGGCCAGTTCTAGCAAGGTTGATGCTAAATCATTGATCTTACCCTGGAAATACAAAATCAGGATTTTTATTTCATAATAAATTGCAAAATTAATGTAGAAATTTCCTTAAAATTTTTGATGAGAAGATTAAGTAAAGGTGAGATGCTATAAAGAGTGAGCTCTTTGTGACGGAAGTCAGTTACCTTTTCGGTGAGATGATTGACCAGATCATGGTGCTCCTCCAACACCCTGGTCACTCTTTCCAGGCCGTCAGGTCCAGACAACACGTGGCTAAACAAGTGATTGATGATGCTCATCTGCGAGGTAGCATTGTACAGCTCTTCACGAGTGCCGGCCAGTTCCAGTCGAAGTTCACTGATTTCCGCTTTGGTCGCATCCAACGCTTTATCCATTCTGGCAATAGTTTCGTTCAGTTCGACTTTCTTTTCTTCCAGGGTGGCCGCCCTTTGTTCGGCTAGTTCGAGTTTAGCTTCCGAAGCGACAAGTCGAGCTTTTTCTCTGTCCAATTCCATTTTATGACTAAGCGAGACCGCTCTTGCTCGTTCTTCGTACAACATCCTCAAACGGCGCATATTCTCTACTTCTTTTTCATACGCCTGTCCAGTTTCTTCGATGGCCGACAGTTTGGCTTTGAGCTCGTTCACCTGGAAAACAAAGAAATAGATTAAACACACGAAATGGAACTTATCTAAGATCAGTAGTATTTGTTCCACATTTAAAGGTAGCTGGCTTTCACAAAAATCAGCCAAATGAAATAGTATAAACAGGAGAAAACGCATTTCCGGGTTCGGGACTTTCCCTGTATTTCCTGATTACAGAGGTGCTTATTAGTGCTTACGAGGTGTGGCTATTAAATAACCGAGACTATTGCTGTAAAACATTTTATTTTCAATTTATAAATATTTAGTTATTATCGCCTTCAATATACACCCCTCCTCTATCCCAACAACGCTCCATGCGAATTTACCATATTGTTCGAAACAGTGCTGGAAGTCTTTTTCTGTGAGCTTCTCTGCATGACGCGTGCAGGCTTTTTCTTTCACAGCTTCAACGGACCGAAAAATCGTGTTCCTTTTAATGCAAGTTTTGACTTTGGGGGAACAGATAAAAGTCACATGGGGACGGCCAGGTCAGGCGAATAAGGCGGATGAGGCCTAAAACTGGGATGTTGTACTTGGCTAGAAACGTCGTCTTGACGGACAATGCAGTGTGTACCGGCGCTGGTTGTCTTGAAAAAGAGAACCCCGTGACTTGTTCTTCCACAAATCGGGGTCGTTTAGTCCCTTACTCTTTCAACGGAGTTGAGCAAGCACCTCACATGGTAGTAATATTGATTAATTATAATCGATATTTTCATCCGTTTTTGGACGTGAAAGGGCGAGCCCGGGCGGTCATCATCTCCGACGTCTTCTGCGGCCATCTTGGAAACGCTTGAACCACTCAAAAACTTGCGCACGTGATACAACATTCATCGCCATAAACTTCTTTTAATAAAAGGTAGGTTTCAGTAGCGGTTTTACCCAAGTTTTGATGTGAAATTTCACCGACAATTCGTTTCTCTACTACATGTGTAGTATAATGTTTTCGGGCAAAACGAAACTAACACCTCTTACACAAACGACGACGGTTCTGGTCAGACACAGATTTCTCTACAAACACGTGAGACGCTGCACAATCGAAAGAGAAGGCTTTACGCTGCACAGCTGTCGGTCGTTAGGATTTGGGCGCATGCATAGTTCTTCTGTAGCAGCATCAGTCTCGTTATCTTCCAGAGAAATAGCTACCTCATTTTTTGGTAATGTTCTCTCATCAATCCATCCTGGTAACTACAGTACAATGTACAACTTTACAGTTTCAAAATTTAAATATGTTCAAAAGAATACTGGTTTTCAAGAGCATGTAACTGCTATGTAAATGTGAAGGTTTAGGAAATACGTCACTTCAAGAAAGTAAAAATTTGCTGTAAGTGAAAATCTTATGAGTGACGTCACGCCGGAAGTTTGTAATCCCTGCATTATTTTCCGATTCTGTTCAAAAACATAGAATTCCAATGAAGGATTATAAAAGGTTTATTGATTTAGAAGGTTTTGGAATTGTGGAGATACTGTGGAGATGATGATATACATAGGTAGGTATATTTATTGCACGTGTTGTGTCCTTAATGTACCCAGTAACGACCCCACTAAACCTTGCAGGCAAACAGACGCCCTAGATAAGGTTATACTGCTGCATGCACTGTAACCAATAAACGCGGTCTCTCTCTCCCTCTCTCTCACTCCAACAGCATTGCCAACTTAACACACAATCCTGCTATAATTTCCCTCCTTATTTTCGTAGCCCCTTTTACTCTTCGGAAGACGGAAGTACTTAAATGTGTTCGAGTTAATTTTTTGTTGTTGTTGTTGTTGTAATTGTTTGTTCCCCCGGAAATGATTCCTTAAAACTGCTGAAAAAAACACTTAATCGATAATAATAATAACCAATAATTTATCTGAGAAAAATTGCTGAGATAATATTGACACAACACGAAATACTTACATCATCGTAATAATTGTCTTCAGAATTCACTTAATTCAAAATAGAACGAAAAATGTAAGTTAAAAAGGCGTGAGTAAAAAAACACAATAATTTTACTTAACGTTGGTAAGTTAAACGCGAAAAATTAGGGGGAAAAGAGTATGAGATTACTTCCGGCCACATCATCTTCGTCAAACCCGAGTTTTTTTACGCTCTTTTAATCATCATTAATATTACGTAAGCGAAGGAAACCCGTAAAAAGCAGCACTTTACAGGAAATGGTATCCATGATGGATTCTCTTTAGTACTAGTTGTTACTTTTGGTTGCAGAATTTGGGTACCTCTTTGGTACAATTCAGTCAGCCCAGTCAGTCCTGGTTTCAAAGGTAAACCTATTGCTCCTGACGCCTCATAAGTATTGGCGTCAGTCGTCTAAATGGTATATCCCTGAACGACCCTATAGTTGAACGTATTACGTGTCTTTAGACATCTTTTAGAGCGATATAAATCTTGAATATAGGGAAGGGATTAGCTATGCGGTTAGCATACTGGACTTCCACGTGGAGGTCCCGGGTTCGAATCCAGCAGCTGACCCTTTTATTTTTCTCTTCCTAGGAGCTTCTCACAGCTCACTGTCCGATGATGGACAGTGTTGTCTGTAACGAAAGAACACTGACCGGAGGCCGGCAGTGCACTGAAAAAAGCTCCGGGCGCCAATAATCTTAGATGTTGACGCACCTTAAATCATTAAAAGAAAAAAAATCTTGAATAAAAAAGTTTTTTCTCCAATCGTGAGAAATCATCACCTTGACGACGTTTTCATCAAATTTGTAGGATATCCGCTGGCGTAGTTAATTTTTTTTTTTTCGATCATCTGTAGTTTTAATTTTTAATGAAACCTTACGCCATCTAACAGCTGGTATAATGGATTGATCCATTAAGACTAATGGTAGGAATGGTCGTTTATGATTGGAACATACTAGTGTGGGTTTATGGCACCACGGTAACCGAGCGGTTGAGAGGCGAGACCTTAGCAAAGCGTATTGTTGGTTTAGTGGGTTCGATTCTCGGGGTCTAGGCCTTAGATTTTATTTAATGGTTAATAAAAGATATTTAACAGTAAATTATGTTTGCTAGTTCACCTCCGTCCACGACACCTAAATGGTAGTTGGACGTTAAGCCCTGCCTGAACTACTACTATTGCTCCAGCAATTATTCATTTTCGATCTTTTGTTTAAACACAAAATAGACAGGCGTACCAACCTATTAAATTTTTAAAATTGATTTTCTATCCGAAAACAATCCGTTTCGTGATCAAAATATCTTAAGACCCTAAAGGAAGATAAAAAAAACTTCCTATTTCGTATTTGGGTACTGGCAAAAAGATCCGATCTCTTAAATTACTCAACCGAAAGTAGTAATTACTATTGCAGGGATATTTTACTTTTTTGAGATTTCTTTTTTTTCCCCAAATAATGGCATCACTGATTTTCTGATAATTTGTTTTAATTGCCAACATAGACAATCACAACTATTATTTGAAATATTTTCTCAGAAAAAAAATTCTAAGAATTTTGTAATATTTCTTGGAGAAGTGTACGTAACGTTTTCCCTTAACTTGCCCTGACAGAGTACAATTAAGGGATGATAATATTCCCACTTAAGGGAAGATACGACTTTCCCTGGAGGGATATTTCAGCTTCTCTGAAATGGCAGTAATGTTTATTCCCTAAACTCCGTATATTACATATAATGGTAGACCATTTGTTTATGTTTGAATAATTTTCTGGAAGCAGTATTTTAAGGGCATTTTTGGAATAAGAAGTTTGAAATCTATAGGTTAAAATAAATAAATAAATAAATAAATAAATGTAAAAAAGTCATGCGTGTATTTTCACGCCATGATTGTGCTGAGTGGATTTCTATTTAGGCAGCAGTGATGCCACTAGATCAGCTGATCTCTAATGGTGATAGTAGTAGAAGCAAAGAAGAGGATATTTTTAAACACTCACACTACTATAAATAGATTGCCAATTACCATGTGGTCTCTTCTTCTTCAAGTTTTTTAGTTCCTGTAAGTAGCAACCTAAACGCGTGGGATGAACACAGCTAATTGTCGTTAAATGTCCTGGGGCCCCACTCTCCGCACGCAACACACACGTCTCAATGTAAATGTGAGTGTACTAAATTTAACACAGCGATAAAAATAAACACAAATATTTACTTATTTTCAGTGTACACAATGACTGAGCACTTTTCTTGCTTTGGTTATTAATTTTAAAAAAATGAAAATAAATAAGTCGAAAATCACTGGTTTTATTCGTCGTAAAGAATAGTGTAGAAAATTCATTTTTTAACTAAGAGTTAACAAAAATGTGGTTTGGGACAGAAACTTAATTCAAGTCGAATGCTCTACAACAAAACTGACGATGGCTGTAAGTCTGAAACCGGGCCAGAGATACAATTACGAGCTGCGATGGACACTATATACCAGTGATGGCGAACCTATGACCAGCGGGTCAGACACTGACCCACAGTTGCTAGGCAACCATTTGTTTTTTTTTTACGCGTGTTGTTTTAGATTTCCTAATTGTGGTGGATAATTTATATTCTATCTGTATTTTTTTTCAATCACGCATTGACACAAAAGCAATTTAAATGCTATCTATAACCTTTTTAGTTTGATAATTACAGTTCTAAAAAACGCAAATGAATGAACGAGAAATGCTTTTGTAGTATTTGAAATAAAGCAAAAGTGTTTACAAAATATCAAAAATAAAATGTATAATTTTATTCATATTTTGTTTGTTAAAAAAAAAAAATCGACAACCCAAAGCAAATAACCATATTTAGATTTTAGATCTGTTGAGAAGACTTGAAAGTTGTAGAAAACAAAATAAAAAGGTTCAATAATACGATTCTGTGCGCACTCTGTAAACAGAAAAACGTAAATTCTATTCAAATGTGGCCCCCTCTCCCCTATCACTAAATTTTTGAAATTGTTAAAAGTGTGCCGCCGCGACAAAAAAGAAACAAAAAGGTTGAGAATCATTGGTTTACACACTTCCATTGTCTTCAATAAAATCGAGATAACCATGACCAAACCTCTTCAAGTGGATAAAGGGCATACAGCTGACAATGGAACAAGGACGATTCGTGCTTTAAAGCCTACTTTACCCCCCCCCCCCGGAAGTAGAGGCTAGAAAAAATAACGAGAACTATATTTCGTGTTCGTTTAATGTAAAATGGTTTACAGTTGTTCTTAAGAACGTGTTCTTGCTGCACAGGAAGCTCTTTTGAACACGCTGTTTTCAGTTATAAGAACAATTTCCTGCCCAGCCTAGTCCTAAACCCTCCAACTTAACTTTTTAGCCAATTTTCTGCTGAAAATATTGGAAATGAAGGCCTGAAAACGAGAGAGAGAGAGAGAGAGACAGAATGATAAAGGGGGATGCTAGCTAAGGAGGTTGTTACTCTGGACAAGCTGCTGCCAAAACAAGGCCGTTGTACTTCAAACGCCAATCAGTTAGCCAATCAGCTATATTTAGCTAGCAACTAACAACCGTCATTTATCTGTCCATCTCACAAAAACCATCTCCAAGTCTTTCAACTTATAAAAAAGAAATTATTAGTTTTGAAAGCTAGCCAAGCTTTTTCGCGGCAAACTGGTCTGAACCGCCACTTTTTTAGAAAACAGCTGACATCCCTGCGGGTAGCTCAGCCTCAATAAAAATAGGAGTTTTGAAAAATTAATCACCATTTTCTCACATTGAGTTGATTAAAAATATTCATTCACGTGTATTTCTTACTCTTAATATTACTTGTAAAAGAATATACTACGATTACGACAAATTTATTAAAACTGTCTAGGTAGGACAGTTGTATATAAGAATTGATCGTCGAAAAAACTGCATGAAAAAGCGTAACGTTGAAAAACACCCAACTTTGTCAATTTTTTTTCTCTTTTTCTATAAAAGATAAAATCCCCTAATTTTCTTTGTAATATTGGGCAAATCTTCGTTTATATCTGTAAATTTTTTTTTTGTAACAACCGAGAACTATAAGTTGCCAAAAATGAGCGAAAAACAGCATTTTCAAAAAAAAATTGTTCTTGTTGTTGCCATTTTTTGGGGAAACAACGTAGCGCATAAAATGGTTTTTTTAATGAATGAAGTTTAATTCGATTTGGAATTTCATGAAGATAGTTTTCCTTCAATTATATTCTTAATCTAGGTTGTTCTCCTCTCAATGTTATGTAGATATGTAACATGAAATAGATAAAGATATGCATATTTTTAGGATAGACGATTATTGTTGAAGTGAGTAGCTTTTAAAGATTTGAATTACAAACATTGAGCCGCCAAAAATCAGATTACCTAGTGCACAATAATTAAAAAATTAGATGTCATCACTGAATTATGGATGTTAAACACGGAAACCACCAATGATAACCAAGACCAAGCTGCATCAGAAACTCCGTCTAGGCTCTCAGTTGAAAATGTGGATGTAGATTTTTTTGCCAATTTACGATTATTGTTAAAGTACTTTACCAATTATATGATTATAAAACTTCTTTACAAGTACTCAGTTAAAAGGAACTGCATTTAATTATAATTTAGAAATGAATTATTATTACAAGTAGTTATTTATTTGTAATTAACTGTGCGTAATTTATGTTCTCGCATTATTCTGCAGTAGAATAATCCATTTTATTGCGGGCCAAAGTGGGCGTGGTGTGATTTACATGGAAGGGTAGGCGTGGTTTAATAAAGAGTACTCGTTTCTGATTGGCTCTTCAACCTACCTACTTTTCACACTTCCATTCTTCACTGTGGTTGGCCAATTCTTTATTAGTAATTATTTTAATGAAAAATTAAAGTTTTTTTTTTTTTTTTACTAATTTTCCCTCCCTGAGGTATTCAATGAAGAATCAAATTATGCAATAAAAAATTTTCTCAATCAAAACTTGGAAAATAAAAGATTTTTCTTGTTTAATGTCTTGTTTTCTGCACTAATAATGTAAATATTATTCTGGTTTTATAGGGCTGTAAGCTTGCAGAGAACTGAGCATAGCCATCGAGGATTTACAACCATTCAGGTTCCTGGAAGTACAGTAAACTGTAAAACTTTAGCTATTCCAGGCCCCAGGAAGTCATCTTCCCGGATGAAGAAGCAGATCTGGAGGCTCTTCAGACCGGACTCAAATGCTGAGTGGCCAATCGTCTATTTCTGATTACGGAATTTATATACATATTAAGAAAAAAATTGGATTGCCTAGTGACATTGAAGTTAGAATTTCAACATAGTACGTACATACAGTCGCGTCTTAGAAAAAATAGGGACTTGCATAACAAGTTAACCCAACAATTTTTTTTTTTCGAAGAATACAAAAAAACGAAATCAAATCTACAAGATGGGGCCGCCAATAGGATCAAAATATTATGGGAACCACAAGTGCCAGAATCTCTCAGAAGAGCCGGAAGTTGGTTGCAATACTGGCAAAATGAAGAAAATATTTATGAGTTGGCAGCACTACAAGACTGGCGGCCAGATCAAAGCGATACATCCCGTTAAGTGCTGACGGTGCAGCAGCTCTCTCCTCGTCGTCTATTATTAACGCGTCGCTTTGCAAAACTGTTCTCTTCCTTCCTCAAAATATATTTCATTTCTTGTGTCTCCAGTCATCCATTTATTCGACTATTGTCTTTTGCCAAGTGCTGTCCGTCCATTCGTAGTTGAAAACATTGCGTAACAATATTTAACTTGTAAATTAAAGTCTGTTAGGAAATTGAAGTAGAATTCTTGTGCGAATGACAATCATCATGAAATAACCATCATGAAACATAGATGAATAAATAAAAAATAATCATCGTTTGAACTCATGAGGAGCGCTTCAATTACCTTAGAGAATTGATGATCCTTTTCCATCCTGATTAGAATGATGGAAGAGGTAACTAAGACATAAATGGTACCTATAGATTTGAGACAACTTTTTAGATGAATGAAAATTGAAATCTCAGTTAAAACTGTCCGATAAGACATCGATTGTATCTTAATCGTCCAAAAATGCAAGAAAAAGCGTAAAGTTAAAAAAGAATAATTAAATTAAGAAAGTGTAATAATTAAGAGCATCGACGTTTCAAGGAATGATCTTAAGGTAGTTAGTATTCGGTAGTGTTGAGTATGGTGGTTAGTGTTTGGCTAGCTAAAAATAGTTTGGTAAGCTATCAAGCGACACGGTAGCCGAGTGGTTAGAGAAGCGGCTTTAAAGCATTGTGTGGTAGTACTGGTAGTGATAGGTTCGATCCCCAGTTTGGCCTTGGATTTTTTATTGAATTATAAATAAATGAAAAGATTATAGTAAAATAGTTAGTAGATCTCTGCTGCTTATAATATGACCATCCTAATCTGTATGTAGACGTTAATGGCGTCTGAAATGTCGGGCATTTACGCTTTACTTACATAATTACTTTTTTCTGTTTCTTTAGCCAAAACTCCAATAAATGAAATGGGATTCGAGAAAAACGGTCACCAGATTAGAGCGTCACTATGTGAAGAAAGTATTGCTTGTATCAGCGACCATTATTAAAGAGAAATTATTGGAAATTCATAGCGGAGTCAGTGAAGTAAAGAGGGTAGAGGAAAATTGTTTACATGGAGATTTTTCCTCAGAAAACAGCGAGGAAAAAACGGACGATGTAACAACATGCACACTCTGTTACCGTACCTGCATTTCACGTATCTTCAACATCTCCGCACTGATGGCGGCCACATCCTTCAAGGCCTTCACCTGGCGCTCAAGGCCTTCAACTTCTTCTCCTTTCATCGAATCCAGCCTCTCCTCGGCTGCAGCACGTTTGGCCTCTTCAGCTTCCTTTTGCCACATCTCCTTCTCTTCACGCACATCCTTTAGTTCTATTTCAAGCGTTTTCAGCCGATCCATAGTCTGGCTGTTCATCATCTTCAGCTGCAATAATTCAACCTGCAATTTCTCTTTCTCCTCTTTCTCACGATCTTTTTCCAGCCGGAGGTCGGCCATTCTCCTGCCCAGTGAATTCAATGCTTCTCGTCTCGCTTCTTTTTTCTTGTCCAGCTCTTCTTTGAATCGCAGCAATTCAATTTGAATGTCTCGCTTTCTAGCATCATCATATTCTTCCAATGGTTCACCCTAAAAAACTTTTTGTTAATGAAAGCAACCTAGCGAGTCTTAAGCACAAAGAAAAAAGAGCCTCTACAGATTTTACGTAAAATAAAAGAAGTTGACTACCTAGTTAATAAATTAGATTGGACAAATTTCAACAATATGAAGCAGACAATATTCTAGAACTGGAAATGGTTAGTTGGCTCCTTTAGCTGAACATACCGTGAACAATTCGGGAAGCTGCCTCCGAGGAGTGCTGAAAAAGCATATGAGACCTACGGAGCATGCTCTGGAGCAATCTCTCAGAACTGAGACAGGTTTAGACTTGTCTGTACAGTCTACATCAGGCGGGTAAAGAAAAAAAAATCAGGCAGCGTGGTGCAAATTTTCTCAGGCTTATCGGGGAACATCTAAAGAAGCGGGATCTAAATTGTAATGGTTAAAACTTTGAAGTTCTGGATGGGTGTTCTCTGCGATTTAAAGGTAATATTTCCACCTTCAGAATCATTCTGGATCTCTAGGATGCGTTAGAGAATTAGACATGAAATGATTGCTGTCGGATGTTGGATAGAATCTTATTATCTTGGGACTAAGAAGAAGGTAACAAGACTTCCTCTTTTGGTTAAAGTGCATTAAAGAAACCTAATGGCCCTATTTCCTGCTTTTAGCAGAAAGCTGTTTTGGAAATGCAACAATTCGAAAAATAACGCAATGGAATCTGAAGAGATCTCCTTTCTGGAAGGAGGTAGCAAAGGTCCAAAGATGTAGCTCGGTGGAATCTGCTGCCAGAAGTATCTGGGTAGCGTGTTTTAGAAGCTGTGAAAATCTGCACAAGCATCTGAGCCAAGGATGAAGAAGATGAACAGAACGAATGCCCAAGACTCTCTGTAACAACGGGAAAATAGACCCGGTTCATCTTGAAGTCGTCACAATCGGAACTGGTGGCTTGGAGATCTGAACCCCCCTCCCCTCGGTAGAGTTCCTGTAGTCAGTGTTCAAGAATATCGTCCATCCACAAGAAAAACCATTTCTTTCCTCCACTTCTTTCCTTAAGATATGTGAACATTCTTTAACCTTTTCAGAAATTGGTACATGTTGAAACTTGTCCAATATTGAGTTGTCCACTAATCGATAGTATAAAGAAGACCGTTAAAGAAGACTACTAACTTGTAAGCTTGGCGAACTCTGACCAGAAGTAACTGGACTTCCTTGAGCATAACCGCTCCAAATTAAACCCATTCTTATTCAAAGCACCAAAACTCTAGAAAAAATAGAATTACTATTAAATATCTTAAAAGAGGAAGTAAGTCATCAAATTGTCGACAAAAAAGAAAGTGGTAAGCTATGTTGAGCCAGATTTAGTATGAAATTGTTTTTTATTAACATGTAAGTGATCACGTCCAATTTCATGTTTCTAGTTTTGACCGGAAGTACACGTTTTGAGGCACCACATGGGTTATCAAATTTTCTTGGAGAAATGCTCCCAATAAGTTGTGACCAAAATGTGAGCCTACTTTAAAGTAAATCAAGTCATATCCGTTTTCAAAATCATCACAGGTGAATACTTCCGATTGAAGGAAAGTTATTCATCGCTAAGTTCCTTCCTGCAAACTGTCCAGCAAAATTACAAACAGTTGACCTTGCTCTTTCATCCAAATACAAGTAATTACACCTTCGCAGAAGGATACTGGCAATCCTCGCCCCTAATACTGATCTCTGTTATCGCTACCAAATCCCCTTTAATCTCATTTCGAGATTTCCCGCAAATGGAAGATAAAGGTCAATAGAATCAAAATCCCACTGCATATCCTTTCTTTCATAATCCAAAAACACTCTCTCTTCAGTGTGCCTGAATCATCTGTGCAGCACAAACCGTTCGATGTCACAAGCAGACTCATGTGAAATAATTCATCAAGGCTCGACGATATGGAATTGTTAGGCCACATTGCAAGAATGCCAGAAGACAGGATGCCGAGCAGACTGCTGCGTGGTACCGTCATAGGCATGAAGAAGAGAGTTGGCCGACCGCGAAGACGTTGGCTCGATGATGTTGAGGAGTCCTTGGAGTGTCAGGATGGAGGACAAAAACAGCCAATAGAGATGTCTGGAGTCGCATTATTAAGGAAGCCAAGGCCCACCCCGGGTTGTAGAGCTACGTAGTAAGTAAGTAATGAAAGCAATCAAACCATCCACCCACGACCTGCAAATCCCATTTTGTTCCTGGCTTTTGTAGACTTGGGAAATCTCAAACGTTTATTTACTGTTAAAAACTCAGCACCAAAAATTTGATTGGAATTACGAAGATACTCTCTTCCAGGACAGTAAGAGAAAGCGATCATCACAATTCCAGCTGGCTTCAAGCCTTAGTAATGAAGTGGAAGCAAAGCATCAATTGCGTGCTTGTTTTTTTTTTTTTTTTGGATCTAAAGTCAAATATGGTAGAATCTGGTTTAAACGTGTTCCGGCCAGTTACGTGGGGCTACAAATGGTTACTGCAAAGACCTGCAAAGGTTCAAATGAGCCCTCAGTAGTAGCTTTGAGCACAAGGTCGTCGATTAACGATTTCTTTTATCGATTTGGAATTTTCAAGTTAGGGTTTGGTCGCTTTCAGATAAAACTTGAATTCATTTGCTTTAAGGTTGATATTGGATCTAGAAACCCTGACTGGCCAATTAAGAAATCTTAGAGTAACCTTCACGCTGGAAGGTTGTCACTAAATGCGATGGTATAAGTGTAGTTCATTAGCAAGAAAACTATCGGCATTCAGCAAGTGATCTAATTGAAATTTCCATTTCCGGTACATCAAGTTGATGTATCGATTAGCGCCCACTCGGTCCATTTAAATTCCATTCAAGTTGTACACTATACAGCTTTACAAATGGAGCTGTGCTTAAGTACTCAAGGTGGGCACTACACGTCACTTAATAATTTAGAAGGCTGTACTGACTGTTATTGAGATTTTAAAATGTGCTTAAACAAAGTGTTCGTGTATTATTATTTAAATTTATTTTTGAGAAATAGAGAATTATCTGTATTCAGAAAGTTCGATCGCTCCAAAAAAAAGAAACTATTTTGGAAATAGGTTCTGGAGAAAAGCGAACATACTGGAGATATAGATTCCATTATGGAAGGTCAAAGCGACTCAAAGAATCTACTTGATTAAACATAACTGTGGTGAACGAATCCTGTGCAAACAGTTTAAAATAGTATTTGAACTTCAAAAAAACTTACAAAGCCACAGAAAACTTTGCCATCTTCTTTCCATTGTTGACAAAACCATCCGCAGGATACAAAATGGGTAAAAAAACAAGGTGGACAAGTAAGAGCCACTGTAAACTCACGGATGCCAGGCCAATAAGCTAGTACGAACGACAACATACAGTTAAATCTAGTCTCCTGATTGGAGTTTTTTTGACGTAGCAATTGGCTGTCGATAGATAGTTTTCACAAAATGGTCACTAAAAATGATAGGAACCTCAATCCTGATATATTTTGAGCTCCTCCAAAGAAATCTCAACAGGTTTCTTCCAAAACCGGAAATATCACTTAATAGTCTTCTCTTGGGAAAAGATAAGAGAACTAAAAATCGTTTGGATTCATGTACGAGATCTTTAATTTTCTGAGAAGGGACAGGAATTTGACCTCTCTCTAAATTTTGGTGTAATGTAATGTACGATTTTATACAATTTAAATGGACAAGTAAGAATTAAAAATGGAAGTTTACAAAAAAGTTATAATTCAGAACGTTGAAAATAATAAATAAAATATTTAATTAGCACTAGAAAAGTAACTTTCTTAAAGTAACCTGAAATAACCTTTCATTTAAAATGGTTCTAATCGATTGGCTGATTTTGGGCGAAAATCGATTTTTGTAGTATCACTTGGGTGGCGCCTATACTATATATGAAATTTGAGCTTTGTATGAATAGATTTATTTTTTTTTTTACTATTTATAAATTTCACTTTTTTGTACCTCAAAATGATAACTCAAAAAAAGTGTTCATTTCCGATAAAGGAAACCAACTAACACAATTACAGTAATAAGAGAAAAGAAAATGAGAAAAAGTTTTTTTTTTTTTAAATCACGTGAAACACTCCGGAAAATCGTAAAAAAGAAAACTGATGAATATTTTTCATTATTTTTAATATTATCTTTATTTTTTTTTTTTTTTTAGAATTAAAAGTTTCTGTTACAGTTGAATTTTATTTATTATAACCTTATTACTCCACAAAATTTAGAAAAATAAAGGTAAATATTGAAATCAAGCTAGACTATAACACTTTGAAAAGGTTATGTTTATTTAAAAAGGTTTCCTGGAATTAGTAACTTATAGGTTAGTTAAGTAATTCACTTTTTGCTATAGCTTTAATGTTTGTTCTTTCGCAAGTTTATTGGAGCTCGAATACTATTTGTGCCTTTGGAATTTTGGTGAGAAATTTTATTTTCAAATCTGGCTGAACATTAGGACTTTTTTTTTAAATACTTTTTCAAAATTAATATGAAAAATGGATGAATATCTTCAGAAAAAGATTTAATTAAAAATAAAATATTCTACTTACTTCTAATTATGTATTGTATGAAGAGTATTCGCAGTTTAACTGAAGTCCGAGCCATGTAGACGAGAGGATACCCAGTCCAAGATCTATTTCTGAGCCTAACCACGAGAGTGGGAGCGACGGGGGCCGCGGGTTGTGACGTCAGACCCCGCTCTTGGCCTGCCATTGGGTACATCCGACTGACATCTCTTGGAATTAGACTTAATAATAATTATAAGAAAAAAGAGGGAAACCTCGGATCTTTTTAAAGCGACGATCTCTTGGGAAAAAATTAGCGATTCCTAGTTCCTAGAGCCAGCCAGCTCCTGTTTGTTTGATTGCACTTGCACGATATTTGGCAATGAGCAAGGGGGAGTAAAATTTCTTGACATTTCTGCTTTGCTGCGATCATCAAAAACGACTTCTTGTGAGGAGGAATGTTAAGGAAATTTTAAACAAAGAATGAGACGATACTTATTCCTACGACTAGGAGTAGGGAAAGTTGCCATTTTTTTTTCCAGGGATCCTAGCAACATAATCTCAATTTCATTCAGAGATAGTTGTACAACTATTCGGATTTAGCAAAACCCAAGGCAAATCTAGCTTAGCCCAATCTAAGGTATTCCTATCCCTGAGAACCGATGATGCTCCAAAGAACCAAGCGTCCTACACAGGTTTCCTCTCTTCTTTTCTGGAGCTTTTTCCAGGGAGCCTTTTGGGGTAGTTATACAATTTTTTTGAAAAGGGGGTATCCCTCCTAATTTTGGGCGCCCCATCTTCCAGAATATCTGAGTTGGATATTGTAGAGAGCAGGGCACTGGACTTGAAGGAATAGTTTTTCCTGGACTGTAGGCTCTCTCTTCTCTTTGGCTAGACCTTCACTGGGGGAGGCCTGATTCCCTTAAATTGGGAAAAGCCATATTCAGAACTTCTGGAGAGCATTATACGCATATTCGGAGATTAATGTACTAAGTTTAATGGAGTGCATTTCAAAAAAATTAGCAAAAATGAAAAGAAAATTCGCTTTCCGGTTCAAATTTAGGGGGAATCAGGCCACCCCAGAGGAGAGAGAGCCTATAGTCCAGGAAGAACTATTCCTTCAAGTCCAGTGCCCTGCTCTCTACAATATCCAACTCAGATATTCTGGAAGATGGGGCGCCCAAAATTTGAACTAGAGAAATGTTCTTCAAACTCCCAAATATTTTGCAACATATCAAATTTTTAATTTTACAGTTTTTTGAAACTGTATATATTATACCAAAATAAACACTTCGATGAAGTGGGAAACCTACCTTCATTTCTCCCAAAATACTGCCCAAAATCGATGCGTCGTTTATGAGAAAATCTTAAGTATAAACATCGACTCGATATTCGCAAAGCTACTATTTGCCTGGTAATAACTAACTTAATATACACGGTCGCATGGTGCCATCTGTTGGGAAGCAGAAAAATCAATAATGGATTAAAAAAAAGTGAAAAATGTAGCAAGAAGCTCACCGAGTGAAGCACCATCAGTGGAAAACTGAAAACTGAAGCTTTTCTTTCTGTTAGAAAACAAAATGCGTGAAAGCCGTGAATATTTTCACTAGTTTTTCATGGAATTTATTATTACGAATTTTATATCTAAAAATACGAAAAGTAATTGTAAAAAGTCTTAATTGTAATTGCGTCTTTAAAAATTATTATTAAAAAAAATCCATTTCTATTATCGTTCAACCAAACAGTTGAACGAATCCTAATTTATAAGAAATTTCGAGTCCAGTTCTATATACAGTTTAGTATTGCACAGAATGTATCAACGTGTAATTCAAAGAATGGGTTATCCAGTTATCCATTACAAAAATTATAACAATATAATGTATTTTTGTATATAAATGCATACTTTTGCTATTTTGTAATGTTTATAGTAATGTATGTGTGTGTGTAATGAGCAATCTCGCAGCTATATGTAAACAAGGCTGCCAACATGACTAGGCAGAAAGAACACGCAGTGTTGTCCACTTGCCAACGTACTGTCGCTGTATTTACAAAACAAAAACAATCATCTGCGCACCCACACCGTAAATTACATAATTATCTGTGGTAATAGTTTAATAAATAGACTTTACTTAATTTTTTTTTTATTATTGTCATTAATATAATAATAATAATAAAAGATTATATTGGGACTTACAGTGATCTGTACACATTGTCTTCATCAGCACTGAATTAATAAGAAAAATTTAATTTTCAGTTCAACCAAAAATATTTCCCGGATTTTAGTTCTGATATAACGTTCACCAGACGTAAATAACAAACATGCACATACATTCAAATTATACATATAATTATGTTTAACCATTCCGATATATAGTTTTGAATAAAAATGCTTATGAAATAAATAATTATTATGAAATTATTATGATGTACCAACGTACTTTATCGATTTTGTTTTATTAAACATCAGATTTAAGTGCAAGTTTAGGGCTGTAGTTGGAAGTAAACATCGTCGGTTTAACTTCGTTGTTGGATTAAATTGATTGTTGCTTTAACTTTATCTAGTAGTTAAGCGTTTAAAATAATATATAATAAATAATCTAGTTTTTCATATTAAATTTTAATATAGTTTTCTTCAATTACATTCTTAATGTAGGAGAGTTCACCCCACAATGTTATAAATATTTAATATAAAATAGATATACATATTTTTAGGGGAGGAGATTATTGTTAAAGTACTTTACCAATCATTTGATTATAAAACTTTTTGTTAAGAACTCAGTTAAAGGAACTGCATTTAATTATAATTCAGAAATTAATTTTTATTACAAGTTGTTATTTATTTGTTATTAACTGTGTGTAATTTATGTTCTCGCATTATTCTACAGTAAAAAAATTCCTAATTTAATTAAAATTGGAAGATACTTTCGTTTGTCAGAAGTAATAGAAAATAGAAAAAGTGAAAAGCACAGATCTTCCATTTTATTGCGGGCCAAAGAGGGCGTGGTGTGACATACATGGGAGGGTAGGCGTGGTTTAATCAACAGTTCTCGTTTCTGATTGGCTGTGTTCAACCAGCCTACTTTTCACACTTCCATTCTTCACTGTGGTTGGTCAATTCTTTATTAGTAATTATTTCAATGAAAAATAAAAGTTTAATTTTTTTTTTACTAATTTTTCCTCTGTAGGTATTTAATGAAGTATCCAAATTATGCAATACAAATTTTTCTCAATTTAAACTCGAAAAATAGAAGATTTTTCTAGCTTAATGTCTTGTTTTCTGTACTAATACTGTAAGGGTAAACAGAAAATTGGGGATAATGGGTATTTTCTTGGGAAGTAGGTAAAAGAAAATCGAGAGCCATGTTTCATAGATTTTTAGACAATAAATATTAGAATATCTAGAATAATTAGGCAGATATATGCCAGGAATAGGCATTAAAAGGTACATCTAAATGAAATTTCATAACCTAATGACACCTCATATTCAATATTCAAGAATTTCATCTTTTACTGTAAAAGAGAAAACAAATTGTCAAAGTTGGGTGTTTTTCAACGTTACTCTTTTTTGTGCCCTTTTTTGACGATCAACCCTTATACAACTGTCCTACCGGACAGTTTTAATTAATCTATTTAACCATTAAAACCATATGAATCTTATTCAGAGGTCATTAAAGCATGCACTTCCAAACTTTCTCACGTTGGTAAAGCTTGTACTTTACCAGATGTAAGCGAAAGTAAAGGGGCCAAAAAATGTAAAGTCTATTTCCCAACGATGAGGCAATTAGGTCACCACAGCACATGAGTTCATTGTGTACAATTTTAGACGATCGAGTTTAAAAGTAGTCAGCTGGGTGACTTGACAGTCAATGAATCACTCGGTGCACTTTTAAAATCTCATTCATATCGTTCTTTTAATTTTCTTACTTGACCTTTGTTACCCTCTTTTCGTAAATAAGTAAGGAGAGATTTTTTTTTATTTATTTTTTTAAGTAATCTATGAGGCACTTTCGGTCATAAAAACATTTTCTTCCTCAGTAGAAGTTGTAAAGATTAGGAAGATTTAAAGAAGTCCGGTGAAAGTTCAACATATTTTACGGAAATGACAATTACCGGAAATTACAAAAACCCTTCGACCAAAATGTGCTCTTAATCGAATTTGCACAGAAAAATGTTTCAGATAAAAGTTACAGAAGTACTCATGCGCAGTAAGTATACCAAGTAGTTGCTGTTTTTTTGAGAAGATCTAAACAAAAATAGCATTTCCGGTTTGCTGATTCAGCATAAAAAGCTTATTCTCGCGGTCTCCGATGGTCGCACCTTAATTAGGTATCAAATTAAAATCTTTCTGCGACTTCTTGTTTTTTTTTAAGTTAGGCTTAGACCGCACTCTTCGCGGTCAGGCGCCCGCAAATGCATGCGCTCGTGTATTCATCCTTCATTCAGTAGGTGAACGAAAATAATCTTTCGCTTTTTTGATCTCACATTGTGGGTCATTTAGACGGCGAAGCAACCAAATCTTCACACTTCCATGGCTGGTGTCCCCCCCTAAAAGGTAGCAAGGGCGCTTGCTTGGTGGACCAGACTTGGATGCCTAGCTACAGCTAAGTTTTTTGGGATTGATATGAGAAAGGTCTTCTAAGTCTGGTTCGTTTTGCCAAATCTGGGTGATCCTTTAGCTGTCCTTAAACGAGAACTTGACGGTTATTTCGAAAGGTACCCTATGGGCCCTTGGAAGTTTTAGGGCTGGGGCTTTAGTTACTTAGGGAACAGCAAGCGTTCTTGCTAGTAGCCTAGCAAGGCAAATTGTGCATCTTATAGCACATTTAATCTTAGGCATATAATTTGGCAAGAACGAAGATAAAGCAACATCCCAGCCTAAACTGAAATTTGTAAAATCAATTAGAATGGTTGCTGTAAGAGAAAGACGTATTGCAATACTTCCTTTTTACGAGCGGTAAGCGGAAATAATAAAATATTGAATTTAATGGCTCCAAAATAGTAACTCTAGATAAGAGGAACCTTACCTTGGAGTGCGACATCCTTCGGCGACTGGAGCGGTGAACGACTCTCTGTCAAACCAACACGAGACTACCGGACTCTTCGCAACTACATACTCGCCACAATTAAAAAAACCCCAACCAGGAACAGTTCGCGTTCCCAAGGTAATCTGAACTCGACGATAAATGCCAAGTAGGAGAATAGAATGTGGCACAAGTTGCCTTATAAGGGCGATAACCTTGTGCTTGCAAACAGTGCCGGAAACTGGCGTTAATATCGCCGTTGTAATCAAATGATATTGAATATCATTTTTTTTTTTGTTTTTTTTAAATTCACATTGATGATGCTCAGTATGACGTCATGGGTGCCCAGTGTGTAAAACTGTAAACAGGACGAGGGAGTCCACCAGCTACGTAAAAAGTATGACGTCGTAACACTTGCAGTCTGCAGTAGATCTAGACTTGTGTCCTTGAATGTCCAGCTCAATACGTGCTCACATGACCACAACATATTATGATTGTGCAAGCAAATCCACTGCTTCATTAATCTCGCACACCACTAACTGGGAATCTCACACTTTCCACAAGTCCATGCGCATAGTCACACCACTTTCAAACTAGACTCATTAAATAGAACCAGGGCCGGATTTAGATGAAAAGAGGCCCTAGGCTATTCCACTTATGAGGCCCTTTCACCTCCCATTTTTAAGTTTGTAAATTACATGAGAGATAATAAAATACATCACTACATTGATATACATCAATATGTTAAGTGAAACATGTTGTTATTGTTCACTGTTTTTATAATAGTGTAATTTTAATTTTGCTAACAATTTGAATGTAGGGGGCCCTCTTGATCTTGAGGCCCTAGGCTGAAGCCTAGTTAGCCTATAGGAAAATCCGGCCCTGAATAGAACTTAGTCTTTCAGTTTCTCTTCCTGTAAAAAGGAAGTATCTGCGATATTACAGGGGAAGTGTCCTTATCCCCTGGAATCTGGACAACAGTGTCATTGAAAGAAGGCAGCGTTTGCTCGAACTCTCTGCTAAAAAAGCAAAAAGTGCAGTAGCGCTGTTTTTCATTTGGCTATCACCATGACATCCGATCGTAACTTAGCAATAAAAACCGTGTCCACCGAGAATGCTCCTTTACAGAGAATTTTCGAAAAGTCCCTGAAAAGTGTAAAATTCATTCGTCATGTGCTACTTCCGGTTCAGAGAATTGGAATCGCGAGGTTATAGTTAGGTTTTCTGCAGTGACCAAATCGAAATTTCAAGGTTTTAGCTTACATCGATCTTTTATTTATTTTTTTGTATTTTCGAGATATTTTGTTTAGACTTTTTTTGACCAATTTATAAAAAAAACAACACTTTTTTGGGACTCAGGTGATATCAAAGTTGGTATTACCAGCAAAAAACACGAAATCCCAAGATTTGGCGGCATTACTTCCTCCCGTACCTAGTATGGTGGAGAGAGGAAGTGAAAATTGATTCGATCATTTCCGGAAGAGGACAATCGTCTACTTGGGACTCCCTCCGGATCCTTCTTCCGCTTCAATCTTTCAACGAATTGAGCTCAGATGAGCTGATCACTGATTTAAGCGAATTGCAAATATTTTTATAAATGTTTATATAGGTACATGAGCAAAGTACGAACAAAACAAGCCTAACTTTTTTTTGTCAGCGTGCTTAAAATAATAAGTTACATCATTGGAAGACAGCGGGGAGGGGGAGGCTGGCCTAGGGCCAAGATGACGTGCTCAAGTATGACTGAGCCCGTAGTTACTCACGCAGTAATTCTTGCAACTAACTGGTGATTCACAACACCCTCCTGTAGGGGGTTCTTTCCTCCTTACAAATATTTTTACTCACCAAACTCAGGTTATTATAAAAAAAAAAAAAAAATCTATTACGAGTTCAGAGCTTAGCATTCTGAATTAAAATGATGATGATTCAAAGCGGAAGCTGATGCTTAAACTTTACGTAACGAGAGCAAAACTCTTAGATGGGAAATCGTAGGAGGCATTTTTGGAAAACAATTCTCAGAAATGCGAGTGGAGAGGTACTTCCGGTTTTGGAATTCTAAAGACTCAAGAAGTATTTCCGGTGAAAATTGGACGACACGATCGCATGACTTCCTGTTATCTAGTGAAAAATGATTTTCCAAGTTCAATTGCTTAAAAACAAGTATTTCCGGTGATGGAAATACTCAAAATGAAAGAAAATATCTTTAAATTCGTAAAAATTTTTATTCTAATATGGGGGTAAAGGAAAAATAAGAAATAAAAAAGTTAGGTTAGTTTGCCTGTTGCTAACGCGTGGCCATATTTTTTAGTAATAAATTATTTTGGACAGCAGGTGCCCCCTCCCATACTTTGTATAGCTTTGTTCTTTTTACGTATTTTTTTTTTTTAATACGTACAAAGAAGGCCACATTGAGTGTGTATGTGTGTGAAAAGGCGCGCGCCAAGACAACAGGTCCGTACAAACAACAGGTGATACGGCGCGCTATCGATTGGGCACGGCCCGCGGCGCCACTGCGTCTGCGCACCACCGCGCCCGTACTCCCACCCCCGCGCGCAACCATCACTCTCGCCTCCCGCCTTTCACCTTAATTTAAATTTTCTTGCGAATCAATTTTAAAACAGTGATTCGTTCTTTTATATATTGGTGAAGGAGTTGCGGTACGAATAACTTGTCCTACGGATCTTTTCCAACACTATTTGCTTAAACCGTTCTATTATTTGGACTACATACTTCATAATTCCAGTCAAATAAAAAACGCTGGGAAAAAAGCTTACGTATTTTATTTAAATTTATTTCTAATTTGTCCTCCATTTTTTTTAATCATTTACTTGTCTAAAAGGTATTGGCGAGTTTCAATTTTGAATTTTAACAAAACAATTCGTTTTGAGGTACCCGAATCCGAAATGGTTTTCATAAATTGGTCTTCGTCATTATGTGAGTGAGCAGCCTAAACCCATAAACGGAAATCCGTTGACAGTCTAAATTTTATATTATTCGAAAAAGGGTCACATTTTTCAATATTTTGGTTTTTTATTTTCTTAAAAATTGATCTACAGATGCAGCAGATGTGTAACTGTTACAAGAAACAATCTCCTTTAGAAAATGCCTCTTCTTAAGACAGTTCTGGGGGAGTAAATAAATTTCACTTTTTTGTACCTCAAAATGATAACTCAAAAAAAGTGTTCATTTCCGATAAAGGAAACCAACTAACACAATTACAGTAATAAGAGAAAAGAAAATGAGAAAAAGTTTTTTTTTTTTTAAATCACGTGAAACACTCCGGAAAATCGTAAAAAAGAAAACTGATGAATATTTTTCATTATTTTTAATATTATCTTTATTTTTTTTTTTTTTTTAGAATTAAAAGTTTCTGTTACAGTTGAATTTTATTTATTATAACCTTATTACTCCACAAAATTTAGAAAAATAAAGGTAAATATTGAAATCAAGCTAGACTATAACACTTTGAAAAGGTTATGTTTATTTAAAAAGGTTTCCTGGAATTAGTAACTTATAGGTTAGTTAAGTAATTCACTTTTTGCTATAGCTTTAATGTTTGTTCTTTCGCAAGTTTATTGGAGCTCGAATACTATTTGTGCCTTTGGAATTTTGGTGAGAAATTTTATTTTCAAATCTGGCTGAACATTAGGACTTTTTTTTTAAATACTTTTTCAAAATTAATATGAAAAATGGATGAATATCTTCAGAAAAAGATTTAATTAAAAATAAAATATTCTACTTACTTCTAATTATGTATTGTATGAAGAGTATTCGCAGTTTAACTGAAGTCCGAGCCATGTAGACGAGAGGATACCCAGTCCAAGATCTATTTCTGAGCCTAACCACGAGAGTGGGAGCGACGGGGGCCGCGGGTTGTGACGTCAGACCCCGCTCTTGGCCTGCCATTGGGTACATCCGACTGACATCTCTTGGAATTAGACTTAATAATAATTATAAGAAAAAAGAGGGAAACCTCGGATCTTTTTAAAGCGACGATCTCTTGGGAAAAAATTAGCGATTCCTAGTTCCTAGAGCCAGCCAGCTCCTGTTTGTTTGATTGCACTTGCACGATATTTGGCAATGAGCAAGGGGGAGTAAAATTTCTTGACATTTCTGCTTTGCTGCGATCATCAAAAACGACTTCTTGTGAGGAGGAATGTTAAGGAAATTTTAAACAAAGAATGAGACGATACTTATTCCTACGACTAGGAGTAGGGAAAGTTGCCATTTTTTTTTCCAGGGATCCTAGCAACATAATCTCAATTTCATTCAGAGATAGTTGTACAACTATTCGGATTTAGCAAAACCCAAGGCAAATCTAGCTTAGCCCAATCTAAGGTATTCCTATCCCTGAGAACCGATGATGCTCCAAAGAACCAAGCGTCCTACACAGGTTTCCTCTCTTCTTTTCTGGAGCTTTTTCCAGGGAGCCTTTTGGGGTAGTTATACAATTTTTTTGAAAAGGGGGTATCCCTCCTAATTTTGGGCGCCCCATCTTCCAGAATATCTGAGTTGGATATTGTAGAGAGCAGGGCACTGGACTTGAAGGAATAGTTTTTCCTGGACTGTAGGCTCTCTCTTCTCTTTGGCTAGACCTTCACTGGGGGAGGCCTGATTCCCTTAAATTGGGAAAAGCCATATTCAGAACTTCTGGAGAGCATTATACGCATATTCGGAGATTAATGTACTAAGTTTAATGGAGTGCATTTCAAAAAAATTAGCAAAAATGAAAAGAAAATTCGCTTTCCGGTTCAAATTTAGGGGGAATCAGGCCACCCCAGAGGAGAGAGAGCCTATAGTCCAGGAAGAACTATTCCTTCAAGTCCAGTGCCCTGCTCTCTACAATATCCAACTCAGATATTCTGGAAGATGGGGCGCCCAAAATTTGAACTAGAGAAATGTTCTTCAAACTCCCAAATATTTTGCAACATATCAAATTTTTAATTTTACAGTTTTTTGAAACTGTATATATTATACCAAAATAAACACTTCGATGAAGTGGGAAACCTACCTTCATTTCTCCCAAAATACTGCCCAAAATCGATGCGTCGTTTATGAGAAAATCTTAAGTATAAACATCGACTCGATATTCGCAAAGCTACTATTTGCCTGGTAATAACTAACTTAATATACACGGTCGCATGGTGCCATCTGTTGGGAAGCAGAAAAATCAATAATGGATTAAAAAAAAGTGAAAAATGTAGCAAGAAGCTCACCGAGTGAAGCACCATCAGTGGAAAACTGAAAACTGAAGCTTTTCTTTCTGTTAGAAAACAAAATGCGTGAAAGCCGTGAATATTTTCACTAGTTTTTCATGGAATTTATTATTACGAATTTTATATCTAAAAATACGAAAAGTAATTGTAAAAAGTCTTAATTGTAATTGCGTCTTTAAAAATTATTATTAAAAAAAATCCATTTCTATTATCGTTCAACCAAACAGTTGAACGAATCCTAATTTATAAGAAATTTCGAGTCCAGTTCTATATACAGTTTAGTATTGCACAGAATGTATCAACGTGTAATTCAAAGAATGGGTTATCCAGTTATCCATTACAAAAATTATAACAATATAATGTATTTTTGTATATAAATGCATACTTTTGCTATTTTGTAATGTTTATAGTAATGTATGTGTGTGTGTAATGAGCAATCTCGCAGCTATATGTAAACAAGGCTGCCAACATGACTAGGCAGAAAGAACACGCAGTGTTGTCCACTTGCCAACGTACTGTCGCTGTATTTACAAAACAAAAACAATCATCTGCGCACCCACACCGTAAATTACATAATTATCTGTGGTAATAGTTTAATAAATAGACTTTACTTAATTTTTTTTTTATTATTGTCATTAATATAATAATAATAATAAAAGATTATATTGGGACTTACAGTGATCTGTACACATTGTCTTCATCAGCACTGAATTAATAAGAAAAATTTAATTTTCAGTTCAACCAAAAATATTTCCCGGATTTTAGTTCTGATATAACGTTCACCAGACGTAAATAACAAACATGCACATACATTCAAATTATACATATAATTATGTTTAACCATTCCGATATATAGTTTTGAATAAAAATGCTTATGAAATAAATAATTATTATGAAATTATTATGATGTACCAACGTACTTTATCGATTTTGTTTTATTAAACATCAGATTTAAGTGCAAGTTTAGGGCTGTAGTTGGAAGTAAACATCGTCGGTTTAACTTCGTTGTTGGATTAAATTGATTGTTGCTTTAACTTTATCTAGTAGTTAAGCGTTTAAAATAATATATAATAAATAATCTAGTTTTTCATATTAAATTTTAATATAGTTTTCTTCAATTACATTCTTAATGTAGGAGAGTTCACCCCACAATGTTATAAATATTTAATATAAAATAGATATACATATTTTTAGGGGAGGAGATTATTGTTAAAGTACTTTACCAATCATTTGATTATAAAACTTTTTGTTAAGAACTCAGTTAAAGGAACTGCATTTAATTATAATTCAGAAATTAATTTTTATTACAAGTTGTTATTTATTTGTTATTAACTGTGTGTAATTTATGTTCTCGCATTATTCTACAGTAAAAAAATTCCTAATTTAATTAAAATTGGAAGATACTTTCGTTTGTCAGAAGTAATAGAAAATAGAAAAAGTGAAAAGCACAGATCTTCCATTTTATTGCGGGCCAAAGAGGGCGTGGTGTGACATACATGGGAGGGTAGGCGTGGTTTAATCAACAGTTCTCGTTTCTGATTGGCTGTGTTCAACCAGCCTACTTTTCACACTTCCATTCTTCACTGTGGTTGGTCAATTCTTTATTAGTAATTATTTCAATGAAAAATAAAAGTTTAATTTTTTTTTTACTAATTTTTCCTCTGTAGGTATTTAATGAAGTATCCAAATTATGCAATACAAATTTTTCTCAATTTAAACTCGAAAAATAGAAGATTTTTCTAGCTTAATGTCTTGTTTTCTGTACTAATACTGTAAGGGTAAACAGAAAATTGGGGATAATGGGTATTTTCTTGGGAAGTAGGTAAAAGAAAATCGAGAGCCATGTTTCATAGATTTTTAGACAATAAATATTAGAATATCTAGAATAATTAGGCAGATATATGCCAGGAATAGGCATTAAAAGGTACATCTAAATGAAATTTCATAACCTAATGACACCTCATATTCAATATTCAAGAATTTCATCTTTTACTGTAAAAGAGAAAACAAATTGTCAAAGTTGGGTGTTTTTCAACGTTACTCTTTTTTGTGCCCTTTTTTGACGATCAACCCTTATACAACTGTCCTACCGGACAGTTTTAATTAATCTATTTAACCATTAAAACCATATGAATCTTATTCAGAGGTCATTAAAGCATGCACTTCCAAACTTTCTCACGTTGGTAAAGCTTGTACTTTACCAGATGTAAGCGAAAGTAAAGGGGCCAAAAAATGTAAAGTCTATTTCCCAACGATGAGGCAATTAGGTCACCACAGCACATGAGTTCATTGTGTACAATTTTAGACGATCGAGTTTAAAAGTAGTCAGCTGGGTGACTTGACAGTCAATGAATCACTCGGTGCACTTTTAAAATCTCATTCATATCGTTCTTTTAATTTTCTTACTTGACCTTTGTTACCCTCTTTTCGTAAATAAGTAAGGAGAGATTTTTTTTTATTTATTTTTTTAAGTAATCTATGAGGCACTTTCGGTCATAAAAACATTTTCTTCCTCAGTAGAAGTTGTAAAGATTAGGAAGATTTAAAGAAGTCCGGTGAAAGTTCAACATATTTTACGGAAATGACAATTACCGGAAATTACAAAAACCCTTCGACCAAAATGTGCTCTTAATCGAATTTGCACAGAAAAATGTTTCAGATAAAAGTTACAGAAGTACTCATGCGCAGTAAGTATACCAAGTAGTTGCTGTTTTTTTGAGAAGATCTAAACAAAAATAGCATTTCCGGTTTGCTGATTCAGCATAAAAAGCTTATTCTCGCGGTCTCCGATGGTCGCACCTTAATTAGGTATCAAATTAAAATCTTTCTGCGACTTCTTGTTTTTTTTTAAGTTAGGCTTAGACCGCACTCTTCGCGGTCAGGCGCCCGCAAATGCATGCGCTCGTGTATTCATCCTTCATTCAGTAGGTGAACGAAAATAATCTTTCGCTTTTTTGATCTCACATTGTGGGTCATTTAGACGGCGAAGCAACCAAATCTTCACACTTCCATGGCTGGTGTCCCCCCCTAAAAGGTAGCAAGGGCGCTTGCTTGGTGGACCAGACTTGGATGCCTAGCTACAGCTAAGTTTTTTGGGATTGATATGAGAAAGGTCTTCTAAGTCTGGTTCGTTTTGCCAAATCTGGGTGATCCTTTAGCTGTCCTTAAACGAGAACTTGACGGTTATTTCGAAAGGTACCCTATGGGCCCTTGGAAGTTTTAGGGCTGGGGCTTTAGTTACTTAGGGAACAGCAAGCGTTCTTGCTAGTAGCCTAGCAAGGCAAATTGTGCATCTTATAGCACATTTAATCTTAGGCATATAATTTGGCAAGAACGAAGATAAAGCAACATCCCAGCCTAAACTGAAATTTGTAAAATCAATTAGAATGGTTGCTGTAAGAGAAAGACGTATTGCAATACTTCCTTTTTACGAGCGGTAAGCGGAAATAATAAAATATTGAATTTAATGGCTCCAAAATAGTAACTCTAGATAAGAGGAACCTTACCTTGGAGTGCGACATCCTTCGGCGACTGGAGCGGTGAACGACTCTCTGTCAAACCAACACGAGACTACCGGACTCTTCGCAACTACATACTCGCCACAATTAAAAAAACCCCAACCAGGAACAGTTCGCGTTCCCAAGGTAATCTGAACTCGACGATAAATGCCAAGTAGGAGAATAGAATGTGGCACAAGTTGCCTTATAAGGGCGATAACCTTGTGCTTGCAAACAGTGCCGGAAACTGGCGTTAATATCGCCGTTGTAATCAAATGATATTGAATATCATTTTTTTTTTTGTTTTTTTTAAATTCACATTGATGATGCTCAGTATGACGTCATGGGTGCCCAGTGTGTAAAACTGTAAACAGGACGAGGGAGTCCACCAGCTACGTAAAAAGTATGACGTCGTAACACTTGCAGTCTGCAGTAGATCTAGACTTGTGTCCTTGAATGTCCAGCTCAATACGTGCTCACATGACCACAACATATTATGATTGTGCAAGCAAATCCACTGCTTCATTAATCTCGCACACCACTAACTGGGAATCTCACACTTTCCACAAGTCCATGCGCATAGTCACACCACTTTCAAACTAGACTCATTAAATAGAACCAGGGCCGGATTTAGATGAAAAGAGGCCCTAGGCTATTCCACTTATGAGGCCCTTTCACCTCCCATTTTTAAGTTTGTAAATTACATGAGAGATAATAAAATACATCACTACATTGATATACATCAATATGTTAAGTGAAACATGTTGTTATTGTTCACTGTTTTTATAATAGTGTAATTTTAATTTTGCTAACAATTTGAATGTAGGGGGCCCTCTTGATCTTGAGGCCCTAGGCTGAAGCCTAGTTAGCCTATAGGAAAATCCGGCCCTGAATAGAACTTAGTCTTTCAGTTTCTCTTCCTGTAAAAAGGAAGTATCTGCGATATTACAGGGGAAGTGTCCTTATCCCCTGGAATCTGGACAACAGTGTCATTGAAAGAAGGCAGCGTTTGCTCGAACTCTCTGCTAAAAAAGCAAAAAGTGCAGTAGCGCTGTTTTTCATTTGGCTATCACCATGACATCCGATCGTAACTTAGCAATAAAAACCGTGTCCACCGAGAATGCTCCTTTACAGAGAATTTTCGAAAAGTCCCTGAAAAGTGTAAAATTCATTCGTCATGTGCTACTTCCGGTTCAGAGAATTGGAATCGCGAGGTTATAGTTAGGTTTTCTGCAGTGACCAAATCGAAATTTCAAGGTTTTAGCTTACATCGATCTTTTATTTATTTTTTTGTATTTTCGAGATATTTTGTTTAGACTTTTTTTGACCAATTTATAAAAAAAACAACACTTTTTTGGGACTCAGGTGATATCAAAGTTGGTATTACCAGCAAAAAACACGAAATCCCAAGATTTGGCGGCATTACTTCCTCCCGTACCTAGTATGGTGGAGAGAGGAAGTGAAAATTGATTCGATCATTTCCGGAAGAGGACAATCGTCTACTTGGGACTCCCTCCGGATCCTTCTTCCGCTTCAATCTTTCAACGAATTGAGCTCAGATGAGCTGATCACTGATTTAAGCGAATTGCAAATATTTTTATAAATGTTTATATAGGTACATGAGCAAAGTACGAACAAAACAAGCCTAACTTTTTTTTGTCAGCGTGCTTAAAATAATAAGTTACATCATTGGAAGACAGCGGGGAGGGGGAGGCTGGCCTAGGGCCAAGATGACGTGCTCAAGTATGACTGAGCCCGTAGTTACTCACGCAGTAATTCTTGCAACTAACTGGTGATTCACAACACCCTCCTGTAGGGGGTTCTTTCCTCCTTACAAATATTTTTACTCACCAAACTCAGGTTATTATAAAAAAAAAAAAAAAATCTATTACGAGTTCAGAGCTTAGCATTCTGAATTAAAATGATGATGATTCAAAGCGGAAGCTGATGCTTAAACTTTACGTAACGAGAGCAAAACTCTTAGATGGGAAATCGTAGGAGGCATTTTTGGAAAACAATTCTCAGAAATGCGAGTGGAGAGGTACTTCCGGTTTTGGAATTCTAAAGACTCAAGAAGTATTTCCGGTGAAAATTGGACGACACGATCGCATGACTTCCTGTTATCTAGTGAAAAATGATTTTCCAAGTTCAATTGCTTAAAAACAAGTATTTCCGGTGATGGAAATACTCAAAATGAAAGAAAATATCTTTAAATTCGTAAAAATTTTTATTCTAATATGGGGGTAAAGGAAAAATAAGAAATAAAAAAGTTAGGTTAGTTTGCCTGTTGCTAACGCGTGGCCATATTTTTTAGTAATAAATTATTTTGGACAGCAGGTGCCCCCTCCCATACTTTGTATAGCTTTGTTCTTTTTACGTATTTTTTTTTTTTAATACGTACAAAGAAGGCCACATTGAGTGTGTATGTGTGTGAAAAGGCGCGCGCCAAGACAACAGGTCCGTACAAACAACAGGTGATACGGCGCGCTATCGATTGGGCACGGCCCGCGGCGCCACTGCGTCTGCGCACCACCGCGCCCGTACTCCCACCCCCGCGCGCAACCATCACTCTCGCCTCCCGCCTTTCACCTTAATTTAAATTTTCTTGCGAATCAATTTTAAAACAGTGATTCGTTCTTTTATATATTGGTGAAGGAGTTGCGGTACGAATAACTTGTCCTACGGATCTTTTCCAACACTATTTGCTTAAACCGTTCTATTATTTGGACTACATACTTCATAATTCCAGTCAAATAAAAAACGCTGGGAAAAAAGCTTACGTATTTTATTTAAATTTATTTCTAATTTGTCCTCCATTTTTTTTAATCATTTACTTGTCTAAAAGGTATTGGCGAGTTTCAATTTTGAATTTTAACAAAACAATTCGTTTTGAGGTACCCGAATCCGAAATGGTTTTCATAAATTGGTCTTCGTCATTATGTGAGTGAGCAGCCTAAACCCATAAACGGAAATCCGTTGACAGTCTAAATTTTATATTATTCGAAAAAGGGTCACATTTTTCAATATTTTGGTTTTTTATTTTCTTAAAAATTGATCTACAGATGCAGCAGATGTGTAACTGTTACAAGAAACAATCTCCTTTAGAAAATGCCTCTTCTTAAGACAGTTCTGGGGGAGTGGTGGGTCAAGCTTCCCTCTAGTGACGTGTAAGGGCAATTCCCTTTTACTGTAATATTAATCGGAATCAAGTACGTTCATAGATCACACGGCGAGTAAGATGAACACAGACAGAGGCAGAGACATTTTTCCGGACACCCGGAACTACAAAAAAGCGGATATATCCGGTGAGCACTCTAAATAGACCATTTTACAGGGACACAACCTTCTCCTCAGCTCGCTAGAGAAGACATGCAGCATCTAATTGAAAGCTGAAGAAGGCAAACCTCGTTGCAGCAAACACTTGTTGATACGAACATGCTGTAGCCATGTTCATTGCACTTAGATCAATCCTTGCTTTGAAAGTCAAATTTCTGCATCCCAAGCATGGCCAAGGAAGAGGAATACCATAAACCCACGTAAATATTTCCAGCCTTTTTTTGTAGTTTGTTCCTAAGTGCAAGTTTAGAAGACAATGCCCATATTAATTATTACACTTTTTGACACACAAGAATTTGAAACAAAAAGGTTTTTGATGTTTTTTTTTATGTTAAAATTAAAGTTGCGTTTTCTTACTAGGTACTAGGGAAGTATAGCGATCGTGCCAAATTTACAATTTCCTGTTTTCACCGGAAATATCTCGTTTTCTTTGGAGAGGGGGGGTTCCTGAAGTTTGAAAACATGTTTTTTTTTGTATAAAATGGACCTCAGGTGTGAACATGATATCCCAATAACTACAGGAAGTAGTTTGATTGAACCCTAATCAAGGACTTGAGCGCCACCTAGCGGTCAACATCCCACTACCGGAAGTGCCGCTGCAATGAATCCATTATTCTTTTGGGATTTCCATGAAACTGGAGCGATCTATTTCCTATGCTGGTTGTACTTTCGGCAACTTTCATTTGGCTGAAATTTTTCCTAGTTCAATTCGATTAAAAGCAACACACTTGGGAGATAATGAGCTGATTATTCTTGCCTCTAATGTACCATTTCAGTACAATTTACGAATATGTCGTGTATATATTATTAGAAAGGGTGGATTAACTCTTTCTTGATTAAATTCTGAGTTCGAAGAAATTCTAAAAACTTCCATTAAGTCTCGAAACTATTCTTGCTGATAGGTACTACAGCTAGCTGTAGTGTGCAGGGCCGGATTTTCCTATAGGCTAACCAGGCTTCAGCCTAGGGCCTCAAGATCAAGAGGGGCCTACATTCAAATTGTAAGCAAAATTAAAATTACACTATTCTTAAAACAGTACCAATAACAACATGTTTCACTTAACATATTGATGTATATCACAGTAGTGATGTATTTTATTATCTCTCATGTAATTTACAAAGTTAAAAATGGGAGGTGAAAGGGCCTCATAAGTGGAATAGCCTAGGGGCCACTTTTCATCTAAATCCGGCCCTGGTAGTGTGACGGAAACATAATTGAAGACGAATCCTCTACACCATACTGATTACCTCTGACAATGGATGAAGGTTCGAAACCGGTCAGGTATACCAATAAACATGTGTACGAGAATTATAAAATGAGCGATACTGATCCAGCACTGCTTACCGTGTAAGCTTAGATCTTATAATTGGTTACACAGCTTCTCGGTTTAGCCAATTTTTTGCTTTCTAATAAATCAGCTAGATTATATTAGATTAGACTAGGGCGGCCTCAGGGCCTACGCCACTGCGACCCCTTTGGGTCTATTGTGGCTCCCCTAACTTTAAAGCTCACCCTCCAGACCTGTCCTTTTAATTAGACTCTTAATGCTGGAGAGTGACTTTTGGGTAAAGCTCACAGGCCTTGATTTTTCCTCCCCGAGAAGTAACATCCTTAGCCACACGAGCCCCTCACACTGACACAACACGTGTAGTGCCGTTTCCTCCTCTACCTGACAGAACCTACAGAGGCTATCATCTGCCAGGCCCATGCGATGCATGTGTTTTCTGAGTATGCAGTGGCCAGTCAATAGGCCTACAATCATCCTGATAGCCCCACGGCCTTGACGGATTAATTCTGCAGTCAGCCTAATAAATCAGCTAAAAAACAAGAAAAAGAATTTGTCGGCTAATTTGGGGGAAATCCGAGATTAAAACGGAACTTTTGATAAAACTATCCAAGAAGAGATTCGTTCTGCCAAACGATTCGTTCGGCCAGTTGATTCGTTCAGCTAGCCGATTCGTTCTTTTAGGACAGCTGGAGAAAGAGAAGCATCGGAGGTGGTGTTCTTGCCCCCCTGCCTGGTGGCAGGTAGTCGGAGGCTGAGCGCTTACCGCCTCAGTCCGGGTTCCAACTACCAGCTGAACACTTGTGAGGCCTCTCTGACATGATCACTGACCGTCAACATCCGTAAGTTTCTATCCCAAAACGAAAAAAAAACGAATCAACAAAATCAAATAAATCCTGAATGAAGGAAATAAAAGTTATCCCAATAAATTGAAACAAGCCGAGAGGATTTTGTTTCATTATTGTGGCTATATTGTTTTTATATAAATTGTTTTTGTTTATGTACACACAATATGAGATGTGCATTTTGTTTATATGTTGTAAGTATGTACTAGATATATATATTATGTGTGTGTAAACCCCTTGCAAAGAAAACACCTCTCTACCAATAATGTTATGCATCATTGATTCCTTCCTGCCACAGAATGATTCCTTCCTGCCACAGAATGATTCCTTAAAAAAAACTACGCAAAAATCATGAAGCGCACAACATATTTCTTTTATTGACGTTGTTGTTGTTGTTGTTGTTTTGGTTATTATTCCTTTGGATGTTATTTGGATGATCCCTCTGGATGTTACACTGTTGGATGTGATCCCCTATTATCCTGGAACCTCATGCACAAACCCGCTCTCCCCTCAGTGGTTAGCAGACGTCAACTGACCAGACAAACCCATGTCCGGGGCCGCAGTCACTAAGCAAGCCCATCCCCAAGGATCTAGGACCACCAATCTTGATGAGCTTAAAAGTACGCTAGCTGGTAGGGCAGTTGGAGTCAGGCCGCACCTTAAAAATTAAAAAATCGTACAATTTCCGGTGGCCTTAGATTACGAAATTTGATTTTTTTTTTTTAAACATGGAATTTCTACTAATAACATATTCACTACAATAAAACGATATCGATGCATTGAAGACTTAGTAACCAGCCCTACGACTTCACTAAAACTTGAAGTAATCCAAGTGCCGTCATCACGCCCAAGTTCAAATCAAGCCCCTTAAGCGTCTGACTGTCTTGGACCAGGAAACAAGAAGAAAAAAAATCATTCTGTATAAACTCACTTCCGGTGTAGAATAGAATAGATTAAATTAGGGCGGCCCTTAATAAGGCCTACGCCACTGCGCGACCCCATTGGATCTATTGTGGCTCCCCGCACTCTAGAAGCTTACCCCACCAGACCTGTCCCGTTTAATCAGACTCTTAATTCTGGAGAGCGACACTTGGTGTAAAGCTCACCAGGCCTTGGTTTTTCCTCCCCCAAGAAGTAAAATCCTTGGCCATACTCTCACTTAGTATAAACTCACTTCCGGTGTGTTCATGTTCCCCTTTAACTCAGAATTTTGCCATCGCATTCGACACTTACGAATACTATACACACAGATGTGAGAAACGTACAATCTACTTGAAGTAGTCATGCTAGAGGGAAGCCTTAACTTTATAAGCGCCCCCCCCCAAATAATCCTCCAACCGAAATACAAAATCATTGTCGGGAGGGGAAAAAATAGCAGAATACTGAGAAATCAGGGAAAGGATTAGCTAGGGCCGGTTAGCGTATTCCCAAGCGGAGGTCCCACTGGTTCGAATCCAGCTGGTGACCCTTAGATTTTCTCTTCCTAGGAGCTTCTCTTACAGCTCACCATGTTCGATGATGCAACAGTGTTGTCTGTAACGAGAGAACACTGTCCGGAGGCCGTAAAGTGCACTGAAAAAAGCTTCGGGCGCCCAATAACCTTAGATGTTGACGCGCCTTAAATCAATTAAAAAAAAAAAATACTGAGAAATCTATTTAAATAACTGACCACTTCCGGTTAACGGATTTCCTGTCTCTTTCCTGCAACAACTTCCGGAAAAAATGTTTCATAATAAAAGTTATCGTATATATTTCTATATTTTATACATTTCCGTTGCGTACGCAAAAACGCAAATCCCGCACTGATTGCATTACTTCCGCTTTTTTTACCGCACTCTAAATTAATAATAAGATTATATTCCGTTTTTAATTTTTTGTAAAATTACTGAACTTTTAAATAATCGCTCACAAAGCTAGCATTAAAAGTAAATTCCACGTTGTACGTAGTTACGTTCAACGAATATGTTCTATCGCTTTGGACTGGTTCAATTTAATCGAAATAAGTGCAGCATGTCTATTGGCAAAATGATATATCGATTTCACTATACAAACTTGGACCTCATGATTCAAGCCCTCATGCAGTTTTTTTTTTGCCTGATCTTCAAATGATGAAGTTCTTACCATCAAGCACGTTTTCAGTTACTAACTTGAAAAGACCGATAATCCGTTGACAGGAAGTCTGGAGAGTAGGATGGACGGGACAGGACTTCTTATTGCACGGTCTTTTTGACTTGTCTTTTTATTGCACGGTGGTTTGTGCAATATTCGGACGAGCGATGTTATGCATTTAGATCGGACCCCTTCTTCGACCAATGGGCGGCTATAGTGGCGTAATTTCCGGCTCTTGACGTGACCTCTCTGTTTATACTCGATGAGACCAGACGTTGACTCGCATGTTACCGTAACCAGGTTTTTTTTTCCCGCACTTTCTCAAACTGTACAAGGAGAGAATGAGGATAATGCTAAATTTTCGAATTTAGATTCGAAAAAGTGGTTTTGAGAAACTGGTCTTTAATTAGATCTTCGAAAGTGGTATAGTAAAATAAAGTCGTGTGAGTTTTATTTTAATTTAAAGCGTCATTGGCGCCAGAAGCTTCTTTAGTGCACTGCCGGGCACCAGACAATGTTCTCTCGTTACGGTCAACACGTTCTATCACCGGACAAAGTGCTGTAAGAAGCTCCTAGGAAGAGAAAATCTAGAAAATCTACGCTAACCACTCAGCTAACTACTTCCTTCGTGTAAGTGTTCTACACCAATATATATATATATATTTTCATTTAGTGTCCGGTTTTGGGCCAATCACAGTCCAGAAAGTTTGCTATAGTCATGCAGAATCCAATGTTCGGAGTATAAGATACGATTCGTTCGAAAATGGATCTTTTTTTTTTGTGCAAGAATGAATCTTTAAACGTAAGTCAATTTTTGTCGATCACGATGGCATAGCCAATTTTACAGTTTATTCACTGCCACCAATTAGCCCCGCCCCCATTTTAAAAGAATGCGGGGGACATTCCATTCTAAATCTTTAATGATATATTTGCTGGCGCCTCTTGTTATGTTACAAACCTTAAATAAGGCTGATCTTAACTTCCCGTTTGTTGCAGGCGCAATCAAAGCAAAGTATAATTATTATTTAGTACACCCACTCGATGCGATTTTTTAAATGAAGTGGCGGAAAACTCGAATCGCGGAACTGTCCGAAACAACCTAAGAGATTCGTTCATAGCCTACCCATGCAGCATACTGCACGGTGTAAACAGACCTCTATACTGCAGGACATGGACGTAAAAAATAAGTTGACTCCTCTTCTTTAGGTCCTCAATGACCTCTATGTCGTTTAGTCATTTAAGTCAAGGGTGTCCATCAATTAGCAAATTCATTTCTTGGCAATTTTAAAGAAATTTACAAAAAAACTCTCTCAAGGCTACGTAAATCTTCAGAAAATGCTAAAGAAAAATGAATAAACTTAAGAGATCTCCTAAGAACATCTTAAATGATGCTGCACAAGTTGAACCTGCAAGAAAAAAAAAATATATTAAGTAGAAAATAGAATACCACACGCACGGCCCCCTTCTACCCTATG
Organism: Rhodnius prolixus; assembly: GCF_049639745.1. Classification (NCBI taxonomy): domain Eukaryota; kingdom Metazoa; phylum Arthropoda; class Insecta; order Hemiptera; family Reduviidae; genus Rhodnius; species Rhodnius prolixus. The sequence goes on from NW_027411581.1 coordinate 66,856,558, forward strand.
GGGAAATTTTGCATGACGGTGGGTCAAACTTTTGGCCAACCTGAATGGCAACACTGCACCCACCCAGCCACATATATCGTCTCTCTCCGCCACAGAGAGCAGCAGCAGCAGCAGCAAACACGCAGAACCCATAAATTCGAACAAGAGCGGCCTGTTGATCATACGAGAATTTATTTTACTACCGAAGGTACACCACAAATTACTGGGACTCGACGGCCGTAATAAAAATGTCCCGGGAGAATTCCCCGGGGAATTTATAAACAAACCAAAAAAAATAAAAAATAACTTTTTTTAACCGTTTTAAAACCAGGAATAGTTGTGATCGTGTTTAATTAATCAATATTCGGAGATTCACCGGAAATATACTCGGTTAAAAAAAGGGCACAATCAAAAATTGATTGTTTCAGTATCCTGTAATTTTGATACGTTTCCTTTTATACAGACCACACACACATACAAACCAGTTTATTAAAAAAACCTACTTTTACGAACCTCTCAACGTATACTTCCGGTGCAATCTTTAAAATACGATCACAAAAAATTTCCCTTACACAATAACACCTACATGAGCCAGAAAACAAAAAACGGAACAAAAAACAAAAAAAAACGGAACAAAAACAGAACAAAGAACAAAAAACAGAACAAAAAACAAAACAAAAAATGCATTAAACATTACGATCGATCTATACCATTAAATGAAAATAGAACCTTTTTTAATATTCCACAAAAGTGTTCAAAACTTTTGAAGGTTATTTATTCTTTAGGTAGCTTTACTTTAAAGTTTTTTTTAGGCGGCCTATAATTATTTTTTAGGCAGGATAATAGGTTTTGTTTTGCATTTAATTATAAGGGGAAAAGAGTATATCAAATGAATTTTTTTTTCCATATTTTTGAACGTAGTTTGCTAATATTATTATGTATGAGATGTTAAAAAATTCAGTGTTAATGTAAATAATGCGAGACCTGCGAAGCTAAGATGTATTGTTGGTTTAGTGGGTTCGATTCCCCTGGTCTAGACCTTGGATTTTATTTAATGCTTAATATGAGAAATTTATAGTAAAGTACTGTTTGCTAGTCGCCTCCGTCTACGACACCTAATTGGTAGTTGGTCGTAAAGCCTGCCAGAAAAAATAGGCGATTACTTTACTTTACTTTTTACGTAAATAGATCATGTAAGTTAGAATCTTTACGACGTTTAATTAGAAAATGTTCACACGGTGCTAATTCCTGTTTCTGCCGGAAATACCCGTCATGAGGTTCACGATAAAGAAGAAGGGGGGGGGGGTTATTTGCGAACTGCGAACTCACGTCTAGGTCTTTACTTAATTCATAAACGGAAAAATCTCATTCAAATATTGTAATATCTCGTTTCTTCGGCCTTTAAAATATCGATTTTTTTTTTTTTTTGACACAATCGATAAACCGGAAGTGTGCCTTAATTGAGCGGATTTTTTAGGTTCTTTTTGTTTTGATCAAACCTGACACCAACAATTCCCTTTTAATTTGTTGGTTACACTCTATATTGGCCTGCAGATCTATAACATTTTAATGACGTAATATAATCTTCCCGGAAATTTCATTTCATGATTGGTGCAGATGGTGGCTGTTATTATTCTCTCTATGAAAGTCTATTTCTGGGTCATGTAGGGTTTTATAAACTTTTTTTTCTTTTTTGGTAACAATTATTTCAGTAACCGGAAGTCATGAGAGTGTTCCCACCAGAATGTTTCCTCACACTAAGTTGATCTACTTGATTTTGGATAGTTTCATGATTAAAAGAAGAGAACAAGAAAGGAATGAATTAGTTATGGCTTTAGAGCTGTTCTACGGCCACAGGAAGTCTGTAATATTGGCCGAGATACGCTCTGTCTCTGTTTGATATTGCCACCAAGCTGGCCAACATACACATACACATAACAGGCTAGCCAACTTTGTTTGTATATGAGTGTGTAGAGAGATAATGAAATGATGTGATGACATCGCTAGCGCTCCGACATCACTAGACCGACAGACAGACAAAGCGGGTAAGGCCTTCCGGCTATGCACACGCACACACACACACATATGTATTTCTGTTTCATAATTAATTTCCCCTCGGAATACCACTCTGATCTTACGCACGCTCACGGCCACCTACCCACCATAAGGCAGAAGAGATTCGTTTCATCAATAACACTACAAACATAACCATGTAACCCGTTCCTCCCGGAAAACAGATTACCCAACGACATTAATTAACCCTATTCTCACAGCCGAGAAAATCATCCTTTTCCGCGGAAACAGATTTCAAATAAAAGTTAACTATTATAAAGTAATTCTTGAGATTTACTTCAAAGCAAATAATAGTTCGTTTGGAGTTATTTTATTGTGAAAATCACAAACCGGAAAAAATATTAAAAATCCCTTCAGCTACATCCGGTGGATAGATTAAGACCGATAAGTTCCGGTCCGGTCCCAGAGCACTTCCTGGAACTTTAGCTTTCACGCGCATGCGCACTAGGCCACTTTTTCGGACAGAAAAACGGTATATTTCCGGTGATAAGTATAATTAGATAATTTCACTCAATCACGACACTTTCCTAACCTAACAAGAGAAAGTAAAAAGTAAACAATTTAGAAACCTCCGACTTCTTGCAGATCAACACACAAACAGGGTTCATGTCTAATCTAAATCTAATGGCCGTCTGGACCATCAGTGAATCTGATAACAGTACTTTAGAAGCCAATAGGGAAATTGCAAATCTCATTGACGTTAAGCCCCACCTGGAGAAATATCACTACCACACTTACCACCGTTCTCAAGGTTAATTTGTTGCTAACAATTGACACCTTAAAACTTGCAAATAGTTCTAGTTACTAGGATGTGTGCCGTTAGCTTTGGCTAGCTGAGAATAAAGGGGATTTAAAACCGCAAGCTGGCTCTAAAAGTAACTTTTCTTTGCCGCCGAAAAATCTCTTTAATGATGTAGCAGAAGAACACTGTTCAAATGAACCAACAGCTTTCGCTGTTGGATCCAATGGGTGCTTTACAGCCAGAGCTTGATGCCCAATACCGTCCAAGTAGTCCCCCGCATCCTCTTGATGTAGAAGAACACTGTTCCACCGAACGATCAGCTTCGCAGTTGGATCCGTGGGTGCTTTACAGCCAGAGCTATCGTCCGAGGAGTCCCTCGCATCCTCCCGATGTAGAAGAACACTGTTCCACTGAAGTTCATCTTTCGCAGTTGGATCTAATGGGTGCTTTACAGCCAGAGCTATCGTCCGTGGAGTCCCTCGCATCCTCCCGATGTAGAAGAACACTGTTCCACTGAAGTTCATCTTTCGCAGTTGGATCTAATGGGTGCTTTACAGCCAGAGCATGATGCCCAATACCGTCCAAGTAGTCCCCCGCATCCTCTTGATGTAGAAGAACACTGTTCCACTGAAGTTCATCTTTCGCAGTTGGATCCAATGGGTGCTTTACTCCCAGCGCAACCGTCCAAGTAGTCCCTTGCATCTCCCCTGGGCATCTAAGATATGAAACCTTACTCTAAGTCAAGGGTCGCCAAACTTTTTTGGTCATGGACCCCCCTATATAATTTTTCAGAAATCTCCATCGACCCCCATAAAAGTAATTTTCACTTAATTAAAAATAAAACTAGGTATCTATTAGAAATGAGGTAGAGTGTTTGAATATTTATTTTATGATTTTAAACATTTATTAACTAACGAATCTAAATCTAAGTATAGAAAATTCTTTGACTCTCTTCCATTCTGTACAAATCCTCTTGTTCAAAATCTCGCCTCCACAACGATTCCAGATAGACCTCCACGACGATTGAAACGCTGTTGGCCTTGTGACAATCTCCAGTAATGTAAGAAACTCCAGCGAGAGTGTTGCCAGTGGGCAGCTTCTCTCCTCAAGTTGATCCAGTCATGAAAAATATCTTAATGTTGAAATTTAAATACCTTAACCTACATAACAAAAGACTCTTATATCCACTGTTACTGCGACCTATTTGGGGATCGACTAAGCCGTTCCAACTCTCTACGCCTCCAGACATTACAGTCCAAAAAATACTTCGAAAACTTCTTAACGCTCCGTTCTATGTATCTAACCTCACACTATCCATAATGACCTCAAAATCCCTTTCTCATTACAGATCTTGCTAACACACGTTTCTCTCAAATTTCATTCCACTCTACAGCAGCTCATCGTAACCCTCTCATAGAACACACCTATCTTCCTCCAAATTCCAGATGTAATCCTCTAAGGAGATTGAAGAGAAGATGGCCTCGTGAGCTACTCTTATCGTGAGAGCAGTATAGCAAAGCACGTTACTGGAGTGGCACCACTGGGTGCCTTCTCCACTCGTGATTTTCACGTAGTCTTTTAACAGGTACCATATTTGCTTGTTGCAACAACCGTTGCAGTGGTAAATTCCAATAAAAGATTTAAAAAAAAATACGTTAATATTTATTAAATAATAAGTAATTATAAATAAGACCCCCCAGGGGCCAGCTCAGATCGACCCCCTACTTTTGGTAAATAGACCCCCGGGGGGTCAATATAGACCACTTGGGCGACCTCTGATCCAGGTGCTAAAACCCATCTATCTGTTTGTGAATTCCTAAGATCAGGAAAGCCGTGACTTGAGCCAGCAGCGACTAGCTACTTCCGTCTACTTACGTAAGTTAGAACATGATGACTGGAGTAAAGGAAGTCCAAAACGAAAGGAAGGTCCTTACTTTGTAAAGTTAGAAATGATTGGCTCGACGGATTAAATTCCAACAAGAGATATCAAGGAACAAGAACAAGAACAAAAAAAAAGGCGTGCCTCAGTGTCTATGGAGGCGGGGTCATATCGAGCTGGCAGCAGCATCTCTCTGCCGAAGAATTACTCTTTGTTCTCTGTTCTCCATCGCTGAGAAATTAACTCTCTCCCTCTCCACCCCTCTCATCACCCCCTATACAGCCACAGCCACTTTCTCCCATGAATAAGGCAAAAGAGAAAAAGCACTCCAGTTAATACAAGCAGCGGGGGTGGCAGGTTACACACGGACAGGTTATTACTTTTATAATTTCCTCCCCGATATTGGTGGCTGTGATGTGGTTTTTTTGGTGTAGCTTTATAATACGAGTCGTGCTTAAAACCTCATCTGAGGTCTGTGAATAGCTTTTTGACGTCTAGTGCCTGGCATTCAAATCATTCAACAATCAGTAAGCTCAAATTCTTTGCCGAAATTTAACAAAAGTTACGAATTCAATTTTTAAAAAAACTACTTAATTCCATAATTAAGTTAAATAATTCAATCATTATCTTGTGTCCAAGTATCCCATTTTCTAATCTATTTCCTTTCTGCTTTGCAAATGCAAATTCAAGTGCCTAAAACTTCTTTCATCTTCAGCACTAAGTAATATCAACGAATTTCAAACCACTTTTTTGATTTTTTGATTTTGAGGGCCTCAAAAACGGTTGTTTCCGGTGCTTCTGAAACTTTGAAGCGATCTCAAGTTACTCAATCTTACGATAGAATTGTAAGAGGAAGTAAAAAAAAAAAAAAGGTAAAGTAAACAGTAATCGCCTATTTTTTGCAGGCGGGGCTTAACGTCCAACTACCAATTAGGTGTTCGTGGACAGGGGGCGTAAACTCAACACTGCACCATAAACAATTTTCTGTAACAAAAATAAAAAATAGTGAAACGCGGGATTCGTGAACTGAGGATCTCCCCACTTACAAAGCCATGCTCGTAACCACTATACCAATACCCGCCCCTTGTAAAAGTTCAAGCATTGTAACTTAAAGCAACTAACTTAAATAGTATACGCAGTTACAGTGAAAGGCCATATTATTAGAGGCAGGCCTCAAGGTATGACGTCACTCTCTCATAAAACAATATTGTAGCCTCCAATTGGACTAAGGTCAATAAACTTACGAAAATAAATTCATTAACGTCCAACTACCAATTAGGTGTTCGTGGACAGGGGGCGTAAGCTCATACTGCACCATAAACAATTTTCTGTAACAAATAAAAAATAGTGAAACGCGGGATTCGTGAACTGAGGATCTCCCCACTTACAAAGCCACGCTCATAACCATTATACCAATACCCGCCCCTTGTAAAAGTTCAAGCATTGTAACTTAAAGCAACTAACTCAACAGTATTCGCAGTTACAGTGAAAGGTAACTTTATTAGAGGCAGGCCTCAGGGTATGACGTCACTCTCTCATAAAACAATATTGTAACCTCCAATTGGACTAAGGTCAATAACTAACTATACCAAAACAAATTCATTAGCTATTTTAGGAAGGAGGTTTGGCTTTGTTTGACGTACAGTAGTTCCGTGACGTGATTGAACATAGTTCTGGGCTGGTGGCTAGGTCCAATCTTAGGCAGGGGTACCAGACGTATTTAATATAGTTAAATCCAAGTGTAGGCTGTTGTTACAACTGTTGTTGTCAAATAAACAGTACAGTTGGCTGCCCAGCGTGATTTCCGAGCGTGACAACCTCACCTCCACTCCGCCAACTTTGCACCATATTAATGCCAAATCCACATCTAGGAGGCATCGTCGAGGGGGGCCCATTCAGATGCACTCGGAAACTTTATAAAATCACTCGAAAACTACTTATTTCCCGACATTAAGAAAAATATTAGCTTTACTGCCTTGGCAATATTTTTAGTAGAAAGGGGATGAAAAAATACATAAAATACATATCGCGTACTCTTCTTTCTCTTTGATAACAAGTTAGTAAATTGAAATATGAATAATAAATATCCAGATTTTGAAATGGCCTAGCACCTTTAATTTTGAAGATATCGAATTGCGGTTTCCGGTTTCTTTCATAACTTTTTATACTCTTTAAAACTGTGCATATGAAAATGGGGTCAACTGCGAACCCTCACTTTTGGTCGCGCGTCAGCCGCGTATGCGGGCAGGAATCTAAAATCAAGTTACATATTCTGCAACTAGAGGTGACGGACAACAAATTTTGCCTCTACCATTTTTTTTGCTCAGATAAACCGTTTAAGCATGAAATTCATTTGAGCCGTCTTAAAATTGAACACCCTGTACGTATATACTGGGATAAACTCACTACAAGAGGAGTAAAAATCAGTACAAACCCTAAGCTAACAAAGAACGATGAGTTAATCTGGAGGACATGTTCTTTGCAAAATGAAGGGACGATAATAAATTTCGTAAATAAAAAAAAACACAAAGAAATCTCAGTGAACACCTGGTCAGATCATTAGGAAGGTCATCAGAATAGATAAAAAGAATAATGAAAGAGGAATTTAATAGAATCTGTAAGAAATGAGAAAATTAAATGCGACTAACAACGTCTATGGATAGCAGAAGCAAATACAATCTACATAAACTCAGTCCTAGATTAACGGCAACTATAATTCAAAACTTCTACTTATTTAGCGGAGCGTAAATTTAGCGCTGATACAACTCTATTTACAGGTGGAGGGGGAATAAAAATAAATTGAAGGGGGGCGACTTAAAATTACAGCTGACCAAAACTAGAGCCGGATATCCGGCTTAATTCGTTTTACCTGCCGCCCTAAGTACATCCTTCCCTCATAGACTAAAATTTTAATCTACTACACGCAATGGATAATTCTATTGTCTTATTTCTCAATTAAGTTTGTAAGTTTATGAACTTTATTTAATTAAAACTTATCTTATTCGCAACAATATCAAACAAGTTATTCTATTGTGTTGTTTTCAGGTTGTCTAGTATATTTAGTATTTGTTCAAGCGTTATTCTTGTTATTTGTGTGCGACCTACTAAAATATATGTAAGACGGTTTTTTTTTTAAACAGATTTTATTATTCTGTAAAGAATAAATTAAATTACTAGTTTATATGTCACCGTCACTGAACACTTCAAACATTCTAACGAACAATGTAATGTAAACACTATAAAGTGACGCTAAATCTTCCCAGACTATAACCTAACATTCAGGTTGTGTAGAGTTGTCGTCAGCACACTCTGATGGCAATTTTTACATATAGTTTCTGTATTTCGTCTTGTTTTTGCTCGTAGAAGATGCAAGAAGCGGTCAGCATTTTTTTTTTTTTTTTTTCAAAAGGGGGCGTTACGCGAAAAATAATTTTGGGACAGTTAGTGGATAATTATAGCAGCTGTATCAATATTACACAAAACTTGCAACCGAATTTTTAATCGTGTATTTCCGGTTAAAATCGTAATACCCGAACTTTGCCTCCATGGCAACAGTAGAAGTAGAAAATAAAACAAGATTCCATTTATACAATTTGTAGTAAATTATTTAACAGAAACAATGTTGCTAACAGGGTCGGTCAAATAATTTTATGAAATAAGTAGAGAAATGCGGCGCGCGCCCCCACCCACTTTCAAACTACTGTTTTTGATCAATGGAGTGCTTGGCATTCCTATAGTACGCGATAGCAGAACTGGGATATTTTAAGTGTGTGTGCGGGTTACCTGGCCTGGCAACACTGTCTTATTGTACTGGTGTACAGCTTGCCAGCAATCGAACCGACTTTATCCTAGTTAATAACCTCTCGTCAAATAACCTCACTTTGAGCTAGTTCTTAATTGGTCCACAATTTATGGCGTTTGTGTGTGTGCGTAAACATCCCCACCGCGGAAATCGCAGCCAATGGAACTTTGATATTTCGTTTAACAATAAATAACAACAATTAAAGTTTTGAAAGTCTTTGATTTTTTTAACCATCGTAGTATGCATGTTTACTGCATCTCTGATCTGTTTCGCACTTTTTTGTTAATTATCAGAAGAATATTTATCAGTCACAATGCAGAGAAGAATTCCATTCACTTTATGTTTCTGTCTCGGCACTAAACTTGCTGATTCACTGACTAGTGTAGTGTGAGACCGGAAAAGCATCGACTCCTCTACACCAAACTGATGATGGATTAAAGTCCAAAACCGGAAACAGCTGCAATAAACACGCTATAACGGATGAACCCCAAGGTTCAACCCCAGCACTACCAACCTAAGCACATTTCCATTATGGTTTTTCGTCAAAATTATCAGACCCCCACCAAAAAAAAATATACCACTTTACAGCATCTTTCAAGATTCTTTTTCGAAAAAGGGGCTCCATGATTTTTTTTTTTTCGTAAACTTGGTGTAGATCTAGATCTTCAACTTTTATTTTAAACCATTTTTCTCGGGAAAAATTGGTTTAAAGATAGTTCCGGGAAGTACGTAGATGCTCACTATGATGTCATTTCCTTTAATCTTCTTTCGGTCATTTTATCTTTTTTTTTTCACTGTTAATTGTGGGGTGGGAGAGGGAAGGGATTAGCCATGCGGTTAGCGTATTGGATTCTCACGCGGAGATCACGGGTTCGAATCCAGCTGTTGGCCCCTTAGATTTTATCTTCCTAGGAGCTTCTTACAGCTCACCATGTCCGGTGATGGACAGTGTTGCCTGTAACGAGAGAACACTGTCCGGAGGCCGGCAGTGCACTGAAAAAAGCTCCGGGCGCCAAGAACCTTAGATGTTGACGCGCCTTAAATAATTTTTTTTTTAAATGGGGGGGAGGTTAAATGAGTCGCAAAATCTGAAGAGAATTCTTCTACCGGAAGTAACTATTTGTTTTGCGGAAATGGCTTGATTTTCATCACTTTTCCGTTAAAAAAAAATCATTTTAGGACAGATCTCAGGGTTCGGGGGTAGGCTTTCCTGTAAGGTTATATTTCAGTGTAATGTACGGTTCTACTAACTGTATATTGTTAGTAAGAACGGAAAATCACTCCAATAATCGCAGTTTTGATGGAAATTCATGAGGAAAAACTTTTTAGAGAAAGTCATGTGAGTGGTTATAAAAGATGTTTCCGGTGTTACGTCTTGGGATTTAACACGATCTTCATATACTTCCTGCTAAATAAGATGGTAAAAATGATTTGTTTCTTGGGTAACAGTAGTTACAGGGTGGTGGTGTTTGTTGATTACAATATCTGAAAGGACTATTGTTGCGTTAGAAGTTGGAAGCCATGTTCGATATTCCGGACAACAAGACAGGCAGGCAGGCTGCTGCACATCCGCTGTTGAATATCACACTCCCACGTACACACGCAACAACTAAAGACCAAAGAGACTATTATGTCGTTTTCTTCCTTCCACGTTCAACCAAATCGGATACATCCTGTATAGATAAGTACTCTCTTGCTTGGTTCTGCCTACTAGATTCTTATGCCCTTCTGTGTTCTAGGTCACGAGATCTGAGTAAAATCAATGGCTGATCGCAGCTATCAATTGGGGTCAATCCGCAAATAGAATCTTCCACATTCAAAAAAAAAACCTTATGATCCCTTAAAACATCTTCTAGGTTTGTACAAAGGAAATACCTTCTTTTTTTTTTGCCGGAAGACATTTGATGGACTTCAAAATCCATCCCCCCATATACATAAAAAATGATTCAGTGGCGGATCCAGAGACTGATAATCTCTGAAAGTCCAATTTTGTTAAATTTCGAGGTACGTATATTAAGAACTTTTATTTTTGCTATTTTTAAGATAATACCTGTATATTTTTATTTTAATAGCAAAATTAGCTAATTTATCAAATACCATGAGGAAAAAGTTAGTGAAAAAAAATTAAAAGGGCGTTTTTCCTGAAAATACGATTAACACTAAATAATTGACCAATTGCTTTTTTTAAAGTGAAATGTAGGCGGCGAGTTTGCCCAATCAAATGGTGGTTGGTAGCCACGCCCACGCCCACTTCATGTAGGCCAAGCCCACGTTATGTAGACCACGCCCCTTCAAATAAAAATCCGTTTTACTGGTCAGCACATTAAGATTGGATTTGATACAATTTCTTTTCAGAATTGATACTTTAAATTCAGAAAATCTGTTGTTTGGATGTGACGCTTTATAGAATCTATTTTTGAACTTTATAAATCTTTCTTAAGCACAGTTGTCTTTTTTATTTCTTTAAACATGGTACTTTTATTGAACACTTTTAAATCTATAAATTTTACTTGCAACATTTCCCACGGAAAATCCTTCATTAAGCTCTTTTCTCCAAAGTGCCTTTTGCAATAAGATTCTAAATTCTATTCTAGGAGATACATGATATATTTTTTTTTTTTTTTTATGATGTTGGTACTCACAGGACCAGATTGATGTGATATAGTCCACCGGATATTGTACAGAGTTTAAAGTTAACCTAGAGATTTTGTCAGAGAAGAAGGTTTCTATGGTTTGTTCTTCTGGGAAAGCTGATGTCATATTTCCTTCTATAGAATCATATTATACGAGTATCATACGAGGGGGTACCCAAAAATAACCGGAATTGCGTTGCCGCGCATGGAGCTTATGTAGTACGTATTTCTGCCGCTAGACGTGTATAGCGCAATTCCTTGCCAGTTCAGTCCTGCCTGTGTTGTCTGCCTGGCTTGTTCTATTCATCTGCAGTGATTGTTTTTACCAGCGCTGTTTTGTTCTTTTTTTCGTTTTTTATGATGGCAAGTTTAAGTGAACAACGTGCAGCTCTGAAATTTTGTTTTCTACTCGGCAAAAATGCTGCTGAAAGTGTTTTAATGTTGAAAACAGCTTACAAAGATGACGCTATGGGAAAAACTCAAGTATACGAGTGGTTTACTCGGTTTAAAAATGGCGACATGTCGATTGATGACAAACCTCGTTCTGGACGTCCATCAACTGCCCGAATTGACGAAAATGTTGAAAAAATTCGAGAGCTGGTGTTCACAGACCGTCGACAGACAATTGATCAACTGTCAGAGAGTAGTGGGTTATCTTGGAGCTCGGTTCAGCGAATTTTAACGGAAGATTTGGGGATGAAAAGGGTTGCTGCCAAGTTTGTTCCTCGAGTTCTGACTGACAATCAAAAAGAACATCGAGTTGAAACATGTCGTGCTTTGAAACAACAGCTTGAAACTGATCCAGACTTTCTGTCAAAGGTCATTACTGGTGATGAGTCATGGTGCTATGGTTATGACCCAGAAACAAAGCAACAGTCGAGCCAATAGAAGACGTCATCTTCACCCCGACCAAAAAAATGTCGTCAAGTCAAGTCAAACATCAAAACAATGCTGATTTGCTTTTTTGATGCCAAAGGCGTAGTCCATTCAGAGTTTGTCCCCCCAGGTCAGACCGTCAATCAAACCTTGTATTTGGAAGTTTTGAAAAGATTGCGCCAAAAAAGACCCGATTTGTGGCAAACAGGAGGCTGGTTCTTCCACCACGACAATGCACCTGCACACACAGCCATCTCTGTTACACAGTTTTTGGCTAAAAATGGCATGGTTCCGCTGCCCCACGCACCTTACTCGCCTGACCTGGCTCCGTGCGACTTTTTCTTATTTCCACGCATGAAAAAGGGCATGAAAGGTCACCGATTTGACAACATTGAAGAGGTCAAGAAAAAAACGAAGAAGGAGCTGTCAGCCATTTCTAAAGATGACTACAAAAAATGTTTCGAACAGTGGAAGCACCGGTGGGACAAATGTATTAGTTGTAATGGAGAGTATTTTGAAGGGGATAAGGTTGTTCTGTAAAAAATTTGTAAATAAATAGCTTTTAAAAAATAATTCCGGTTTTTTTTGGGTACCCCCTCGTATACTCGTAGGTGTAATATCGAAGTCAACGACAAAATTTTTGAAGAAAATATTATTATACAGGGTGCATGGATTGTTAAAAACTAAAATGGTTACTTTTCTTTTTGTTCCTTATCCAGAAAATTGACATTTTAGTAAATTAGTAGTGAAAAGTTGGTTATGGAAAATCCTAGTTTTCTGCATTTACACCCCCCCCCCTCTGTTCGGGGTACGGTTTTATTAAAAACCAAAACCAAACTCCATATGGTCTTGAAGCTCAATAAATGCGCAACTTTTTTTCTGTAATTATGTGACTTCTTGATTCATTAATCATTGGAAAAATACAGTTGAGGGAATCATCCATCGAGAACGAATTTTTGTAGACATTAAAGTAAACATTTTATTGTTATAAGAAACGTTTTGGAGGCTCTGGGTTAAGCAGATTTACAGGAAATTTAATGCTCTTTCGTTTGGAATAAGCAGATTTGTTGTAGGATAAAGGATAGAAAAGTTACGGCCGTTTGTATGATGGGAAACGGGAATATCGACGGAAAAGTTAAAAATAAGCAAATATCTTGGACACTATTGAGAATCAGGCCAAAGTGAAGAGAATATTTTTTTTTTGCATTTGAGCTGCTGAATCACCTCCCGAAGTTTCGACCACTCCTCCGTATAACTAAGTAAGAAAAAGTCGTGTGAGTAACTAAGTTCTGTTTAATTTATTTTTTTAAACATATTAAACACGTATATTTAAAATTATGCTAGAAAGCATAATATTTGCATATTAAAAATTTTAAGTAGACCATAATTTATCAAGGTGGCCGCGGTTGGAGGGATGATAGTACGCGATGAGGTTATGATTAATGGCTGCCAGGTAGAAGGACCTGGCACTGTATAACCTTCTTTCTAACACGACACGCCCACCATTACGCCAGCCATCATGAATACTCTGTATTTTTTTTTTTTTTTTTTTATACTTGCTGGCTAAATTTTTCATTTCCAAACTACAAGTAAAAAAGTGACGTAGAAATAAAATTTCCGTTTCATTTCCGGGAGCCTTAAAAAAAGAAAACTTTGGCTAATGATTTGGGTATTCCATTTTTGGTTCAATTTTCTTTCTTTTTACTCGTGAGCTCATCTGGGTGGTGGGGGATTTTTACCCGGAAGTAGGCGTTTTGTGATCGAATCTGAAGGAAATTACTTAACCGGAAATACCTTTTTAGATTTTCTCAAGAATAACTCCTAGAATTTTCCGTAAACTTCATACAAACTGGGATTTACAACTTTATTACATTTCTATGTTGGTGGAGGGGGGAATTATTTTCAAGGCAGTTCTCTACAGTGCTTTTCTGCGACGCCCCACCGTCTGAGGGTTCAGACCAGATTCTTGTTGGCCAATCACTAATAGTCATTTTTTCCCTTAATTTGTTAATTACGATGGCTGTGAAAGAATGGACCATATTAGTGTCACGCAAACACTTATGGGGATACTTATCGTGTTTACAAGAGCATTCTTCCTAGATGCAAATCTGTTTTGGTCCTGCGGGGGATACTGTGGGCTGTCTCTGTTTGTACATTCCTTGAAATAATCTGCTCGCATTCAACCATGTCCCTTTCCCCATCAGTATAGAAACCTCAGCCTCCACCTCACGATAGGAGCTTTCCTCCTGTGCGTGGAGGTAGTAGAGACCTCAAGGATTAATCTCTTCCTCCTCCGGGTTTACTCCCGGACATAGACCATGATGTAAAGGAGGGGGTGGCAAAGGGGCTATTTTCCATGAATTTTCCACATCCAACCTATTTCCAGTTTGCTTTTCCCGTCCAAGGCCACCAAATTTGGGTAGTTGAACGGGTAAAGCCTGCCCTGAAGAATTAGCCATTACTTTACTTGAGGCTGATTTTATTCAGAAATCGTTTGAATTAGTTCTGGAAAGCGACATGAGAAAGCCGCAACTTTCGTACTTCCATATGAGCAGCGTCATAAAGGAGATCAAGAAGTGATGGGAAACTGAAGATTCCCTAACCAGAAAAGGCTGTTTGCTTCTTCGAACGGATGGGTAACGCGCCATTACATCTTTCTAAACTACGAAGACCTCTCTCCTCACCACCAAATACTTGTATTCAGAACATGAACACACACTAAGGCAGTGATCTTATTTTTTGACTACCACAACCAAATGAAGTACTGATACACAGCCCTTAATGGGTAACGCGGCGTCTTGTAAGTTATTCGACGCCATAGATGGCAATTTGTATGTATGTTTACATTTGCTTCATTACTTAATACACAGTTGTAATGGTGAACGAGTTGGCAAGCAATCTGCCTCCATTGGCGACCTCCATCTTTATCTTCGGATCTATAGATTTGTGCATCTCATTTCCTAAATATATTGTATATTCATGCCAACTACTGTTCCAAATATTATAAGTCAATTCTGCACAATTAAGAGAAATCTTAACCAAAAGGAATTACCCGAATTGACTCCAAAATATGTGTTTTCAGGTCGAAAAAAATGGATGTCCATATTTTTTTTTTGAAACGTGGGACTTTTACTAGCAAAAGAGCAATAAGCTAAAATTGGACTTGACAGTAAAGTTACGAACGTTAGTGATCTTCTAAACCGGAAGTCTCACTTTTCTGAGCTTTTGACTCGTTAGAGAGAGAGAGAGGGGATGGTGATGGTTAAAACTTCTCGCTTAAGCGTCTTGTATGATCCGAACACGTAACGTAAAAAGCTTACTTTGTGGGCTTGAAACATGTAAAAAGTAAGGTAATTGCCTATTTTTTCAGGCGGGCTTTACGTTCAACTACCAAATTAGGTGTCTTGGACGGAAGCGACTAGCAAACATACTTTACTGTGAATTCTTTTATTAACCATTAAATAAAATCCAAGACCTAGACCAGGGGGAATCGAACCCACTAAACCAACAATACATCTTAGCATTGCGGGTCTAGCCTATAACCGCTCGGCTATCGTGACGGCTACTTGAAACATGTACTTGTGATCAGTAAAAACTGGAAGTTATCAAAGAAGTTTCTTTGGCCGAACTGCTGCTTCTTACAGTTTGTCCAAGCTGTCTGATTGGTTATAGCATTTAGAGAGGCCCAATTTGTTCAAAATTCTCTATTTTAATGAATAAGTTGTGTTAAAACTGTACGTGGTTTAAATGAGATCACCTCTAGTGCATGACATGATGCCGGTGCTGTATTAGCAAGGTTACTGCTTTGCTTTTAGTGCTGGAGATTGCTGGAATTGTTCTGCTACTATTAAGTGCAACAATCGGGCTTAAAGGAAAGCAAGGCAAGCAAGGTAGGTTGCCCCAGAACTGAACAAAGCAGGCTGGATTTGTCTATCTACGTAGGGAGGAGGCGTGTTGCCAAAAGTGCCCACTACGTTGGCTGTGAATGAGACATGCTTAGACATGCTCGCTCCTAAAGCTTCGATCAGCCGCTAATTGAGCTCCATTCATTCCGGAGAAGTCTCCTAAACAGCCATTACTTCCTTGATTTACCTGTAGGGAAAGCCGGCTCCAAATTTACATTCTTTTATTGCAGTCGACTCCAATTTGCCAAATTAAGTTTTCAAAACCAAAAATTCCCCAGAATATGACAAAGAATCTGGTGATAAAACTTGGAAAAATTTCGAAACATATTTATTTCCAACTAACATTGAACAGCGAGTAAAACTGTACAATACACTAAAATAACACGTCAGAGCGAAACTAAAGTTTTCAACATCTATCTAAGAAGTTCAGGAAGTACTTCCGGTTGGAGAACTTTTCCGTTGTTACCGTCCTTGGTTCGAACTCAAACAAAATATTCCGTCTAAGTTTTCTTCGAATCTTCTTTTCCGGACTTGAGTGTACAAACCGACTTTTTTTAAAAAAAACAATTTTCTTTTTTTACACAAAACGGTCATTTCCGGTGTAAATTCTTAATAGAACATTTTCGTGATTGCATTTCCTGTTTTTAATCTTAAGAGAGGTGGGGATAGAATAAAAAGAAATTTCATTGGTGCAAGATTTGTGCATGTTATATGAGTGTATGTGAAATCGGAAAATAGGGGTATTGAACACCATTTGAAATGAGATATCTACCGGATATGCAAGTTTACTGCACATTTTTTCCCAGTTTTCCAAACTACTTTTGGTCACAACGGCTTCAAATGGTAGATCAAGAATTGGTTGGCACCGATTATTACTTGAAGGTGGAGATACAAAAAAACTGTCACAATTTTACACTCTTAGTTCTTGCATCCACTACCTGGAGCGCTGCAACGGCACTTTTTACCCACTCATTTCTAATAAAAAGTTTTTGTCTCCTGATGTGAGATGAATTTTCAAAATGCCGATATCCATAAAAGTTAATAGCACGCTACTCTCTAGATGCAGTGATGGCGAACCTATGACCCACGCGGGTCAGACACTGGACCCGTGCAAGCGTTTTCACTGACCCACAGTTGCTAGGCAACCATTTGTTTTTTTTTACGCGTGTTGATTTAGATTTTCTAATTGTGTGCATAATTTATATTCTATCTGTATTTTTTTCAATCACACATTGACACAAAAGCAATTTAAATGCTATCTACAACCTTTAGTTTGATCATTACAGTTCTAAAGCGCAAATGACGACAAATGCTTTTGTAGTATTTGAAATGAATTACATTTGAATGTATAATTTTACTCATATTTTGTTTGATACAAAAAAAATCGACAACCCAAAGCAAATAACCATATTTAGATTTTTCTTCAGATAAAACACACTTTTGTTAAGGTTTTGTTTCAGGTTATGTTTGTAAAAAGAGCCTTCCATAGCCACTTGTTTCGTCCCGTTTTACCCCGTTAAGCCAACTGAATTTTAAAGATTACTTTAGTTTAGAAAATGTTCAGTTTAAAATTTTTAAACTTAACTCTTGTGCAAATGAGGGCATTAGTGACCCAAGAGCTAGTACTAAAAAAAAAAATGAACAAAATTTGACCCACGTACCAAAAAAGTTCGCCATCACTGCTCTAGAACTTATAAATGAAGAAATAATATGAAAAAACGAAAACAACAGCAAAAATAGTACTTTCGTCAAAATTGGTAACAGTGAGGGAAGGTAACAGAGCCGTACTCTAAGAGTTCACTATTAGTAGACATGACATCCAGACAAGTTGTAAAACAATTCCACAGTAAAAATAAAATAAACTTGTTGAAATAAAAAAAATAACAAATGAAGTTTTTTTGTTTTGTTTTTTTAAGTAAGCAGGCTGTGGGAATGATGAATGAAACATTGAGGGCGAGATATAGTCAGCAGTGCACAGCTGACAGACCAACTTTCACACACACAAATACATTACAGAGAACAAACAAATACGCGTTCAACTAGCATACAATACGTCCACTAGCCTACTGATTACGCAGCGTATATTCCACAGGCACTGTTACCTTCCCTCACTGTTACCAATTTTGCTAAATATTCGAAACAATTCTAATTATAACCTATCAATTGTTAATATCAAATGAAACTGATTAGGTTTTATTTTAATTTTTGTTCATATCGATTCGATTTTTATTCGATCTCAACCACATCTTTGATTTTTAAATTAATATCGTTCAGTCATAGTCTGATGTTTAAAGCTATTAGATTTAACCTTAAATATAAATAAAGATAAATGTAACCTTAAAAGGAAGTTACGTCAAAATAATTTCGAAGAAGATTAAGAGAACTTCCTCCAAGTAGCGTTGTTTACGTTGCTTCTGTTGCCATACAATTAAGATTCAGTAACCAAATTTTTTTGAATTGATTTAATGCCATAATTCTGGCAGATGGCTAAAAGCCACTGCTATATTGCTTTAATTATTTACGCGTTTAAATATTGTAAAAAAGGAACAATTTAATCGAAATAAGCGGTTTATTAATATTATACGATATTAAAATAATATATTACTCTTTAGAGTTACTGTTCATTATTTTTGGTGACTGAATCATAGTTTCAATAGGATCAAAAAAATTAATGCCAGTTTCAGTCATTATATAAACTTTATTATGCCGCGAGCTTTCGTCCTAGGGACTAGGTCCATCTTCAGGGCTAATTTACAATGTACTGTTTTTACATCATTACAAGGTTGATGTGTCTTCTGTCTTGTCTGTTCATGGATTGAATGTGATCGGTCTGTGTGTCAACTCTCTTTAGAGGAGAGACTGACCCGCCCCCACCAAAGAAAAGCTATTAACGAAATTTTCCTTTAAAAAAAAAATGGGAAACTCAAGAGGTCTTTAACCGGATATATCTAGAGAATACTAAAAATCGAATTTCCGCTCAAACACCTCCACTTTGCTGAAATGGCTACATGATGTAATGTACTTCATAATAAAGTAGTGTTAGTTTCCCTCTCCACTCTACATATTATTGTATCACCATTATTACAAAATAAAGTCAGTCGTAGTTCAGTTGTGCTTGCTCTGTCACCTCTTCATATATTACACATGATTTCCGCCATCATCAGAGAACCTCAAGATATTTCCGGTGAAAATATCTACTTCCTACAATCACGATGTACTTCCTCTTTACTATAAAAATCATTAGAAGATAGTGGTGAGCAAATACAGTTTAATATTTGTGGAGTATTTCTCATCGGGTGACAATCAGCGCTATTAAGTTGGCAGAGAAGTCAATAATTTCAACCCCCAGACAAGACTGTGTCTTCCACTTCGTCTTCCGCACTCACAGCTGGAGCGGATGTAATAAAATCTAACTTGGCGCCTTAATTTCCTACACCTTGCACACATAGCGAATTTCTGTTTCCATACAAGTAAACCTGTCTCTGTCGATATGTCCATCTGTCATGACTCATGTCTGTCATGGAAGACTTAGTTCATGACTTAGTTCACCTATCTTAGTTCATGTAAGTTTAAAGAAAACGAAAAAAGATATAAAATGATTTCCACAACTTTAAGGCTAAGAAGGCTTTTTACCATATCCCAACCCAGAAATACAGATCACAATGATGACATCCTTTGCTCTCCTATGAATAGGCAGTAGAAACCATAATCTAGTCCTTTAAAGATAAGTTAACACCGATTGAACAAGTTTGTGTATATTCTTAAAGCGTTCTGAATATTACATCGCGAGATATTGCAATTCTAAAATAGAGTGAAATGAAACTAGACAAAATTTCAACACCTTATATCTCCGTTTCTATTGTACCTAGAAAGCTGGAGGTTCTGTCCGTTGTAGGGCTAAACATTGTCTATAATTGAGCAAATTTTTAAAGAGATTACTGTGCTTTTAACCGAACGATTAGGTAGGTCAGCTGAAGCAGGTACTATGTTTTGAAATTGATGGATGTAAAGATTTTTGGATTGCGGTCGTGTTAGACAGGTTGATGTGCAACCTCTACGTGTGTGTCTCTCTTGCCGACCACAATATTATCTAAATCTAGATATAGTTGATAACTTGCAGGAATATACATGCCGACCGCTACCTATTCTGCTTATTCACGTAATGATAGCGATAAATGGTATTGATTCTCTGGCAATATAGTACACAGGTTTGTTGTTCGTGAATGAGCCTACCGTCTGTCGAAACCAAGGTTATTCGGCCACCAGGAGTTAATCCTGGAAATATAATACTTTATTCACTTCCTATTTTCCTTTTTTGTAAAAAGATAATTGAGTATGGATGCCTAGTCTACAAGATGTCTTAAAAGAAAGTTAATCGTCGGCTGCCAAAAATATGGTTTTCTTATTTGGAACTAAGTATTTTAAGTTTTTGTTTGAATTCAGAGCAATTAAGTGAAGAACTGGCGTTTGTGAATTTATTATTAAGCAACTAGGTAGTTCTCTACAATATTGAGACCAATGTGCAACGTTTATATAAACATTACCACCTAAAGAATGAAAAACACTTCAGAAAATAAGTTAGCCATTAAAAGTGGTGGAAATGGTTTTCACCAGCTGTTTTCAGAGGTTGGTAAGCTCGGTAGTGGGAGGGGCCCAACAATGATGCAACACGAAGTGGGTAACGAACAGGCAATAGGTAAGCCAGCAAGCACAGATTAATGGATGCTTTGATCTGGGCACCCTCTATGGTGCACTCTGCAACATCTGTCCTGGATTTTCCAGTCTGTTAAACAAACATCCATCAAGCATCGCTTTGCACTGGTGATTAATGATCAGCAACTTGTTTCCATTAATCCATCATTGCTGAAACCAGTGAAGCGCTCGGGGTTGGGAGGCTGGTCAGAATTGATAAAATATATAGATGAAAATAAGGGCGCAGAGTAGTGAAAAAAAAGAAAAATATGAAAAGAAAATGCGCTGGGGGAAAAACAAGGGAAAAATAGTTAGCGCGGAAGTTTTGATTAGAAATATCAGTTTGGTTAAAGATGGAGTAGCGCGAACTAGGCTTGCCAACTCAATTTCTGATTAATCTGGTAAAGTAGAACCCCCAGGGAGGAGGAAGGGTGGAGTCTCGGCGGGGAGGTTTCCATTCTGCCAACTACAAATACTAGATCATTCATCAGCTGGCTGGCCCCTGACAATCGATATCTTGCAATCAGCAGCCTCCATCGTGATTCCAATTTTTTCCTCCCTTCATTTCTAACAAATAGAACACACTCTACAGTGCCCAGATTCTAACCGTCCAGTATACTATTTGTGCGTTCGTTCAATGTTTGCCTTTTAAGTCAACACAATCTGTTTTTAAAATTTAAAAACTGAAGCCCCACACTAGACTTAAAAGAAACAGAACTGAACAGACGCTATCGACTACTTACAAGACTCTTAGACGACAGATAAAAATTCTCTCTGGACAACAAAAGACTGATTTATACTTGAAACCCATCTGGGTATATGGAATAGAGCTGTGGGGTTCAACCAAACGCTCCAATCTCCAAAGGATTCAATCGCTACAATCTAAAATACTCCGAACTATTGTAAACGCTCCATTTTATGTCTCCAACCTGAAGTATGCACACTGACCTTTAACATTCCTTTATTGTCACACAAGTCGCTGAATACACGATACAGAAAACTTCCACTTCAACCTGCAATCTCATATAAATTCTCTAGCTCAAAATCTTTCTTCTAGAACTCTTCTCGACAACCCGGACAAGACGCCTTAAAAGACAGTGTGGCCACCGTGATCTCCTCTCCAGTGAAGAGAGTGACTAACAGTCTAATGTCAAAACATTAGACTCCAAACATTAACTCCAAAGAGTGTTACCACTGGGTAACTTCTTCACTCGTTACCTTATCATTTGTTACTCGGTTATCACTGTTACTTATAGCGCTAACGCGCTGATTGTAGCATAAATAAACGCAAAAAAAAAAAAAAATGAAGAATTCAGTTCACTACAGAAACTACAAAGCTTAAGCTGTAGTTGCGTCACTAATTGTGACCGTTAAAATACCGTTAAAAATTGTGACGACAAAGATTCGCTAGGATTCCACTCAAATAAAAACTGCCGGAGAACGAGTTTCAAGCTAAAAGTGTTCAAATAAAATCCCGTGGAAAAACGTTTTAAAATATGATTTTAAAGTTGGTTAGCCACGATTCTCTTAAACCAGCAGGCGGACAAAGCTATAATTAGAATCATATCACTGACTAAATTGGTTTAAAAAGCAAAAAAAAAAACAAAAACGGAAATGGAACAAGTAGTATTCATTCAAGCAGTTCTATTCTTTTAATATTTTAATTTTGCTTCCGTTTGCGTTTGCCTTTTGTTTTCACTTACACAACCTGAGCAGCTCCGCCCTCTGGTGTTCATTTTGCTAAGAAGATGCTTGGCGCCGACAGATCCCCTTCCCTGGGGCAAGAGAATAGTGGAATAAGTCTCTCTCTTCGCGGCAGAGTTGGGCAAAAATTTAATCAATTAAAAAACAATTGAATTAAACCGAAATTTAATTTTAATCATGATTAAAATTAAAAAATTTAATCGCCCAAAATTAGTTGATTAAAATTAAATTCACTTTTAATTTAATCGGAATTTAATCAATTAAAATTTTTAATCATAACTAAAAATTAAGATTAAAATTAAAATTAAATAATCATAATTTTAATTGATTGAATTAAATTCCAGATTTAGTTTTAATCACTTTGGACGATTAAATTTTTTAATTTAATCAAAATTTGAGAGATTAAATTTTTAAAACCAAACATTGCCAATGGTTAAACCAGAATCGGACCAATGCATCTTTTTTCCGCCTAGCTGGTGCCTCTTCTCTATC
This sequence comes from Rhodnius prolixus, assembly GCF_049639745.1. Classification (NCBI taxonomy): domain Eukaryota; kingdom Metazoa; phylum Arthropoda; class Insecta; order Hemiptera; family Reduviidae; genus Rhodnius; species Rhodnius prolixus. The sequence goes on from NW_027411581.1 coordinate 66,879,335, forward strand.
AATATTATCACCTTTCCCAAACATGGCACCTTCATTCAACCAGTCTGGTGTCTCATCTATACCATGTTGGTGACACTCAAGACTTACTTAGGACCACCTTACACTCACATTTAACCATGTTTACCACTCACTAGACTTTATACCTTCTAAAATTATAGATCTGTGCACAAAATAAATGTAGTTTGTAATTGAGAAAAACAAAGTGTATAAGAGAAACAAAATTCCATACCAATTCGTGGTTCACAGTGGGAGATATAGAACGGCCATAATTTTACAGAATTTCATGACCCAAAAAATTTTCAACCCTTTATATCTTCTACATTTATAGATTTGTGCACAAAATAACTATAGTTTATAATTGAGTAAAACAAAGTGTACAAGAGAACCGAATTCCATACCAATTCGTGGTCCACAGTGGGAGATATAGAACGGCCATAATTTTACAGAATTTCATGACCCAAAACATTTTCAACCCTTTATATCTTCTACATTTATAGATCTGTGCACAAAATAACTATAGTTTTTAATTGAGAAAAACAAAGTGTATAAGAGAAACAAATTCCATACCAATACGTGGTTCACAGTGGGAGATATAGAACGGCCATAATTTTACAGAATTTCATGACCCAAAAAATTTTCAACCCTTTATATCTTCTACATTTATAGATCTGTGCACAAAATAACTATAGTTTTTAATTCAGCAAAACAAAGTGTATAACAGAAAAAAATTCCATACCAATTCGTGTTTCACAGTGGGAGATATAGAACGGCCATAATTTTACAGAATTTCATGACCCAAATAATTTTCAACCCTTTATATCTTCTACATTTATAGATCTGTGCACAAAATAACTATAGTTTTTAATTGAGAAAAACAAAGTGTATAAGAGAAAAAAATTCCATACCAATTCGTGTTTCACAGTGGGAGATATAGAACGGCCATAATTTTACAGAATTTCATGACCCAAAAAATTTTCAACCCTTTATATCTTCTACATTTATAGATCTGTGCACAAAATAACTATAGTTTTTAATTGAGAAAAACAAAGTGTATAAGAGAAAAAAATTCCATACCAATTCGTGTTTCACAGTTGGACATATAGAACGGCCATAATTTTACAGAATTTCATGACCCAAATAATTTTCAACCCTTTATATCTTCTACATTTATAGATCTGTGCACAAAATAACTATAGTTTTTAATTGAGAAAAACAAAGTGTATAAGAGAAAAAAATTCCATACCAATTCGTGTTTCACAGTAGGAGATATAGAACGGCCATAATTTTACAGAATTTCATGACCCAAAAAATTTTCAACCCTTTATATCTTCTACATTTATAGATCTGTGCACAAAATAACTATAGTTTTTAATTGAGAAAAACAAAGTGTATAAGAGAAAAAAATTCCATACCAATACGTGGTTCACAGTGGGAGATATAGAACGGCCATAATTTTACAGAATTTCATGACCCAAATAATTTTCAACCCTTTATATCTTCTACATTTATAGATCTGTGCACAAAATAACTATAGTTTTTAATTCAGCAAAACAAAGTGTATAAGAGAAAAAAATTCCATACCAATTCGTGTTTCACAGTGGGAGATATAGAACGGCCATAATATTACAGAATTTCATGACCCAAAAAATTTTCAACCCTTTATATCTTCTACATTTATAGATCTGTGCACAAAATAACTATAGTTTTTAATTCAGCAAAACAAAGTGTATAAGAGAAAAAAATTCCATACCAATTCGTGTTTCACAGTGGGAGATATAGAACGGCCATAATTTTACAGAATTTCATGACCCAAAAAATTTTCAACCCTTTATATCTTCTACATTTATAGATCTGTGCACAAAATAACTATAGTTTTTAATTGAGAAAAACAAAGTGTATAAGAGAAAAAAATTCCATACCAATTCGTGTTTCACAGTGGGAGATATAGAACGGCCATAATTTTACAGAATTTCATGACCCAAATAATTTTCAACCCTTTATATCTTCTACATTTATAGATCTTTGCACAAAATAACTATAGTTTATAAGTGAGAAATACAAAGTGTACAAGAGAACAAAATTCCATACCAATTCGTTGTTCACAGTGGAAGATATAGAACGGCCATAATTTTACAGAATTTCATGACCCAAAAAATTTTCAACCCTTTATATCTTCTACATTTATAGATCTGTGCACAAAATAACTATAGTTTATAAGTGAGAAAAACAAAGTGTACAAGAGAACAAAATTCCATACCAATTCGTTGTTCACAGTGGGAGATATAGAATGGCCATAATTATAAAAAATTTCATGACCCAAAAAATTTTCAACCCTTTATATCTTCTACATTTATAGATCTGTGCACAAAATAACTATAGTTTTTAATTGAGAAAAACAAAGTGTACAAGAGAACAAAATTCCATACCAATACGTGGTTCGCAGAGGGAGATATAGAACTGCCATAATTTTACAGAATTTCATGACCCAAAAAATTTTCAACCCTTTATATATTCTACATTTATAGATCTGTGCACAAAATAACTATAGTTTATAAGTCAGAAAAACAAAGTGTACAAGAGAACAAAATTCCATACCAATTCGTTGTTCACAGTGGGGGATATAGAACGGTAATAATTTTACAGAATTTCATGACCCAAAAAATTTTCAACCCTTTATATCTTCTACATTTATAGATCTTTGCACAAAATAACTATAGTTTATAAGTGAGAAAAACAAAGTGTACAAGAGAACAAAATTCCATACCAATTCGTTGTTCACAGTGGGAGATATAGAACGGTAATAAGTTTACAGAATTTCATGACCCAAAACATTTTCAACCCTTTATATCTTCTACATTTATAGATCTGTGCACTAAATAACTATAGTTTTTAATTGAGAAAAACAAAGTGTATAAGAGATAAAAATTCCGTACCAATACCTGGTTCACAGTGGCAGATATAGAACAGCCATAATATTACAGAATTTCATGACCCAAAAAATTTTCAACCCTTTATATCTTCTACATTTATAGATCTGTGCACAAAATAACTATAGTTTTTAATTCAGCAAAACAAACTGTATAAGAGAACAAAATTCCATACCAATTCGTGGTTCACAGTGGGAGATATAGAACGGTAATAATTTTACAGAATTTCATGACCCAAAAAATTTTCAACCCTTTATATCTTCTACATTTATAGATCTGTGCACAAAATAACTATAGTTTTTAATTGAGAAAAACAAAGTGTATAAGAGATGAAAATTCCAAACCAATACGTGGTTCACAGTGGGAGATATAGAACGGCCATAATTTTACAGAATTTCATGACCCAAAAAATTTTCAACCCTTTATATCTTCTACATTTATAGATCTTTGCACAAAATAACTATAGTTTATAAGTGAGAAAAACAAAGTTTACAAGAAAACAAAATTCCATACCAATTCGTTGTTCACAGTGGGAGATATAGAACGGTAATAATTTTACAGAATTTCATGACCCAAAAAATTTTCAACCCTTTATATCTTCTACATTTATAGATCTATGCACAAAATAACTATAGTTTTTAATTGAGAAAAACAAAGTGTATAAGAGATGAAAATTCCATACCAATACGTGGTTCACAGTGGGAGATATAGAACGGCCATAATTTTACAGAATTTCATGACCCAAAAAATTTTCAACCATTTATATCTTCTACATTTATAGATCTGTGCACAAAATAACTATAGTTTTTAATTGAGAAAAACAAAGAGTACAAGAGAACAAAATTCCATACCAATACGTGGTTCTTAGTGAGAGATATAGAACGGCCATAATTTTACAGAATTTCATGACCCAAAAAATTTTCAACCCTTTATATCTTCTACATTTATAGATCTTTGCACAAAATAACTATAGTTTTTAATTGAGAAAAACAAAGTGTATAAGAGATGAAAATTCCATACCAATACGTGGTTCACAGTGGGAGATATAGAACGGCCATAATTTTACAGAATTTCATGACCCAAAAAATTTTCAACCATTTATATCTTCTACATTTATAGATCTGTGCACAATATAACTATAGTTTTTAATTGAGAAAAACAAAGAGTACAAGAGAAAAAAATTCCATACTAATACGTAGTTCACAGTGGGAGATATAGAACGGCCATAAGTTTACAGAATTTCATGACCCAAAAAATTTTCAACCCTTTATATCTTCTACATTTATAGATCTGTGCACAAAATAACTATAGTTTTTAATTCAGCAAAACATACTGTATAAGAGAACAAAATTCCATACCAATTCGTGGTTCACAGTGGGACATATAGAACGGCCATAATTTTACAGATATTCATGACCCAAAAAATTTTCAACCCTTTATATCTTTTACATTTATAGATCTTTGCACAAAATAACTATAGTTTATAAGTGAGAAAAACAAAGTTTACAAGAGAACAAAATTCCATACCAATTCGTTGTTCACAGTGGGAGATATAGAACGGTAATAATTTTACAGAATTTCATGACCCAAAAAATTTTCAACCCTGTATATCTTCTACATTTATAGATCTGTGCACAAAATAACTATAGTTTATAATTGAGAAAAACAAAGTGTACAAGAGATGAAAATTCCATACCAATTCGTGTTTCACAGTGGGAGATATAGAACAGCCATAATATTACAGAATTTCATGACCCAAATAATTTTCAACCCTTTATATCTTCTACATTTATAGATCTGTGCACAAAATAACTATAGTTTATAATTGAGAAAAACAAAGTGTATAAGAGATAAAAATTCCGTACCAATACGTGGTTCACAGTGGGAGATGTAGAACAGCCATAATATTACAGAATTTCATGACCCAAAAAATTTTCAACCCTTTATATCTTATACATTTATAGATCTGTGCACAAAATAACTATAGTTTATAATTGAGAAAAACAAAGTGTACAAGAGAACAAAATTCAATACCAATTCGTGGTTCACAGTGGGAGATATAGAACGGTAATAATTTTACAGAATTTCATGACCCAAAAAATTATCAACCCTGTATATCTTCTACATTTATAGATCTGTGCACAAAATAACTATAGTTTATAATTGAGAAAAACAAAGTGTACAAGAGAACAAAATTCCATACCAATTCGTGGTTCACAGTGGGAGATATAGAACGGCCATAATTTTACAGAATTTCATGACCCAAATAATTTTCAACCCTTTATATCTTCTACATTTATAGATCTGTGCACAAAATAACTATAGTTTTTAATTGAGAAAAACAAAGTGTATAAGAGATGAAAATTCCAAACCAATACGTGGTTCACAGTGGGAGATATAGAACGGCCATAATTTTACAGAATTTTATGACCCAAAAAATTTTCAACCCTTTATATCTTCTACATTTATAGATCTTTGCACAAAATAACTATAGTTTATAAGTGAGAAAAACAAAGTGTACAAGAGAACAAAATTCCATACCAATTCGTTGTTCACAGTGGGAGATATAGAACGGTCATAATTTTACAGAATTTCATGACCCAAATAATTTTCAACCCTTTATATCTTCTACATTTATAGATCTGTGCACAAAATAAGTATAGTTTTTAATTCAGCAAAACAAACTGTATAAGAGAACAAAATTCCATACCAATTCGTGGTTCACTGTGGGAGATATAGAACGGTAATAATTTTACAGAATTTCATGACCCAAAAAATTTTCAACCCTTTATATCTTCTACATTTATAGATCTTTGCACAAAATAACTATAGTTTATAAGTGAGAAAAACAAAATTTACAAGAGAACAAAATTCCATACCAATTCGTTGTTCACAGTGGGAGATATAGAACGGCCATAATTTTACAGAATTTCATGACCCAAAAAATTTTCAACCCTTTATATCTTCTACATTTATAGATCTATGCACAAAAAAACTATAGTTTTTAATTGAGAAAAACAAAGTGTATAAGAGATGAAAATTCCATACCAATACGTGGTTCACAGTGGGAGATATAGAACGGCCATAATTTTACAGAATTTCATGACCCAAATAATTTTCAACCCTTTAAATCTTCTACATTTATAGATCTGTGCACAAAATAACTATAGTTTTTAATTGAGAAATACAAAGTTCACAGTGGGAGATATAGAACGGTAATAATTTTACAGAATTTCATGACCCAAAAAATTATCAACCCTGTATATCTTCTACATTTATAGATCTGTGCACAAAATAACTATAGTTTATAATTGAGAAAAACAAAGTGTACAAGAGAACAAAATTCCATACCAATTCGTGGTTCACAGTGGGAGATATAGAACGGCCATAATTTTACAGAATTTCATGACCCAAATAATTTTCAACCCTTTATATCTTCTACATTTATAGATCTGTGCACAAAATAACTATAGTTTTTAATTGAGAAAAACAAAGTGTATAAGAGATGAAAATTCCAAACCAATACGTGGTTCACAGTGGGAGATATAGAACGGCCATAATTTTACAGAATTTCATGACCCAAAAAATTTTCAACCCTTTATATCTTCTACATTTATAGATCTTTGCACAAAATAACTATAGTTTATAAGTGAGAAAAACAAAGTGTACAAGAGAACAAAATTCCATACCAATTCGTTGTTCACAGTGGGAGATATAGAACGGTCATAATTTTACAGAATTTCATGACCCAAATAATTTTCAACCCTTTATATCTTCTACATTTATAGATCTGTGCACAAAATAAGTATAGTTTTTAATTCAGCAAAACAAACTGTATAAAATTCCATACCAATTCGTGTTTCACAGTGGGAGATATAGAACGGCCATAATTTCACAGAATTTCATGACCCAAAAAATTTTCAACCCTTTATGTCTTCTACATTTATAGATCTTTGCACAAAATAACTATAGTTTATAAGTGAGAAAAACAAAGTGTATAAGAGATGAAAATTCCATACCAATACGTGGTTCACAGTGGGAGATATAGAACGGCCATAATTTCACAGAATTTCATGACCCAAATAATTTTCAACCCTTTATGTCTTCTACATTTATAGATCTTTGCACAAAATAACTATAGTTTATAAGTGAGAAAAACAAAGTTTACAAGAGAACAAAATTCCATACAAATTCGTTGTTCACAGTGGGAGATATAGAACGGTAATAATTTTACAGAATTTCATGACCCAAAAAATTTTCAACCCTTTATATCTTCTACATTTATAGATCTGTGCACAAAATAACTATAGTTTTTAATTGAGAAAAACAAAGTGTATAACAGATGAAAATTCCATACCAATTCGTGGTTCACAGTGGGACATATAGAACGGCCATATTTTTACAGAATTTCATGACCCAAAAAATTTTCAACCCTGTATATCTTCTACATTTATAGATCTGTGCACAAAATAACTATAGTTTATAATTGAGAAAAACAAAGTGTACAAGAGAACAAAATTCCATACCAATTCGTGGTTCACAGTGGGACATATAGAACGGCCATATTTTTACAGAATTTCATGACCCAAAAAATTTTCAACCCTTTATATCTTCTACATTTATAGTTCTTTGCACAAAATAACTGTAGCTTGTAATTGAGAAAAACAAAGTGTAATTTCAAATGTAACTCTTTTTTTTTGCACTATATTGTATTTTATATGCCAGAAACAAACCGCCTTGAAGATTAGTAGTTTTTCACCGAAAGTTACTTAACTTAATATGTTATTTGTATCAAAAAAGTTGTTGACTCTTGTTACTACCATAAAACTTTTTATAAAGCAAGGAATTTCTTTGTAAATGCATCAAAGAAATCAGTACAACTTAGTTCACAGTTATTTAAAGTGCAATAAATCTTCTTACTTCAAACAAGTGCAAATGTGCTTAGCAGATTGAAAATTTACTCTACAACGTATAAATAATAAAAGTTTACTTATAGAATGCACTGGCATGCCACATATTTGTTAATTTCCTATTTTTATCCAAATAACTGGGACAAAATGATATGCTGGCTGGGATGCTGAGACTGTTCCTTCAAAACGGGACGTATGAAAGCATACTTGTTGAGCATTATTTGTGAAACTCTGCTGTAAAAATGTGAAGTAAAAACAACCAAATTCATTCTAGCAGACTTTTTTTTACTCCATCAATAATAAGCAATTTTCTGTTCACAGTATTAACACTCAAATCAGCTAGCTGAATCAGGTTACAATACCAAATTTAAGTTAATGATAAAATAACGAAGCTGCAACCAATTCACAAGACCACACTGAATTATGGGTAATGTCAGAAAAAAAATCATAACCTTTACGTATTATAACTTTCTTCAGTGTTGTTTACATCAGAAATTCCCCGTTTTTCATTATCCCTAAGGCAAAGACGAAATTTCAATTTGGTTTTTTAATTTTTAAATTATTCATTGATTTCCGATAACCATCATATTTACAATATAACATAAACATTAATATTTAATCCAGAAGAAAGAAAGATTTTCTTCAAATTTTTTGCCGAGCTTTCGATCTGGGGACCAGTATATGTTCATGGCTGTGGTACATATTTTATATAGTAAAGTTGTAATGTAAATTGATTTGATGTAAAAATTAGTTTAAAAAAAAATTATTTACCTTATGTATTGTCAATTACAATATTGTTCGTATCTGTTTTGAAATTTAACTTTATTTTCCGTCTTTTGATAAATCATTAAATCTAGTAAATCGTTTCTAGTACTTTCCTTTTTTTTGGACCAAGTCTCTAAGCCGAAAGTTTGGCAAAAATATAAAAATCAGTTACCAAAAGCAATGAACAATACTCTATATTAATTGCTAAGAAATTAAACTTACGTATGACTACGAGATTCTGGAACGGCGACCTGGTATTGAGGACAAAAGGGTGATCAAACGGCAAACTGTAGCTGTAGTAGTGCAATCAATGAATGTGTAGATGCACAAAATAGTCTATACATGAAAGAGAAACCCGATTTTAACGTTCACAAGCAAGTGGTGTAACGGGCAAAACCGCGGTCGTGAGCGTGATCGTTGTGAGCGCTTAGTGGAACGCACCCTGTGGCTACTGTAGTTTGAGTAAACGCATGATTCTGACCAACAATTACATGTTTGCAGTGTTGTCGATTACAAAAAAAAAAACTATAGTATTGCAGTTCCATCAAAGAAACAGAACTGGATTGAGTTTTGCTTCAACCAGGGCTGCCACAACAGATTCCCCGAACAAATAGTATGTACAACGTACAAGCCATGTTTAGCTAATTAATAGCTAAATGTTTAAAACACTTAAAGTTTGATAGTCACATATTCACCCCAGCCTCTAAAAAATGTTTTGTGATCGATCATTGTCCCCCTCCCAAAAGTTTAAAAATACAAATTCTCTAAATTAGGAATTAGTAGGTTAAATAATCAGCTGTTTTGTGTAATAGATTTACTTTTAATCTTGCTTTTTAATTATGTTTAGTTTTTCTTAATACAATAAGTGTTGTTTGTGGCCATTCTTAGAACAAGATTAACAATAAAGTTACCGAAGTTTATCACTGAATTAATTAACCATATAAACTAATATTTTTGTCTGGGGCGTTTGTGTTATTATAATACCTTGTAACTGTAGATAGTACGTAGTTAGCGGTTGCTATAATTATACTTAGTAGATTTATTATATGTGTTTATATAAAGTTTTGTTTGTATATATTGTGCTTAGTTTTTGGGCTTTATAGTACTTAATACTGGAAGCCCCGTTTGCTCTTTATCCACTTATATACACGGACAATCATTCTTAGAATAGAAGAGCTTTGCCACGTATATTTTATAGAATACAATTTGTATTCACATACACACACATTGTGAACTCGCGTATTTGCCTCTTGTTTTCTTCAATCGTATTAAATAATACACTTCATAATCCTCAACAGCTGTGTTACTGTATAATACTTGCAAGTTTGGGGCGACACTGTCTGCATAATAGTTTATTAAAACAAAAGACTTTAGTAGTAGTTAGTTTCTCAGGAATATAACCTCTACACATGTATTAAATCTTTTCAACTGTAAGTATTTCTCATTCAATTTTTTTTTTCAACACAGTGTTGACATTTTCATTTTTAAAAATGTGTGCCGTGCACTTGACACATGATAAGTTGACTCTATTACAAAGCAAATTTTTTGTTGTTGACGAATCTAACAAAAAATTCAACTAAAAAAGAAAGTCTAAAACTTTGAATATACACTACAGCGTCAGCAAATAATAATACAAAATCTATTTCTTGTACATAGAAATCTATTCGTAAAATTATAGAGTACCGTATCCCTTTTTTGGGAAGTAAATTTTTCGTGAAAATCCCAAATTTCAGGAAAATCTATCCAGTAAATGGCAATTCTGGTCTGGGCACTTTTTTTTACACAGATGGAAATTGAATCCTAAATTTGATACTTACGATGTTTTCGAAATTTTTGTACTAGTGGCAAGACATTACATGAATTGTTCAGAAATGACAAGTGGGAATCTAACCACACCAACACTCGATTAATCGATTTATAATCTTTTAATCGATTTTTTAATCTTTTAATCGATTTTTCTAGGAAAACATTTTCAAACACAATTTATAAATCTAATTATAGAATTAGCTTGCAATTTTTAAGGGAAATCAAAAGAGCCAATCTTAGAAAAAAAAATTATTAATTGAAAAAAGATCTTTCAAATTATTACTTTCCAATTATATTTTTTGTCCCTCTCTGGTGAAGTAGATGAGTTATCGAGAGGCTTCGAACAGCTGCATTAGTGATTAGAGAGGGGGCCGCGTAAAGAGAAAAAAGTATATAATGGTTCCCAGGTGAACCAATAGTTTTTAGCAATAATGGAAACCTAGGTTGTACCTGATTGGTTTAAAGAAGTGTGTGACGTAAAAACTAGAATTAGCCAATGGGTGTCGGTAAACCCAGCTGGTTTTATGACTTTTATTTTATATTATTTTTTATGGTTTAATTATTGTTCATGCACTTAGGTCCTGAAAAAACATGTCTAATCCACGTTCTTCTCCTTTAGATTCATTCTCAGGTATTTAATCTGGAAGATGGGCAATGCCCTCGTAACTTTGTAGATAAAAATAATTGAGACTAACATACAAAAAGAAAATCATAAATATACTTGATTCGATTAACAATTTGTTAACAGCTGATTTAAATATCTCAAGGTTAAGAGTACAGGTTAAGTATGTAGTGTTATTTTTCTAATATAAAATTTAATTTTTATAACAAAATTATTATTAAACTGAGTGACTTAGCAAAGTTTATGGGGAAAACTAAGTTTCATGAAGCTACTTGATTATAAACAAGTCTAAATTAATGAGCAGTTCTATAAAATAAGAAATTATTTCTATTTCTTCACAGCATTAAGAAACTTTTTATCATCTCCTTGCTTTAGAACGGTGCCGTCTTTGAATTCTTCAACACCAGACTTATTTATAATGAAGTTTTCCAAAATTTCTCATTACAAGTCAAATGCTTTGAAAGATGTTTGAAGGACTTAGTGAGTTTTCTGAGAATCAATGAAGTGTGTGTACATTGGAAGCGCCCAAATACTTCAAAGCCCCCCTCCCAACACTGGGGCTTGACATACTTTAATCTATATTAAGTTTATTTAATGTCGCAAGTCTGTCAGTCTGTCTGTCTGTCTGCAAGTACAAGGAGATAAAGTAGCATCTGACGGCAACCATATTTTTGGTCCAACTTCTTCCATTTAATTGAACATTCAACTTTTTCCATTTCTCTTTTGGTGTACTTCATTTTCTACTTGATTGAGCTTCTCGTTAAGGAGGCGCGATCTCACCAATCAGCTGTTTATTACATTAGAATTTATTTTTATCTCTGATTTTATCCGATTTCTAATTCTCATTGCACTCATGTTGGTTTTAAACTTTTATTTGAGAATTTTATCTAAAATAGTTCGAGCGAACGCCAGTAGAAGTGAGCGGTTATTGTTCACTTCAAAGTAACATTTCAACTCAGCTGTACGGTTCTTGTAAATTATAAAACGGAACAAGATGTGTTGCTCCAATTTTGTGATTTAAAAATCGGAAGTAGCTGTTTAGTGAATTATTTTCAATATTTTTTAAATTAGCTTCCTGAGATTAAATTTTTCAAAATTGTTGGTTTCTGGGAAAATGATTTTTAAGGGCACCCAGGGATGCTGAGGCTACAACATCTTGAAGAAAGGATAAAAGCGAAAGTGAGCATCATCAGATTGTTTGTTGTTTTCCACCACAATATGTTTTGGCCATAGATACTCCATCCTACTGGAGAGACGTTAAAATAATAAAGTTGGGTAAATATAACACGGAGTATTTCAGTCAACAGGTGTGTCCGTCTGTCTGTGAGTTTCAAGGTTCGTAAGATCGTATTAGCAGATCGATAGCACTACTCAGCTCAACACAGCAGCCCTCTCATCACCCCCGCGCACACCTTGCAAAACATACACAGTTCCAATATTTTATTGAATTTACACAAATTTTCAGACACACACAAACATGTAACAGACTGATACGCTGAGCAACGGAAACGGAAGTCGTCTCGTATATCTACTTTACCCGGTTTTTCAGAACAAAATATGATATATATAACACATCGTATATTCTGTGTAATTCGCAGTGACGTACCAAGGAGCAAGTTGTTCTTATTGGTTGAACCTCAGCGTACAATGCATCCAACATTATATTTATCCAACGAAATACTCGTACAATAAAAATTTAAAAGGTTATTTAGACCAAACACATTATTAGGTAATTTTGGTTTTCGATCGTTATTAGATGACGATTTTTGGGAATATTGAGGTGCAATCATTAAATTCACTAACAAATTTCTTTCTTCATACCAACGTTTCAGTAAATTTGATACCTTCTGTCAATACTTATGATGATGTAGCTTAACATTAAACTCCACAAATTTTTTCAATACCCTGAAGAAGGTAATAAATATTTACCGAAACATTGGTGTGGAAGAAGGAAATTTGTTTGTGAATTAAATTGGCCACACCTCAATATTATCAGGTAAGTTCCGGTACTAAGAAGTGATTTACATTTGTCATGGAGCATAAAAATATGCGTCCTAAATCGTAATTCTTTAATCTAAAAAGTTGAATTTAGATCAGATTAGATTTCATTAGGGTTATCTAGTCAACTTTTTTTTTTTGTAATTTATTTAGTAACTAGCTGTACCCGTTCACACGTTGCTGTGTTTGAACAAAAAGGCAGTTTTGATACCTCAAACATAGTTTATTAATGACCAAATGTATACAATACATCGAAATGAAAATTAACAATAAAATTAGCCCTACTTCAGAGTACAGTAGTGTCCTTGCAAGGTATCATTTCTACATAATGTGAAAAATTTAGTTAATGTTGTTGGCGATGGTGATATTGCTCTTGCACGTACATTTTCTGATGTAAAATACACACGCTGTCCATTTTCAAGATGTACAGCTAAATGAACAACCGTTGAATATCGTTCATGAATGGAAAATGATATACAGGTAATACGCCATACAGCCTCATTGCTACTTATGAAGCGTCCCAGTTGATATTGAGTGACTTCATCGTTAGATGCAGTTGTATTTTCCACTCCAAACACTGCCATATCGCTTCCTTTGTTCACATATTTGCAAATATATTTTATAGCTTTCACTGAATTGCAGTATACAGCATTTATGTGTGCGTTATACGTTTTTAGTAGTAATGGAGAATATGGTACTACCCAACGATTATCAACGTCAATAGTATTGTTGAGTACTTTTAGTTTAATGGATTTTCCACCATCTTCGGTATAATTTATTCTCGTATTAATAATTGCAAAAAACTGTTTTTCATGGTTTTCATGGTTACACTTTCAACAAATATTACTAATTAAATGTTATTTTGATATTTTTGGGATATTTGTTCGGGAGCACCTAGAACCCCAACTCTGATTTAAAAAAAAAATTGCAAAAACCTTCCCAGGGATATACCTAATAATTTCCCAAATTTTCACGGCGATTGGATGTATGGTTTTTGAATCTATCGAGTACAAACAAACAGACACACATTCATTTATAAAACTGTCCGGTAGGACAGTTGTATAATTAAAACTGTCCGGTAGGACAGTTGTATAAGGGTTGATCGTCAAAAACTGCACGAAAAAGCGTAACGTTGAAAAACACCCAACTTTGACAATTTTTTTCTTTTTTTCTACAAAAGATAAAATTCCCAAATTTTCTTTAAAATATAGGGCAAACACTCCTTTATAGCTGTAATTTTTTTGCAACAACCCAGATCTAATAGGTATCGAGAAAAAAGTTGCCAAAAATGAGCAAAAACGGCTTTTTCAAAAAATGTTCTTGTTCTTGTTCTTCTTCTTGTTGTTACCTTTTTTGTAAACAACGTAGCGCCTAAACGCTGGAACCGATTTTCATGAATGAGGTGTCATTCGATTGGGAATTTTATGTAGATGTGCCTTTTGGGGGTCTCGACGCTGTACATCGAATGGGGGAGGAGTTAGCCTCCTTAATGTAAGGCCCCCTCCAAAATTATTATTACTAATTACTCTGTAAATCTTGGCCCGATTTTGATAAAATTTGGTAGGATGTTAGGGTTAGGGCTCCCCTACGTAACATTAAAGCGGCGATCAGCTCTTACACTTGTTAAGGGGCAGTGTAGCAATCGTTTCAAATTATCGACACGTGAACCGATTTTCATGAATGAAGTGTCATTCGAATCGAAATTTTGTACAGATTTGCACTTTAAAAGTCTTGACGCCGTGCCTCATGAGGAGGGGAGTTTGCCCCACCCAAATAAGGCCCTTTCTAAAACCATATTATTACCAATATTTCTATAACGCTTAGTCCGATTTTGCTCCGAAAATTCAGCTCGAATAAGTGGTTAAAGCTCCTCTACGTTGCTGATGCTCTTGCACCTACTGAGAGGAAGTACTGCAATCGTTTAAATTATCAATGAGTGAACCGATTGAAATCAATGAATTGTCGTTCGATTAAAAAATCTTTGCCTCTTTGCCTAGAAGTACTGCAATCGCAGTTTATTTTTCTTACTCCTCTTAAAAGGAAGTACTGAAATCGCAGTTTAATTTTGCTATTTACGTACAAATACCTTCCTATGTTATTCAAAACGCTTTTTCAAAAAAAGTTGTTATTGAGGATGGTTTGGGGGACCGCAACTATAATCATTCTTTAAAAAGATCTCTCCAGAGGTAGTTACGGTTCCGACTTAACACCTTATCAGATTATAATGATAGAATTGTTTATTCCAAATTTTAAAAAAATCTGTAAAGAAGATATGTAACTTTGTAAAATAGACAAAAAGGAAAATCTATCCAAAAGGTACAAAAATCTCTTTAACAAAAACTTACAGTTTAAAATGTTAAGTATAAGGGTTGATTAAACGCCAAAAGGTACACAAATCAGCAAGCACCCAACATTTCATTAATTCTTCATTAATATTTATGTAATTTTACTGTATTAATTTTCATTAATATTTTTTAGAATTTATTAGATGTCACAGACCCTTATGCTGGCCACTTCATTTATAATATTTTTTTGTTATAATTATGATAAATCACACATACGTACATGCATGTTAAAGTAGAAAAAGACAAAGTTAGAGTAGGCTACTGTCTTGAATTCGTCTTACCGAAATATTCGTGAGCACAAATATCACACAGTTAATAACAAGTAGATTATTCAACAACAATTATTCATTTCTCAATTGTAATTTAAATTAGTCTCCCTAATTTTACTTATTAAAACTGTCCGGTAGGACAGTTGTATAAGGGTTTAGTAAAATACTGGAATAATTAGCTGTCCTAAAAATATGCATATCTTATTTACTTTATATTACATATTAAATTTTTTGATAAAAAAAAGTTTTGAATTTTTTAGCCGCATAATTTTTTTTTATAACGTTTTTCTTTTCAACCAGTAATTAATAGTTTGATTATTATAAATAACTAGATATTACAGTCAATCTACAGTGCTACTTGAACATATATTTTGTAGACGAAAATGGCCAGCATAAGGGTCTGTGACATCTAATAAATTCTAAAAAATATTAATGAAAATTAATACAGTAAAATTACATAAATATTAATGAAGAATTAATGAAATGTTGGGTGCTTGCTGATTTGTGTACCTTTTGGCGTTTAATCAACCCTTATACTTAACATTTTAAACTGTAAGTTTTTGTTAAAGAGATATATATATAGATTTACAATCTGCATACAGTTGTATAAAATGAGTAAATATGAAGACTATGATGAACTGGTGCGGGAGGAGAGCAGGAGGAGAGAAACTACCCAGCGGTAGCACTCTCTAGAGGAGAGAGGAGAATGTGAGGAGGAGAATACGAGAAGGAGAGAGGAGAGATTTAGTTCTTCAGACCTCAAGGAAGTCGCGGGGTCACTGCCGATTCAGTCGGGGAGGAGTATTAGGGATGTCAGAGAAAGCGAGAGACAGTACAAGAGGATTAGAGCTAGTCGAGAGAGTAGTATGGAATTTTTGCTATTTAGTCTTGGCGAGTTGTTCTATGAAGGGAATGTTGAGGTCGTGGTGAAGAGTAAGGTTAGTCACCGTAGAAAGGAGCGTCCAGCTACCTGAGTCGGAAAAGTTTTGACTGAAATGTCCAGTACAGTCCGATTGTTTTGTAGGTTTGGCTGAACCTCACAGCTCTAGTCCTGTAAGTCCACATAGGTTTGAGGATAGTACTCGTATATTAAGCGTTTCAGTTCAATTGGTAATTTAGAGCATTGTCCAAGAAGTCTGTAGAGCTGTTTTTTTGCACGTTTTGTCTCCAGTCAACTAGTGCAATTGCGGCTCAAAGGGTTTGTTGTGGCTTCCCAGCAGAGTTGTTTTGAATAGACTTGAAGTTCTGACAAAAGAACTCCAGGGATGTGCTTGAGGACAGGACGTTCTCAATCAATCGCATCCTTTTCCACACCATATCTCTTTCATTCCGCTAAACCTACGTAATCATTGACAGGACGTGCGATGGATTTTCTTAGCCTACAGCAGGTTACATCCGTCGCGTCCAATGCTGGTATTTTAATCCAGATATCAAGTTAGAGCTTCTCGCGTCTTTCAGCTGGGTCGTTTCGTACAATTGCGCATGGACCAACAAAAATGGACCTTAAAAATGATCGACAATTCCACACTATCGCGCGCCAAAAAAAAAACCTACCTCCAGTAACAGTGACACCCCACAATTAGACTCTGATCGCGGCCCAATGGTAAGATACTCCAAGTAAAAGTGACAATCTGAAGTGTTCTACGACTAGAATATAAACACCGTACAATACACAAACATATTTTGTGTCAGCTGCTAGATAACACTGAAAGGTTATTGTACAGGTTTTGTTGGTATATACCAGCGGTGGCGCTGGCGGGTAGAATGGGCGCGCTTCTCCCCCTACACTACACACTCACACACACACCGCACCACTCATGGTCTGAATGTGGCGGGTGTTAATCAATAAAGGAGGGAAATTTTATAGATAACGTAACAAAACAGCCGCCTTGTGGAACAGCTGAAATGTTCCAACCTGTTAACCTGCCCCGCCACATTCCCCCTTCACTGTGGAACTATGGGTAGCCAGTGTCAACTCAATCCTAAACTACTTCAACCAACAGTTTCTCTTCATATTTCTCTAGCCAAGATAATCTCTTTCTTAAAACTTTTTACTGCCTTCAAGTTCCATTTTATTTGTTTTTAGTCCCTTTGTAGCGAATTTTTATTATTTGTCTTTCTCGATTATTTATTGGGACTAGATAGATCGATCTGTCTAAGTCTTCATCTTCTTTTTTCTCTTCACCATTTTTCAAGTACTTTACACGTTCCAAACCAGACATTGCATCATGACTTGATACAAGCAACTTCGGTCTTAACGTTTTTCTTAAATTTTTAATGATCATTCCAACTGTCGGTTTTTTGCAACAATACATTTATTGTCAGCAGGAGGATGCTACAATTGAAGTAGATGATCAAAAAAGTTATATTTCTGCGACATAAATATCTAATCAATTTATTTCCTAACATCTCTTCCATTTTATCCATCGTAGCACTCATGTGACAAATTTCTGACTTACACGCATCATCAGAGGTAGATTAAATTTGATTATATAGAGATTTTGACGTCATTTATGTTTCTGTGACGCACTACTTGCTGACTGAGTGCTCCAATGTGTGTGACAGATGTTTTAAAGTAAAAACCGTTAGAGCCTTTAATGAAAAAAAAACTTTTTTTCTGCAACCATTTAGGAATGTTCTCATTACTCAATTAAAATCAACTGTGTAATGCCCAACTTCCCACACTAGTGGGGAGAAATTCCCATTAGTGTCACTTTCCTCACTAGTGAGTGGTAAAACTTTATTGTGCTTCCTTGATATAAGAAGTTTTGTTATTAACATAAATATTTTCTGTAAAACTTTAATAAGCTTATTTAACGTAACTAAATAATTAAATAACGAATATTAAAAAAAAAAAACAAAAAATTGAAAGGAATATAGAAATAAAAATAATATTTTAATAAATAATTACGATATTTTTAATTATAACAGTTACAAAGGTTATAGTGTTACCTTATAGAAATTTAAAATGGATTCTAGTGACTCCTGTGATCTCCTCGCTTCGCTCGCTCGTGCGTGCAAACCCTGCCTCGCGTGAGGAAAAGTACTACTTTCCACACTTGTTAAATAAATAACTATTACAGTAGTTATTTTGATTGTGACGTTGCAGTCAGCTGATTGGACCAAATCTGTGTATTTCTTGTTCTTCAGATCTTTATTCTCAAACACACGCAAAGAGGGGGTTGAGGGAGAGGGTCCTTTTTTCTCTTTCCGGTTTCGATGTACGTCACAACGAATATTGCCGATGAGAACCGATGACCTCACTTCCCTTATGTCAGCAGACAACCCCCCCCCCCCCAGAAAAAAAATTGATACTTTTAAACAGAGTATTAACCATTAGATTATGTTAAGGAAAATTTTTTTGATTGCTCACAGCAGATTTTTGTGTGTAGTTGATATGGTCGTGTGCTTGCTTAGTTGTTTTGAGTCTGATCAAAATAATGTTTGCTTGGTTTTTTATGCTCCATTTTGTATCTTAATTGAATTAACTGTAACGATTGTGGTGGTGATGATGAGGAGGAGGAGTTGATAATGAGCGCCGAGCGGTTGGCTGCCACACAGCGCAACTAGGGGTGGGTCGCGGCAACAGGTCGTCCATAAATAGCGGGTCCGGACAGAGAGAATAATTCAATAATGGCGTCCGTATGTGCAGCAGGCTGGCCAACCTGTGACCGCTTATATTGTGTTCAGTTGTATCACACTGCTTAGGAGACCGCCATCAGTGGCAGGGATAGTTTTGTCTCGTAATTACTCACATTTAGCCCTAGTCAACTCACGATGTTCACTTACCACACCTAATAGGGGGAAGTTACATCGATCGTGTTGAATTTTCAAAAAATTGAGTTTTCCACCAGAAGTACACACGTTTTTTCAGGTCCCTTGAGTTCGGAAAAGTGGTTTTTAAGGGTTTGTGCGATCTTGAAGTTGTACTAAGTGCATAATGTACAACTATAACTTTATTTAAACACTTCATCAAGAAAAGTTAAATTAAAGGGGCACATCTAGGCGTAGGAGTTGGCTACACTGCTTTAAGATTAAGATTAAGATTCTAATAGGGCGGCCTTTAAGGCCTACGCCACTGCGACTCCTTTGGATCTATTGTGGTTCCCCGCACTCTAGAAGCTTACCCCACCAGACCTCGTCCGTTTAATCAGACTCTTAATTCTGGAGAGTGACACTTGGTGTAAAGCTCACCATGCTTTGGGTTTTTCCTCCACGAGAAGTAACATCCTTAGCCCCAGACAAGCCCCTCACACTGACACAACATGTGCAGCGCCCGTTTCTTCCTCCTCTTCCTGACAGAACCTACAAAAGGCTGTCTCATCTGCCAGGCCCATGCGATGCATGTGTTTTCTGCAGCCTACAGTGGCCCAGTTAATAGGCCCTACAATTATCCTTATAGCCCCACGCGGCCTTGACCCGATTAAATCTGCAGTCAGCTTTGAGCGAATAGCCCTTAATGAACTCCTTCGCCTATACTGCTTTAAACTTCTAAGAGTTCCATTTTTCTGTAATTAACAGTCCTGTATCTTGTGCAAAGCTTAAATGTGTTGCAAAAATCGAATTCCTCAACTAGAAATACCTCTTTCCTCAAAAGTCGTGTGAGTGTGAGTGGCCAGTTCGTGTGTTCGTTTAAGAGGAAGCTCTGTGAAATTTGGCTCCAATATGGCCGTCCCTAACCTGGGAGTACTGTGTATGAGCTAGCAGCATATTTTAGTTTTTGTAACATGTAGCATCGATTTGGATCGATACAGGTCCTGCCATACTCTCTCAAAGTAGTAAATAACAATGTTAAATAAAAAAAAAATAACGGAAGAGAGAGAAAATAAGAGAAAAAAAGCAAATATTTTTGGAAGGTGGTTTTATAAGGCAGAGACAGACAGATGGATGGTTCGTTAAAAGGAGTGCTTTGTAGTGGCAGCACTGGTTGAATGGGGTGCCCCCTTACTCAAGTTTTTTTTTTTTTCTGGCCCAATTGAAAGGTTGGTCTGAGATTCTTGTGCAGGACCAAAGTACAAAAGAACAAAGTACAAAGGGTGATACGGGCGGCCATCTCGTACACACAACATACTGCGTCTAAAATAGCAGAATTTACCTTGTTTTTTTTTTTAAATTTAAATAGCCACTCCTACTTACCGACATGTTCTTTCACAACCAATTAGCCTTGCTTATGCTAGGCCTGCACAACATTCTCAAGAAAAAAGCTCACTGTGGCTGTGTCATGGACACGGTCGTGTGTTGTACGTGAATACGTTTACGTAAAGGGTTATATTTTTAATATAAAATATTTTTATCTATGAATTTAGGATGAAATCAAGGAAACAAATAATTACTGTGTTACAATATAACTTTATTAATTATAGGTCGGCGATACGAAAAGTACGACACAAATGGCATACAAGATACATCGAGATTTCTGGTAAACGTTAAATCAATATAGGTATTACCTAACGTTGTTGGAGAAGTTTCAATATTAGACAAATTGAACTCGCTGAGCATGAAGTCGGGCAATGAGCGGTTTTGTGAGACATCAACATTAAAGTCTCCAACTATCATAATTAGTGTAGTAAGATCAGGCTCGAAATCGGGTATAATTTTAGAGAGGTTTTTGGAATATTTTAACAACGATCATGAGTTTAATTTCTGTTAACGCTGTGCCCGGATGGATATATACACACACCCGAGTACGAATTTGTAGATGCCATTGGCCTTTTTCATTTACTAGACAGACATCACCAGCTTTTGCGTCTTTCATTTCCAAATAAATTTCCGAAATGTCAATGTTAAACTCTATTACAATCAGTGAAGCTATTGATGTTGCGATATATGGCGACTCCACCGGCTTTGCGACTTTTACCATTCGATTGTTCCTTGAGAAGCCCTTTCCAACCGTATACGATCTCAGTATTTGGTTTTGGCTTTTCGATTATTTTTGATAATATTTTTTTATTCTAATACCTTTATTTTATTCACTGTCACTATTTTACACTAATGTTTTATATACAATCGAAAGATTGTGACGACAGCTGACGATTAAAACTTAAACGAACATCGTAGCTTCTCCGAGTCAAAAGTTATACTAATTGCAAATCTAGATACGCAGCAAAATGATCTCAAAATGGCGGCGCTTCCCCCTCCACCGCGCGCGATACGTCACAGTCCTCGCTTATCGTAATGAATTCTTTGATCCTTTAGCTATCCAGTGGTCTAATTTAATTTTGGATGTAGACGATAGATTCGAAACTATAATGCCAAACTGTTTCCCCCGATTTTGTTATCATTAGGTTTTTTGGATTGCCACCATATGATCCAAATTTAAAGACGTATTCACGTCAAAAAAAAAAACCCTTCGAATTCAGTCTAAATCTTTTTCGTATTCCGCAGAAATGAAAACATGTATTTTCCGGAGGAAATAAAATTTGACTCAATTGCAAATACTTTTCTTTTTTTTTTCTTAAGAAAAGTTAAGTATAAGTAACAAGGGAAAGTATAAGGAACAAGAAAAATCTTGCAGAAGACCTGAGTAGAGATGGTGAGAAGTAATCCGATTGGACGTCGTCGGTGGCAGTATTCTATTGGTGGAGGAGAACAATAACCTATAAACAAATCGGTAACTGGTTTGGTCAAGCATTAACCCCAGCCTATCATCAATACGAACAACTTATTACGGAGAAGTTCCCCAAATAAAAATGATGTACACAATTGTTCCACTTGCAAAAACAAGACGAAAAATATCCAATAGTTTGAACGTTGTTTTACGTTTTACTGAGTGTAATCTGCTTATCTACACAATATAGCAGGCAGTGGTATATCGTCAGCTAGACAGCTCAGTAGCGCACTCGAGCGGAATCTGACAGAAATATTATTATAATAACATTGCTTTTCGTTCGGGCAAAAGTTTGTGTTTGGCTTTGGTGGAGGGGGGACTGCCGGGTAGATTTCATCCCCTTGAAACCTTACTTACTTACACGTAGACACGAACAATGTTGTCAGAGAACAAAATTTGTTTTTTTTTTTCTTATTTTATTTTATTTTTATTTGTCAGAAACAAATGGAGAACAAAAGGGGCAGTTTGTACAGACAGTTGTTTTTAATTATTTACAATTTCCCTTTTGTTCATGCGCCCATTTTGTGCATTTGTCAGCGTTTAGTTTATCTTCTTTCTTTTTTGTTTTTTTTGTTCTCACCGTCGAAACTTAATCATTTTATTGTACTAAATAATTAAATACAAAAATTCTTTTTTTTGATAGAAACAGTACAATTAGTCGATGAGAGAGGCAAGTTGTTTTTACTCTTAGTTTAATTATTAAAAAACCAGTCAGGTGTAAATCGTTCTCCAATTGTCTTCAGTAACTATTATTTCAATTAATCGATTAAAAAATTGGATTTTTTTTTGGGGGACTGAAAAGTGGATTCTGTAGGATAATTGGAAAGGTTTTGGGACAGGAGTTGGATAAAGCCCTCCTAAATAACACTACCAAGTCCATAAATCCTTAAAAATCGTGGTTATATGTATGGAGGGGTCGATATAGATGGCATTTTTTTTTTCAGCAATCTTCCTTGTACACAGATCTGGTGCGCTACCTTGGGCTCTTTATAGACAAAAGACTCACTGGGAACCCACAATACTAGACTTAAAAGACAAGCAATGACGCAAAACGTGCGAAACTGCTTTACAGACTTCTTGGACGACGCTCTCCAAATTGCCCATTGAACTCAAACGATTACTATACAGTACTATCCTCAAATTTATGTGGACTTACGGACTAGAGCTGTGGGGTTCAGCCAAACCTACAAACATACGGACAGTACAGAGACAGTTCATTCAAAACTCCTGTGACAGATAGCTGGCGCACTTTTCTATGTGACTCTTCACAACGACCTCAACATTCCCTTTATAGACCAACAAACCAAGACTAAAAATATCTAAAATTCCATACTACTTTCTCGACTAGCTCTAATTCTCTTGTACCGTCTCTCGCTTCCTCTGACATCCCTAACAATCCTACTCGCCGACTGAATCGCCAGTGGCCCCGTTGTGACTTCCTTACAGTCTGAAGAACTAAACGTCATTACTCTCCTATCTCCTCCTTAAATTCTCCTCTTCACATTCCCCTATCTCATATAGAGAGTGTTACCAATGGGTAGCTTCCCTCCTCCTGCTCTTCCCGCTCCAGTTCATCTTATTTACATCCTATTTACTTATTTTTTTTTTTTTTTTAATGATTTAAGGCGCGTCAACATCTAAGGTTATTGGCCCGGAGCTTTTTTCAGTGCACTGCCGGCCTCCGGGCAGTGTTCTCTCGTTACAGACAACACTGTTCATTACTGGACAGTGTTGTCTGTAAGAAGCTCCTAGGAAAAGGAAATCTAAGGGTCAGCAGCTGGATTCGAACCCGGGACCTCCGCGTGGGTATCCAATACGCTAACCGGCATAGCTAATCCCTTCCCTGTGATAGCTTCTCCCTTCTTTTGGCCACTCGAGCTGGGTCGACACGCTGTACCTTTGGGCTTCCATATCACAGCACCTTGCTGAGCAAGGTGAATGCCTTCTTGTTTCACAAATGATCGTCCAAAATTGGAATGATTTGAAGATCAAGGTTTCGCCATTCCCAACAAGGTTAGTTGGCTTTTTAAGCAACTGGATGAAATTCTTAATTGGTCTAAATCTAAAATGACATTTGTGGAATGTGGAAAATCCACTTTTTACCGTGATCGGGCTTAATCCAATTTGTTTCAGTGTTTTGGCAGAGATGCTTATTTCGAATAAATTTGAATTTTGACATCCGTCAAATGTTTCCTTCGTCTTATAGATTGGAACATGGGAAGTTTCTCTGGTCTTCAGGATGCGAAAAGAAGCATGGAATGGGCAGGAAAGAACCTTTCCAAAACTACTAGATCCTTCTTCGGTGGATTCGAAACTGAGGGGAGGGAGCAGAATATCCAGGTATTTAGCTGGAACTGCTGGGATTTCCCATTTTCTTACTTTTTGTTTAGGGAGTCTGGTTCTCTTAGAGCGTATTTCCAGCTTCGCCTTCTGTCTCGCCACTGTTCTCTCCTTCTTCCTGTAGCACATTACAGGAGACTTCACAGTTACTCTTCAATCAATGGAGTGAAGTAATCGTTCTGCAGTAATTTTACTGTAATTACCAAGCAAGTCTGTGAAGCTAAACACACGAATTGCACCGGCTTGAGTTCAGATTTAATAGGTTAGGCTAAAACTGTTCTTGTAACAAGAGAACCTAAAAAGAAGAAGTTTTCTGTAGCTCCAAAGAGTATTGCTTAATAAAAATTAAGTTTAGCGTCCCTTTAAGTTTACCATACCTTTAACTTGGGACATCAAACTAAATTAAATTAAAAGGACGATAGAAAGGCAGGTAAAGTGAGCAAAGTATTGCGCAGGCGCCGCTATAAACATACAATTAGTAAGCTACAACTTTTAATGAGGTTGTATGTTCCGCGCGAACGAGCGCGCGCACGTTCGTCCAACAAGTTGATGTCAATTTTACACCAAAATGAGTCTCAGATAGCATACTAAGAATATATTTTGAGACGACATTTTTAATTATTAGAAATAATATGAAACATTCACTCCACCACAAGAACTGGTAACATCTAGTTTACTTTCTTCTTAATGAAGTGTACGTGCTGATTTTCAATTTTGAGTTTTTTCACCGGAAGTTAATGTTAATGGAAAAATGCGATCCAATTAAAAAAAAAAATCACTCTTCCGGCAGCAATGCTAATATTAACAGAACTTTAAAGCGAGTTTACAAAATTCCGAAACAGGCATGCTTTCAATCTTCCTAAGCTTAGCGTATTCTTCCACCACTGCTTCAGTAGCCGTTAAACAACTCTGAACTCTCTGCTGACGTATCTAGTCACCATATTAGACAAATAAGTTTGTGCAGACATTAGCACCAGAACTCACCAAACCGTATGATGAGCACAACTCCCGACAGTCTTATATAGTTTGTATTGGCAATCCGTCCGGGGAGTTTATAGAGTAGCTACAATCTACCTATCATTCCGCCATCCAAAAGTAAATAAATACAATCTAGAATGATGGAATCATTAATCTTACATTATTTCCGATGGCCATCTTATCTTTCAAATATCTTCTTTTAACGTTTACTTTCAGATTTTTCTTTCTTTATAACTTGCTCGTAAGTGGTAGAATTGTATCATTCAGAACATTTTACCGGAAGTATCCAATTTTTGAGCCCTCTAAATACGAGGGTACATTTTCAAGCCCATAAATCCTTATAAAATCGTGGTCATATGAACTGGGGGTCGGTAAAGTTGGGGCCATCCCCCTTACAAAATTTTTGAAAACCGTTACAAATAAAAATTAAAATATCAATGCAGAGAGGTATTGTCTAAAAATATCAAGAAATGTATCTAGAAATGAAGTTCAGACAATGTGCCTACTTGTTTCACAGATCATCTTCCAAAACTGGGACGATTTTTTTCTCGGAACAATTGTTCCAGTGGGTGTCATAAGCTCGGAAACCTTATTTTTATTGTTGTTTGACACAGAAAAGATAGCACTAAAAATCGCCCGATTGTAAGAGCCACTTTATGAATCGATATTTCCATTTTTAAAAAAAATTATCGAATATGGCTGGAATGATTACAAAAAAAAAAGAAAAGCAGAGACATAGCAGGATGCTGGAGTCTTCACGACGGACTTTTAAAGAGGAGCCTTTTTATTTGCAATCTCTATGAGAGGTTAATTATGTGACGGAGGGGCTAACTGCCCGAAAGAGACCAGCAGGGTAGTGTGTACCGTCGGTTCTGGACTACTGGTACCCTGATCCATCGAGATGGTCCAGGATGCCATGAATGATATGTTAGAAGTGGATGAAAGGGAAGAGAGTCCTTTTTGTTTGCGGTGCCCACGTTTACCAAAACTTGGGTTCAGATCTTTAAAACAATGTCACTAATTTAGTTAATATGAGCTAATTATTCTAAAATTTGCAACTAATTTGCTAAAAACCAAGAATAACAACATCAACTTTAGGTCTAGTTTAATACGACGGCGCCAATATTGGACTAGCTTGTCTCCTAAGCTGTTGTTAATATCCTAGCCAATATCCTGCACTCTCTTTGATGAACTTCTTAATGAAAACCATAGCTTATATATATTGAGGGAAGCCCAAGGGAACTCTCTCAGTCGATTTGCTACTTCTGTCGGGTGCAGGTATCTCGGGAAATCGCTGCTACACTTTTTAAACAGGTATTTTTCGACATTTTTAATGACCTACATCTAAATTTCCAGAGCATTTTTCCATAATGCCCCCCAGTCAGATGGCCAAAAATATTTCTTTTCTTTGATTGGTTCGTATTGTGTCTTCCAGGAAGTATCATTGACTGAATTTATAAGCCCTTTTTATTGTAGTTATATACTAGTACTATAACTCCGGAAGGTACAGGAGAGGGAATTTTGGCATTACCCTTATTTAAGTGGATCAAATGGATTGGGGAAGTTCAAACCCTTCAAGGATAATTCCTCAACCCAATCTTCTCAGGCGTATTCCTGAACAAATTTTTCATTCATTTATTTAGTATTTAAGGCATGTTAAAATGTTCCGGCGGGGCCACCTGTCCTCCTGTCCTCTTCAACAGCAATCCTCTTCCTTGTACACAGATCTGGTGCGCTACCTTGGGCTCTTTATAGACAAAAGACTCACGTGGAAAACCCACAACACTAGACTTAAAAGACAAGCAATGACGCAAAACGTGCGAAACTGTTTTACAAACTTGTTGGACGACGCTCTAAATTGCCCATTGAACTCAAACGCTTAATATACAGTACTATCCTCAAACCTATGTGGACTTACAGGACTAGAGCTGTCTGGGGTTCAGCCAAACCTACAAACATACGGACAGTACAGGACATTTCAGTCAAAACTACTACCGACAGATAGCTGACGCTCTATTCTACGGTGACTAAAACCTCACTCTTCACCACGACCTCAACATTACCTTCATAGACCAACTTTCGCCAAGACTAAACATCAAAAATTCCATACTGCTCTCTCTACTTGCTCAAATACTCTTGTACAGTCTCTCGCCTCTTCTGACATCCTTAAAAAATCCTATTCGCCGACTGAATCGCCAGTGGCCCCGCGACTTCCTTACAGCCTGAAGAACTAAACGTCATTACTCTCCTATCTCTCCTACTCACATTCTCCTCTCTCCTATAGAGAGTGCTACCGCTGGGTAGCTTCTCTCCTCCTGCTCTTCCCGCTCCAGTCCATCTTAGTTACCTCTTATTTACTCATTGTATATATTTACATTAAATGAGTGTGAGAAAACGTGCACTTCCGGTACTAGTACTTCCTCTTAGGAGGGGAGCTAACTGCGAGAAAATAAAAAAAAATATTTTCAAATGAGTTTAGTTTTAAAAGAGGATCTTGGGAAATCTAGATTTAAAATGGAAGTTAATACGCTGGAGCTCCCACACCTCAGCCCTCAGAGTAATGATGCGTGCCGCCTCCGCGTGGCACGCTACGAACTCCCGAGGGCAACTCTCTAAAAGTTGGGCTGTTGAAGCGGCGGTGGTTGGTGCAGGCCAACTAAAGACGGCCGGGGGTTTTCCATTTTGTTAATACGCCTCTAACAGGGTCAGGTATGATTAGCTAATGTAGACTCGGCGAAAAGCGCGATGAAGTTGTGTGTGTGTGTGTGTGTGGAGGTGGGGCCCATAGTTTAGGGCGGCCGGCTCCTGGAGCTTAATTTCAATTTAACAGCTTCGGGTTTTTGCGCACAGTAAGTGTGTTAAGTTCTAATTGGAAGCAAACTCGGTAACCCGTTCAGTCGGCCCGTATGCACACCTTTTACCCTATGACTGTTTTTGCTTGCATCATTAGGGGGCTATTACTCTCACACTCGGCAACTTACATTCCCCAGATATCGATTAAATAAAATTGAAAATTTGGCCAGTCGATCTACAGTTAAAAAAAAAGTAAAGTAACATAAATTGCCTATTTTTCCAGGCGGGCTTTAGGTCCAACTACCAATTAGGTGTCGTGGACGGAGGCAACTAGCAAACATACTTTACTATAAATTTCTAATATTAACCATTAAATAAAATCCAAGTCCTAGACCGGGAATCGAACCCACTAAACCAACAATACATCTTAGCATTGCGGGTCTAGCCTAAAACCGCCAAACATACTTTACTATAAATTTCTAATATTAACCATTAAATAAAATCCAAGGCCTAGACCGGGAATCGAACCCACTAAACCAACAATACATCTTAGCTTTGCGGGTCTAGTCTATAACCGCCTAACATACTTTACTATAAATTTCTCATATTAACCATTAAATAAAAATCCAAGGCCCTAGACCGGGGGAATCGAACCCACTAAACCAACAATACATTTTAGCTTTGTTGGTCTAGTATCTTAACCGCTCAGCTACCGTGGCGCCTCAATCTACAGTTTCTTTTAAACCTTTTTTCTGAAGAAATATTTCCGGTTCTTACATTTTCATAGTACACGCAAAAAGAAATATTACAATCGTGACTAAATCGTGAAATGGAATCCCCTGTTTTTGAAGCACGAAAAGGTGGAAGACTTCTTTCTTTGGTCGAAAAATGTTGGGCTTAACGTTGAGTCTCATGTTTGGCAGACTAGAACCCGGATCAATTTGTAGAGACTACTTTTTTTTTTCTGAACTCGTGTGGGCCTTATATCGTGTGAAACTCTGTGAAATCGATACTCTGCACTATCGCAATAATTCTTGTCACGAAGTAGAGGAAGTGATCATTTTTTTAAAAAAAAATCCTTTAATTCCAGCGGGTACTTCCGCTTGAAGGATTTATGATAGCTTTAAACAGGAAGTTAGTGAACATTAATTTTATCCAAATCAATGCACAGTCGGCCATTTGTTTTGTGACAAACATCCGTGCTTATAAAATCACTTCCTGTGGCAGAGTACGTACTCCTGCGGCAGTGTGGGCTTACTGAGAGCTGAGGTGAACAGCAACAGTTGGCCGACCTGACTCTCTCCCATTCCATCCGTAAACCATAATATTGCAATCACCACCATTACCACCCACCGGAAATCGGATAAATTTCCGCTTTGGGAAATGTTTCGATAGTTTGGAACAGGACTTCCGGCTGTTCTGTGTTCAGCAGCTGGTTGGGGAACTCCATTTGGTTTTCACCCTGTAATCAATTTCGTTAGCCATTGGAGGTTTTTCTTTGTTTTGTTCACCTTCTCTTCCGTTTTACAGAACTGATTTATGTTTTGATGGTAATTTTGAGTGATTACAGCGTAGCATTAGATATACCATGCAACGGATTGTTGACCAAGTTGACATTTCCTTGAAGACGACTCCTATCTTTATTAACTGGACACCCTGCAGTTTCCCTAATCATTGAGCTTCTATTTGTCGCAGGCAAAGGTTGAATCTCTAGGTAAGCCTAGGCAAACCTTTTAGACAAAGCCAGCTAATAGCTATATATCTTTGTACAGCTAAAGACCATAAGCCAACGGTTTTGATTTGCAGAGTCTTTATCTTTTTGAGCAGCCAGGTGACCTTTCCGGCGACGTCAGCCCCAATGTTAGTGCGAGTGCTTGGAAATCCAAAAAATATGGTCATTCTCGTTTGGGGAGACCCCGAACTTGCGGGCTTAGCAGCAATGAAGAGTGTTCTTAAGATAGGTCAGAGAGGGAGTCACATTTGAACAGAATTTACATTTTCTGTTACAGAGTACGCCCAGAATCTGTATTATTGGACCTTTTTATTTTGTTTTCTACAACTTTCAAGTCTTCTTAACAGATCTATATCAATAAACAGTTGGTACTTTACATACATATCTATATTTTTTTTAATTTAAAAATTTTGTGTCAAATGTTAATATCTGCCCCACTGGTGGGGGTAGCTTTGATCACAATATAAAATAGAAAGAAATGATATTACTTTACTCTGAATCTACCTTCTATCAGTTATTTCTCTCTCACATTATTTTCTCTTTTAAACCACTGAAATCTAGTACAAAAATCAAGAATGACTCAGTTCGGGGATGTTGTACCCGAAGTGGTGATGGGTTTAGAAAGTTTGAACAAAATATTCGGTTTGTTGCGCTTCTTAATGTAGTAGGTTCGAACCACTTTCCCCCTTCTCTGCGATTAAACCCCCAAAATAAAGTCACAAACTTGCAGTAGTCGGTAGGGCGGCACATTTTAACTGGTGATGTTGAAAAGAAAATATAATATCCAACACTTTTTTTTGCAAGCAAATAGACTTTTTATAAATACTAGGGTTTAAAAATACGAATTCCAAATGTTAATATGGTGACTAACAATGCTTACACCTTGTCCACTACAATCTTCACCATACACTTCCAAAGCTGCAACAAACAATTTTACTTCCACCTTACAAAATATAACTTTCCTCAGTTCTAGACTTTACAAAACAATGAAAACGAAGGGGAAACTCGTGTCAATTATACAACAGGTCTACCACCAAAATATGGAGAAAATTACCAATCATAAATTGACATGAAATTAAAACTGTTCAAAGATGCCCGCCCCCTCTCCACTACTTTCTTTAAATTTTCTGTCCTTTTCCCACAAATTGTACCAATGATGCGGCTACCTAGGAAATCTTTGAATGATTTGCAAAGGGATCATGGAAAAGGCGGAACTGCAAGGCTAAATCAATAGATGGAGACAAAAGAAACGGTTTCCTGTTATATGAACTTAATTAGCATTTATTTTCCTGGTAAAATGTGTTTTTTTTTATAGAAATAGCAGTTTAAAACGAACCAATTTTAGGGTATGAGCATTCGCAGCAGGAGATCAAAGAAAACAATAGGAGATTCTTGGTCCAGAGAAGTGGAGGCAGGGAAACTTTAATTAGTTGAGCAGACCAGCCAGCTCAATTAGCCGGGTTGGCCGTAGTTATTTTGATGTCACCGACCACCTCCCTTCCCGGAAAGGAGGTCGCATATGCCAATAATTATTTCCAGCTAGCGGGAACGCCGCTGGATAACGAACTCTGGATCCAGGGATCAAAACAAGTTGGCTTAATGCTGCCCCAAGCGGAAACTGATTAGGACACGTGTTCTTTCAAAGCTACACCCTTTAAAGAGGAGTGGCAGGTGATCGAGTCAAATAGAACCTAGATGTAAAACATTTTCAAATTATTTTGGGGTTATAGTTTTGTTTGTACATTAACATTTTTCCCACATGAGAGGAGTTGATGAACAAGGGATCTTGTCTGTAACGAGAGAACACTGTCTGGAAGCAGGCATTACCCAGAAATATACTTCAGGTGCCAATGACTTCATAAGTTGTCACGCCTTTTACAATCTTCGAACAAAATTTTAGAAAATTTGGCGCTTAAAGCTATACAGGGCGAACCAGTAAGTATTGTCCATAGTCCTGCTGTGTGTAGTCTAAAGTGGAGTTCAATGACGTATTAGACAACTTCATATTTTCCACTGTTCTTGAGTGACGTCACTTTTAATTTTTTTTTTTCTAAAATCATTACTTTTTTTTGTCCAATAAAAATGTTATTACTCAGAAAGTTTTAGTCCGAATTCGATTCTGATGACACGGTTAGAAAGACAAGATAAATTTTCTAAAAATTGATACCATTTTGAAGCATATATTATTCTCCAAACAGCCTCAATCTTCCTCCTGGATGCTGGAAAAAATAAAAGTAATCGAAATTTTTAAGAAAACTCATTATGTGATCATTATCTCCGACCGAGGTGCTGGCACTTTTTATAAAAGTTTCCTTGTCTAATGTGGGCTTTCATGATTACTGGAAAAAAGTAATGATTTTAGAAAAAAAAAAAAAAATTAAAAGTGACGTCACTCACTCAAGAACAGTGGAAATTATGAAGTTGGCCAATACGTCATTGAACTCCACTTTAGGTGTACTACACACAGTAGGTCTATAGAAATTACTTACTGGTTCACCCTGTATACTGTGTCCTGATTTATGCGACCGTCCACAGTTGTTTGCTATCTCTGATCAGAAGTCCAAGTTTGCAGAGTCAAAAAAAAAAAAAAAATTCCCAGGTGTAGTAAAATGTAAACAAGAATATCCAATTATTATTCATAAGCTTCTAGTTTTATTTAAATTATTGTTTTTCTTTAAAACTCTGGATTTTGAGAGAAAATACAATTAATTATGTAAACTCGGTTCAAAGTTCAGCCCCCTCACCGCCAATTTTATGAACCTTGAGCGGGGGCAACACTGCGTTATAAATTTCACGCTAAATGTACAGTTTTCTACATCAATTTTAATTCTTTAATTTTTTTTTTTTTTGTTACTTTCCTTAGAATTAAGTCAGCATTGTAAGAAAATAAGGACACGATAAGCCCGCTTTGAACCCACTCTTCTCCAGTTTAAAATATTGCCAGAGGCGACGGGAAATTAGTTCTTCATAAAAGAGTGGAGGGGGGCGACATTCATTAATTAGGCCATATTTATCGTTGTTCTTCCGCCAGGGATATAATGCCCAGGCTAATCTTAATAAACTGCACGTTGTAAGAAAACACTTCCGTCCCCCCTAGTAAAACGCCATATTTTTTTCTGGTGTAAAAAATAAAATAAAAAGAGTTGTACGAATATTTATTGTACTAATGTACGATAATTTCTTTTCCTTCAAAATGTACAGGTTATTTTTGCCCACACAATACAACCATCATTATTGTTTTCTAAAAAATCGTTTCAATATTTTAGAAAATAAGTAGGCTATTCAAAAATTGGATAACATTGAACTTTGATAGTTTAAAAATTAAGAAATAAAATTGCTAAGACAAAATTGCATTTTACCGTATTTTCATTTACATATCCTAGCTGAGAACTAGGTTCGTATCTTTATTTGTAAGTTTTAAGTTAGTTATGTGTTATAGTTTTCTGCAATTGATTTAATTTAAATTGATTTTAGAAGAAAAATAGTAATTACTGAAGTATAAGAGAAAGTACGAATTCCGTGACGAGCGAATAGAGGATAAACACAGAGTACAAGGTAAATAAAGAGATAAGAGATTATTCCTTTTTTTTTAATTGGCTCGCCAAATGCAGAGTTTGTATTGGTTGAGAGGCTGTCCCATTCAACACCAATCATCCATTAGCTCTGCCGGCCCGACTCACCACTCTGCTTTTAAATACTCCGGATTATCTGCTTGTCTCAGGGAAAATGTTAATTTGTTTTCTTTAATTAGAAAGCAATTGCTACCGATTGATTGGAGCCGGTGTTGTCACGTACAAAGGCGACAATTTTCTGCAAGGTTTACCATTCCAAACTAAATTAGTTTCTGCGATTTTCTTCCTTTTTTCCTGATTTTTGAGTTGTGCTCACATAAGAACAATATATATATATTTTTTTTTTAGGGCACGTCAACATCTGAGCACTGCTGGCTATCTTACAGTGTTCCCTTGTTAAAAACAACACTGCCCTTCACCGGTCTCAGGTGAACTGTGGGAGAGAAAAATCTAAGGGGTCAAGCAGCAGGATTCGAACCCAGGATCTCTGAGTTGGAATCCCCAGTATACGCTTAACAATGAGCTGAACCCTTCCTTGTCTATTATTGTACAAAAAATTTAGTGAAGGAAGCTGGCTGTCTTAAGTTGTTACACCTGTACTATTTTCCCGTCTCCGGAAAACATTTCCGGACATTGTTCTGTATGAACTTCCGACCCTTATTGAGGCAGCAGGTCAACACATTGTCCCGTTTCTGCTTTAAAAAAGTCCTAATCTTAGATTGTCTTGCTTTCACATTGGAGTGTGTTTTATCTGCCGTACTAAAACTTATGGATCTTCGATGGTTTCCCTAAAGATTAGAGAAGAGCTCCTACATTTTTAATTTCTGGCCCTAATCCGGATGATGAAATATATTTTCTTTGCAATTATAATTGACGTGATGACTGCTATCACTTTTGAAATTTGTTTTCCAGAAGTGAAATAATCGATTACTTGATCGGACAAGAGAGGCTTTCGAACAGTAATACTCAGAACATTGGCTTTAAATGAAGGTTTTAATTAGCCCAGTGTTCCCGGGTCCCGGGTTCGAATCCAGCTGCTAGCCCTTAAATTGTTTTCTTTCCAGGAGATTCTTAAAGCTCACTGTTTGGAGATGGTCGATAAAACGAGGGAACACTGACAAAGATCAATAGTAAATAGCTCCGGGCCCAAGACCTCAGTTGTTGACGTGCCTCAAAAAAAAATTATTTTCTTTAAGTTCTCCCCCCCCCGCACCACATTTAGATTTATTTTATTTTGGCAAAACTGCAATTAACCCGAGCGAAACCACGCTTTAAATACCTACTTATCACTTTGTATTTTAATTTTTGTCTTGGTAATAATTTTTTAATATAAAGTATTATTAATTATTAATGGTGTTAGGAACATGTTCAATTTTTTAATCGATAGTGACTGAAAATGATAATTGAAATATTTTCAATTTCTGCTTTTTTGCACTAATTCAATTAGTGTGTTTAATTGGTAGGTTTTGATTTTAACATTAATTGGAGAAATAAAATAATTTAATATGATTTTATTGTTAAATTCATTTTTATTTTCTAAAAAAAAACTATAAATTTGCATTATCTTTTAAATATTATACGTATTGTAATCTAGTCAACTCTGTACACTAACCTACTTGCAGTTAACCTTCATAACTTGGTCTAACCTTTAATATTACCATACAGTATTTCAACTAGGTAGTTTCTAAAATCTTTCTAAATTAAATCAATTGCAGAAAACTATTAGGTAACTTACTTAAAAACTTGTAATGTGATCGAAGCAATTAATCAACAACAATATTACGTATCACTGCATGGGGAAAAAATAGTAAGTACAATTTGTTTCTTAATATGTATCTGTACTGCAACAATAAAAGCTCAATTTAAACTAAATTCAG
Source organism: Rhodnius prolixus (assembly GCF_049639745.1). NCBI lineage: Eukaryota > Metazoa > Arthropoda > Insecta > Hemiptera > Reduviidae > Rhodnius > Rhodnius prolixus. Next base: position 66,914,876 of record NW_027411581.1, read on the forward strand.
CAACGTCTCTAACATTCACTGGGTAACCTCTTCGTCAAAGTTACAGAGTTTATCTTCTGAATTTATGAAACGATTTCAGAAAAAGCAAAAAAAAAACGTTAATGTTATTTACTTGAAATAAGTGTTTTTACTTCCGAAAATCACACAATGAATAACTACTCGTATTTTTATTCAGCGTGGATGAACCCAGGTTCGAAAGAAAACGGTGAGATAATATGTGGTTAAAGTAGAATCTACGTCGTGCTATAATTTACCCTAGTGCTTAGCCATCTTTTAACTCTCCGCAGTCATATCTGAAGTACATAAGGGCCTTACAATCTTGCCCTGTAAATTGAACACGGTCATTTTCCATTTAGAATCATTGTTATATCTAACATACGTAGTTTAGCGGTATGAAAAACTAAAAAAAAATACTATTCTTCATGGAGAATTAAATTGAACCATGAAAGAATTAACGTCATATGTTTTAGAAAAATAGATAGAAGAAAACGTTTATGTAAATCTATGTGTGCTTAATGAATACTCGGAAGTTCAAAGAAAAGCCTTGGAGCAATTTCCAAGGAAGTGAACAATCCAAATAGGTAAATTCCAGTTGAGGAATTTACTTCTAACTCTATTTCACTACCATATTGTAACCACCCTTAACTGAACACCATTAACATTGTGCATTCTTGTAAATTGAAAATTAGAACAAGAACATGTGAAGACCTTATTCTCATCCGGGTAGGTAAAAACAAAGACCCTTTTTTATCAGACTCCGTGAACTTTAGGACCCTCATTGCGGGTGGAACTCAACGTTAGAAATTTGGATTACACTTTCTCTAAATCTAGACGTAGCAGAAAATGGGAAAGGCCATAGTGAGGTCACTAATGATCCTGGAGGAAACTGTTAGAACAGGAAATCCTATCCGTGAGTGAAGATAAGCACCTTATCGACTATGTCAACACAGTGCACACCATGTTTACATAACCTTCCTCTAACATTTGCCCCACCGCCCCTCCAGTCCAACTGGTAGTGTTTGTTTTTATTATGTCTGCAAGTCAATATTTTCAATCAGCTGATCGATCGTCTGTAGTTACTTTGAATCGATATTTGTGCAACTTGGGCGGATGATTATTTTTACTACGAGTGCCTTTGAGAACAGTCGGAAATATTGAATTTCCTGTGATGTTTGGCATTTTTATAAGCACACTCACATACACCATTGTCTTAAATTCAGTTATTACTTCCTCTTTTATTGTAGTGGTGCAGATTTTCTAGTTTTTCACCGGAAATATAAAAAAAAAATTCAAAATAGTAATTTTTCTTCTGTTTTTCAGATTTACGTAGTAAAAACGGCATCTAAGGTTTTTCCACAAATTTGAATTTGCCTTCCACTAAGCGATCACAACGACCACTCTCACGACCGCGGTTTTGCCCGTTCCACTTGCTTGCGAGTGTTACAATCGAAAACCCAAGTGGAATGGACTACGGGGCGTTTCAACCGTTCATGTAAACATTACAAATGGCGGCCTCGAAAATAAGTCAGAAGCTTGAAGAGGTTATTTTTTTAGTTTTAAACCTGTTTATAAGCAGTTATAATAAACTATATTAATTATTGGTAAAGTTGACTTATATTAAAAGTATATATATAATTCAATTTTTTATATTACATTTTCGTGGAGTATTTATAAAATTTACGTTTAAATAATTAAAATATCTTTTGTGGCAACAGTTGGATATTTATTAATAATGCTTTAGGAAGTTCTTCATCTAGTTCCGATGAAGAGTGGAATGCAATTTTACAAAATCGCAGTAATGAAAAGCGAAAACTTAGGCCACGTATTAACTATCAAAGTGTAATTGATCGTTATTCAATGATTTAGCATGTAAAGGGGTAAGTAATTTTTCATTTTATTATTTTTTTGTCGACTTTCGAGAAACACTTTCAATTATTTACATGAGATAATTTTTTCGGTCGCCATATTTTGTTTTTTATAAATTGCGCCAAATTTCTGAACGCCCACTTTGACCCAGCTCTTAAGGTGGTGGGGCGTTGTGGTCGCCGTGTGAGCGAAAATAATGACGTTTTCGCCACGACCACAACGACCGCGGTCGTCCGTGTGGAACGGCTGAAGGTATATTTTGATCGTTGTGAGCGCTTAGTAGAACGCACCCTAAGAGTGTAGGTGACGTAAAACTGCTAATGGAAATTTATCTCTATGTAAATTCCATTAAGAAAAAAACTTTTTCTGGAAAAAGGAGGCATTTTCCTGTAATGTTCGATCGTATTTCTTAAGTATGCTGTTAAGAGCGGATAAGTAGAGAGATCAGGTAACCATGTTTCAGTTATCTGCGATTCTTCGTTTTTTGAGATATATGTTTTTTATTTCTCACAAACTAACAATCGTTAGAAACTTCTTTGGTCGAGTTCAGCCTGAACTCAAAACCAGTATATCCGGTGATAACGTAATCGGATATCTGCATGAGAATCAAGACGTAATTTTTAGAAGCTCAGCTCATGCCTAAACATATTTGTTTTTTGGAAGTTTAGTTATAAATGTTATAAACTATTACTTTCGGTTATTCTTTTTTTCTGTTCCAATGTAGATAGTTGCTGTAGTTTGCCCAGCCAAACCCAAGTTGTATACACGGTGGAAGGAAGATTTATCATTCATGATTTAGCGGAAGTGAATTGGTTCAATTAGAGGCGCCGAGTGCTACCTTTACTACTAGTTCTCTCGTTTTCACTCAGTGAGGATGTAGCACCACAGTCACCGGCCGGAAGTAATGCACTCGCTAAAAGCTACACGGCACTTCACGACTGTAGTGTCTCCAGCATTGCTCTAATCTCCCACCCGCCCCAGCTTCCACAAGGCACAGATTTCTTTTTTTTGCTGCATTTCTTTTCAGTTTCCTTTATAAAATATTCATCTACAGCTCAAATGCATTAAAGAAGTTCCAAGACATGGATACAGACGACGGGTATACAGTCTATCCAGCTGGAAAAAAGGAAGGTAAATGCTAGAAAAATAATAAAATATTTACGCCCACACTTCCGTCTGGAAATAAAATGGTGTAAAAGACTTCCGAGACAGTTTTCTTATATTAATTTCGCGAGGGGTTTTTGTTTTTCTCCAACTTTGGGCTAAATATTGAAGGACTTCAGGGTTTACTGGCTTCGCTGTACTTAACAATGCTTACTTAAGAGGGAAGCTGACTTTCATTGCTTTGTAGTCTGGAGTTGGCAGTTCATGGTAGTTCGCGTCTGTTACAGCTTCCAAGGTAAGCATTTTAAGCGGATATGTTGAAGATTTAGGGGTTAAGAAGCAAAGGAAACTGCAAGTATCTCCCAAAATATCCTGTAATCGCCATCGGATCCCACTGCATCGCTTCCATTCTAACCAGAATTCCAGAATCACAGTCCTAATCTGTAGCAGATAACATTCGACATCTTGGACTCGCATGGAATCACAGACTCAAACATTTTCTCAACCAGAGGATATGGAATGCTTTAGAAACTGTTTGAAACAAGACCGAAACTGATTCTGATCTAGAAAAGACATCCCACCATCTTCAACACATGCTGTACTTGACAAACAGACATGGATCCACTAAATAAAGATTTATTTGACTGTTACAGATGAGATGAGCTTTTTTTCTTCGCTGCAGCAGATGGTAAGCAGCGGGGTGGCGAACTTGAATCTGTCGCCCAAGCGGCTCTCACTGTCCAAGGAGAGCGGAACGCCGGCCAGCGCCGATCCTGGCAACAAGACGACGGCGTCGGCCAACAACAGTGACGGCCGATCGGCGTCAGTGCCTGGCTTCCCGCGGGTCGTACCTCCGCCGGGCACGCCTTGTCGTCGGAAAACCATCGACCAAGGGCCGCGCAGGACTGGAAGTTTCCGCGGCCCGCCTAGTCCACAGCCAAGGCAACCGTTAGTATTTTGTAGAAGGCGACTATCCTGGCCGGAAGTTGACCAGCAGGCAACATCCGGGTATGTACTTTCAACTTATATAAATTTTGTTTTCCTCTATACCCTCACTAATTCCTATTAAGATTCAGTTTACAAAATTGAGATTTCACCGGAGAAAAACATGTTTTGTGATCCCATCGCCGAAGACTGAAACTTGGTGGTTCCGCTTTGAGGCTATAGAAAAAGCGGATGTTCAGGTTTTGGCCCAAATCTGGCATTCGGTAGTGCGTCTTTTCAATGTTTTAAGATTTTCCTCGAAATGATTCCAACGATCTTTCATTAATGTTCGTATACTAATTATCCACCAATCGTAAACTCCTGTTACTTCAATTCAATACGTTTTTCCAGGAAGATATTTTTTGTTTTAAGGAGTCTTTTCCACAAGCATCCTCTAAATTGCAATTTCAAGCCTGGATACAGTTCCGCAGAAATATTAAAAGCATTGCAGAAAATTTGAAGAAACTCGCATAACCGGAACAGCCATTTTGCTGGTTTCTGGTTTTTTACTATCCGAAATTACTATTTCCGATGTTTATTTAATTAGAAGTTTATTTTACTTAAAACTTGTGGAAACAATCATCAGCTTTTTGTGGTAGGCGAGATCATAGAAGCTGTGCTTTGAGGAAATGCTTAAAGACAAACTATTGATGGCACTTTCTCTGTTTCGGCTCCTGTTTGTCCAAAGACAGTAACTAACACTAATTATCAAATTAGAACAATCCATTTTTTCTGTTTTCATGTAAATACATAATTCCAGACTGACGTACACACTAACCAATTCATGTGTACCTTAGATTAGATTAGATTAGGGTGGCCCTCAAGGCCTAGGCCACTGCGACCCCTTTGGATCTATTGTGGCTCCCCTCACTCTAAAGCTCACCCTCCAGACCTGTCCTTTTAATCAGACTCTTGATACTGGAGAGCGAATTCTCTGTGGGTAAAGCTCTGACAGGCCTTGGTTTTTTTTTTTCCTCCCCGAGAAGTAACATCCTTAGCCATACGAGCCCCTCGCCCTGACACAATGAATACGTTAAGGGAACATAAAAACTATATTTCCGGCGAATATTCTCTATTCCAGAAATTAGACGCGATTGCGATACCTTTCAAGTGAATGAAATAAGAAGGCTTTGCTAGTGCTATAAATAGTGGGGATAGATAGCCCAGTTCTTCGTTGATATTGGAGTAAATATTGCGTACAACGTCATTGTGTGAACTATAAGCAAGGAGAGGTGCGGATGGGACAGGAAGTGGAAGGACAATGGAGCGTGTCCTGGTGGAGGACCCTTTGTCACACGACCTGTAATCACCTGGAGTAACTGACTGCAAAGTACAGAGAGTGAGAGAGGTTCACTGGCTGCAGGCTATCTAACCCTGTACCCGCGCACTGTGCTGATCTCTGGCGATTATTACCCACAAGACAATTAGTTACCACGTGATGAGCTGCCATTTTGCTCCATCTTCGGCTGGTCGGAAGACCCCTCCCCTCCTACAAAGGAGACCAAAGAGAGAGACATTCAGGCGATTAATACATGGCCCTCGCCTAGGCTGGCCAATATCCACTTTACGTGCTGAACTGGTCCTCCTTCCCCTCCTCCTCCTCCTCACACCAGCTCCAGCTCCAGACACCGCAATCTTCTCAGCTTCCAACCGTCAGCACACTCTGCCAGCTAACTACAACTAAATTTTCCCTCTCTGGTGACTGTTTTCTCCATAACAATGGATATTATATTCTCTCTCCCCTGCTTTGCTGAGGGTTCACATTGCGATGGTCCAGATTTTCCAAAATTGGGTCGGAATTTGGTTTTCCGATCGGCTATACATGTTTTCAGGCCTGCGTAAAAAAAGAAAAATGCATCTTACCTAGTCTTTGACTGAATCATCATCATTGAAATATCCCCAAGACTCAGTTCACTTTTCGGAAGATTTCTTTCGAAATGACCTTCAGGCTTAAAGTGGACTTAAAACTTGGTAACTCTCTGGAACGGAAGCAGTATTGCCCAGGCGTCTTCTTGGACGTACCCCAAACATTTGACCGGGTTTTGTGGAAAATCGGGAAAGCCACTCTTCCACTTTTAGCTCATTCTAAAATTTTGCCTCTGTAAAACGTGATTAATAACTGGCAGATGGTGATGTGGTAGCAAAGTCTTATAGAGTTGTAGAATATGCAACTATTGAATTCTTGGATCTATGATAGCGAAAGAGCTAATAGATTAAAAGATTGAAGTAAAATATTAACGACTAGCCCTAAACTAAACTATGTGTGGGCAACAGCTAGAGGAGATGTTGTTAGTCCCTCAGATAATGTCCAAAGAAGGAAGCCAGGTCAGCTGTTCCTGTTCTGGCTTCCTGGACTTTGCACTTCCGCATCGTTGCGCCACTGTTTCTAAACTATCAAAATTATGGCGAATTCTCATCAAATTCCTGCCTCTTTTCGTCTCTCTTATCGTTCTTCCCAAGTCAGACTGGGTTTTTTTTCCTACCTTATCCTATTTTAATTGTAGTTGTAGGGGGCTAAGAAGCAGTCTTGCTTGTTTACTTCCGGAACTGCACTAAAGTAAACCTACATTGTAGCTATATGGCTAAGGATGTTACTTCTCGGGAGGAAAAAACCAAGGCCCGGTGAGCTTTACCCTGGAGTTGCTCTCCAGAATTAAGGATCTGATTAAAGGGTGCGTGCTCGAGGGCTAGCTCTAAAGTTGGGGAGCCACAATGGATCCTAAGGGGTCGCAGTTGCGTAGGCCTAGAATCTTAATCTTATCTTACATTTTAGCTAAGTAATGATTTATTCATCCAAGTCTCTTACTTTTATCTAACTTCCAGAGAATGTAACCTTTGATTGTTTCCAGCTCCGGACCTAGTCGCTGGAATGTCTTCATTTCTTTCTTCACGCTCCGGCAGAGTCTACCACGGTAACTCGATTAACTCCATCTCGATAATTCAAGACATTATCTGGTAAATTTCGAATAAAAATTATAACCTACCTCGCAATTAGTTCTTCGACCCCTTTTTTCCGCACCAAAAATAGGTGGATTAAAGATGGAATCGTGGGTGACTAGGTGAAGTTAGAGACAGGAGGCAGGTCGCAGGCGCCACAACGACCGTTTTAATAATGGAAGGCCAAGTCATTGTTCTATCATAAGATGAGAAGACGGCTTATCTCTATAAGAACTGCCCTCTTCAGCGCCAGCTCAGACATTAAATCTGTTGCTATTAGTCGCTGTGGGATAAACAGGGCAATTACTTAGATATTAAAGCCCAGATCGTGGGGAAGGAATTTAAGTACATAATTGCATTTCTTGGGGGGGGGGGGGCGCTCCAGTTAATTGCTTCCACTTCTTCGTGTGGTCTTTAAATTTCATTTTACGGAGTCCTTCTTTTCTCTAGTGCTTCATCCTTTGTGACCAATATCCCCCGTGTGGGGCCTGCGGTTCTCTGTCTTCTTGCACTGATTTCTTAGACATCCTGGACAGTGTCTTCCAGTGGATGTTCACAGGATCGATTTTTTGCGTGACGATAGAATGGAATTTTGGAAAATTCAGAGTTCACATTTAAATTTGGGCCCTTTTCATAAACGAACAAAATTTCCAAATATGGTTGCGTCTTTTCTATTAATCCAATACTGAAATTGATAATTTATGAAAATTAGGCAGAATTTAGGGTATTCTGAGATGAAGATGATTGGCCATCAGAAAAAATAAAAATTGGAGATCAACGCAAATGTTCTACTGATTAAAATATATTGGTTTCGTGAACGGAAATTATTCAATTAAGGATTTAAAATTTGGCGAGGAATCGGTCAAATAAAAACAGCTCAACTCGTCTTTTTGCCAAAGTTTCAACAAATATATATTGTCTTCTTCAGGGCCTGGATATTACAAATACAAAAATATAAACAATTTAGAGATTCAGTGACATAGGAAATCAGTAAAAATCAGAAATAAAAAAAAAAAATAAATAATAATAAATAAAATAAAAATAAAGAATTTATAGTATTTTACTTTATTTTATTTTTATATTACTGTTTTTTTGACGTGAATACGTCTTTAAATTTGCTATCATATGGAGGCAATCCAAAAAACCTAATGATAACAAAATCGGGGGATACAGTTTGGCATTATAGTTTCGAAATCTATCGTCTACATCCAAAATTAAGTTAGACTTAAGGATCAAAGAATTCATTACGATAAGCGAGGACTTTGACGCATCGCGCGCGGTGGAGGGGGAAGCGCCGCCATTTTGAGATCATTTTACTGCGTATCTAGATTTGCAATTAGTATAACTTTTGACTCGGAGAAGCCACGATGTTCGTTTAAGTTTTAATCGTCAGCTGTCGTCACAATCTTTCGATTGTATATAAAACATTAGTGTAAAATAGTGACAGTGAATAAAATAAAGGTATTAGAATAAAAAAATATTATCAAAAATATATAATGTCGGCCTTTACGCGTCGAAAAGCCATAACTAAATACAGAGATCGTATACGGTTGGAAAGGGCTTCTCAAGAACAATCGAATGGTAATAATAAAACACCATATGACTAAGTCAAGCTGTGCCGTCGGGAATGTAAAAGAATGAATGCGGCCGAGCGGATCAACGACGGTGTCAGTACATCTGTGCAGCTGGGCGCGGTTGAAATTATACAAGTGGATGATGAAATCGCTTCTACATCGACAACGGACTGTATAGGCATAGATTGTGTTCGATCGTTGATTATGAAGACACATTGGGCAGCAGCTAGTGCACGTTTCACTACGACGTTTTTTCAACAATCCATTCGGACTGTGTGATGTGTGTGATCGTCTATGGTTTCTGCGCTCATTGAAGCCAACAATAGAAAAACACATAGATTGTTTTCTTGATTTCATCCTAAATACATAAATACAAATATTTTATATAAAAAATATAACCCGTTACGTAAACGTATACACGAACAATACACGGCCGTGTCCATAACACAGCCACACGTTAATTTTTTTTTTTTTTTTTTTTTTTTACTGATTTTCTAAATTGTTTGTATTTTTGTATTTGTAATATCCAGTCCCTGAAGAAGACAATATATATTTGTCGAAACGATGTCAAAAAGAAGAGTTGAGCTGTTTTTATTTGGACCGATTCCTCGCCAAATTTTGAATCCTTTATTAGTTCAGATTCTATTTACATAATCTAGTCATATCTAGTTGTTGCTGGCACAATTGCACCTGCAGCTACAAAATTGCATTAAAGTTGTTTAAAAAAAAAAAAAAAAAAAAATCTAAGAAAGTTTACCGCTTTTTATTCTGCCTAAGAAAGTCAATGGCTATGACGCAATAGCGCATTTCATGTCTGGAATAGTAATAGTTTTTAAAATTGTCTTCCCCGAAGTTTACCGACTGTATACGAATGGAATCGTTAATGCAAGAACAAAAAATTCGTTATTTTTATCTATAGTATACGAGGGTCGTTTGAAAAGTCCGTGCAAAAATAAAAACTACTTAATTTTTTGGGGTAAACCTTTTTCATTTTTCAACATAGTCTCCTTTTAGGCTTATACACTTCGTCCAACGCTGCTCTAGTTTGTTGATCCCTTCCGAATAATAGGATTTGTCCAAGTCTGAAAAATAGCCATTCGTTTCTGCAATCACCTCCTCGTTTGAATAAAATCTTTTTCCCGCCAGCCATTTCTTCATATTGGGGAACAAATAGTAGTCCGAGGGAGCCAAGTCTGGAGAATAGGGGGGATGTGAAACGAGTTGGAACCCTATTTCCATTAATTTTGCGACCACAACTGCTGAGGTGTGAGCTGGTGCGTTGTCGTGATGGAAAAGAACTTTTTTGTGGGCCAATCGTGGGCGTTTTTCTTGCAGCTCGGTTTTCAAACGGTCCAATAACGATGAATAATATGCACCTGTAATAGTTTTACCCTTTTCCAGATAGTCGATGAGGATTATTCCTTGCGAATCCCAAAAGACAGTCGCCATAATCCTTCTGGCCGAAGGAACGGTCTTCGCCTTTTTTGGCGCAGATTCCCCCTTGGTAACCCATTCTTTAGATTGTTCTTTGGTCTCAGGAGTGTAGTGATGATCCATGTTTCATCCACAGTGACGAAACGACGCTTAAAGTCCTGCGGATTCTTCTGGAACAGCTGCAAACCGTCCTTACACGATTTCGTTTTTGGTCAAGCGTGAGCAATCGCGGCACCCATCTTGCGGATAGCTTTGTCATGTCCAAATGTTGATGCAAAATATTATGTACCCGTTCATTCGAGATGCCCACAGCACTAGCAATCTCACGCACCTTCACTCTTCTGTCATCCATCACCATGTCATGGATTTTATCAATGATTTCTGGAGTAGTAACCTCAACAGGGCGTCCAAAACGTTTAGCGTCACTTGTGCCCATATGGCCACTCCGAAAATTTTGAAACCACTTATAAACTGTTCTAATCGAAGGTGCAGAGTCACCATAATGTTTATCAAGCTTCTCTTTAGTCTCCTGAGGCGTTTTGCCTTTCATAAAGTAGTGTTTAATCAACACACGGAATTCTTTTTCGTCCATTTTTTGAAAATCACTCGACTTCCTCGATTCAAACGAATGCCAAACACAAAGAAATAGACCGATCTGGCTGAAACTTGGTGTGTGTTCTTCCAAGAGATGCTACTAACTAAACATAACCTCGATACGCGCCAGTGGTGCTATCTCTCTGACTTTGCACGGACTTTTCAAACGACCCTCGTATATATATAAAAAAAAAATTACAATGGTCATGACGTAATAAAAAACAAACATGGCGAAGAACAAATAAGAGGCCACGCGTATTGCTGGTACATTGTCAACAGTAATTAAGAGAGCGCGCTGTGGGTGTCCAATTTAAAGCCCCAATGTTTGGGGGGTAAATTCCTCTTACCCCCAGTGTGGTTCCCCCCCCCCCCGAGCGTAATTATTTTTTTACAATACATTAAAACCTTGTGATCCATTCCCTGAATAATGAATCGCTAGAGTATATGTGCGGAGGCTCACTCACGCATGCGCATTGAAGTGGTTCGCATTTTTTTATTTATTTTATTCCATTTTTTTGTTTTCTTTTTAATTATTTTTCCCTCACATTTTACTTGCAAATTCTTTCTTTGTAAAGATGGGTTTAACTTCCGTTTTAACCAGTTAAGCGTGGAATTTAGTTTTTTAAAAAAGAAAAACCCACTGTGTGCGGAATTAAAATCAGTATCAATGACGTGTACGATATATGACGTCGAACGCCAGGACACAAAACAACCAAAAGTTTACGTCATAATAGTCACTGCAAGCGACTTTTTCTGCAATCTCTCTGGGGGTCTTGAGATTACAGACAGAGCATTCTGTGCTCATTCAAAAAATCTTGCACCGTCTTCGCGTATGCATTGCTGTAGTTAAGTAGGGACGGAAGAGCTTTTTTTTACAAGGAAGAAAAAGAGCTTTTTGAATTCTGTGCAAAATGAAATCATGCTTGTACTGAGGTCTGAATCTCTATCTAAAAGGTAAAAAACGGGTATAGCACAAGGGTTGGGTGCTTGTATTTGTGTGCCTAAATCCTCAATGTCTAATGCGGAGACCAAAACATGTACCAACCACTTATCATTTGGCTGACTCCCACCGCAGTTCTATTGGGTAAGATAAAGGAAACATCCCACCAAAATGATATTCTTATTGTACTTTATTAAAATTTCGAGTTTTTTTCTATAGTTAATGGCAATTTTATATTTTTCACAACGAATATACACGTCGAACGCGCCGTAATAGAGATTTGCTTTGACGTGTATGCACGCTTAACTTGTTAAAGGAAAATGTAAAGCATCATTATCTGTTATTCAATTTGGAGGAAATCTGTTTTTGAGCGGAAATGCCATTTTACGCAAGGAATTATGTTTGTTTTTTTTTTTTTTTTACTTTTACGCAACTTTTACTAACAATTTTTAGAGGCGCCACGGTAGTCGAGCGGGTTAAGAGGCGAGACCCGCAATGCTAAGATGTATTGTTGGTTTAGTGGGTTCGATTCCCGGTCTTTAGACCTTGGATTTTTATTTAATGGTTAATAAAAAGAAATTTACAGTAAAGTATGTTTGCTATTTGCCTCCGTCCACGACACCTAATTTAGGTAGTTGGAGACGTTAAGCCCCGCCTGAAAAAGTAGGCGTTTACTTTACTTTACTTTTAACAATTTCTAAGTTTTAATAAACTTTCATTACAGTAAGAGACAGTCATGTGAGTGGTCGTTCAAGATTTTTTAATTTTTCTTACCCCTAACAAGAAGAAGTACAGCTATCGTGTAGATTCTTTTTCTCGCTTTGTTTTAAAAGAAAAACAAAAAAATATACATCTTTAAGTGTTTTTCCAAAACGATGAAAATTCCAAGTGGTGGAAAAAATGTACACGATTGCAAATACTCTTCTTTTGCAAGCGGAAGTGGAAGTAATTACGTAGATACGATTACATTGGCTGGTTCCACGTAGTGAGTGCAAGTGGAAATCAGTTAAGAAAAAGGGCCGGGGAAAATCAAATGGAAACATTAATAAAAATCAGAGAGAAATAAATTGAAACCGGCACGGATGTTTAAAAAAAAAAAAGAAAAAAAAAACAACATTTAGCAAAGAAATATGATTGAATTACAAGTGTGTTAACACAGTGTTGCTGTTACCAGTTTTGATCGTGCACAATTTCGTTAGCAGTGTTTACCATCCGAGTAGTTTGTGTATAGGATAACAGAGTTCGTGTTTCATGGCGAATAGGCTCCTCCCTCTCTGTCACACATACACACACGCACACCAATAGAGAAGACCGACTTTGCTACTCCCAATAGAATCTACACATACACGGAACAGGCCCGCACACTGCTACCAACCAAATTAATTCTCTTGTCAGTATTACCAACAACTGTTCTTTGATTAATGATTATTTATTCTGCACTTCGCTACCATCTTAGCTACACGGTTGTTTAAAAAGAAAAAAGTCTGTTTACTTTACAATGGAAAATGATTTTGAAGGAGTGTCGATTTTACTCGGAAAAATTGTTTATAAATTTCCTAGCAACAAAAAATCAATATCTCTTACTAATATAATTTACAAACTTTTAACCTATATTCTTTATATTTGAACTCAGAACTTTAAAAAATATTTCTTTCTTATAAATATTACACAAAATTAAAAAAGTTAAAGAATAAAATGATAACTTTAGCTAACAAATTCAACTACCTATTAGATTACATCATTTTAATGATTTCAAAACATGGTCCATTTGCACAAATCAGCTGGTACTGTGTAGTTATAAAGTATTACGAGGGGGTACCCAAAAATAACCGGAATTGCGTTGCCGCGCATGGAGCTTATGTAGTACGCATTTCTGCCGCTAGACGTGTATAGCGCAATTCCTTGCCAGTTCAGTCCTGCCTGTGTTGTCTGCCTGGCTTGTTCTGTTCATCTGCAGTGATTGTTTTTACCAGCGCTGTTTTGTTCTTTTTTTCGTTTTTTATGATGGCAAGTTTAAGTGAACAACGTGCAGCTCTGAAATTTTGTTTTCTACTCGGCAAAAATGCTGCTGAAAGTGTTTTAATGTTGAAAACAGCTTACAAAGATGACGCTATGGGAAAAACTCAAGTATACGAGTGGTTTACTCGGTTTAAAAATGGCGACATGTCGATTGATGACAAACCTCGTTCTGGACGTCCATCAACTGCCCGAATCGACGAAAATGTTGAAAAAATTCGAGAGCTGGTGTTCACAGACCGTCGACAGACAATTGATCAACTGTCAGAGAGTAGTGGGTTATCTTGGAGCTCGGTTCAGCGAATTTTAACGTAAGATTTGGGGATGAAAAGGGTTGCTGCCAAGTTTCTTCCTCGAGTTCTGACTGACAATCAAAAAGAACATCGAGTTGAAACATGTCGTGCTTTGAAACAACAGCTTGAAACTGATCCAGACTTTCTGTCAAAGGTCATTACTGGTGATGAGTCATGGTGCTATGGTTATGACCCAGAAACAAAGCAACAGTCGAGCCAATGGAAGACGTCATCTTCACCCTGACCAAAAAAATGTCGTCAAGTCAAGTCAAACATCAAAACAATGCTGATTTGCTTTTTTGATGCCAAAGGCGTAGTCCATTCAGAGTTTGTCCCGCCAGGTCAGACCGTCAATCAAACCTTGTATTTGGAAGTTTTGAAAAGATTGCGCAATAGTGTTCGCCAAAAAAGACCCGATTTGTGGCAAACAGGAGACTGGTTCTTCCACCACGACAATGCACCTGCACACACAGCCATCTCTGTTACACAGTTTTTGGCTAAAAATGGCATGGTTCCGCTGCCCCAAGCACCTTACTCGCCTGACCTGGCTCCGTGCGACTTTTTCTTATTTCCACGCATGAAAAAGGGCATGAAAGGTCACCGATTTGACAACATTGAAGAGGTCAAGAAAAAAACGAAGAAGGAGCTGTCAGCCATTTCTAAAGATGACTACAAAAAATGTTTCGAACAGTGGAAGCACCGGTGGGACAAATGTATTAGTTGTAATGGAGAGTATTTTGAAGGGGGTAAGGTTGTTCTGTAAAAAATTTGTAAATAAATAGCTTTTAAAAAATAATTCCGGTTTTTTTTGGGTACCCCCTCGTATAGTAATCAAGTTAGTTATTTATATTTAATACAATTAAAAATAATAATAATTAAAATTCGATTTATTATACGAGTACATACATTGTCAATTAAATAAGTAATTACCAAGCTCCATTCAATTTGAATGCTCGTGAAATTATCCAATTAGATATTATTCTTTTAATCGATAATTGTGTGTAGACTATCCAATCGTATTTGCGCCCTCATGTTGGAAACAAAACAGCTGTTTAAACTATTCAAAAATTAACAAAAAAAAAAAACAGCAATCGGATTTTTAGCGTTAATTATTACTCTCGAAAATCGATTTACGGAAAACTGGGACTGTTGATCAATCGATACTCTACAAATTTGAGTTATATTTATACATTTAAATTCATAATAATATTACGTAGGTTATAAAGTACGGACATTTCATTGAAATTGCTCTATAATGGCAGAGATGAGCCAAAAATTTAATTCCAATTGAATTAAAACGAAATTCAATTTTGTAGAAATCACTGATAAATGAGGAATAAAACACATTCTCTCTTTATCCGCATTCATAACCAAGTCGATTCAAAAAGATAAATAAGATGGTTACATTAAAGTAGTATTCGCCTACTTTTATAAGTGACAAGTCAATCCAAGGTTGGTTTAATGTAAGATAAAGTGAGATTAACTGTATGCATTAGACCAGTGATGGGCAAAGTACGGCCCGCGGGCCAACTCCGGCCCGCGAAAGTATTTAATCCGGCCCGCCGAGGGTCCATCGACATGGATAGTATATGGCCCGCTATAATTACGTTTTGACGGTCGAGAAGTATAAAGTAGATTCTACTTAGTAGAATAATAGATGCATAACCTATAGGTGAAGCTAAATTAGCCGCGTAGTTACACAAGTGTGTAATGCTGTAATGTTTTTATAATATTATGATTAAAAGCTTTAACACAAAATGCATTTTTCCTATAATTCTGGCCCTCCTCTAGAATTTCTTAAACTTTGTGGCCCCCCCATTAAAAAAGTTTGCCCACCACTGCATTAGGCTATAAAACAATTACTCACAAATTAACTTAGTAGTGAAGCCTTACGTGAGATCTTTCTAATCCAGGAATGTCCTACAAAAAGCGAGGTTCCATCAGAATGGAATAGCAAAGGTGAAGAAGAAGTAGCTCTAATTACTTACGTCACTAACCTGGAGATGTGGAGTAGATAGATTGACAAAATAATAGACTAATACATAAATAGGTTACAAGTAATTCGGTGAAAAATAAGTTAAATATGAGTGTAGAATGGTCCTACAAAAGTCTCGTGAGTAGTCATCATGGTTAAACGTGAATGTAAGATAGTTCTACATAAGTCTAGTGAGTCGTCAGCATGGTTAAACGTGAATGTAAGATAGTTCTATATAAGTCTAGTGAGTCGTCAACATGGTTAAATGTGAATGTAAGATAGTGCTATATAAGTCTAGTGAGTCGTCAGCATGGTTAAACGTGAATGTAAGATAGTTCTATATAAGTCTAGTGAGTCGTCAACATGGTTAAACGTTAATGTAAGATAGTTCTACATAAGTCTAGTGAGTCGTCAGCATGGTTAAACGTGAATGTAAGATAGTTCTATATAAGTCTAGTGAGTCGTCAGCATGGTTAAACGTGAATGTAAGATAGTTCTATATAAGTCTAGTGAGTCGTCAGCATGGTTAAACGTGAAAGTAAGATAGTTCTACATAAGTCTAGTGAGTCGTCAACATGGTTAAACGTGAATGTAAGATAGTTCTACATAAGTCTAGTGAGTCGTCAGCATGGTTAAACGTGAATGTAAGATAGTTCTACATAAGTCTAGTGAGTCGTCAGCATGGTTAAACGTGAATGTAAGATAGTTCTACATAAGTCTAGTGAGTCGTCAACATGGTTAAATGTGAATGTAAGATAGTTATATATAAGTCTAGAGAGTCGTCAGCATGGTTAAATGTGAATGTGGAGATTGTTCTATATAAGTATAGTGAGTCGCCATGATGGTTAAATATGAATGTAGAAACTGCATTTATGTTTACAGAAATTGCCACTAGAGTTCTCCACCAGATGGAGTATAAAGTAAGCTTACAGCCTACAGTAATGGCGGCTTACAAGTCTACAATGTGCCTATTTCTCTTTCATCTATTTCACCATTAAAAAATACAAATTATGAAGTTTTTTGATTGTGTTAGCGATAATTGCGTAAAACATGAGGTATTATTCCAAAAGAAATATTATTTATCGTATTTTTAAAGAATTTTTTTTTTCTTTCTTAATTCGAAAGTTTATCAAATACCTATGGGAGAAATGTTGGAAAAAAAATTTTAAATTCATTATTTCATAGAAATTATTACATTTGAAATATTGGCCAATCACAATGCAGTACGGTTGCAGACAGTGGGCGGGTCATGCCCACCTCTAATGTAACCACGCCCCGTCCAATGAAAACAGTTATGGGCTGTTCAAAACGTATTAACAATGGTGCTTCCAATACCTTTCACTTATTTTTTCTAAATCTTTTATTATTTTCTCATATTTTAACAATATTTTTAGAAATAATATTAATCTTACCTAAAATATTGAGAAAAAAATGCCAACAAATTATTTTTTAGAAAAATCATTCTCAATTTTCAAGAATTTTTTTTATTAAGTTAAGATCTTCGACAGTTTCACTTTACTTTCTCATGAAAAGAGTCTCTTGTGAATATTCACATGACTTTTCAAAATTACAATCCGTAAATTACTAATTACATTAGATCAGCTTCAAATGAATCCGTTTAGCAAATTCATAGTAAATTACAGGAAGAGTCTTTCTTTAAAATTGCATTTCCGGTGTGTTAATTTTCTTTCTTCTTTGAAGTTTGGTTAGGAATTTAATAAGTAAATACTTAAAGGTAGGAAAATCTTAAAATACCTAAAATAGAAGTTTAGAAAACCTTATTTAACCCCACTTAAAATAGAGAGTATAAGATGGTCCTATGTATAGATCTGGTGAGTCACCAACACCAGAAAAATGTGAGTCTAAGGTTGGATCTAACTTGCTTTCGAGAATCGTAATGCTTGTGAAGTCCAAGTCTGGAAAAAAAAAGAAAAAAAAAATCATCGAAACGTCTTTGTTTGGAGATACCCTGAAAAGTCGCCTCGCCAAAACCTGGTTTAAACCATTAGTTGAGAAGTTATTTACCTAGCTTGTGATTAACAATTATTAAATTTGAAATTCAGGTCGACTAATTCATTGTCATATGATTAAAAGTACGAGTAATTTTAAATTAAAAAAATAATCGATTAATCGATTAATTTTAATCAATTAAATTTATGATTAAATTGTACTTTTAATCAGTGCCCATCTCTGTTCAGAAGGAAGTCTACGTCTTTTTTCCCACTTATGTAAACCCTCTGATCGGATATATACGTTGAAATCGAAAAACAGTAGATTATATATCGATATGTAAATAATTAAATGAATTGATTTGAATGTCGTCATTCGGATTAAGTAAACAGATACAGCTCAATTAATTAAATAAATAAGGGGTAGCAGAGAAATAAAACTTCTATTTATTCAAGATTAAAATAAATAATAGAAAATAGAAAGAAAAGCGTCTCACATCGCCGCGCTCATTGGCTGCCGTTGATTATAATTTACTTTTTATTTAAATTAAATCAATTTTCTGATTGGCCAACCTCGGTATTGGTAACATCCAAATGTACTTATTGTACAAGTTAAGGTTATGTTGTAAGGCGGTAAAATATAGGTTATTTATGGTGGTTTAGGTTAGAGGCTACAAGTGTGTATGTTTAGCAGGTGTGTATATAGTGTAAGCACGATACAAACAGAACCCCGGACCTCATGTTATGCGCATGCGCACACATTATATTATCAGCAACACACAAACGGGCGCTCGCTCTCCCACTGCCTTCCTTATCGCATGCTTCTCACACTGTTACCAACTCACATTTGTTAACTAAAAAAAAAAAAAAAAAAAAAAAAAAAAAAACAGGTTTAACATACTCTTATTGAATTGCCTCTTTAAGGAAAAAAAAAAAATCTTCGATTACACTGAAATGGAACTACTGACAAATGCCCTCTTCTCTTTTACTAGAATTTATTTTTAAGACATATTTTTATACGTAAAAGTTGTAAATGTATAAGTACGTAGTGAGTACCTGATAATGTTTGGAGGATTTTTCCAAGAAATACCTGAATACCTAAAGTTTCAGTTTCCGGCGATTTCCCGTTTTTTGAGACATTGAGACTCAGGATACCCTAAAAGAATTATTTCCGGTGAAAACTACAATTCGAATGTTTGTCACTTCCTCTAACTTAGATGGAAGGAGGAAGTCAAAGATAAACTAAGATATCGCATACCTTAAAAAATAGTTTTCTCTTTCAAACTTTTATAGGCAATCCACAAAAGAGTAAAAAAAATTAAATATTCATTGTAGGATGTCCTTTTCTTTGTCTTGTGTTTGTGGCACATACAGGGTGCAGGAGACGGACGGTTCTTTTTTTGAAAGTTACACGGCCGTCTCTTGGAAGTTGGAAAATAGAAGGCTGATGCGCATGCAAGAAGTTGGCGGCGAGGAAAGTCCACCTCCAAGTCTACAGACTGCTGGCGTACGACCGCCTCCACGGCTTGTTCTTCATCCTAAAGAGGTTAGCAAAACTTTTCTTTTTGCTGCTGAAGCAAGTAACTTGGAATCGTATAATTGTTTTCAATACCAATTAAAAATATTTAAAACTTTCTGGATGAAATGTTTTGTTTGTGCAGATGGAACAGCTGTACGTGGAAGTGTTGTACACAATCACGAACAAAGTGGGCGCGTCCAACAACCCATACTATCAGGAAGACCTGTTCGCGTACGCACAACGGGCGTTCGGCGTCAGCCAGGAACAGCATCGACGGTGTTTGGCCATCGCCACTGAAGAGAAGGTCAGCTAAATACAATCTTAGTCTTTCCATCATTTTTCTAGCTAAACTTGCTAGTTCTGGGAGAAAGGGGTTGGGCTAAGCTTCTCTGTTTAGGTTAGATTTCTGTGTAATGTACGGTTCCGCAAACTGTCATGTGGTTTAGAACCAAGAGAATGGTAAAACAGTAAGTGAAGATACACCAGATGTCTGCTTTCTCTAAAGTCTAAGCTGGGGGGGGGGGGGAAAGAACTCGCAGACATTTGTTACAGTTTAGTGACTTCATTGTAGAAATTGATTTTAAATTGTAAGCCCCTTGAATAAATACTTACAGCGAAAGTAGCAAGGACTGTGGTGTAGATAAGTTGGCCTAAGCACGCTAAATACTAATTAGTTGTGCTTATCTGGCAGCCTTATCTCGCTAGAGCTAACAGCCACCGGGCCAGCCCTTTTTAGAAATGTTCACAGCTAAATCAGGCAAGCACTTAATTCTTCCTTTTGATGTGACTGATATTTTGCTTTCCAGTGCAAGTCTCCAGCCATCCAGATACTGGCCAAAAGGCCACTTAAAATCTGATGGTGACTCAGAAAGAGATATAAGTCCACCAAGAATGTCGCTGAAAAGAAAAAAACCAATTCGGCAATGCCAGGCGCTAGCCTTAAATCTGGCTTACTTTATAAACCTGAGGGTGTCCGGGACTTGGAAGCAAATCTCTAGGATCTCGTTTTGGGAAAAAATGTTATTTGTGACGCAAAGAACAAAAATAATAATAATTGAAGATTTTAAAAAAATGTAGTGTAATGTAATGGTTGTGGGTGAATCTGGATAAATTTGTTTTATCATCAAATAAAAGCAATCATCACACGTTTTGGGAGGTACTCTGACTGCGAAAAATGTTATTTTTGACGCTAATTCGAATCCCGCGTATGCAGTCATTCTTATTACTTGAAAAATCATAATACTTTTTTTTAATAAAATGTAATCATACGCGGGATTCGAACTGGGGATCTCCCACTTACAAAGCCACGCTCTTGACCACTAGAGCAACATCCGCCCCTCCCTAGCAAGATATTCTCACCAAAAACATTTTTTGCAGTCAGAGTACCTCCCAAAACGTGTATTTCTGGTGGAAAATTAATATTGAAAACCGTTCACGAATAGATCAAATTGTAACTTTGATCATAAATATCTCGATTAATATAGGGGTATCAAAACGGGGTTAACGTCATTTTTCTCAGTTTCTTATTTAGTTTCCATAATCATTGTCAAAAACCAGTGGGTCCTTATGGAACCCCAATCGGGTTTTTAGCCGTATCTCCGCCAAAAATGAAGTTGATGTGGAAAATTTGAAAACTAGACCAAAAAAAAAAACATATAGTTTACGTCGTGGGTTTTTTCGAAATTCCGCTTTCCTAAAAAGTTATTAGCGATTGGTGCATTTGGATCACCCTGTATATTATTTACTACATATTCTGTTTTTTGATTAGCCATTTTAATTTTGCCTACGTCACAACTTTATTCCGCCATTAAAAATTCTAACTGATCTAAAATATCAAAGATAACGTGACATCATAAAAAACTACTAGTACATACATCCAACACAGAAGCGCGTTCGTTATATGACGCAATAGTTCCCCCACCCTATTTTGATAGTAACCAATTTTTTATGTTCCTGTTTGGTTTTATTATTTTTAAGTTTTAATTAATGGTTTAATAAAAACTTTACCATTCTAACTATGGGATGGCTTTTTAAAATAGAAGTTATTTCATTAAATAGGTATAAAAAAAATAATTATTTTTATAAAGTCTTTTGTTTTCAACATTTTTTAAAAAGGATTACTTCTTTAGAAGTTATTTTACTGGAAGAGTAACCGGAAGTGAAAAACCAATTCAGTACAGTTGATTTCCGGTCATGGAATCTTCTTCCATAATTTATTAGATACTATGAAAAGTCCCTCATTATTACTAAATAATTTTAATTTTAAATTTGGCTAAAATGTTTTCCATCAGTTGAAAAGAAAACTGTGAAAATTTGACGATGCATGTTCGACGACTTCGCTGACGTAATATACGAGGGTCGTTTGAAAAGTGCGTGCAAAAATAAAAACTACTTAATTTTTTGGGGTAAACCTTTTTTATTTTTCAACATAGTCTCCTTTTAGGCTTATACACTTCGTCCAACGCTGCTCTAGTTTGTTCATCCCTTCCGAATAATAGGATTTGTCCAAGTCTGAAAAATAGCCATTCGTTTCTGCAATCACCTCCTCGTTTGAATAAAATCTTTTTCCCGCCAGCCATTTCTTCATATTGGGGAACAAATAGTAGTCCGAGGGAGCCAAGTCTGGAGAATAGGGGGGATGTGAAACGAGTTGGAACCCTATTTCCATTAATTTTGCGACCACAACTGCTGAGGTGTGAGCTGGTGCGTTGTCGGGATTGAAAAGGACTTTTTTTGTGGGCCAATCGTGGGCGTTTTTCTTGCAGCTCAGTTTTCAAACGGTCCAATAACGATGAATAATATGCACCTGTAATAGTTTTACCCTTTTCCAGATAGTCGATGAGGATTATTCCTTGCGAATCCCAAAAGACAGTCGCCATAATCTTTCCGGCCGAAGGAACGTTCTTCGCCTTTTTTTGGCGCAGATTCCCCCTTGGTAACCCATTGTTTAGATTGTTCTTTGGTCTCAGGAGTGTAGTGATGTATCCATGTTTCATCCACAGTGACGAAACGACGCTTAAAGCCCTGCGGATTCTTCTGGAAAAGCTGCAAACCATCCTTGCAACACTTCACACGATTTCGTTTTTGGTCAAGCGTGAGCAATCGCGGCACCCATCTTGCGGATAGCTTTGTCATGTCCAAATGTTGATGCAAAATATTATGTACCCGTTCATTCGAGATGCCCACCTGCACTAGCAATCACACGCACCTTCACTCTTCTGTCATCCATCACCATATCATGGATTTTATCAATGATTTCTGGAGTAGTAACCTCAACAGGGCGTCCAGAACGTTCAGCGTCACTTGTGCCCATATGGCCACTCCGAAAATTTTGAAACCACTTATAAACTGTTCTAATCGAAGGTGCAGAGTCACCATAATGTTTATCAAGCTTCTCTTTAGTCTCCTGAGGCGTTTTGCCTTTCATAAAGTAGTGTTTAATCAACACACGAAATTCTTTTTCGTCCATTTTTTGAAAATCACCCGACTTCCTCGATTCAAACGAATGCCAAACACAAAGAAATAGACCGATCTGGCTGAAACTTGGTGTGTGTTCTTCTAAGAGATGTGCTACTAACTAAATATAACCTCGATACGCGCCAGTAGTGCTATCTCTCTGACTTTGCACGCACTTTTCAAACGACCCTCGTAATTAATATTGACTTCTCTGTATAGAGTACCATTTCAACGAAATGGTTCGGTCCTGTCTCTTGTTTACTATAAAATAAAAACAGTTAAAATCTTCTGCAGTGAAAATAGCAGAAAATTGCATGACCGGAAATCAACTAAGGATACTTCCGGTTTCTCTTCCTGGAAAATAGCTTTTGTTTTTTTTTTTCTCCCAGAAAATTAGTTTTAGGGGCATTTTGAAGAGATGTAAGGATAGAGTCCCTCTCTATGTGTTACTTGACCATGTTTACGTAAGAATAAAATTTGTTTTAAACCAGTTAAGGGTGGAATTTAGTTTAAAAAAAACCACTGTGTGCGGAATTAAAATCAGGACAATGACGTGTACGATATATGACGTCGAACGCAGGGCACAAAACTACCAAAAGTTTATAACGTCAGTAATAGTCACAGCAAGCAACATTTTCTGCAATCTCTCTGAGGGCTTGAGATTACAGAGCATTCTGTGCTCATAAAAAAAAAATCTCGCACCGCTTCACGTATGCATTGCTCCTAGTTAACTAGGGGCGCCGCAAGAGCTTTTTGAATTCTGTGCAAAATGAAATCATGCTCGTTCTGTGAGGTCTGAACCTCTAACTAAAAGGTAAAAACGGGCATTTCCCAAGGGTTGGAGAGCTTCTATTCGTGTGCGTAATTCCCCCAATCTCTAATGCGGAGACCAAACATGTGTACCAACCACGTATCATTTGGCTGACTCCCACCGCAGTTCTATTGGGTAAGATAAAGGAAACATCCCACCAAAATGATATTCTTATTGTATTTTATTAAAATTTCGAGTTTTTTTATAGTTAATGGCAATTTTATATTTTGACGTGAATACGTCTTTAAATTTGCTATCATATGAAGGCAATCCAAAAAAACCTAATGATAACAAAAATCGGGGGATATTGTTTGGCATTACAGTTTCGAATCTATCTTCTACATCCAAAATTAAATTAGACCACTGGATAGCTAAAGGATCAAAGAATTCATTACGATAAGCGAGCACTGTGATGCATCGCGTGCGGTGGAGGGGAAAGCGCCGCCATTTTGAGATCATTTTGCTGCGTATCGAGATTTGCAATTAGTACAACTTTTGACTCGGAGAAGCTACGATGTTCTTTTAAGTTTTAATCGTCAGCTGTCGTCACAATCTATCGATTGTACATAAAACATTAGTGTAAAATAGTGACAGTGAATATAATAAGGTGTTAGAATAGAAAAATATTATCAAAAATATAATGTCGGCCTACACGCGTCGAAAAGCCAAAACCAAATACAGGAGATCGTATACGGTTGGAAAGGGCTTCTCAAGAACAATGGAATGGTAATAAAACACCATATGACCGAGTCCAGCTGTGCCGTCGGGAACATAAAAGAATGAATGCGGCCGAGCGGATCAACGACGGTGTCAGTACATCTGTGCAGCTGGGGCGGTTGAAATTATGCAAGTGGATGATGAAATCGCTTCTACAACGACAACGGACTGTATAGGCATAGATTGTGTTCGATCGTCGATTTGTTTCCTTGATTTCATCCTAAATACAAAAATATTTTATAAAAATTACGTAAACGTATTCACGTACAACACACGGCCACACGTTAATTTTTTCACAACGAGTATACTCGTCGAACGCAGAGATTTGGTTTGACTTGTACGAGTATACACGTCCAAACACGCTTAACTGATTAAAATTCGTAGGGTTATATAAAAAAAGGTTTACAAAATGAGAAAAATCTTCTGAAAAGATGGTATTTTTTGTTATTGCCAACAATTAACCTTATTAGCATAACTGTCACCTCTAGTTTAGGAGAGTTCCCTGGGCACAAGTAATGGGGATGGTAGAAGTAAATGGACCAGTTTTATAGAGATGGAAGTGGGACGACCACATTGTGATGCTGGGGGGGCCGCTAGTATTTAAGGCTGGGCCGGCAAGATTATGGGGATTTGCCGTCAGGTTCTTCTTCTAAAAGTGAGAGGTTTCGGCGTGGATCAGCTGTTCCTGCGCTCTGTCTAGCTACAGGCTGCCATCATGGCGGCTCTTCCTCTTTCGCAGATCTCTTTAATTTTCCATCGCCATTCGTCATCAATATTGCAGCCAGTCCTCCCCACCCATCACTGCTCACTCTGCTCTTCGGCATAAATTATTGACAGATCACTTTTTCTTCTTTCTTCTTTTTATTGGCCTTCGGGCATTTTATAAAACGAACGTTTGAAACGTGATTATTTCTAAATCTCTGGTATTTGCCGACAGATGGAACCCAGGTTCTAATTCCCAGTCTCATTGCATTACTTCTTGGAGACGGCTGTCTTTGGAACATTTTACCACAGATTACTTTACAATGAACTAGGAAAGACGTGCCACAGAAAGGCTAAACAAGTAATATTCATCCAGGCATCTTCTTTTAAACAATTGCAAGGATCCCCATTTTTTTTTGGTGGTGGAAGGAAAACATTTCTAAATCTTCTAAAATGAAAATGTACTAAACAAAAAGGTGAGGAATCATATAGAGAGCGTCCCACTAAGCGCTCACAACCATCAAAATATACCTTCAGCCGCGTTCCACATGGACGACCGCGGCCGTAATGGTCTTGGCGAAAACGTCACTAATGACGTCATTATTTTCGCTCACGCGAAGCTCACAACGCCCCACCACCTTAAGAGCTGAGTCTCTTGTGGGCGTTCAGAAATTTGGCACAATTTTTAAAAGCAAAGATGGCGACCGAAAAAATTATCTCATGTAAATGAAAGTATTATTTCATGTAAATAATAGAATGTGTTTCTCGAAAGTCTACAAAAAATAAATAAATAAATAATTACTTATCCCTTTACATGCTAAATCACTGAATAACGACCAATTACACTTTGATAGTTAATAATACGTGGCCTAAGTTTTCGCTTTTCACCATTGCGATTTTGTAAAATTGCATTCCACTCTTCATCGGAACTAGATGAAGAACTTTCTAAAGCATTATTACGTTGCATTAATAAATATCCTACTGTTGCCACAAAAGACATTTTAATTTTATTTAAACGTAAATTTTATAAATATTCCACTAAAATGCAATATAAAAATTGAATTATTTACAATAGGTATTTTTAATATAAGTCAACTTTACTCACAATTAATAAAGTTTATTATGACTGCATAGAATAGAATAGAATA
This sequence comes from Rhodnius prolixus, assembly GCF_049639745.1. Lineage (NCBI taxonomy): Eukaryota > Metazoa > Arthropoda > Insecta > Hemiptera > Reduviidae > Rhodnius > Rhodnius prolixus. Next base: position 66,940,895 of record NW_027411581.1, read on the forward strand.
GAATAGAATATATTTTATTTTGCCTGTACATATGTTTTACATACAATAGACTCGTCATAATAATCACAATAAACTAGTTATAATGAACTTTGAAATGATCCGTCAAACAATGTCTTTGTACAATTTACTTCAGTTCACTCAACTTTGAAGTGAGTAACAGTCCATCTACTTGACAAGAAGTCCTCTATTTTATAAAACATATTATTCAATAAGAAGTCTTTAATAATTTTCTGAAATTCCTTTTTCTCTGTATTTCTTATTGATTGTGGAATTTTGTTGAACATCCTGGCTGCCATCATGCCCGGCGCCTTGTCAGACCTACACAATCTCCGTCTAGGCAAATGTAAGTCATTTTTGCTTCTTAAATTGTAGGAATGTTCATCACTTCTTAAAACATTTTTCTCGTTGTTCTTTATATGCATTATATTGGCATAAATAAATAACGACGGTAATGTTAATATTCTATTCTCCTTAAATAGTGGTTTGCAGCTGTCCATTTTTCTACTATAAAACATCATCCGTAAGGCCTTTTTCTGCATTTTAAAAATGATTTATGAATATAAACGGGGTTAAAATTAAAAAACAACCTCTTCAAGCTTCTGACTTATTTTTGAGGTCGCCATTTGTAATGTTTACATGAACGGTTAAAACACCCCGTAGTCCCCATTCCACTTGGGTTTTTGATTGTAACAGTCGCAAGCAAGTGGAACGGGCAAAACCGCGGTTGTGAGCATGATCGTTGTGAACGCTTAGTGGAACGCACCCATAGTGGAGAGCTAAATTCTCCGCTTAAGGCTGGAAACATAGTGTAGCGGCGTTTCCATTCCTTATCCAACACAAATTGGTTTTGATGTAGAAGATCCTTTAGGTCCCACAGGAGGTTTATTTAAAAAAACTACACCAATAAATGCAGCAATATCCATTTTAACCTTGAAAATTGAGCGCGATGAGCGCAAAGAAATCGAACGCGTTACAACGCGTTGCTCTACTCTCTCTCTTGGTAGCGTTGGTCTATCTTCGCTTTGCTCCCCACTATACGCGGTCCCACACGGTTGGTTACCTTGTGTTTGTTTTTGCCGCTTTGCTCTTAGTTATCATCCCCGCTTTGCTCGCCGCTCCACTATGTTTCCAGCCTAAGGCCTAAAGCGAAAGGAAGATAGAGCAACGCTACCAAAAAAGAGAGTAGAGCAACGCTACCAAAAAAGAGAGTAGAGCAACGCTACCAAGAGAGGGAGTAGAGCAACGCTACCAAAAAAGAGAGTAGAGCAACGCTACCAAGGGAGGGAGTAGAGCAACGTGTTATGACATGTTTGATTTCTTCGCTCTCAATTTTCAAAGGTTAAAATGAATATTGCTGCAGTTATTGGTGTAGTTTTTTTAAATAAACCTCCTGTGGGACCAAAAGGATCTTCTACATCAAAACCGATTTGTGTTGGATGAGGAATGGGACAGGATAACATTGAAATTCGTCCTTTTCTTGATTAACATGCCTTCAACACTGGCTAGTATGTAATCAAATGTTGAAATAGACATTCGAAAATACGCATGAAACTTGCTAGGATGCTCTCGAAGTTGTTGGTACTAGTGATGGAATTCAAGTCTAGTCCTGATTATATCATGAACACTGCAGCCTCCTTCTTCTAAGCTGCAGTAAATACCAAAATTTTCATGGAAGATTTTTGTATAGAAGTAATTCCTCCATCATGTCTCGTCAAAAGGAGAAACGCGACTAAACTCGGTCACTATGTGCATGCGACTCTTTGCTCGTTGCTCGTCGCTATTTTTAAGGATACCGCTTAAATGCGTTCTCCTGGCAATTCCAGGGGAAATGTTTCAATTTATTGTATAAAGAAAATTGTTACAGGAAAATCTTGAAATCAAATTTTCTTGAAGTGGCACTTTTGGCCATCTTATTTCCTTTCCAGTTCCCGATATTGCCTGACCCATCCGATGTAAAGCGGAAACTGTATTTAAAACTTTTATCACAAACTAACGTTCGAAGTGATTAACAGGAAAGGCAATAAATCTAAATCAAAATGGTGATGATAGAGCCCCAGCCAGGTTGGGGCTATGACTATGACTTGGTGGTCTAGAGGTGGAGAAAGAGCCGGAAGTAGATGACGGCGAAGGTGGTGCTCAAGCAGCCAGGCAGTTCTCATTAGATTTGCTGCCGTCGTACCAGGAGAGCGGCTACTAAACATTCTGGTCACGGAGTTCTTCTTCTTTTAGAGCGAAGGGGGCGGGACGCGTCGTTCGCGTCCAACTCATCATTCTTGTCGCGGGGCGGCGGAAATAGCACAGTGCTGCCTTACCAAACTAACTTCTGCCCCTGCTGTATAGAGGAGGATCAAGGCTGCCAACATGTCCCAGATAATAAAGCCTAGCTCTAAAGTTCTACACACAGCTATATTTCTAGTAAATTAACCAATTTTACCCAAACTGGGACTCACTTAACACACTGAAAGGTCAATTGAGGGGTCATTTAAAAACTACACATTGTGCATTCTATTATTGTAACTGCCCGGAAATGGATGCGATTGGCCAAAAAGCTGTTTTGCCTTTTTATTTATTACGCTTCTCATTTTCATAAAATTGCCAATGGCAGCCAAAGGGCGGGAAAGTTAATAGTAGTGGGAGGAATTGTAATTACCAGTTTCCGGTTGAGATTTATGACCGGGTATTTACTACTTTTCTTTTTTTTACTGCAGCCGAATAGATCTATTGTGCTTCCCGCTGATACCCAAGGATGGAACAATCCAGCCAGTAAAGTTCCGGAAAGGGAGTGGAGAGATGGCGACTACTAACCACTACCCGGTCTTTCTTGGTGAGTTATTACTCACCTCTTCGCTCCAGTTGATCCTCACCAAGGTATCCAGAAGAGAACTTTCCAAGAGTATTCTACATACAGCGCATTTCCCCCTCTGTAACTACCTGGCTCTCTCTTCAGGGAAGTCCTTCTTTTGTGGCGTATTTTAACCAAGGGCCAGTACAGGCACAGCCACAGTAGTACCAATAGCCAGTCTTCCTTAACCTGTTAAGTGTGTTTGACGTCGTGTATGACACGTCAAACCAAATCTCTATTACGGTGCGTTCGACGTGTATACACGTTGTGAAAAATATAAAATTGCCATTAACTATAAAAACTCGAAATTTTAATAAAATACAATAAGAATATTATTTGGTGGGATGTTTCCTTTATCTTACCCCCAATAGAACTGCGGCGGGAGTCAGCCAAATGATAAGTGATTGGTACCCATGTTTGGTCTCCGCATTAGAGATTGGGGGAATTACGCACAAATAGAAGCTCTCAACCCTTGTGCAATGCCCGTTTTTACCTTTTAGATAGAGGTTCAGGACCTCAGTACGAGCATGATTTCATTTTGCACAGAATTCAAAAAGCTCTTGCGTCCTTGTTAACTAAGAGCAATGCATACGTGAAGCTGTGTACAATTTTGTAGAAACACTGACGAACTAAATACCAACTGCTCACATGTCTATGCAAGTGAGAGTGTTAGTGGTGATGATCTGGAGTTTGCTTCACCAGAGTCTGGTAAAAGTGACAACAGGTCGCCTGCCTTTTTACATTGACCATTTGTCTGTTCTGTTCACAGCCTCCCATTGTGGTGTTGAACGTGATCGTGCTGGAGGCTGAAGGACTGGAAGCCAAGGACGCTAATGGTGAGTGTCAAACAGTTTTTTCTTTGGAGCGGGGGGATGGGGTTTGGGGTCTCACTTAGCGAAGTAACCCAGGAGAACTTAGTACACGCTTCTTAAGTAGTTAATCTTTACTCGCCGACAGTTATTAGATCTGTACGTACATTCTGACTAGTTCTTGGTCGAGTCAAACACATGGCAACATTTCGCTAAATGTATTCTTACCTGACAGTAGGTTCCGAGCTGAAATCACCTCCCGGAAGTGCTGATATACTAAATTGAATTTTTCATTTTTGGGAGTTTTTCCCCCTCTCAAAACCGATTCTTTCGAATTTTACATCAAACTTGATCTGCTACTTGTTTACTTTATCTATAACTTATAAAGTTATATAACTTATCTATAACTTTAAGATATAACTATAACTTTATCTACGAGTATAACTTTTATTTCTTAACAATTTTCCCCCGGAAAAAATCGATAAAGCTGGAGAGGGAAATGGGAGTAGGTTTTCTTCTGAAGAACCAATGCAAGGTTTTGAGTTTTCCTAAAGGCCATGGGTAAATATGCTGCTGAAAATTTGAGTCCGACGAAAATTCTACCACCGGAAGTACCCCATTTCTGTGCGTATTTTTGGCTTTTCCCTAAAGATACCGCCAGAGATTTCCTTTAAACTTTTTATTATCATCGGAATCGTGTTGAGCTACAACTTTTTACTTGAGAAATTTTGCTAATATCATTGGGTTAAAGCAGAGGTCGCCAAAGTGGTCTATATAGACCCTCCGAGGGGTGTATTTAACAAAAGTAGGGGGTCAATCTGAACCAGGGGGTCGAAGGAAAAGCAACTTCGAACCCAATATAGCGGAACCTTGCAAAGGAACACCAGGCAAACCCATCCCATTAATTAAGAAGCAATACTGTAGTTACTTTACTTATTATTTAATAAATATTAAGGTATTTAAATTTCAACATTAAGATATTTTTCATAAAACTATTTGTTACACTAACAAACTTTACTATAAATTTCTCATATTAACCATTAAATAAAATCTAAGGCTTAAGACCGGGGGAATCGAACCCACTAAACCAACAATACATCTTAGCTTTGCGGGTCTAGCCTATAACCGCCTAACATACTTTACTATAAAGTTCTCATATTAACCATTAAATAAAATACAAGGCCTAGACCGGGGAATCGAACCCACTAAACCAACAACCAACATTATAATGGGACTGCTTTCATTTTGGCTTTTAAAAGAAAATTCATTTCTTTAAGTTTGTTCCAGTAAAATTTATTTAAATTTTAAATTAATAAATTTGTCGTTAATCAATTAAATAGAATATAACGGAAAAGAGTACTTTTTAACAACAATTGAATCAAACAGGAAACATTTGATAAGAACCAATGGCAAAACTCGAGACAGAATAATAATAATAATAATAATAAGGGAAGGGCCCACGCGGAGGTCCCGGGTTCGAATCCAGCAGCTGACCCTTAGATTTTCTCTTCCTAGGAGCTTCTTACAGCTCACTGTCCGGTGATGGACAGTGTTGTCTGTAACGAGAGAACACTGTCCGGAGGCCGGCAGTGCACTGGAAAAAGCTCCGGGCGCTAATGACCTCAGCTGTTGATGCGCCAAAAAAAAAAAAAAAAAAAAAAAAAAAAAAAAAAAAAAAAAAATAAGGGAAGGGATTAGCTATGCGGTTAGCGTACTTGATTCCCACGCGGAGGTCCCGGGTTTGAATCCAGCTGCTGACCCTTAGATTTTCTCTTCCTAGGAGAAGCTTCTTACAGCTCACTGTCCGGTGATGGACAGTGTTTTGTCTGTAACGAGAGAACACTGTCCGGAGGCCGGCAGTGCACTGAAAAAAAAGCTCCGGGTGCCAATTACCTGAGATGTTGAAAATTCGTCAAAATTAATGTTTTTCTATACTTTAATGCATTTACGTCAAAAAATAAACAAATTCTGCCAATTCCAGCCATTCAAATATGACAAGAAACAATTAAAATCTAAAGTTTCCGCTGCCTTTCTAAACCCTCGCAGAATAGGACATTTCAGCAATGAGAAATGATAGACGTCTTCCACAACATCAAGATTGCATAATGAGCAATTGTGCACACGTTCGGATCTACGAGTTACAGAGCAATTCAATCCCAATAATTCCCCCCTCCACACTTTCATCAAAATGGACATAAAATACCGCTTATTACTGACGAGACAGAATCATTGAACCCAGTTCTATAGAATAATCGGTTCTGATTGTGGACGAATTCAACGGAAAATACGATCTTCAAACAATTTTACTGCCGACCCATTACGTAGTAGATACGTAAGGACTCACGCGTACTTTTTATGAAATGTTTTAATCTAAAATATACTTTCTCCCTTCACAGTGGACAGGAATAGACAGGAATAGAACCCGATCCTATCGCTCATTTCCCCCCAGAGAAAACATTGATCGTCACTTTTTTCTGGAGCAAGAAGTTAGTGAGGGATTTCCTTTTTAAAGAAGAACCGGAAAACTCCTCTAACCAACTACCTTCCCTTAAGTTTATAAAATCACTTCCGATCCACCACTGCTGACTAAATATATTTCTTTGAGTAAAAAAAATAAATAAATAGAGGAAATGGCAACAGTCTGAGCATACTCAAATCACAACCTGCTTAACTTCCTACTGTTTACTTTTCCTTTCCGTTTTAGAAGTTTACGCTTTGAATTTACACCTGACAAATATTCTATCAATATCTTCGTTCAGATTAAATTACTTTCTTGTACTGTAAGAGTTTTATAAAATCCTTAAATGTTACATTAGTAATAAGGTGTCCCTGAAGACAGACATATTTCAATTTGTAATTGCCCGGGAAAAGGTAAAAAACTGGGTTTAGGAACGATGACGTTACGGATGTACGTGGAAAACAATTAGAGCGAACTCACGCGCGTACATACTCCATTCCCCCTTTCCGGTATTGACGTCATGGAAGTTTCTTAAAACTATAAACTTATACGTAAAACTCTTGCGGAAAGTACAACATTTATCCAGTGAAGTCTTATTTTCGCTCAACTGATATTTAATCCCCTACAGCAGCGTTTCCCAACCTACGGTCCGCGAGTTGCTGGTTGCCGGAACGCCATAAAATAATCCTATAATGGCAAACATTAAAAAATTAAATCATAAAAATACCAGAGAAACGTTTTTTTTTTCGATAATACATAAACATACGAGGGAAGGGATTAGCTATGCTATACTGGACTCCCACGCGGAGGTCCCACAGGTTCGAATCCAGCTGCTGACCCTTAGATTTTCTCTTCCTAGGAGCTTCTTACAGCTCACCATGTCCGGTGATGGACAGTGTTGTCTGTAACGAGAGAACACTGTCCGGAGGCCGGCAGTGCACTGGAAAAAGCTCCGCCAATAACCTTAGCTGTTGACGCGCCTTAAATCATAAAAAAAAATAAAATACATAAATATTATTTTAATTAATAATATTATACAGTAAAGTTGTTACAATGTACAGTAATAAGGTTAGTCTGTCTTAAGATATACGAGAAAATATAATTGCACATTTATCAAGGATTAAAATTGTCTTTCATGGAGTATTTTCCCAAAACCCGAAATCACAAATGATAATTCATATTTCATACCCCTTCCATAAAGAAAATTTAGGAAAAGCTACATCATTATCCAATAAAAGATAAAGAAAATTTAATAGAATTATCATGTGACAGAACTTGAATTATAACTATGTAAAGATCTGCTTAAAGAGGCTGGATTGTAATGAGTAAGCTCTATCCAAGTAACATTAAATTTAATTGGTACTTACAGGTAGTTGAATGCTTAAAAGAAATTAATTTAGGAGATTTGGGCACAAATATAATAATCGTAAAGAAGAACTTTGTAAATTAATTAATAATTTTGAAGAGAAAAATATATAAGCAATTTTTAATTATTTAAAACAAGTTTTAAAACTAAGATCTTACACTTTACAAAGTTTATAATGTGAACATGAACTTAGAACTCCTTTGTAACAGATAAATTGTATCTCTATACAAATAAAGATAATAATAGCGCAAAATAACACACTCGGAATAACAAATTTCACGAAATACAATCATTTTTACGAAGTGGTACAATTTAGCATGATGTACTAACCAAGTGGTCTAAGCGAGCCAAAAAAAAGGTTGGGAAACGCTGCCCTACACTTACGTATATACGTAAGACTGTTGTTTTGTCTCTGGGGTATAGTAGTGGAAACCCAAGTTTCATCTGTAGTCACAAACCGGCGTAAAAAAAATCTTGTTGGTTGCGCTGAAAAACGGGCCAGACTTTGTTCGGACATTTCCAATCTGGTGCGTTTTATGGTCCAATGTCAAGAGCCGCGGCAACCATCTTGAGGATAATTTTTTTTCATTCCCAATTCTTTGGTTAAAATGTTATATATCCGTTCAGATGACATCCCTACAGCTTCAGCAATCTCTCGCACTTTCAGTCGGACGATCCTCCATGACCTTTTTTTGCACTTTTGCGAAAAAAAATTGTGGGGTAGTAGCACTTTTTGGCCATCCACTACATCGGATCATCATCTAGGCTCTTCCGACCAAATTTAAACTCGCTGGTCCACTTGGCAACAGTTGAATATGAAGGAGCAGAGTCCCTACAGTGTGTTCTGAAGGTCGGCATGAATTTCCGTTGCTTTCATACCTTTCTTTACGAAGTACTTAATCACTGCTCGAATCTCAGTTTTTTTTTTTCCATTGTCACAAATCACTACGCGGGAACTGTCAACAAAGAGTCGTCACTACCATTCTCCTGCAGCAAGAGCACTGACGCGCCACGTGTTCACTCACAAAGGATGTGTGATTATTGCGCGGGAACCTCGTTGCTCTAGCACTGACATCTAGCGGTGATTCCAAGAACTTTTCAAACCACCCTCGTAAAGGATATTATAGGGTAAGAATAAATTAGATGTTTTGAGCATAGATTACCTGGCTAGAGTTAGTCCGGGTCAGTTTGATTAATAATTAATTTTAAATAGCAGGTGTATTTTGGAGTAGGTTGCCATAGTGACAGTCTCACCTGAGATTTATCAAGTGCTAAACTGTGGGTTTTTTGTTTTCATTGTTTTGAGTTTTACTAATTCAAATAATTTTGGAATGGGATGCCTTCCGCTGGTAATATGGCAGCTCATATTCGTCATCACCAATGGGGTGATTGCGCTGTCCGGCATTGTGCTTATCGCGTTTGGCACTTACTTGTTGAACTTCATTGGCATCAGAGTTACCAAACTATTGCAGTTGAACTTAAATATAGTGTTGCTGGCGTTGGGCATCTACATCCTGGCAATTGCAATACTTGGATTTGTGGGCTTCTTTAAAAAAAGTGCGCTACTGTTGATGATTTTTGGTGGATTGGTGATAATGAACTGTATAGCCACTTTCGCTATCGCTTTTACGGCCATCTCCATGAACTTGCATCCTGCAGATTATGCTGATCAGTTAGGCAGTCTGTATGATAACAAGGATGCTGACTCGTTGCGTGCTATAGATGAACTCCAAACGAATATAAGATGTTGCGGCCCGAATGGGCCGACAGAAATGAAGGAATTCACTTCGTCCTGCTGTGAAGCCGAAGTGAAGAAATGCGACCAGTCGAATGCGTACCAGGCTGCCTGCATAGAGCGTGTACAAGTGATCATCAGGTACTTTCTCATGGGCGCAACATGGGGTTCACTGATAACATGTGGTGTAAGCATTCTGTGCTTAATAAGCGCCTTTTGCATACGGGCAGACGTAAGTCGGCAGGAAATGCAAGAAAGAAGGCAGTAAGATGGTGAAGACGATGACCACGAAGAATCGCTAGTTTGTGTACATCAGTCAATTAGTACTTACTTTTGGATATCATATTCCTCTCAAAAGAGGGGAAAGCAAAATTATATTAAAAAATTAATTTGAATATTATAAAAAAAGATAATTGTTACTTCATTAATAAACAGTATTAAATAAACAAATATTGGAGTGTTTAACAAATTTTTGTGCGTATGCAATTATTAATGCGAACAAAGGTATCACAATTATAGGATCTGCTTTTGGAATCATGTTTAAACCAGTTAAGCGCGTTTGGACGTGTATTGACAGGTCAAACCAAATCTCCGTATTACGGTGCGTTCGACGTGTATACTCGTTGTGAGAAATATAAAATTTGCCATTAACTATAAAAACTCGAAATTTTAATAAAAATACAATAAGAATATCATTTTGGTGGGATAATTCCTTTATCTTACCCAATAGAACTGCAGTTGGAGTCAGCCAATTTGGTCTCCGCATTAGACATTGGGGATTTAGGCACACAAATAGAAGCTCCCAACCCTTGTGCTATACCCGTTTTTTACCTTTTAGATAGAGGTTCAGGACCTCAGTTCGAGCATGATTTCATTTTGCACAGAATTCAAAAAGCTCTTTTTCTTCCTTGTAAAAGCTCTTGTGCGTCCCTAGTTAACTATATAGGCAATGCATACGTGAAGCGGTGCAAGATTTTTGAATGAGCACAGAATGCTCTGGTAATCTCAAGCCCCCCCAGAGAGATTGCAGAAAAAGTCGCTTGCAGTGACTATTATGACGTTTTAGTGACTTTTGGTTGTTTTGCCCTGCGTTCTACGTCATATACACGTCACTGTCTGATTTTAATTCCGCACTCTATGGGAGGGTTTTTTAAAACTAAATTCTGCGCTTAACTGGTTAAGAATTGGTTTAAATTTAATAGACAAATGTCAAAAGTATACATTACTCTGTGTCATCAAGATAAAATTAATTTAGTAAAGAAGAAAAAAAAAACAAATCATCAGTTTGTATCTTCTAAAAACGTCATCAGTATTTTTTTAAGTACCTAATGCTTCAGTGAAAAAGAAAGAAAAAAACCATCAGTTTGTATCTTCTAAAAACGTCATCAGTATTTTTTTAAGTACCTAATGCTTCAGTGAAAAAGAAAGAAAAAAACCATCAGTTTGTATCTTCTAAAAACGTCATCAGTATTTTTTTAAGTACCTAATGCTTCAGTGAAAAAGAAAGAAAAAAACCATCAGTTTGTATCTTCTAAAAACGTCATCAGTATTTTTTTAAGTACCTAATGCTTCAGTAAAAAAGAAAGAAAAAACCATCAGTTTGTATCTTCTAAAAACGTCATCAGTTTTTTTTTAAGTACCTAATGCTTCAGTGAAAAAGAAAGAAAAAACCATCAGTTTGTATCTTCTAAAAACGTCATCAGTATTTTTTTAAGTACCTAATGCTTCAGTGAAAAAGAAAGAAAAAACCATCAGTTTGTATCTTCTAAAAACGTCATCAGTATTTTTTTAAGTACCTAATGCTTCAGTGAAAAAGAAAGAAAAAACCATCAGTTTGTATCTTCTAAAAACGTCATCAGTATTTTTTTAAGTACCTAATGCTTCAGTGAAAAAGAAAGAAAAAAGTCATCAGTTTGTATCTTCTAAAAACGTCATCAGTATTTTTTTAAGTACCTAATGCTTCAGTGAAAAAGAAAGAAAAAAGTCATCAGTTTGTATCTTCTAAAAACGTCATCAGTATTTTTTTAAGTACCTAATGCTTCAGTGAAAAAGAAAGAAAAAAGTCATCAGTTTGTATCTTCTAAAAACGTCATCAGTATTTTTAGGTACCTAAACCTTAGATAAAAAAAACAACACCAAATCATTAGTGCATTCCAAAAAACGAAGTCCCTTAAGTACACTTTCTTAAAATAAAAAATATTACCTATAATGTCCTAAAAAGTTGGGCCACCTCTATTCTCAAAGTTATCTTTTAGACACTAATAACAAACTACCAACTACATACATATATGGTGCTTCTACAATTCGAACTTTGTAAAAAAATACTTCAATAAATGAGAAACCTTAAAGAAATTAAGTTCAATTGTTCATTAACACTGGTCCAGTCCAAAAAAGTATACACATTTCTGTTGCCAACAAGGGTGAGGTTACTTTCAGCAAGGTTATATAGGTCGATATTGTTTGTGTTTAACAATACATACTTTGTTTAGCTGTTGTTTATTCTATTCTTTTGTTGACTTTAAAATTATTAATACAAAACATTAAATACAAGAACTTTTTATTATTTTAACAATATATAGGTATATTTTAATGGCACGAGTGTAAACAATAAAACTTTGTATGCACATAAAATAATTCTCTCGTAAATGGCCGTAATCTAATTAATCCTTGGAAAAAATGTTGGAAAAATATAAATTGTTGGGCCACCATGAGTTTAAGGAAAGCACTTTGTGAGGAAATCTCTTAAGTGAAGTGGTCACTTCCGGTGGAGGAATATTGCTCGCTAGGTTGTTGTCAACTTCCTCTGGTAGGAGCCAATCTAAATTTAAAGTTTTGGAAATAATTAAAAAAACAAAAAATAAAAGAAATGTTCGTGCGCAAACTATATTTTTTTTTTTTTTGGTATTCAAGGCACGTCACCAGAGGTTATTGGCGCCAGGAACGTTTTTTTTTTCCAGGGCACTGCCGGCTCCGAAAAGTGTCCTTTTTGTTACAGACAACACTGTCCATCACCGGGCAGTGAGCTGAGAGTAGCTCCTAGCAAGAAGAAAATCTAAAAGCCAACAGCTGGATTCGAACCTGTGATCACCGCGTTGGAATCCAGTGAATTCGGTAACCAATCCAGCTAATTCCCTTCCCTAAGTGGAATAGTCAACCTATTGACCTGCAAAGCTAAGATGTATTGTTGGTTTACTCTTTAGTGGGTTTGATTCCCAGTCTTAGGCCTTGGGTTTTATTTAATGGTTAGTATGTGAAATTTATAGTAAAGTATGTTAGGCGGTTAGAGACTAGACCCGCAAAGCTAATATGTATTGTTGGTTTAATGGGTTCGATTCCCAGTCTCTAGGCCTTGGATTTTATTTAATGGTTAATAAAAGAATTTATAGTAAAGTATGTTAGGCGGTTAAGAGACTAGACCCGCAATGCTAAGATGCATTGTTGGTTTAGTGGGTTCAATTCCCCCGGTCTCTAGGCCTTGGATTTTATTTAATGGTTAATATGAGAAATAGTAAAGTATGTTAGGCGGTTAAGAGACTAGACCCGCAATGCTAAGATGCATTGTTGGTTTAGTGGGTTCAATTCCCCCGGTCTCTAGGCCTTGGATTTTTATTTAATGGTTAATATGACAAATAGTAAAGTATGTTAGGCGGTTAAGAGACTAGACCCGCAATGCTAAGATGTATTGTTGGTTTAGTGGGTTCGATTCCCCCGGTCTCTAGGTCATGGATTTTATTTAATGGTTAATATGAGAAATAGTAAAGTATGTTAGGCGGTTAAGAGACTAGACCCGCAATGCTAAGATGCATTGTTGGTTTAGTGGGTTCAATTCCCCCGGTCTCTAGGCCTTGGATTTTTATTTAATGGTTAATATGAGAAATAGTAAAGTATGTTAGGCGGTTAAGAGACTAGACCCGCAATGCTAAGATGTATTGTTGGTTTAGTGGGTTCGATTCCCCCGGTCTCTAGGTCATGGATTTTATTTAATGGTTAATATGAGAAATAGTAAAGTATGTTAGGCGGTTAAGAGACTAGACCCGCAATGCTAAGATGTATTGTTGGTTTAGTGGGTTCGATTCCCCCGGTCTCTAGGTCATGGATTTTATTTAATGGTTAATATGAGAAATAGTAAAGTATGTTAGGCGGTTAAGAGACTAGACCCGCAATACTAAGATGTATTGTTGGTTTAGTGGGTTCAATTCCCCCGGTCTAGGCCTAAGAATGTTTGCTAGTCGCCTCCGTCCACGACACCTATTGGGTAGTTGGACGTAGAGCCCGCCTGAAAAAAATAGGCAATTACTTTACTTCACTTTTTTTACTAGTCAACCTATTGGAAAGCTATTCATTTTGATAGAACGACCGGTTGATTAACACAGCTCTTTAATCAGCAAGTGTTACGCTGAAAGTAGGTCAAGCTACAGGTTGGCTACTCACCAGATACAGGTTAGCCTAACTGTAAGAGCCTAAAAAAGAGAGAGAGAGAGAGAAAGTAAAACGGAAAACAGCAATTCTGTGGTGGTGTCGGCCATGTTTTCGATGCTGGTCTGCCGAGAGGTCTTAATCCAACAAAGGGCAACCTCCTTCCAGAAAGTGGATATATAAAGTTTAGTTGGGACGAACTCCAGTGTGTATCTAATTTCCGAAGTTGTGGCATTGCTGGTCCCAGGAGATACTCGGACATTAACTTAAACTTCTGACCGTCCCAACTTTAACAATTACTTCTTCCCGAAGTTCCTCACCCACAACGAACACAATTGTAAATTGTTTATTTTCTAAATAGAAACTTTTTTTTTACTAAAATGAATGAGGTGGTGGTAACTCTATCTTCAACGTTATTATTCAGGAAGTGCTCGTCCGTCTGAATATAAGGTGAGAACGCCAACCGTTTTGACCAACCCGACTGGGATACCCTGAGGTTATGGACGCTCTTGATAGGGGGCTCTAATGGTTCTCGAATCCTGAATCAACCACAATCCGTCTGAACCCTCATATGACCTCCTCTTACTTCTATTCTCCAGGATCTAACTCTTTTTTTTCAATTTCAATTTCTACATTTTTTTCGAAATGTTTTAATTTTCAGACATATTGAACTCTTCCTAATATCATCTAGTTTGCACATAAAAGGGAGCCTGCCCTTCCAGGAGCAAGATTTAGTGGGATGGATTAAGAGGAGGGGAAGATTGAGATGGCTAGGGCATTTAGTGAGGAAGGAAAATTCCCAGAGTTCCCGGGAAAATAATGAATGGGTACCCAGGGTGGAGGTGAGAAAAAAGAGGAAGACCGAGGATTAGGTGGCTGTGGATGATGTAGAGGAAGACATTAGAAGTCTAGGAGTAAGGACATGGAGGAGGATTGCTTTGGTGATAGAGGAGACCCAAGGTCCTTTGAGGACCGTACAGCCAGAGGGGAGAGAAAGGGAGCCTGCTTCCATCACTTCCTCTTCCTAGTAAACGTCCTTCCCGTCACGGGCAATAACTGATAGCATGAAGAAACGATGTCTAGGCCATTCATTGTAAGCTGGACGCGGTAGAAATTCTAACTCCAGATTTGAGTTTATCCTTTCTATCCGATTCCAGCCTGTTTAGGCTCGCATTGCTGCTAAGAGGGGAGGGGACTCTTCCCAATTGTGACATGATAGTTCGCCCATCAGGAAATGTGTACTCAAATAGGGTAAAATAAAGCAAGACCTAGGTTACTACTAGTTTCTATAAAATCGTGACGTCACTACTCCTCCACAACATACCGCCATTTCCAGAGAAAATCTTTTAAAACCAAGACTTGGGTACAAAGTATGTCCTAAGTTTACGTGAAACATTTTCAGGATTATCTTGGAAATATAGAAATATCAGGAAAAGATTGTTTTTCCGTGGATATTTGTCCATTGTAGTATTTTGGCAACGCAATTGAGAAGTATGTCATGTGAGGTCATGATGACGTAATGTGTGGCGTCATCACTTCCGGCACAAAAATTCGTCCCAGAATCGGCGAAATCATACTACTACTACTACTATTCCTAGATATCTTGCAATGATGATATCAAACCGGAACTGCAAGCGTACAATATTCTGGAACAGCACTTAGAGGCACGGGATAATGTTCCAAAATTAAATTATTGTAACGATTTTCGAGGAAAAAAATCGCATAAGACTGAAGAAAATACTATTTTGTAAACATCAATTTCCGGTAAAAAAAATTTTCTTCACATTTGGAAAACAGGATGTTAATATTAGCACCACGACGTGGATCTTTAGAGAGAACTCTAAGCAACCACCTATCTTCATATAAGGTTATAGATTTACACATTTACAATCAGAATGTCAAGTCTAAAGAAAATTCGTTGGCGCCATTTCCGGGGGTGGGGGAATCATAAAAAGAAAACTGGGGAAATCGCCTCAGTGGCTAATTATGTGGAAATCTCGGATCAGAATTGGGAAATCTGTTACGGTTTGGTTGCGAAACAATGTACCAAATTTAAAAGAAAACCTACAGAGTTGGTAAAAATTCACTTTTTCGGACTAAGATGATTGCTGTTCATTATTTCCAACTTAAGAAATAGGAGTCCCCAACTCAGTCCATGAACAGACAAGACAGAAGATACACCAACCCTTTAATGATGTAAAACAGTATATTGTAAACTAGCCCTGAAGATGACCTACACCCTAGGTCGAAAGCTCGGCAGAATAAATGTATCACGACTGAAATGGCGATTATTTTTTTCATCCTATTGAGACTAAGATGATGTTAACGCGGACATTTCCTATGATATAAACTTTTCCTATGATCCACCAATGATGAGAGAAATGGAAATGAGGTCAAGCATATTGATGGTACTCCAATTTAGAAATGCCTTTTTGATGGAGAAAACAGCAAACCATGGCTAGCAGTAAATGGATAATTTACCCATGTGGTAAGTGTTTGCCACGTGTGGCAAATGGGAGGTGGGGATAAGGTAATAAAATGGCGCCCATTAGTGGTAAATGTGGAGCTCCTAGTGTTCTCTCTTTCTCTCTCATATAGTGGCCAGGCTATTGAGTTGCCCAACATGGCCGACTGGTCGCAGGAGCTCTCTCGCTCAATCCTGGTACTCCTTTTTACACCGAGATTATCTGCCAAACTCAACATCCGTACTCTTTATGGTCAATTTCATCTGAATCCCAGGGATCTCTCTCTCTCTCTGACAAATCCACTATGTCAGCGACATTCTACAGTCGAATCTCTTCGTAGGATCGCAAGGCAATGCTGGAGGTGAACGCTCCCTCTTTACTTCAGTTCTCCCGTATTATACTTCGAATTTTGGAAACGTACATGTTTTGCCAGCAAAATTCCCATTAGAGGGAATCGTACTCCTGCACTTTTCTGTCCTGGAACAATGAATTTGTGTGTGTATGAGTAAACGAAATATTGGGGAAAACGTAAACATCTCCGGAAACTGGAATGGTTTCCGATTGGGGGACCCGAGAGTTGGTAACTTGGCTAAGAGAATCTCGATACTGGATGTGATGTACCGCTTTTCTTAATGGATTTTTTTCCATTTCCTTGGAACTGGATACAATTGTGTTGGCCACATTTTCCTGTTAGAAATTCTATTAAATAGCCCTTCTGATTGTGAGGGAACAGTTTGGTTTGCCTCGAATGGACCATTTTAGAAATTCACACAGTTTCCGTTTGATATAATATTCTCTGATCTCTCTAGTAGTGATGATAATGTTCCAATTACTCAATCTGTTAAATATTAATAACTAACAAACAATAGAGACTTCAATCAGAATCTATTTCCATTTTCAATTATTTAAACATTTACAGTTTGTTTAATTTCTCAAAAAGTAGAATATACAAGTATTTAAGAATATTTACACTTTTCGTAACTAACATCTTAATTTTAGATAAAAAGAAAAATTAAATACGTATAAGACAAAAATAATATACTGCTAGTATTTAATATTGTAAAATTAACACTAAGTGAATGTCCGCGGCCGCTTGGTCTAGGGGTATGATTCCTGCTTTGGGTGCAGGAGGTCCCGGGTTCAAATCCCGGAGCGGCCCGTAATTTTTTTTCTTTTTTTTAATCGTTTATTTTAAATTTTTATTTTACTGTATTAAAAAGTTTCAATTACTTTATTATTTTATTCATAATGATTTTGGGGAAAAACGTTTTAGTCGACTTTTATCGATGTATTCAGTCATTTCAGAGAACAAACTGTATTTTAAAATGAATTAAAAGAGCCATCTTTGTGAAAATCTATCGGCTATTCACGTAAAATTGAATTTTCATGAAATACTTAAAATTTTTAGCAAAAAGTAGTTACAATAGGATGAAAAAGTTATTGCCAATTTCAGTCATTATAAACTTTATTATGCCGCGAGCTTTCGACCTAGGGACTAGTGGTCAGGGGTCAACAACCCGCGGCTCTTTTATCCAAATTTTGTGGCTCTTCAGCCTGCCCAAAATACATTGTATATTTCAATTTTATTGAAACAAATGAAAATTTCATTTATTAAAGGTATTTTTTCAAAAATAATTTTAAATTGAGATTTAGTTTGAAATTGAATAGAATTATATTAAAACAAAATACGTAATTATAAAAGACTGCCGCCATTTTCATTCAAATAAAGGTTTTAGTTATTATTTATTTGTTTATTTACTTTGAAATATGTGTAAATAAATATATAAAATTGTCGATCAACCCTTTTACCAAACAGTTTTAAAACATTGAATATTATAAAATAATAATTTGTGAGTACAAATGATCTACAGAGTTTGTTTACACACTACCATCCTTGCGGCTCTTGGTAAGATTTATTAAAATTATTTAAGGAGAAAATGGCTCTCTACTTAAAATAGGCTGGCTGACCCCTGGCCTAGGTCATCTTCAGGGCTGAGGAATATGAATAAATATGTTTACAGTGTGTTAACAATTATATTATCAATTAATTATACGAGGTGTGTTCAAAAAGTAACGGGAATTTTCGTTTTTTGAAAAAAATATTTATTTATTCATCTACATTAATATTGTCGCCTTCAAAGTAGTCCCCTTCGCATACAATACACTTGTGCCAGCGCTTTTTCCAATCCTCGAAACACTTCTGAAACTCGATCTTTGTGATAGCTTTCAGCTCTTTCAGCGATTCGCTTTTAATGTCATCTATGCTTGTAAAACGACGGCCTTTTAATGTTCTCTTTATGTTTGGAAATAGAAAAAAGTCACATGGAGCCATGTCTGGCGAATATGGAGGCTGGGGCATCGTTAAAGTTTTGTTTTTGGCCAAAAATTCACGAACAAGCAATGAAGTGTGAGCAGGTGCATTATCGTGGTGCAAAATCCATGAATTGTTTTGCCACAAATCCGGGCGTTTTTTTCGGATTGCTTCACGCAAACGGCGTTGAACTTGTAGGTAGTACTCCTTATTGATTGTTTGACCTTGTGGCAAGAATTCATGATGCACTATGCCATTAAAATCGAAGAACACAGTGAGCATAACCTTCACATTCGACCGCACTTGTCGAGCCTTTTTCGGTCTTGGCGATCCAGAATGCCTCCACTGGGACGATTGAGCCTTAGTTTCGACATCATATCCGTAAACCCATGTTTCGTCTCCTGTTATAACACGTTTCAGTAGATCCGCATCGTTGTCGACTTCATTGAGTGACTCTTGAGCAACTTCCATTCTCCGCTGTTTTTGTTCGAAATTCAACAATTTTGGAACAAATTTTGCTGCCACACGTTTCATACCCAAAACATCCGAAAAAATTTCATGGCATGAGCCAATTGATATGGCAACATCATCAGCGACTTCTCTGATTGTGATTCGGCGATCGTTCATAACCATTTCTTTCACTTTTTTCACGTTTTCATCGGTTGTTGATGTGCTTGGACGTCCAGGTCGTTCGTCATCTTCAACGTTTTCGCGGCCATCTTGGAAACGCTTATACCACTCGTAAATCCTTGTTTTACTCATAGCAGACTCACCATATGCCTTTATTAACATTACACACACTTTATTACACTTTATTTCATTTTTTACGCAAAATTTAATACAAATTCTTTGATCCATTTTTTTTAACATACAAAAATCGCCAAGCTCGAAAAACACGTCTAACCTTAACGGCTGCCACTTAAGTAAACAATGAATATTACTGAAAATTTTATCGTACTTCAGGGGCATGTGTACCAACATAATTAAAAAAAAAAAAATTACAATCAGACTCTCCAAACCCGCGAAATTTAAAAATTCCCGTTACTTTTTGAACACACCTCGTATTACAATGAATAATGTATAATGTAACGAAAATTTACACAAATATTTACCTAATTTACAATGTACTGTTTCACGAGTACATCATTACAAGGTGGGTGCGTCTTCTGTATTGTCTGTTCATGGACTGAAATGTGATCGGTCTGTGTGTGTGATTGTGTTTGTTTGTAAGGAAATCAGTGTTGCCAATTGTTGACATAATAAAGTTTATAATGAAACTGAAAGTGGCATTAATTTTTATACTGTTTTACATTACGTATTAGAAGGTTGGTGCGTCTTCTATCTTCTCTGTTCATGGACTGAATATGAACGGTCTGTGCGTAATATGTGTTTGGTTGTGTGGAAGTCAGTGTTGCCAATTGCAACACTGACATAATAAATTTTTTAATGAAACTGAAAGTGGCATTAATTTTTTCATCCTATTGAAACTATGATTCAGTCACCATAAAATAAAGAACAGTAAATAAAAAGTAGTTTAGTTTATTATAAATGTTCTCTTGAATATTTTTCTACTATTTCCGGCAAAAATCCGCTACCAAATTTCATTCGTAGTATTTCCGGTCGGCCGGTTTTTTTAAATTTTGAAGTTGTGGTTATAAATTTAAACTTTATAGATGCATTTATTATTATTATTATTATTATTTTAATAATTTAAGGCGCGTCAACATCTAAGGTTATTGGCGTCCGGATCTTTTTCCAGTGCATGGCCGGCCTGCGGACAGTGTTCACAGACAACACTGTCGCATCATCGGACATGGTGAGCTGGTAAGAAGCTCCTAGGAAGAGAAAATCTAAGGGGATCAGCAGCTGGTTATTTTGTAAATATAAGATTCAGATAATTAGCGAGGACCATTACTTCCTGCTGGGCAACCGGAAGAATGATTAAAAAAAAAATTGAAGAAGGAAAGGAATGGTTGTGAGAAATCTCTGTGCAACCCCTCGCCATTGGATGGTTAAAGTTAGGACCAGTTGATAGTAGCCTAACTCTTTGTCCTGAAAGTTTTAAATAGGGAATCTCTGGAAGATAAAATAATACCAACTTTTTCCTTTCTTTTTTTTTTTTTCTGGTTGGCTTCATTTTCTCATGAACTGTTTTGGGCAGAAGATAATGCTACTGGACAGGCTCCAGGATCAAGCAAGGAGTGGGGGTAGAACAAAAAGAAAATCGCTGGCCAATCGTAATGCCTCTCAGCTAACGGCGTCTTTCTTTTTCTCATTGTTTAAGAAATAAGGCTTAACGCCCAGACAGCTGGCCGGCGGGGTGCGGGACGGAAGTACCATTTTCTGCCTGTCGCAACTTGTTTGCGCCGCGAGATTTAGTCGCCATGACAGAGAGTGCTTCTTCCTCTACCCACCCATTCTGCAAATCTTTTAAAAAATCTTCATCAACATCAACCAAGTTTCAAACCTGATTACCTGTAATACCCTCAGAGCTAGGAATATTTATTATCTAAAGTGAACAGATACTTCGTACTTTCGATTTTACGTAAAGATGCCATTTTTGTTCTTAAAAAAAAAAAAAAAGATCTCCAGATTCAGAACTCCTTCATTTTCTACTAACTGATGTTTTTGCTTGCTCTTAGTACATTAACAGGATGTATTGCGATCGTGTCAAATTTCTACCGGAAGTTTTTTGGTTTTCATGTCCCCTGAGACCACAAACAGTGTTTTATTTATTGATTTTATTTTGTTTTTCAAAGTTCAAATTTGGTACCTATATTCAGGTGGCACTACTGGACTTTGCAAAAATCATTCAAACCGGAAGTGCCCTGTTTCTGATTCGATTTTCTACTTTTTTTCTCAGGTTTTCCTCGTGAAAAGCTCCATTTAATTTTTTTGTTTTTCAAAGTTCAAATTACTAATGGACTTAAATCATTCAAGACGGAAGTGAAAGTGAGCGTTTCTGATTCGATTTTCTATTTTTTCCCCCCGGAACTTGGCACGCTTGCTGCTCATCCATCGTTCGACAACTTTTATCAGAAAACTTTTTCCCCGTGGGAATTTTAATAAGGGCACTTCTAGGCCGGAAGTGCTTGGACTTTCTTAGATATCGTTGTATTTAAGGACTTAATTATCTATTTAGAATTTGTAAAGATTTTAAATTTCAAAATTTACCCCCCCCCCCCCAAAAAAATTGGCAGACCGGAAATGCTAATAGTTTTTAGCGGTTTCATCGCTAATGCTGAGCATGTAGACGTACTAATTGTTAGCTTTAAGGAAGTCTCGCGAGTCTGCAGATAGGTCACAAAGTGGGGAACTAGATTTTCAAAAGTTCAGCAAAAGTTGGTGAAGGCTTCGCGATACTTATTGGTTATTTTCTCTGTTTGAACGAAAACAATGGGGCTGGTGTACCCGCCGCCACCGCCCCAAAGCCATAGGATTGCTTTGTACGGTGGTGACATGGGGCGGGTCAGGCTGAGCGAGCGAGAGAGGAGAGGAGAAGTCGCCCGTGGCAACCGTCAACTTTAGTTTGAAATCAATCAGAGCGGCGGAAGTGGAGACAGGTTGGTTGGCATCATTTTGTGTGCCGCGGTGCGTCTCTTTGCCCCTCCAAGATTAACTGATCTTCTCTATACTTTGAAGTACCACGGGCTCTTCAGGCAAAGTTGGACCCGCTTATCAAAGTTCTCAGGAGGGATAATCCACTCTTAACTAGGTACAGAGCGCTATTCCGGAAATGGTTACTACTAACTAATTAACGATCCAGAGTCAAATTAGTGCAGCATCCCCTCCACCCCACTTCTGAACTAGATATTTCCATAAAAGAAAATCTATCGGAAATTGCTAGCTCGACGTGTCGCAACGGTTCTTTAAAAAATAATAATAATAGCGCATTTTCGAAAGACGGAAACCGCTATGCAAAGCACGCTTGTCGATAACCCGCAATAAAGCACCAACCGCAATCGGGCAGATTTTTTCCCTTTTCAGGTTTCACCGGAAGTCTCCATTTCAAGGCCCCGCCCCTAAATAATATAATAATTACTTTTAACATATTGATCTGCGCGTGAATGTATATATCGGTTTTAAAGAAAAAGAAGGGAAAAATCTAAACCGTATTTTGATCGATTTTAGGGGGGGGGAGTGTTGTTCGATAGTAGAACATCTCTATCGATTTTTTCCTCCGAAATTTTTTTCGGGAACATACGTATAGCTATTTACTTTTTTATTTAAAAAGGAGAATTCCCTTCAACTGCTTGCTTAGGGTGCGTCCCACTAAGCGCTCACAACGATCAAAATATACCTTCAGCCGTTCCACATGGACGACCGCGGTCATAGTGGTCGTGGCGAAAACGTCACTAATGACGTCATTATTTTCGCTCAAACGGCGACCACAACGCCCCACCACCTCAAGAGCTGGGTCGAAGTCGGGAGTTCAGAAATTTGACGCAATTTATAAAAAACAAAATATGGCGACCGAAAAAATTATCTCATGTAAATGAAAGTATTATCTCATGCCAAATAATAGAATGTATTTCTCGAAAGTCTACAAAAAATAAATAAATAATTACTTATCCCTTTACATACTAAATCTCTAAATAACGACCAATTACACTTTGATAGTTAATAATACGTGGCCCAAGTTTTCGCTTTTCACCATTGCGATTTTGTAAAATTGCATTCCACTCTTCCGTCGGAACTAGATGAAGAACTTTCTAAAGCATTATTAATAAATATCCAACTGTTGCCACAAAAGACATTTTAATTTTATTTAAACGTAAATTTTATAAATACTCCACGAAAATGTAATATAAAAATTGAATTTATATACGAGTATGTATACATTTTTAATATCAGTCAACTTTACTATTAATTAATAAAGTTTATTATAACTGCATATAAACGGGGTTAAAATTAAAAAAAACAATCTCTTCAAGCTTCTGTCTTATTTTCGAGGTCGCCATTTGTAATGTTTACATGAACGGTTAAAACGCCCACAGTCCATTCCACTTGGGTTTTCGATTGTAACACTCGCAAGCAAGTGGAACGGGCAAAACCGCGGTCGTGAGCGTGATCGTTGTGAGCGCTTAGGGGGAATCGCTGAAGCTTGTGGAAACAAGCGATCAGCGCGGCTAGATTTAATCACATATTCTAGGAATCTAATTATCATCCCTTGCAACTTCCTGCTGGAGCAGAAGAAAGACGAAACCTCTTGGAGAGTCTCCTAGAGAACGGGGTGTCCAGCCGCAGAACTCTCAACCATTGTCCAGCTATTATTTATTATATTGGATAGGCTACAAAAAATATAGATGTTACGCTTAATATAATTCTGTATTCTGCTGATGCAACTGGTGTGTCTCTTTAATTCATACACAATCGATATATTGATCGTGGCCGATGATGTTGTACACGAGTGTGTATTTGTAAGATCTAATTTACTTCAGATCTTTTTGACTTAAAAACAAAAAAAAATGACTCAGCAATTTCATTTGCTAAACAGGAAATTGTTCTTCTCCAGTTAGCCAAAGAAAATATGTTTACAGTAGCAAGGCTTCTTTAGGGTTAATTGAATTCAATAAGATTTTCTTTTGTTAGTTTTGTTGTTGCAAAATGGCGGCAGGTTGTGTGTTTTTTTTTTTCTTCTGCCGCTTCTTGTTCTTCTTCTTTAGCTTAAAATAGACTCGTGTTTGTTAACAAGGAAATACTGGCAGACAATTTCCTTCCTATGGCTGTGGAATTCCACTCTAATGATCGATACTCTTGATGTACAAAAAAAAATAGTAAATAAATAATAATAATAGTAAAGAGGGGACACCCGAATCACTTGCATTATTCTCATTAAATTGTTCGTAAATGAAAAAAAATAAACCTTATAATAACCTCAAAAGTTTGTTGAATATCAGTTGCCATGGTAACGAAAAGTTTGTTAAATATCAGTTGCCATGGTAACGAAAAGTTTGTTAAATAGCAGTTGCCATGGTAACAAAAAGTTTGTTAAATATCAGTTGCCATGGTAACGAAAAGCTTGTTAAATATCAGTTGCCATGGTAACGAAAAACAAAATATACTTTGCTATTCACTTATATTTTTACAGTTGAAGTGTTTAGTCGATTAGTGTTAACAACTATACATTAACAACTGATAATACAATATTGTAACAGTAGTTACTTTCACAATACCCTATTCTAAATAGGAAATTTAATAAGTTTCATTACGTTTGGTTCGAAGTTTTGCGTATACTTAACTAATATTGATAAAATAATTGTGCATAACCTTTCAATGATATCTAAACCTGTGTACACAACTTCTGTTTTAGAATATCGTCTTGTTTGTTACTCCTCTTATGACGTAAGTTATTATTAATATTATTGTTTATTTTGCTGGTGAAATTGTTGGGTGGTTTTGTCTTTGTGTTTAGAATTGCCAAAAAAAAAATCCATTCATTTTATTTCAAATATTCGTGATAAGGGAAGTTTAGGGGTTGTTAACAATTTCCTGTACATAGTGTTTTACCCGGAAGTTCATGTGAGGTCAGCTGAACTCGCAGTGAATGGTCCGTACATATGTATGTCTTTTTCTTACGAGTATAATGGAATATCTTACAAACTAAAAGTCGCGGTCAACTCAAACTGGTTTTGTTGCTAGTTTTGGCTTCAATCCGTTCCATTGACATTCGTATTATTCAATCTGCGATCTTTCTCCCAAATAATAAGGTACGTCAGACGGATACGACCCATTTCTCCATTATACTCCCTCCGTAGTTTTGGGGTTTTTTGACATCTTTGGAGGAAGTAAAAATTCTTC
Organism: Rhodnius prolixus; assembly: GCF_049639745.1. Classification (NCBI taxonomy): domain Eukaryota; kingdom Metazoa; phylum Arthropoda; class Insecta; order Hemiptera; family Reduviidae; genus Rhodnius; species Rhodnius prolixus. The sequence goes on from NW_027411581.1 coordinate 66,966,098, forward strand.
TACATGTGTTCTATTTATTGATACTATTATTGTCATTCTTTCACCAACGCGGAACATATGTACTTTGCGAAGAGCCTCTGCAGTTGGGTATTGCAAGCGTGTACTAGTTCTCTTTCTAGATCTAAGGTACTTAAATTACTAATCAAGTTTATGAAGCATCCTTCAAATTTTCTCAAATCTGAACAGATTTTGTATAAAGATATTATTTGTGTAGTAAATAATGTTTCACACATGTCGTACATGCTGCCTCTAGGTTTGAATCAGTGATTCTATAAGTTCAGGTTTTGTAAGCTAATCAAACATAAAGCGGCTGATGCTTTAAGTTTTGAATGTATGGCCGAAGCGTTCATATCAAGCAGCTGAAGTGAGACATGAAGCTTGAGTTCAACTAACATTGCAAAATGAATTGATTTCATGCCAGCAAAGTTGTAGATAACAATAAGAATTGCCGAGGGCAGGCTTTCCTCTTTGCGTCATTGCGATACGATATTCTCTTGTCTCAGTTTCAGCCAAAACGATCTTACATCACAACCTAGGGCAAACAGGGAAGCCGGTTTCCTCTTCAGGAGCGATGTTGTTGGGGGATGAAAAACGAAGCGTATCTCCCCCCCTGTATGTCATGGAAGGACAGCCATTCCAATCAAAGTAATACGGATTTCCTCTAGTCTCAGCGTATGTTTCAAAGATCTCTCTTTAGTCTAAGAACCTCACAGACACTCTGGGGACCAAATTTAGTAGGTATGCAAGCGTGCAAGAATAGAAACCTAACTCTAAATACCAATCCCTGTTAGCTGTTCGTGACTTCACCGACGTCAGGAACTAAAAGAAATAGGTTGTGCATTTTGAGAGTATAGCAGCTACTTGCTGGAATAAGTACTTGAATGAATGTAAAGAGGAGTGCAAATTGATCATGCCGAGCGTATTGACTGAAGCGAGCCCAGTTTGTGCTGCTCAATGATTTAAGAAGAGTAACAACTCCCAGCGTATATTGAGGAACTGATCTTGCCTTCAGGACGGGAATGAATCAAGTGCAGAGCGTTCCATCTCTAACTATCCTTGATTATTGATTTAAGCCAATGTAAACCTTAATACGAGTAGATTGATGATATCGTTGATAGTATTACGCGTGGTACAGAGCACTGATGATAGGCAAGTTTAGACAGGCCACAATTATTAATCGCTTAAACCCAGCGGCCATGTTTTCTATATCAACACAAAACACCACACCACAATCTCATAACCTTATTGCTAGATAGGTTACATCTATTTATCCCGCCTAATAGTGTTACTAATAATGGGATAATAATTGATTGTGAAGGCATCCCTCTGCTGGGTAATAATGGTTACATTCAATTAACCCATCTTCTCTCTGTTCGTGGACAGACTAACTCTTGATTTTGGACTCTTGATAAAGTTATCCTTCGACTTACAAAGGATTTTAGTTCTACAAAGTAGCCTTCAAAACTAGTGCTCATTCTGCGTGTAACCTCTACCAAGCATTTACAACTCATTCTTACATTATATATGCACAGATCTATATCCAATCTCCACCCATTTAACTTACTCTTGACTGTAACCGAAGGTATTAAACCAATCGTGCCCAGGTTTTGGCCCCAAAAAAAAAATGCTAATGTAAAAATAAATATGACGTCAATTATTTGAGGGAAAAAAAAATAAGAAATACATATTACCAAGGTTACCAATAATGTTTGTCAAAAGTAAAGTAGAAAAATAAAAAAACAAACAGATCTTTAATTTTATTGCAGGCCTAAGAGAGGGCGTGGCGTAACATACATGGGGTAGGCGTGGTTCAATAAACAGTTCTCGCTTCTGATTGGCTGTTCAACCCGCCTACTTTTTACACTTCCATTCTTCAATTGAGATTGGCCAATACTTTATTAGTAATTATTTCAATGAAAAATAAAAGTTTAATTTTTTTTACTAATTTTCCCTCCGTAGGTATTTGATGAAGAATCAAATTATGCAATAAAACATTATCTCAATAAAAACTTGGAAAATAAAAGATTTTTCTTGCTTAATATCTTCTTTTCTGTACTAATAATGTAAGGGTAATCAGAAAATTGGAAAATAATGGTTATTTTCTTGGGAAGTAGGTAAAAGGAAATTGTGGCTCATGTTTCATGTTCACCCACTGTTCCTCGCCATTGTTTATTTGCAAAGGGCTGTTACTTAATTATTTTTAAAGATTAATAGTTTGATACCTCCTATTACTACAGTCTATGTGATAAGATAAATGGTGAGCTAGTCTTTACTGAAAAATATTTTCCAGATGAAAATGGTCACCATAAGGGTCTCTGACATCTAATAAATTGTAAACAATAACAATGAAAGTTTCGAGACCCTCCAAAAGGATCTAATATACAACATGTACAGAGCTATATACAGATAAATAATCTAATCTCCATATACTTACTTACAATGTACTTAAGCAAATAAGCCTATTTTTTCAGACGGGCTTTTACGTCCAACTATCCAATTAGGTGCCGTGGACGGAGGCGACTAGCAAACATACTTTACTATAAATTTCTTTTATTAACCATTAAATAAAATCCAAGGCTCTAGACTTTAGGAATCGAACCCACTAAAGACTAAACCAACAATACATATTTGCATTGCGGGTCTAGCCTATAATAACCGCCGAATATACTTTACTGTAAATTTCTCATATTAACCATTAAATAAAATCCAAGGCTCTAGACTTTAGGAATCGAACCCACTAAAAACTAAACCAACAATACATATTTGCATTGCGGGTCTCGTCTATAACCGCCTGACATACTTTACTATAAATTTCTCATATTAACCATTAAATAAAATCCAAGGCTCTAGACTTTAGGAATCGAACCCACTAAAGACTAAACCAACAATACATATTTGCATTGCGGGTCTAGCCTATAATAACCGCCGAATATACTTTACTGTAAATTTCTCATATTAACCATTAAATAAAATCCAAGGCCTAGACATCAGGAATCGAACCCACTAAACCAGGATGAGCAACACGCGGCACGCCAAGCATTTCTAAAATTGAATTTATTTTATCGACTTTCTCCCATCAATATATTGTTATAAAATTAATTATAATAAAATGGTAGTACATACTAAACCGAAATATTTTTTTATGGCGAGTTACTTGTCGAGGACGTTTTTAAACATGCAATACGAACGCGCCGCGTCTGCGCGATTTTTTTGTGACGAGATACATACTTGTCGGTGACTTGTTCAAACATGCAATACGGACGCGATGCGTTTCGTACGAAGTTTCGTAAATTATTAATAAGAGTTAATCTATGTGCGGCCCGCCAAAAAAAATTTAAATTTAAATTGGCCCATTGATTAAAAAGGTTGCTCACCCCTGCACTAATCCAACAATACATCTTAGCATTGCGGGTCTAGCCTAAAACCGCCTTACATACTTTACCTTAAAAATTTCTCACATTAACCATTAAATAAAATCCAAGGCCTAGACATCAGGAATCGAACCCACTAAACCAACAATACATCTTAGCATTGCAGGTCTAGCCTATAATAACCGCCTACCATACTTTACTATAAATTTCTTTTATTAACCAAAAAAACCTAGGCCTCTAGACCAGGGCATCGAACCCACTAAACCAACTATACATCTGAGCGTTGCCGGTCTAGTCTCTTAACCGCTCGGCTATCGTGGCGCCTTACTCATACCAATGTTTCTATTCACATTATGTTGTTTAAGTATTAACGGTAGCACGACAACATTATTAAGAAATACTTGGAAGGTTGCTTCATATTTATTTAAAATATTGTATATAGTATATATTATTTTATGTATTGTCTTCTATGTATATATTGTGCAGAATAATGAAAGACTGTGATTTTTTATAACATGGAATATTGCGAACTGTAGTGTGCGAAATGTAAATGATGAGAGATTTGGTGCGGGTGGTAGGATTCAGTGATCCATATTGCCTGCTCGGCGTAGTGCCCGGCTCTATGCGAGCCCGACTCAGGCGCACCTCCAGTACGGACACTTCTCAAGAAGAAGTCAGCACGCTCAAATCACCGGTCACGCTTATTGCTACCACAATTGGTCGGTATTCAATCTCTCTGTCTGTCTGTCTGTCTGTTTGTTTCTCATTCTCTCTCTAACTCTCATTTTGTCTCAGTCTCAAGTTTGTCTGTCTGTCTTCCTGACTCTCTAATTTCTCTGCCTGTAATTATTTATCAAAACATCTGTTCAAAATTATTGCTAATTTTAATAAATTCGATTTGAAACCTCCCTCATTGTGCTTCTTCTCTTTTATTTTGTAATTAACCTCCTGACCTTTTAACCTTTATTCAGCAGCCATTCTATCCAGAAACCACTGCTGTTGTTAACATCCTATTCCTTTTGTTTTTCTCTCTTTCTCTTTCTAACAATTCTCTCAAGAGGCTTTTCGGTAGCAATGGAAAATCAAGTGTGAAAGAAAAAACACTTTTAATTTTCGCCAATTAAAATTATTAATAATATCATAATGTTCGTCTTCAAATGGAATCATAGTTATTGATTCACGATATTTGCTCTGCTCTAGAACAGTTTTACTTAAAAACTTATTTCCATTCGTCTGGTTACAAGGGACAACTAAGTGTTGGGAAAAACTACTCCTAATATTTGCATTTAAGGAAGTTCTCGAGTCCCTAAGATTATGGATACTTCAACAATTTTTTGTGAAACATGTTCTTTGCAAGATCGGAAAACTCTCTTTGATGTTCTTCTCCTGGTTTCGCCAATGTCTTTAGAAGTAAACCGTGCCTGAAAAGCAATTGGCATAATTGAAAATCTGCTTGGCTCTGCAATTCTGGCATATTGATGTTTATGGCACCCCTGACCGGTTTCGGATTTCCATCCATCAGCAGAGTATAAAACTGATTAAACTGCCGCTGATTATGGATGAAAGTATGGTGGGCAATAAATTTGTGTACTACGTCGGCTAAAATCAAAGAAATAGGCACTACTTTGCTGACTTAGTGGATTCAACTCATGAATCCATCTCAACTGATGATCTGAAATATATCATCAAGATCTCCAATCTCGATTGAACCTGTCAAAACTTGCCCAAAGACTCTTCTGGTCGCAAACACTCCAACAACCCCCTAGGAAGAGATAATAGACTAAACTCTCATTGCTCTTACCATTGATTCTTCTTTTATGCTCAACTATTCTATTGATTCCTTGATGATCTATTTACTTCTTCTTTTTTTTCCCATGAGCAGGATTGGCTAAGAAAGGCCTATTAAAATGGAGTCCTCCCAGCTGTTTGTCGAACGAGAAATCATTTACCCACAGTAACAACTCCGTTAAAGGTGAAAGATCTCGCTGTTTTATAAAACAAAAAACTAAATACGTCATTAAGGGTGGACTTTCCGCCCCCTCAAATACCTGTACAACTATCAGGTCATTTTCTTTTTTTAGTTTTCTTTTGTTTTATTTGTTGCACATTTAGTGGCTGAACACTTCTTACAAGAAGTTGTTGATTCAATCCTTAAGGACGGAAAAGTAGTTTGTTAATGTTGCGACTACTTTTATATTCTTCTTATTATTATTTTATTTACTTTTATTACGTATTTTAGCAGCCATCCTTGGACGTCGAAATCATCTCGGGAACTCGTCCATCGAGAAAATTGGAATTTACATGACCCTAACCCGCTCACTTCAATAAACCGGTTACTACGGATTTAGACCACAAAAAAAAGAGGTCTCTTGAAAAAGAAGTCTGCTCTAACAGATTTCCTGCTGCCGAATTGCCTCTAGAGCGGCCGACTGTACAGTTGGCTGAACCTCCTCTACTAAGTCTTCTATTCCTCTACTAATCCCTAGACCTTTTCAAACTTTGACTATCTCTTCATCATCTTTTAAGTGCGGATGTGTTCAGGAACAGAACATGGAGTTCGCTTATATTAATACCTTCCAGTTATCTACTTTAAAAAAAAGCGCAATTCTAACTTTGTTTCCATCAGGTAGAGTCGCACTTTATTCAATTTGAATTTTCCCTACATCTCCAGAAAAATGCTTAACGAAAGCTATGGATTAGCTCTGGACTAAGGACCTCTGGCTTAAGAGCTACATGGCCTGATAAAACTTACTACGGATCTTGACTTATTGGATCTTGACCCAATCCTCAAAGTGCCGCAGAACTCGCTTTGTCCAAATCCAACTCACCAGCTCCTATCAGGCTAAATTGCTTCAGCCTGAAACATAGTTGTGCAGATGAATTCCTCTTTCCTTCTTTCCTACGGGGCATTGCAACATTTAAGTTCTATAATGTTTCCCTTATTGGTACTTGGGAGTTCCTACAGCTAACCTCTCCACTATCAGACAAGTCCCTGGGGGTATTCCTACCTAGCCACCAGCTCGTCCTCTTTTGTCTTTTGTCAAGAGCACCCACGAGCTTCACTCCCTTCTTGTTGGCGGCGATGCTATTAAGTCTTCTATCCCTGATTTGGAGCCCCCACCACGGCTTGCTAAAAACCTTGAGAGTAGCCAGATTATCAAAAACGATTCTCACTTTTTCCCTGTCACTGCTCCTACAGCGGTAACCTGGAAGATCTTGACCCACAGTAGAACTCCCAAATTTGTCCAAATCCAACTCACCAGCTCCTATAATAAGGCAAGTTTGCTTCAGCCTGAAACATGGTTGAGCAGATGAACTCCTCTTTCCGTCTATCCCTGGGGGCATTGCAACAGTTAAGTTCTATAATGCTTCCCTTATTGGTACTTGGGAGTTCCTACAAGCAAACCTCTCCACTGTCACAGGATTTCCCAGGAAATCCCAGGATTTCGGGAAGGACGTGATAGTTTCCATGGTAACAGAAAACATCCTTTAATAATCGCATCTCAGTAAGTTAGGAGGTGCAATGATCCCGTGCTTTTCGGCAAGAAGAGACTTGCAAAATGCTTCCAACAGATCCCAATTCGTGAGAGAATTACTCATTTGAAAATTACGCCATCAGATTACAGTTGCTTGAGTGCTACCAATTATATTAGACTTTGTGGTTTAAGCGGACATCTCAGCATAATGGAACGTACACCAGTTCCCCCCCCTTTCTTTTGTATTGTTGGGCGCAAAATGGCGGTGAATACGGCCATTCAGCTTACATTGTTTGGGGCTGTAAGGGCCCTTTCGTAACAATCTATAGTATCTTTACCTTGATTACGTAATAAGATTCTTGGTTAAAGCGACGTCTATCTGTGTTCCCTAAAACTATACTTCTTTTATGTGTACTTTATATTAAAAGAAATTAACCTATACTGTGGCTATAAACATCTTTAACTGATTGAAACCTACCCAATACTAACCTTTATATTTATTGAATTCATGCGTGCATGATGGTTCCATTCCAATTTATGATTAAAAAAAAACAAAAACAAACAAAAAAAAGCAAAAACAAACAAAAACAAACAAAAACAAACAAAAACAAAACAAAAAAATCATACGAATTGCATTGTGCCCCTGATCTTGGAAGTGTGCGTGTTTTTTTTTTTTTTTTGAGTGTTCGTGTTTGCCTACTTTATATATACGTATATGAGACCATCTGTTTATGTATTTTTGGCAGTGATGCCAACTGGTTCCCTGTTGCACCAAATATACCGAAACTCTGATGTAGATGTTGTGCCAGGCATGGATCCTACCACCCCCACCACCTTCAATAAATCAGCTGTTTCTATTTAACTTTTTTATTATCGTTATTACTAACTGTTTATATTTATTGTGAATTTGTTTTTTTTTTTAAATACTTTTAAATTAAAATAAATATAAATTTTTTATGTGAAATTTTATTATGATGTGCAGAGTTTGATTTTACAATTTCTATTTTTTATTGTTTTTTGTTTTATAACTATATTTATATTAACATTATTTTGTATTACTTTTATATTTCTTATTTCTATTGAATCTTTCAAAAGGCATTCATTTTGCAAGAGCATGAGAATGAGTGGTGCACATTTTTCAAGAAAGATATTTATGTATCGATCTCATTGAATTGTGTTGTTTGAGATCGATTTCAAATTGTAAATTTTACATTACTTTCAGAGATTTTGTATTAATTGGATCGATTTTTTTTTTTTTAAATTGTCAAAATATGATGATTGTTTTTAATCAGATCCGAGGCCTCTTAGTAAAGTAAAGTAATCGCCTATTTTTTTTCAGGCGGGGCTTAACGTCCAACTACCTAAATTAGGTGTCGTGGACGGAGGCGACTAGCAAACATACTTTACTCTAAATTTCTCATATTAACCATTAAATAAAATACAAGACCTAAGACCGGGGAATCGAACACAGTACCACAATACCTCTTAGCTTCGCAGGTCTCGGATCCGGGGCTCTTAAGACTTTTTAACGCTCCGGATTTATCTCAAGTTAGCGGCTTCAATACCTCACATGACTTCCTGTAGTTTCATGCTGCTTACTCAAACAATCTCTACCAATTTCAAACATTTTGAACGAAAATTAGGTTTGTAAAAACTGTTCATTATACTGAAATGTTACTCCTTGCTAAAAAAAAAAAAAAACCGGTCACAGCGTCATCATGAATCACAATAAAAGGATGCTCTGTTGCAGTTGCTGTAATTCCACTGCCGGAAATACCAAATCACTACCGGATTTGTCCCCCCTTTTTTTTTTTTTTTTTAAAGAAGTTTTCGAAAGTAGCGTCTTCGGTTGTTAAAAAAATGTTTTAAACTTGAGTTTTAAGTCCCGCTGTGATAATCCTATCTTTAGGATACTTAACTCAGTTTCCTGGAATGACGTACTTCTGAGTTTGAGATGTAATTTTTTTTTGTAATTTCCGTTTCCCCAGGAAAATAGAGGTTGCTGCCTCATAATGTACACAGTCTAATCCAAAAGATCGTAATTAGGCTAACCTACTCGATTTATTTTTCATTCAAAACTCGATTTGCCCTGTGCCAGGAACCCCACTTTATATCTACTACAGAAATTTGATTCGATAGCAATACTTCCGCTTCAATTTGTGTACAGAAAAGTTAAAAAAAAAAAAAGGAGAAGCTAATGGCTGTTTGTTTTTCCGGACGAGGAAATCTGGGAATAGCAAAATAAGCACTGGATAAATTTGTCCATTTTATAAAGCCTTGGAAAATCTAATTTCCCAACAGATATCAACAACATTTACTGGGTGGTGGAAGGAGAGAGCCGTTTCACTTAATTTCCTTTACAAATTTCATTGATCTGACAGGGGTGGGGACAGTGGAGGCTGTAGCTTCCGTTTCATATAACACATATATATGTATTGTACATAGTGGAGAGCAAGGATATCTGGTAGGTACAAGCAGGACCGCTCCTTTTACAGGATAAAGGGGTGGCCGAGTGCGTAGAGGAGAGGATGTGAACTTCAAAATGGTTATTTCAAAGTTAGAAAGCGATATGCGACTCTGGTGTGAGGAGATCTGTGGAATTATCCCCAGTCCTTCGGCAGCAGAACGTGTGTGAATTGGGGTACGATTTCCTCTCCCTCGTACAGACTTGTGGATGTGTTCCTCCAGCCAAGAGATTGGGCATCAGTGGTGGTAATATCTATGCAAATAATCCTGAACTATACACTAAACACTATCTCACACGCGAGATTTGTCCCGTCTCTCTCCCGGAGATTTGCCTGTTTTCACTGGCAATCCCTGAGACTTCTCGAAACTAAGGGACCTTTATAATCGGATTGCTTTTTAAGAAGGATTTCTGTCTATTTTATTATCTAGTTATCTATCGCTCGGTAAATCGGTAGTACTCGACAAAATTAAAAGCGGAAGAAATACGTCTAAATCTTTCTCTGCCGGATGTCGTATAATTTCATTACATAATGACGTTGTGAAAAGAGAAAAGCTGAGTCAGTTTAGAAGCCAGATAGCAGCTCCTAAATCTGCCGCAAAAAAAAAAAAATTCAGAGTGTCTGGATCTTCCATGATTCCAGGTAAATTAACTGGAGTATACGTCACTCACACGACTTCCTCATCTCGGTTCGAGCTGATATATTTTCTTTAAACTCGGAGTGTTTAAGGTACGAGGTGTAGCTATTAAATAACGCGACTGATGCTGCTACAGAATAACTATGCATGCGCCAAATCCTAACGACCTCCAACTGTGCAGCGTAAAGCCTTCTCTTTCGATTGCCGGCGTCTCACATGTTTGTAGAGAAATCTGTGTCTGACCGGGAATCGTCGTTTGTGTAAGAGTTGTTAGTTTCGTTTTGCCGAAAACATGATACTACACATGTAGTAGAGCAACGAATTGTCGTGAAATTTCACATCAAAACTTGGGTAAAACCGCTACTGAAACTTATCTTTTATTAAAAGAAGTTTATGGCGATGAATGTTTATCACAGTGCGCAAGTTTTTTGAGTGGTTCAAGCGTTTCCAAGATGGCCGAGAAGACGTCGGAGATCGGGTCGCCCTTTCACGTCCAAAACGGATTAAAATATTGATTATAATTAAGCAACAATACTACAGTGAGGAACTTGCTTAACTCCGTGAAAGAGGTAAGGAAAAAACGATTCGATCTGTAGAAGAACAAGTCACGGAGTTCTCCATCAAGACAACGCGCCGGCTGAGACACTGCATTGTCTGTCAAGACGTTTCTAGCCAAGTACAACACCCCAGTTTTAGGCCATCCGCCTTATTCGCCTGACCTGGCCGCCCCATGTGACTTTTATCTGTTCCCCCAAAGTCAAATCTGCATTAAAAGGAACACGATTTTTCGGTCCGTAGAAGTTGTGAAAGAAAAAGCGGCACGCGTCATGCAGAGGAGCTCACAGAAAAAGACTTCCAGCACTGTTTCGAACAATGGTAAATTCGCATAGAGCGTTGTAGGGATAGGGGAGGGGGTGTACATTGAAGGTGATAATAACTAAATATGTATAAATTTAAAATGAAATGTTTTACAGCAATAGTCTCGTTATTTAATAGCCACACCTCGTACTGTTTAGTTCAAATACTATTGGGTGCAGCTGTGGGCAGAGACTCGAAACATTCTAATGCTCAGTACATGCAGCCCCTCACCTTAACTCAGTGATCACCCACTCGAGCGAAGCTGTGAATAATCGTAAGATACCTTTATCCTATAATTTGGTTTACCTGGAAACCTAAACAAAGCTATCATTCCAGGGCGACCGGTCGACACACGCTAAATCTGGGTATTAAATAAACTAATTAATTTAAAATAAATACTCGCCCAGGACTTCTTTAAATGGAAGTCAAACAGATCGGAATTAATTAGTTTAGCTGAGATAACATGATAATAAGTTTAGAGCCGGCGGAGCCCACACTGTTAGGAAACTAACCTGCTACTCTGTACACTTCGTCTTAATTCCGCTGGTGAGTGGGAAAAGTACTTCGATCGTGTTCAACTTCCGAATGGAATATTGATCGAAAATATCCTCTAAGCACAATTTAAGCAATTGAACTTTCTAAAGACTTGGAATTTTTACTTAAAAAAACAAAACATAATCGCATTTCCGGTTGACTGATATTCATTTAACCACTCAGAATTTTGGTATTAGATATTTCATACTTGTACATCTTTATTTATTCAAAAATTTATCAGTAATACAAATGGAGATATTGCAGTTCAAAATTTATATTTCTCTGCTACACTAATAATCATGGTAAACTTGTAAATATTATTGTCTATTTTTTTTAGTACAAAATGCTTGATATTCGATTAAGATAATTATTTCAATTGCATCTTTTGATTGATTGATTTGAAATTGACTAAGGCTGCTCCGCAAACGGGAGCAGCAACCGCCAAATAGACCAGAATGGAGGGCTAAGGAGATGTCAGCCAGTGTTGTTATTCTATCTTGTTTCACTAAACACTAACTGGAAGAAACACTTGAGAATAAAAGAAAAATCTATGAATCAGCAACTGGATTTGAACCCAGGACCTCCCGCTTGAGAGTCTAGTACGCTAATAACTGAGCTATTCCGTTCCCCTGTATTTAGCGTTTATTATTATGATTCATACAACTACAGTACACTTACCAGTACACTTTTTCACTCTAGACACTTTATTTTAGATCGCTAGGCCAAAAGTTGCCTCAATTGTCGAGAGGGATTTTCTGAGGAAAGATGGATGATTGCGATGATATGCGAAAAGAGAGTGGAATTTGCGATTATGACGTGTTCGATTAGGTGATTAATGAAGTGAATCTGTAGAACGGAATGGATTATCATGTTGGTTTTATATAAAAAATATCGGAGGTGGTGGACGTTGGAATGCTTGGATGAACCCCAATAACTTGGAGTCCGTAAGTCCAAATTGGTTTCATGAGTAGGCTGGTAGAGCTTTCTCCAGCATTCGGTTGGGTGGGTAATCACTTAGTTATGCCTTCTATATATGTAGGTCTGTGTAGAGTCCCAAACACTTCATTGCATATCGCGAGGTAGTAATGCCCCGTTCAATAGAACTGGAGAACAGATGATGGCACAGTCTCAAAGACTTTTCCAGTAAGAAAAAGATCGTGTGTCAGTTTTTTGCTTCAGACACCCCTTCCCGGTTTTTTTTTTTTTTCAATTTTAAGGCGCGCCTACAGTGTTTTACGTTATAACAACACTATCCAATGCTAACTGTAAGAAACACTAGTGAATAAAAAAATCTTAGAATCAGCAACTTAATTTGAACCCGCGACCATCTGCATGAGAGTCAAGTACGCTAATAACTGAGCAATTCCATTCCCTTGTATTTAGCGTTTATTTATGATTCATATATTACTAAAAATAAATTCTGTAGCGATCAATAAGAATGTACGCTTTGAAATTCGGAGTTTCTGCCACAGCTGTGATTGGCTGGATGGGATTAACTATCCCAGAAATTTAAGTTCATTCAATTTTGGTAAACATTTATGTCGAAACTTTTCATTTTAGTTAGCCAAATGTAACTTTATGTGGTTAGACAGCGGAACTAGTGTGTGGTGGCGCCCAGGCAAAGGAAGTTCTGGGGGAATCCAGTAGTTGTTCCCTACCCTTTCCAGGGTCTATGATCTGGATCGTTTATCTGGCCGCGGAGGAATGTAAATAAAGTTAGAAGGCTAGCTGGTATTTATCGATTCAGAGGAAGGCAGAGTGGAGGAAGAAGAGGGAAGGGGTTGGTTGGTTCACTCACAATTTCATTACATGCCGGGGTGTACAAGTGTGAGTGTTGAGGATGCCTTCAGAACTGGGATCTTCAGACCGCTGAAAGGGGGCTAGTGAATTTAACCCACTTCTCCCAGCTATAATCTCAGTTTAACACTCTATAAATCTAATGTTCAACCGCTCACTTTCTTCTACTTCCTTTCAGAATACTATTTCCGCCTTTTTTTTCTTGACCTTCAAAACGGCAAATTTTACCAACGTTTCAGATTCACCGTATCGCATTTTATCCTCTGTGAAGACGCAAGTTAAGTTACCGTAAGCCGGAAAAGTTGTATCTCGCATAAATCCATAACTTCATGGACAGTCTACCATAATTTAGCGAACAAAAGTTTCTGGATCGGGGAAAAGCAGAAAGACCTTGGTCTTACCAACATTCTGAAGCCGTTATTAGCGATATGGCGCTTTTCTACACCATCTTGTCAAACCTAACCAAATGGCGGTTATCCTCAACATCTTCAGCCAGATTAATCTTTTGTAATAACTTTGACCTCCACTTCCGTATTGGTGTCAGTATCGAAAAATGTTGATAACAATATTGATAAGTAGGGTCACCTTACTTAGGGCCTTGGCTAGATAGATTGTGTAGATAGTGTTAGAAGGGTAGATTTCTTGTTACCTAACATCTCTCTGTTGATCTTCGTTTTGTAAAACCGTAGATCACACAGAAGTGTGTGCTCCTGACAAAACAAGCCTACTCAAGAAAGGAATCTTGCTAGGTAGAGTTCAAAGTCTTAGGAGTTTGTATGCATATTCGCACTTAAGGAGCCATTTAGATTAGATTGTTTTAGACGGGCGGTTCCATCAAAAAAGGGGAAGGAACGCAGGCAATCCAAAATGTTCATTGTTCCCCGTCCACCTCTCATCTCGTGAGAGATACTGGGGTGTGAGGTCCAATAAATCCGGCTAAAGTTTGCCGGATAGCAGTACAATAAACTAATAAAGTAGTAACAGAACACTAGGGAGCATGGCGACTCAATCGCCCCCAGTGCACTGGAATAAACCTAGAAAGTTCTGGTAAAGTTTACCAGATGCTACAATCTCCGGTAGGGAGACATTTGACCTTCCGAAGATGAAAAATCTAGTCTTAGGGCCTTTTAGTAGGACTTGACGATCTCCATATAGACATTCTAATCCAGCCTAGAGCCGGTGGGGTGGTGAAGCTTGAGGGGATAGCGCTTCTCCTCCTGAGCGTAGAAATACCCTTACCCAATCCCTTCCAGACACCAAAAAAAAAAGGAGTGCAATGTTTTTGCCTGGAAGAACCTCCACAAACTGTTCCTGGTCAGAAGGACTTGATGCACATATTTCCTCAGAACACAAAGGCCCATCTGGAGAATTCTACAGTCATCTCTTATAGCCCCGCCCAGTTTGCTGGACTTACTCATGCTGGAACTTCCTCCCTATGATGCGTTAATACGGGAATTAGCTGCCTTGAAAAAGCTGGCATCCCTCTTCACCAGTTTAGACCAAAATGCAGCCTCATTCCTCGGGACACATCTTCTTTTCTTTCCAACCTCAAATTTCTTCCACCTTTGTCTTCGCGCCTAAAATTCTTTTTAGTCTTAGAAATTCAGGAAACCAAAGATTTGTTTTCGAATATATTTCCATGCACAAAACTTCTGTAAAACAGATTAATTAATTGTTTTTAATCATTGTAAATAATAACAAAAACAAAAATTTTAAAAACAACCTAAATTTTGGAATGATTTTTTTTCCAGGTTTTAGCGATCCCTATTGCATGCTGGGCATCCAACCGGGAGCGATGGCCTCGCCTCCACCACCGTCGCCGTGTCCAACTCCTCGGGCGACCGCCTCGAGAGCACTGTCCGAAGGTGGTCTAGATACTGGTGAGCCTAAAGGTGAACACGGACACCATGATAAACTTAGGAAACATCACAGGTTTGTGATCTACTTCCATTGTTTTCCCTATTATTCTACCTGTTTCCGGTGAGCAGGATAAATTTAGGTAATGGTGTGACCACGTGATGATCAGGTTATTAAGGTTATTAAAGTCTGGTATTATCCTCTCGATACAAGTTACAATGGTGTCGCGAGGTACCATTTTAAATTAATTAAATAAACCCATATAATTATTAACATTGTTTACCTTGTTAGTTGTAAGTAGAATAGAATATATACAATTCATAGTAGAATATAATATATTATATAGTAGAATATAATATAAAATGAACTTTGTATGAGGTCTTTCGAGTGGTTAATCTGCCACTGCTATGGGAAATTAATTTTTAAATCTGAGCTATCATTTCCGGTGAGAATATCCGCTCTAACTAGCAGCGCTACCTATCAGTATTTCATAAAAGTTTTATGTATAAAATTGCTTGTAAAATGGAGTCATAGAAATGCTTTGTTTAAAAAAAAAATCTGAGTAATTTGAAAGTTGAATTCTTTGTAGACGTTTTGGAGATACATGGAGAAGATGTGTTTGATGATAGGTGAAGAATGCTGTACTGATCGTGACCGGGGGGGTAGGGACTAGGGATATGGCCAACAAAAGGGGGTTCGCTGAGCCGATGTGTAGCCCCGAGGTAGGAATGTGCGGTTGCAAGGGACGCGCGCGTGCCGTCTATACAAACCTGGAATTTAATAATGTTGTTCTGGGGGGCTAGAGCTAGCTGACTCTCTTCCTGCGTGGGGGGGGGATGCCGTCGCCCCAGAATATATGTTTCCCCCCAGCCCTTTAAATATGAACAGGCTTGTTGGCACAAATATCACAACATTGATGCTCTCTCCACTGCGTTGCTTTCAACCCTTGGGCCTTGTGTATTCAATTTGGTGGTTGGTTGGTGGCTGTTGGCGAAGAAGTCGCTTTAGACGCCCCCATATTTGCCAACACATTAGCTATTCCCCCTCTCCCGCCGAGTCTCATGACGCAAATCAGCCATGTAGTTTTATTGCTTTTCTCGTTCCCCTCGTATGAGGGAGTATTGCAATCGTAATAGATTCATGTTCTCACCAAGTATTTAGAAGATCCTTAGAATACGCAAGAGTACGTCTTGTGTCTGTCCAGTCAGGAAGTGTGTTTCCGGTGTAACTCAAAAGCGAGGGCCGTTGTCACTAGGCTTATGAAAGGACAAGCTCCTATTACCGTTAGGCATGGAGGAGCGTATCAAGAGTTATACGAGGAGCTAGAGGCCGATCCTATTCTGGGTCTGTTTTCGGATTTTATGATTCCCAAATATAACTTCAACAAGCCTTTCAAAGTCTGTATTTGAGACCGGGAGGCTTGGAGACGTGGAACCCCCAGTTGTAGGAGACTCGATGTGGTACACGGATGGCTCCCCAAGATGGAGGAGGGCGTAGGAGCGGTAGTGTACGGGGCGAAGCCGAAATGTAGCTTTTCGGTTAGCCTAGGAAAATTAGGCTACAGTTTTTCAGGCTGAGCTAGCTGCAATTAGGTCCTGTGCTACCGAGATTAAGGGGCGAGGAATTATTAATTCTAAGGTCGTAATTTTCTCGGATAGGCTGCTCTACGAGCTATTAGTTCCTACCAGTTCCAACTCAAGGCTGGTTTGAGACTGTCTGGGTGCCCTGAAGGAAATTAGTGACCAAAATAAGGTCTTTCTGGTTTTGGGTACCTGGTCATTCAGGATATATGAGAAACGAAGTGGCAGATTTATTGGCCCGGGAAGGCTCTGCGGGACACTTCGTTGGCCCGGAGCCCTGTTTTGAAGTTTCGAAGTGTGTTAAGACTGCGGCCATAATTTTGTGACAGAGACAGGCGAAGAAGTTCGCCGAGGCTGACTGCAGAATTAATCCGTCAAGGCCGCGTGGGGCTATAAGGATAATTGTAGGCTTATTAACTGGCCACTGCAGGCTCAGAAAACACATGCATCGCATGGGCCTGGCAGATGACAGCCTTTGTAGGTTCTGCCAGGAAGAAGAGGAAACTGCACTGCACGTGTTGTGTCAGTGTGAGGGGCTTGTATGGCTAAGGATGTTACTTCTCGGGGAGGAAAAAACCAAGGCCTGTGAGCTTTACCCAGAAGTCACTCTCCAGAATTAAGAGTCTGATTAAACGGACGGGTCTGGTGGGTGAGCTCTAAAGTTGGGGAGCCACAATAGATCCAAGGGGCCGCCCTAATTTAATTTATTCTATTCTAATTCAAAAGCGGAAAATCATTTCTCTTCCCTCTTTTTTTGATGAACAAGTTTATCAATGAAATAAATTTAATTGAAAACAAACAATGCATGAATGTAAACAAATCATGCAATGAGTAATGCTTAAAAATTACTCCTGTTCTGTTCTGAAGGTAATTTAATTACGTAATTACTGGATTACGGGTGTTTTCTGTACGGTCAGGCCTGCAAGTATGTTATGCGACCCCTTCACGTACTACAAAATAAATGTATCAGATTGTGTCTCGGATTCTTGAACAGCACACCTGTGGACGTAATGTACGCAGAGGCTGGCGAATTACCGCTCGCTTATAGAATAGAAGTACTGTCCGATCGATATGTCTTAAAAAAATTAGCCACGAACCGGATAATTTATAATAAAATAAGCCAATTAAATACCGAAGTCCTCACTCACAAATATTGGACAAAAAAGAAAGGCCCCATTTACACAGAAAGTTTTATTAGAATCTCTACCTTTAGAGATAAGGTATATTCTAATAATAAGTTAGATGTGTACAACTTAAAATACGAACATTTATTGAGCGAATTAAGTGTTAACACTTCCTTCGACTTGATAAAGGTACCGGAAAAGATGAGAACCGCGGCCTTCGAAGATTACATTTCTTCCCATTATCCGGGCTCATATCGTTTATTTACAGATGGGTCCAAAATCAATAATAAAGTCGGAAGTGCTGTGTATGATCCGGTTCGGAACTATTTTACGATAATTAAATTAGAAGATGAGGCGTCCATCTATACAGCGAAGCTAATTGCTATTTTAACGGCTTTAAAATATATTTATTCGTTGTCGGAGAAAAAATATACCATTATTAGTGACAGCCAGAGTGCGTTGTGTAAATTATCACATATACACAACCAGTCTGCAGGAATGAATCACATTATCGCAGAGATTGTAGAAACTATTGCCATCTTTAAAGAGAAGGGAGTCTGCATTAATTTTTTGTGGGTAAGAGGTCATTGTGGTATAAAAGAGAATGAAATTGTTGATACACTTGCAAAGGAAGCCACCAATAGTGGGGAAATGGCTAATTATAAATTACCACACACCGATATCAAGGGTATAATTGCAAAAGCAGCACTACAAAAATGGCAGACAGATTACAATAATGGTGATAAAGGTAGATTCTATAAAACTATGGCAGATCAGTTACCGAGACAACCATGGTTTAAGGGAACTGTCACTAATAAATGGGTTGTTACGACAATAAGCAGGCTGAGAGCGAACCACGCGGTGTGCGGATCGTATCTACACAGGATCAACAGAAGGTCCTCTCCTCTTTGCGTAGATTGCAATGAGGAGGAAGATTTCAAACATGTAATAATGATATGTCCACGTTATGTGGTAGAAAGGAAACGAATGTTTGACGATATATACAGGTATTTAGATGCACCATTTCGCTACGAAGATATTATATTCTCCACCAACATTTATGTGCTTAAGTCGATAGCAGAGCTAGCAATGAAATATGAATGTATTTAGAAGCTATAGCCGAATCAGAATGAATGGAACAAAATGCTTAGAGAAGGATTACGTGATTTTAATTTTGGTTAAGCGAGAAGGATGGCAGGAGCACAGAGTGCTGCTCCATCCATTAGCAGTAGTTTATGTAAATAGCGGTATATAGTAGAGGGATGAATGTGTGAAGCGAATGTATTTGTAGGTAAGAATGGAGAGTGAGTGATATTCTAGTGATAAGCACCTAGACGATGCTGGCTGTATGGCGGAAGCCAATGCCAAAAAAAAAAAACAAAAAAAAAATTACGTAATCTGGAGTAAAGGAAATTCCTGTAAGCATGCTTTGCCTGTGGGTTTGGCAAGATCTAGGACACGTCTCATTCACTGATATCCTACAACTACGTCTGGTGTCATTAGCAGCCTACCGAAAGTGCCTAATGTCACTTCCCAGTAGGGTGAGCGGAAAAGATATAGGGTACGAGAGTTATGTTTGTGATGGAAGTAAAGAAATCTTCAAGGATATGAGGTCATCTCTTACGTCTGAGGCGGTGGACATCCCCCACCGCTAATACCACAGATATGACTCTAAGTGCTGTGTTGGCGGACAGACAGATTGGCAGTTACTGGTTTGGAAGGTTTGGAACTTATCTCTTAATTTGAACCGTATAGAGGAAGTGGAGGTTATGTTGTTGCAGGTTACGTAACTTCTCAAATAACAGCTACTTTGACGTCAGAGAGGCGAATTTGTTGCCTATCGGCTTACCTTCCGCACAGTTTCTTTTATTGAAAGAGAAAAAATATATATATAAATTTTTAAGGACATCCGCTTTCCTCTTTGTTGGAAGCGTAATTCTCAAGCACGGGCAGCTTTATTAATTCAGTCCTCTCTGACCTAAGAAGTCATCCTGTCCCAGTGATGGGCATCCTGTCGGTTCATGTTTTTTTAAAAATTAGGAAACCATAGGGAACCGGTTATTAAAAATGCATGAATTACTCTGATTTTAGTTTTGAATCATGCGTCATGCCTTGCAGTGTTGCAACTGTAATTAGGGAGCCGTATAAAATTGCAACCGCGCCGTAATCTGCGCGGCAATAGTGTAGACTGCAGAGGTCTTGCAGTTAGTGCGAAAGTTCAACGGATAAAAAAAAAAATGAAATATCCCTAAGTATATTTTGTAAATATAATAGAATACATAAATAATCTTTATGTAAAACTGTAATATATTATGTATCATGTTAACCGAGCAATATTAATGCCTGTATGTCTAAGATAAATAAATAAAAAAAATAAATAAAATTTTGTAAAAATTTTAGGGATATTTCTTTTTTTTGAAGTTTCGCCGTAGTTGGTAGTATTGACTCTATACTACAGCGCACGTTGGCACGTACATGTACAGGTTAGTTTTGTTTTCGACTTATTATTTATCCAGCGCTATTTATTTATTTTTGTTTTCCTTTATTTTAAGAAGATGTAGTAGGTAAGTGATTTTTTGTGTTTTCACTCTTAAAAAAACTAGAGAATACGTTCCTAAATATAGAATAGAATAGATTTTATTTTGCCTGTACATACACTGGGCCAAAAAAGTCTGTGAACACTAACCTAAATTTTATTACTTTTATTATTATCTTATTAGAAACTTCTTTTATTTTCAAATGAAATATACTATTCGATAGACAGAAACCAGAGTTTTTCATTTTATATTCAATCTTTTATTTTTGTTCAGCAGGAATATCACAATTAAATGTTTAACAAAACAACACCCCAAACGAATGCAAAAAAAGTCTGTGAACAGCTGTATAAATATGTAAAAACATTAAGATAACAAACAGAAAAACGATTGAATAAAGTTTCAAAGTTCTCTATTGTATTGTAGAAACCACTACAGTCAGTTTTGTGAATAAATAATCTAATTAGTACATATTTAACCACTAATATGGAAGTTCCCAGACCAATTCGAGAACTTATTGTGACGTTGCGAAATGAAAGAAAAAGTATTCGAGAAATAGGGAAGATAGTTCAAAAAAACCCTTCAACGGTGCATAATATAATTAAAAAGTACGGAAATGTGATTAGTAGGCCACGCAGTGGACGGCCACCAAAACTTAATTCCTTTCATAAACGGCAAATTCTGAAGTCTGTTCGGGAAGAACCCAGGACAAGCGCTCAAAAAATCAGTCAAGAATTATCAAGTGGTTATGTGTAAGCGTAACACCACAGACAATTAGAAATAAATTACATGAATACGATTATTGCGGTCGAGTCCCGAGGAAAAAACCTTTAATCAATAAAATAAATAGTAACCGCCGATTGGATTTCGCGAAAGAATATGTTTCTAAGCTTTCTAGTTTCTGGGAAACCGTAATCTTTTCAGATGAGTCGAAATTCAATGTATGTGGGTCTGATTGACGACAAAAAGTGTGGCGAAAAAGAAATGAAGCTATGAAAATGAAAAATATGAAGCCTACTTTTAAGCATGGGGGAGGCAACATTCTGGTGTGGGGTGCATGAGTGCTAAAGGAGTGGGCAAGTTAGATCTAATTAATGGTATGATGGACCAATATGTGTATGTGGATATATTAAGACGCAATTTAAAAGAAAATTCAAAAAAATTAGGGTTGGAGGGAACGTTTGTCTTCCAACAAGACAATGACCCGAAACATACCGCACTAAAAACTCGGGAATGGCTTTTAAATAATACACTCTGGCGCCTAAACACCCCTCCACAATTGCCAGACCTTAACCCAATAGAACATTTGTGGGATGAAATCAGCCGCGAAATAAATAAACGAGGAATAAGAAACCGTGAACAACTAAAAAACGCTATTTTAGAAGAGTGGGATAAAATTCCAACATTGACGACCACAAAATTATTAGGATCGATGAAAGCTCGTTTGTTGGAAGTGATTAGGAACATAGGAGGTCCTACAAGTTTTTAAAATTTATAATTCACGTACAATGTGTAACAATGATTTATTTCTGCGAAGTGTTCACAGACTTTTTTTGCATTCGTTTGGGGTGTTGTTTTGTTAAACATTTAATTGTGATATTCCTGCTGAACAAAAATAAAAGATTGAATATAAAATGAAAAACTCTGGTTTCTCTCTATCGAGTATATTTCATTTGAAAATAAAAGAAGTTTCTAATAAGATAATAATAAAAGTAATAAAATTTAGGTTAGTGTTCACAGACTTTTTTGGCCCAGTGTATGTTTTACATATTTTATATCACTTGACTTTATGGGGAAACCGTTTTCTAAAAATTTAGAATATCATCACTGCATCTTCTACACTTCTTTAACTAAAGTTATTCACTGTAACTCAAAAACGTAACTTAAGTTTTTCGTCAATATAGTTTCTACCGGAAGTAATACGTAACTGAACTTTTTGATTTTATTTTTAGATTTGCTCAAAAAAATAACAGTCCCAGTGATTTTCATTTAACTTGGCGTTCCTCACGCTCAATTAAACATATAAAAGTCTATTTATTTCTCCCCAAAATAACATTTACCGAAGAAAATCCAACCAAGGTTACTATCAAGTACCCAAAAATTCAGTGTGGGTATGTAGCTTCCATCTTTCTAAAGTGCGGTTATAGTGTTTTCAGGTTATTGTTTCAAAAATTGCATTCATCTAAACAGCTGTTTGCAAGAGAATGAACGTTCTAAGAATAAATAGAGGAATATCGTTTACTTCAAGTTATTGCTGTCGTTCCAGATATTAGATTCGTTTGGTGCGATTTCATGAAGAACATGTCGTGTGAATAGGTTTTGAAGTAGTACTGGCTATCTATGTAGTAAATGATAATTAGTGCACGTAATGGACCCTAAGTCCTCCATTTCCACCTCAGTACACGAGTTAAAACAAGTTTATCGTAAAAGTGAGGCCAGTTGAATGACCTGCACTTGTGAGTCACACAACAAAAGGCCGAGATGTTTTTGCAAGGATGCTAGTGAATGGACCATGTTCTCTAGGGAAAGTTTAAGTGGTTTTATGTGCATTGTTTCCCCCCGAGAAGCTGGAGCCTGGAGTGGGCTCTGTCAGCATATCCAGCCCCCCTACGGCGTCCTCATAGCAACACTTGCTGGTGGACTTACCAACTTCTTAACCCGGAGGGTGCCACTTCTTAACTCACCAGGGGAGGTTGTCATCATATTCCCCTCTAACGACGTTATTGACTCAGCTCTATGTTTTTTCCATTATTTCTACTACTTCTTTTTCGAATATTATACCAAGCCAAAATACTGCTGACTGTGGCCTTTCTTGACAGGGTCTTATAGAATTTCTGGAGATACAACAAATACTTTAATCAGACCCGTCTTTCTATTATAAAAACACCACCAGAAAAACTGTTATTTAAAAAAGTCTTACGAGTTTGTAGCTGATTTTTGTTTCTTTAATTACATTTAGAAGACTTCATCGTTAATTATAATTATTGTCCAGCAATAATGGTCTCATTTATCGCATTAACCAAAAGCCTGGTCATTATCCATATCTACCGAGTTAAGTGTATGAATGTCAAAGTGACGACATGTCAATCTTTCTTCGGTCCCTGATGAAACGGAAGGGCCTCTCCTATCGTCTTGGAGAATGAATGCAAAGAGGATCTTACTTTCTTACAGCTGTAAGTAACTGCTTACCTCTTTTCCCTTACAACTCCCACGACTTGTATTAAAAACGATTCTTCCTGATTTAGGGAAATTCAAAAAACAATCATTTCCGGGTGACTTTTTGGGAAGAGAGGAAATTGAAACTATACCAAAACATCTGGCTGCAAATGTTACTCGGTCTAGAACATTATTGTGAAACTGGACATTTTAGATGGAAGCTAAGACAAAGAGGACCCTGGCCCAATAGATAATGGCAGCTCCCTTCGCTACTCGGAGGTGGTGTACTCCATCACTGTCAATGTCGTTGTTCGATTGTCTTGCTACGACCATTAGTTTTTTGGCTGTCCACTGGAAATCGTAACCATCAACAACCAATCTTATTCTACTATGTCTTTACTTCTCTTACTCCTAATCATATGATCGTAATCGTAAAAGTTTTTGAGGTCCCAGAAGTTCGAAAAAATAGTTTTCCCCGAATTTGTGTGAAAAAAAAAACAAACAAAACATGAAAATCACGGGAATATTCAAATTGTTATTTATTTGAGGAGGACAAGAGATGTAATTTCTGAATTCATTCCTTTTTTTAATATAGTTTCCGTCTGAGCTTCAAGCGGAAGGAACGGCGCGACCACAGGGACAGCATCAGCTCGGCGGTTCCGGCCAAGTTCATCCGAGCTACGTCTGTCCGTCCGCAGACTCTCAATCCTCGCTGGAACGAGAAGTTTAGATTGTAAGTTTTATTTTATTTATTTATTTTATTGCCCTAATATGTAGTCAATAATACTAATCACTCAATGTAAAATCAGATTTGTGAAAAACAGGTTCTTTTAAAATATTTTCCGTTACCATAATACCGGAATTGGCCACAGTACCTAATAGTATTTTCGATATTTACTAAAAAAAATAAAAGAGATGGGAATTTAAACATTTCCTTACTGCTCCAAAGAATCTGTTGCAATTGTACAGGTTATCTTTGTTTTTGCCAGAAATACCGTGAGATTGATAAAATGGTTTTCAAAAATTATTACATTTTTCATTCTGTTTAAAAGTAAATTTGTATCAAATAACTAAACGAAAGATCGTTAAAATTATTTTAATATTTGTTTTAGATTACACTTTAAAACACAAATAATTTGTACTGATTTATACGAATCAGCTAACAGGAATCGATTAGTGAATCGATTTTTTAGAACATTGAGTTTATATCGATAATGGTCGCTTACGATTATCATTAATTTGGAATATTATTTTGTTTCACGACAAGTGGTGTAGTATAATTTTTAATTTAAATATTTACTCAGAAAATTCGGGCACTTCCAGACGAAGGTTATGTTCGGGTATCTCTTTAAAATACCATTTCAGTGTACTTATATTGTATTTACTGAACAGGTAAATTATGTAAATTGAGGATGTCGTGCGAGTAGTTACTCCATATTTTTTTTTTTACTTTCTTTAAAGTAGTGTTACAATTGTGCCTTTAAATATTCCCTCTATTTGTATTTTATTTTCCCTAATTTGTAAACAATAATTTTGTAACCTACCTTGTTTCAGCGACATAGACGACGTATCTGCAGATATTCTTCACTTAGACATTTGGTAAGTTGTAATATTACAGTATTCATGTATTATTTTCTTGCAAGATACACTTCTTTCATTATTTATCAGATAAGAATATATTAATAGTATATACGAAATGTTTTACGTCTTGTTTTTAATGCTTGCTTCATCTTGCATTGGCCCAACGCTATTATAGCCATCTAATTAGCAGAATTTCCTGTCTAGTATTGCCTTCTGACCCTTTTCCTTTCCTTTCCTTTGAACTACCACAAAGAACCTTCGCAGTGCCAAAAGAGGAATTTAATTATTGACACAAAGACTGGGCGATTCATAATAATGGATTATACTTTGAAAAATAAACTATAAAGTTTATTTTTGAATTCTATTCATGTGGAACAGCAACAGACGCAATTAAATTAGATAACGAGTAGCAATAGAGAAAAACTTAAGATATTTGAAGTGGGTTTGAAAATGGTCATCGATTTCTCTTTAATATTAGTGTGAGTACCATCGATGTTTTATTTTTCTACGATGAACTGAACAAGTGCATTGACCTAAAAGAGGACTATACAGAAAAATAAACACATTTATTGAACTGTTAATCCTTCAAAGCCATAATTTGAGTGACCACTACTTCTCCAGAACCGTGTGAAGAATGTAAATGGTCTGACTTTAGGAACAGAAGCTTTCCATGGTTATGGGGCCGTTGAGAATAGGAGAGGACGACTTGATGACGAGTGGTGTGCGGCCACAAGACAAGAGCTCTGTCAGCAAACAGTCTTATCAAAGCCTAGTACTTCCGGTACAAACCTCTCTGTCTTACTTATCTCGCCACCACTTCCTCTTTTTGCCAGTGTTGGTGTCCAGATTACCTTCCTTATGCAGCCGCTATCACCTACTGGCAGTGATTTACAAGATTTGTGTGTGAGAGTCAGAGATTGCAATGGGCACTGCAGTAAGAAAAATTAAAAAAAAAAAAAAATTCAATCCATGATTCCAGGGACCACGATGATGAGTCGTCTGTGTTCGACGCAGTGTCCAAACTGAACGAAGTGAGAGGTGTCAAAGGACTCGGCAGGTTCTTTAAGCAGATTGCCCAGAGTGCTCGCAGCGGCTCCCAAGATGACTTCCTGGGATGTGTCAACATTCCACTGCAGGTATCTTGTTATTTCCTCCTTTTTGCAACACTTAATAACCATGTACATGTTACGGTCTAAGCAGGAAGTAGAAATTACGCCTGAAATAAAATGAAATCCTTTATTTAACTGACTTTCAACCACAAAATATTCAAAATGTCTCAACACTAGCCTTAAATTCTGCTCGGTCAGTCAGCCATCGTATCTCACAGAATATAAGGAAATTGTCAGCCTTCCAAAACTGAAATCTTTTTTAGGATGTCAATGCTAAGCTATCGACCTAAGGATTTAAGTCATGTTCAGGACTGAGGAACATGCACTCGTATTACAGAACTAGATTGCAATTTACATTTATTTTAGTGATTATAAAAATCGTTATTTATTTATTTTTTTAATGATTTAAGGCGCATCAACATCTGAGGTTATTGGCGCCCGGAGCTTTTTTCATTGCATTTTCGGCCTCCACAGTTTTTCTCTCGCTTATCCACAAAAGAAAAATAGTTACCCACAATTATTTACTGTTTGTACTTATGAACAGAAATATGTTCAATGTTATGCGTGTTCGCCTTATAGTTGATGACTGTCAAGATACTGGAGAGTTCGGGTTTTAAAATGTTCTTGTTGGTGCCACAAGACAGACAAATGGCAACACTGATCTTTCTTTCTGATATCTTCCGCTTGTTATAGTTGATTTTTTCCCCCCGCTATATTCCATTTAGATATCTTGCTTGATCAGGACCAGATCTGCAGTTTTAGCATTGTCAACCCTGGAATAACTACCTGGATTCCTACTGCCTTCATTAACGAATTATCACTTTGCGATAATTATTTCTGTTCGCAAAACAGATTGGTACGCGTTAAAGGAAGTTGAAATTTAATTATTTTATAAGTTTGTACAGGAAGTGGGCATCAGAAGTCACGCGCAGCAAACAATTATAAAGTCAACTAACTTTTTAGTAAAAATTCTTTGATTGAAGAAAATTTAATTACTTGAATCGCGATAAGAGAAAGAGCCTTGTTAATGGTTTCAACCCAAATTGAAAAAAAATAATAATAATAATGTATCTAGACCGCAATACTGATTTCCTCTACGTAGACTACGAGAAAATAAAAAGTAATTTGTTTGGAGAGGTTACACCACAAGTTATAAGCTGTATTATTGGCCTTCTGGGCAGGTTACCAGGGCAACCGCTCTTGTGATCACACAAACTTTGTTAATATTGGGCCATGTTTAAGGAGACAGTTAGCTTTACCACTAACTTGAGATTGGTTTGCCAACCTTTGGGCTAGTTATTATTGGCACTAATGAGCTTACTCGTATTATTGGTCCGAATAATAATAATAATAATTATGACAATTTTCTGCCCATGTTGAATAGGAAATCCCATCGACAGGACTGGATTGTTGGTACAAACTGGAGGCCAGGACACAGAGATCCAATATTCAGGGACGAATTCGACTGAAATTGTGGTTATCGACCAGAGAGGATAGAGGGACCTCCGAAGAAGATAACTGGGAGGATATGCGCCAACAAGTGCGACTCACCACTGTATTCGCTAATTATGAAATGTCCAGAATACAGGCGGTGGGTATATACGAGTGTATTATATTCTTAGCATTTCTTATTGTTCATTATTTTTGGTGACTGAATCATAGTTTCAATAGGATGAAAAAAATAACTGCCAGTTTCAGTCATTATAAACTTTATTATGCCGGAGCTTTCGACCTAGGGACTAGGTCACATCTTCAGGACTAATTTACAATATACTGTTTTACATCATTGGAGGGTTGGTGTGTCTTCTGTCTTGTCAGTCCATGAACAGTCTACATTATACATCCATGGTGGCCAGAGTCGATGTATATGACCTTTTGAGAAAGCACATGTATGAAACTTCCCTAAACACTACCATACAAAGTAAATGAGCATTTCCTGGCAGAAAGAAACTCGTCAATCTTGAGCTGGAACTTAACTGAGGACGCTTTCAGGCTCCGGCTATGATCACTGAAATCGTCAAAATTAATCGACATATTTCAGACTCCTGAGGCTAAACAAACAGAACTGGTGGTGGTGCCGTTATAGACCCTCTTAGTCGCGTAAACTTTCTGGACTGATTCTCGTAGAATCGCGAGGTAATTAAGGATAGCATTCCTGTTTGTACAGAGCAACGTCTGGAGTGGCGACCTGTGCCAGGCAGCTTTGACCATTCTACATCAGCACGCTATCCAAGGCGACCTCAGCGAACTGCAGGTCTCCGCCGTCAGGTGGATCGCCTATTCAGCACTGCCCGGCGTGGACCCGCTGATCCTGGCCAGACACCTGTCCAATCTGGAGCACACCTGGCCGCATGAGACGCTCACCAGACAAGAGGTAAGTCTGTTCTTATATCCATTACGTAGATCATGTAAAAAAAAAAAGAAAAAAAGACAGCTGTTACTGCGGCTTTAGAGTGGAGTGATTTTGCTGATTGCCAAGCAGTAACAGTCCCTGTAACCTCGGCCAGACTCTGTGTCAGTCATAGATCAGTAGCTCAGCTGCAAGACACATAAGAATCATTCTCCAATGGATTCCGAGACTCCGTAATATTTACGAGCAAGCGGGGACCCTAATGCCAGCAATTCCGGATTCTATTATCATGCAGCCACTCAGACGGTTCTTGTCAACCATCAGTATTTGTCTGTCACAATACAATAAAATAAACAAATTGTAATTTTATAAAAATTTAAATAAAGACACTTTATTATTTATTATTATTATTATTAGGCGTCACGATAGCCGAGCGGTTAAGAGGCTATACCCGTAAAGCTAAGATGTATTGTTGGTTTAGTCCAGCGTTTCTCAACCTTTTTTTTGGCTCGCGTACCACACTTGGTAGTACATCATGCTAAATTCTACCACTTCGTAAAAATGATTGTATTTCGTGAAATTTCTTATTCCGAGTGTTATTTTATTATTATTATCATCTTTACTTGTATAGAGATACAATTTATCTGTTACAAAGGAGTTCCAAGTTCATGTTCACTTTATAAACTTAGTAAAGTGTAAGATCTTAGTTTTAAAACTTTTTTTAAATAATTAAAAATTGCGCACATATTTTTCTCTTCAAAATTATTAATTAATTTACAAAGTTCTTCCTTAGGATTATTATATTTGTGCCCAAAATCTTCTAAATTAATTTCTTTTAAGCATAGAAAAATTAGGCAATTACTTTACTTTATTATTATTATTTTTTTATTTATTTTTTATGATTTAAGGCGCGTCAACAGCTGAGGTTATTAGCGCCCGGAGCTTTTTCCAGTGCACTGCCGGCCTCCGGACAGTGTTCTCTCGTTACAGACAACACTGTCCATCACCGGACAGTGAGCTGTAAGAAGCTCCTAGGAAGAGAAAATCTAAGGGTCAGCTGCTGGATTCGAACCCGGGACCTCCGCGTGGGAGTCCAGTATGCTAACCTCATAGCTAATCCCTTCCCTTATTTTTTTTTTTTTTTTTTTTTTTTTTTTTTTTTTGGCGCATCAACAGCTGAGGTTATTGGCGCCCGGAGCTTTTTCCAGTGCACTGCCGGCCTCCGGACAGTGTTCTCTCGTTACAGACAACACTGTCCATCACCGGACAGTGAGCTGTAAGAAGCTCCTAGGAAGAGAAAATCTAAGGGTCAGCTGCTGGATTCGAACCCGGGACCTCCGCGTGGGAGTCCAGTATGCTAACCTCATAGCTAATCCCTTCCCTTATTTTTTTTTTTTTTTTTTTTTTTTTTTTTTTTTTGGCGCATCAACAGCTGAGGTTATTAGCGCCCGGAGCTTTTTCCAGTGCACTGCCGGCCTCCGGACAGTGTTCTCTCGTTACAGACAACACTGTCCATCACCGGACCAGTGAGCTGTAAGAAGCTCCTAGGAAGAGAAAATCTAAGGGTCAGCTGCTGGATTCGAACCCGGGACCTCCGCGTGGGAGTCCAGTATGCTAACCTCATAGCTAATCCCTTCCCTCCCTTCCCTTATTATTATTATTGTTATTGTTATTATTATTATTATCATGCAAACAGCTACGAGCATTTATATTCTAAAAACACATGCTGACCATTTTCTAAAAACTACTTCTTTTTTTTTGTACACTGAGGACTTCAAAGCAGATATTTCCGGAGATTTTACGAAACTGAAAATTTAACACGCTTTCAGTAAATTTCTCCCGAGAGAGAAATTTTTATAAAAAAAGAAGATAAAAAGTCGTGTTAGTTAGTCACATCAGATTTTTTAAAACAAATTTTAATAAAGAATTCATAACATGGAATTTATTTCTATTGAGGGTGTTAAATGAAAAAGGTAACAGAAAGGGATTTTAGCTTGTTTAATTAGTGTCAAAGGTATGTAGAGGGTGGCCCTTATTCGTCGCTCTGGGTCTTGTCGAGTACGGGGAATGTGAGGTATGAGGTTGTCATGGCAACCAGTCCCTAGCGCGTGGGGGGGGCCCCAGAAAAAAGTGTGTAATAACAGGTGGAATGCAGCTAAGAAGAAGTACTAAAATACTCCTCGACGAATTCTTTAAGGGCAATTTAGTGTCATAATCGTCGTTTATTTCCTGTTTGTTAAGCAATTACGGAGCGGTCAATTAGGGCACTTAAACAAGTTCTCTTGTGCACATTCACAAGATATCTCTTAGTGGTAACTTCGTGGTTCTAACTCACAATTCAAAGAAATGAGAATTCTAATTAAACTAATCTAAACTTGATCTCCGAAAAATTGTACGTTCTTTCAATTGGGCTTATGGCAAACTGATAATTTGTATTACTTCCGTCTTTGTTTACAGGAAGGTTACTTGGCCGAATCCTTCAATAACTTCCTGGAATTCGCCCTACAGCTAATTAAGAAGCATCGTATCCTGTTTCCACATCATCACCGATCTTCCATGAACAAGCTGGAGAATCTGTTGAGGTCAGTTTTACTTGATATACTTTATTTTATTTTTTTATTTATTTCGTAGTTGTAAATAAAAAAGTTTTGTATTGAGCTATAAATTTGACTCCTTTTTTTTTTCTTGAATCATTCTAGGTGCCTTGGACTGCTGGCCAACATGAAGGCCTATTGGAAATGTTGTCCGTTCAACAAGGAGATTCGTGGCGAAATCATTACCTGTCTGAAGAAAGGCACACTAGAGTGGTAAAAATACGTTGATCAGATGTAGAAGATAGGTTTGTAGGTTTTTAGAATTGGAACTCAGCAATAGTTCAGTGATTCGACGTGCACCATCCGGTGTAGTGTGGACACTGTGCGAATTAAGCTCGAAACACTTCTATAATAAAGCTTTAAGCCGACTCGTGGCTATTTTACGGTTGCCACTAGCAACTGACATTTATCGCAAGTACTCGCTCATAATGGTAACTTGATCTCTTGTTACCTAACATCTCTCTGTTGATCTCCGTTTTGTAAAAACGGTAGATCACACAGAAGTGTGTGCTCCTGACAAAACAAGCCTACTCAAGACAGGAATCTTCCTAGGTAGAGTTCTCAAAGTCTTAAGAGTTTGTATGCATATTCGCACTTAAGGAGCCATTTAGATTAGATTGTTTTAGACGGGCGGCTCCACCAAAAAAAGGGGAAGGAACGCCGCAGGCAATACAAAATGTCCATTGTTCCCCGCCTCACCCCTAATCTCATAAGAGGTGCAGGGGGCTTTAAAACAACAAATCCGGCTAAAAGTTGCCAGATGCCGATACAATAAACTGATAAAGTAGCAACAGGACACTAGGGAGCATGGCGACTCAATCAGTCACAGTGCACTGGAATAATCCTAGAAAGTTATGGTTAAGATTATCAGATGCCACAATCTCCGGTAGGGAGATCTTAAAATCTAGTCTTAGGGCCTTTTAGTAGGACTTGGCGATCTCCACACAGACACTCTAATCCAGCCTAGAGCCCCGTGGGTGGTGAAGCTTGAGGGGATAGCGCTTCTCCTCCTGAGCGTAGAAGTAACCACCCTTACTCAATCCCTTCCAGACACCAGGAGTGTAATGTTTTTTTTTTCTATTACCTGGAAGAACCTCCACAAACTGTTCCTGGTCTGGCCCACTTGATGCACATATTTCCTGATTACACAAAGGCCCATCTGCAGTAATAGCCGCCCAGTTTGCTGGACTTACTCATGCTGGAACTTCCTCCCCATGTTGCGTTAATACTGGAATTAGCTGCCTGAAAAAGCTGGGGCATCCCACCAATGGATGCCCAAATAGAAAAAAAAAACCATTCCCTGGTTAAGCGTTTCTTCCACCCAACACACTTAACCCTCTATCGCAGAATACAATAAGTGATAGAACTGTACATCACCCAGAAATAGCACTTACAAAGAAAATCTAAGCCATAAATGCCATTAATTTATCAAATTTTCCTGTTAAAAACTGACATTGGTGACCTTGGTTTTTTTCCAGGTATGAAGAAGTGCACCGGAGTATTTCCGCGGCTAGAGGAGATCCTGACTCCAGAATTCAATCTTTAGTCAAACTAATCACCGCACTCATCGTTGATCTACAAAAAGGCATAGACCATTACAATCCCATGTTTGAAAGGTATTTTTTGTAGAAAATGTCGTCCATCAGCTCAGTGAGATTCCAATTATTTTCTTGTAAATTAAAAATGAGAATATCGTGTTTTGAGTTTGAGCGTATTTAAAGTAATAATTAATCAATAATGTTGCAAAGAAGTTGAATTATTTGGCTGAGCCATTCTTATTGCTCAGTTCGTTGTACTTTCTAGAGGTAGCAACGAACACGCCCGGAGTCTCCTGAGTCTTTCTCTCTCTGAACAAGGTTCATTCCCGTACGTCTTAGAGTACGTAAATCCAGTAATCCGTTTCACTTGCATTCTGTTTCAGCACAAATGGTGTACCCTACTTCTGCGCAACTTACAAACAATTAGAGAAACTGGTAAGCTTGAAACATTCTAATTTTCTTTTGGTTTTCCCCCAATTTTCTTGAGCTATAATAGTCTTATTTCTTAAAAAAAAAAAAAATGGCGGATGTTCCTAATTATTTGTTTAACCCTATTTACTTACTTTTCATTTTGTTTATTGTATTTAAGGAAGTTAAAATTTATTTTAATTGAGAATTTTTGTTGAATAGTGTCAGCTGTGCATTTGGTGCGGGTAGCCGCTTGCTGTTAAATTACCCTGAAATAATAAAATAACCTGTTTTGAATCCTTGTTTCAAATCCTGATTAGTTCTCTCTTTCAGTTAAACATTCAATATTCATCAATACACCAGAAGTGTAGTTTTAAAAAAAGGCTTTTTCTGTAATTTACTATGAATTTGCCAAACAGGTTCATTTGAAGCTGATCTAATGGCGTATTTAAGCTTAAATGTCAATTTGGCTTGTAATAGTTTGTAATTAATGGGTTCAGAGGGAATCTATCGCATCCTATAAACATTATTATTAAATTGATCTCTTTTTCTCGTTCTTATTATGCAATTATAAGTTACTATAAAATTCAATTATATTCGTAAATTATGGTAAGAAAAAGTCATGAGAGTGTTCATACGAGATTCTTTTCATGAGAAAGTAAAGTGAAACTGTCGAATATTGGCGAAAACTATTCGAAAACGATCTTAACTTAATAAAAAAATTTCTTGAAAATTGAGAATAATTTTTCTAAAAAATAATTTGTTAGCATTTTTTCTCAATATTCACGTAAGATTAATATTATTTCAAAAAATATTGTTAAAATATAAGGAAATAATAAAAGATTTAAAAAAAATAAATGAAAGGTATTGGAAGCACCATTGTTAATACGCTTATGACCAGCCCATGACTGGTTTCATTAGACAGGGCGTGGTTATACTAGAGGTGGGCATGACCCGCCCACAGTCTCCAACCATACTACACAGCGATTGGCCAATACTTTAAACCTAATAATTTCAATGAAATAATTAATTTAAAAATTTTTTTCCAACATTTCTCCCATAGGTATTTGATAAACTTTCGAATTATGCAAGAAAAAAAAAATTCTTTAAAATACGATAAATAATAATTATTTTTGAATAATATCTCATGTTTTACGCAATTATCGTTAACAGAAACAAAAAAACTTGACAATTTGTATTGTTTAATCGTGAAATAGATGAAAGAGAAATGGGCATATTTGAAGACTTGTAAGCCGCCATTACATTAGCTGTAAGCTAGTTTATACTCCACCCGGTGGAGAACTCTAGTGGCCATTTCTGTAAACATAAATGCAGTTTTTACATTCACATTTAACCATGTTGACGACGCACTAGACTTATGCAGCACTATCTTACATTCACATTTAACCATGTTAACGACTCACTAGACTTATATAGCACTATCTTACATTCACATTTAACCATCATGAGGACTCACTAGACTTATATAGAACTATCTTACATTCACTTAACCATGTTGACGACTCACTAGACTTATATAGCACTATCTTACATTCACATTTAACCATCATGAGGACTCACTAGACTTATATAGCACTATCTTACATTCACATTTAACCATCATGAGGACTCACTAGACTTATATAGAACTACCTTACATTCACTTAACCATGTTGACGACTCACTATACTTATGTAGCACTATCTTACATTCACATTTAACCATCATGGCGACTCACTAGACTTATATAGCACTATCTTACATTCACATTTAACCATGCTGACGACTCACTAGACTTATATAGCACTATCTTACATTCACATTTAACCATCATGAGGACTCACTAGACTTATATAGAACTATCTTACATTCACTTAACCATGTTGACGACTCACTAGACTTATATAGCACTATCTTACATTCACATTTAACCATGTTAACGACTCACTAGACTTATATAGCACTATCTTACATTCACATTTAACCATCATGAGGACTCACTAGACTTATATAGAACTATCTTACATTCACTTAACCATGTTGACGACTCACTAGACTTATATAGCACTATCTTACATTCACATTTAACCATCATGAGGACTCACTAGACTTATATAGCACTATCTTACATTCACATTTAACCATCATGAGGACTCACTAGACTTATATAGAACTACCTTACATTCACTTAACCATGTTGACGACTCACTATACTTATGTAGCACTATCTTACATTCACATTTAACCATCATGGCGACTCACTAGACTTATATAGCACTATCTTACATTCACATTTAACCATGCTGACGACTCACTAGACTTATATAGCACTATCTTACATTCACATTTAACCATCATGAGGACTCACTAGACTTATATAGAACTACCTTACATTCACTTAACCATGTTGACGACTCACTATACTTATGCAGCACTATCTTACATTCACATTTAACCATGTTAACGACTCACTAGACTTATATAGCACTATCTTACATTCACATTTAACCATCATGAGGACTCACTAGACTTATATAGAACTATCTTACATTCACTTAACCATGTTGACGACTCACTAGACTTATATAGCACTATCTTACATTCACATTTAACCATCATGAGGACTCACTAGACTTATATAGCACTATCTTTTCGAATTCAATTTTATAACAATTTTAATGAAAGAAAATGAATGAGTGAATTTACCTACCAAATGCCAGCTGACTAAGTTGAATCTCTTTAATAATTCAAAAAGTTATATTTTCTTGATAACCTACCTTTGTGGTTTCCACTTATAGAAAAAAATATAACCTTACTATTCTGTCATCTTATTTTATCTATTCCCTGCTGTTCTTTTCTATTTCAAATCCTAGTAAAAATTCTCTTCCTTTTTTTATGTGAAATGTTACTTATCTATAGTTTTAAACTAGCCCTTGTCTAGTTTTGGTAGTCCGTCCTCCCAGACCTTCTCTTTTTCAACCTTTCTTCTTTATCTTGCCCTCTCAAGTTGGCCAAGGAGTTGACCAGAAATGTGGACCTAATCGAGGTACTCAAATTGAAAAGCAAACCATTTGTCTGGAATATTTGGCACGAATATTGTTTTTCACAATTTTTCCTTTTAATTTTTTACTTGTTTTGTTATAATATTGTTTTTTTTTTTTTATTTTATTTGAAAATGAATTATGCGCTTTCAATAATTAATTTAAAAGAAAAACATTAATAATAATTTGAATAAATTAGGAAACAACGTCGCGTCCATAAACCTTGGCAAGTGTCTCTGGCTCTGAAGAAATAAATCTATCTGAAAATAATTTTTAAAAAAAGATAAAACTTATTAAAATGTTGCAATTACAATACTTATATAGTATAATTGATGCTTCCCAAGCCTGAGCGTACACCCCATAGAGAAATCGACGCGGCGTTTTTCTTTTACTTAGCTATATTAGAGAGAGCGGAAATGGGCAGAATCAACTTTAATAATTTAGACGTTGTATACTTGCGAGTGCAGTATAATAAGCGTGAATGGAAGGTGGCATCCCTGTATCACAACAATATTGCTGTCCTTCATGTTTTGATATGGAAATGTCCATTTACTTTTTATGAGGCGCCACGGTAGCCGAGCGGTTAAGAGTCGCTCAAATTTTATTTTGACTAAAGTAGTAACACTAAAATGACGGCCGAAGTCAGATTAGCGTTCCTTCAGCTGGACACATAGTTGTATGACGTATGCATTGTTGGTTTAGTGGGTTCGATTGCCGGTCTTTAGACCATGGATTTTATTTTATAATTAATGGAAGAATTTTACAGTAAAGTACTGTTTACTATTCGCCTCCGTCCACGACACCTAATTCAGGTAGTTGGACGTAAAGCCCACCTCAAAAAAATAGGCAATTACTTTTTTTTTATGATAATGCACTTGTTAAAGCGTTTACAAAAAAAAAATGTCGAATGCATCTTCCAGTCGTGTCTTAACTTTTACCGAACTGCAACGCTTGCAACAACGCCTAAGTTATTATTTCAGCGCTTCATAGATGCAGCTTTTTTGCAGCATGTTGTTTCATTTATTATAATTATATTATAGTTATTATTATTATTATTATTATAACTAGTGAGTTACAATAAAATTAATTTTGGGTGTGAGAGTGTGTTAATATTTTTGTTTTTGTTTTTTTAACCTGTTTATTTTTATTTTATTTTTTAAATGAAAAGCTCAAAAAGTGACTTCACTATTTTCCTAAAGCTCATTACATTTTTCCAAACTTTCAATAAATACCTGTTATACTTTTGCTGTTCATATTTTGTGGATTTTTATCTGTTTTCTTAATAAAATTCTTTTTTTTTTGTCTGCTTTGTTTTTTACCTTTATCACCGTTTCATCGTTATACAGTTCGTAATATATTTACATAAATTTGCACTTAAATGTGTATTTTCACATCTCTAAATTATTTATATGTTGTGGTTTGGTTTTTTATGTTCGTATTATTTTTTTTTTAAAAAAAAAAAAGTGACACAGGTCGCAATTTATGCGAGACAGTCCAAAATTTTCTACAATCCAGAATCTATAAATCTCTCACAATTTCTGCACTATACGGAGATGCGGCTTCCGAATAGGGTTATTATTTTTTTGTATTAAAAATTACTTTAACATCACTTATATTGCTGGGTATACTCCGAGATCCGTTCTAAAACACATTATTAAATGTTGAAAATCATTATTTAATAATTTACTGTACATAAATTAGCACAGGTTAACTGTTAACTAACAGGTAAATGATTAAATTTTATTTTGACTAAAGTAGTAACACTAAAATGACGGCCGAAGTCAGATTAGCGTTCCTTCAGCTGGACACATAGTTGTAGTCCGTGATTGTAGCTAGTATGACGTATGTTATTGGTTCTAAATAAAAATAATAATTTCATACCTAAAAATTAAACAGTAAAATTGTGAAAAAATTTGTGCGTATTGTAAATAATACTTATGGAAAATTATATCATCTTTATTTTGGCACAATTTAAAAATGTTAGAAGTGAAACAAAACGTAACAAATATTGTTTATGACAAAACTTGATCTCATTTTATATAGAGCAATATTATAAAAGAACACTTTTTTTAATTTTTTGCAGTAAATACTTCCGTATCAAGGCTGGTACTTTTTTTTCAGTAAAAATTTATTTTAAGAAAATGGATAGTTCGAGGGTAGAGAGAAGATCGAATAGAGTAAAGCGAGAGTAGAGGTATTTTAAAAAGATCGATTAGGTTAGAGGTATTTTTAAAAAATCGATTAGGGGATTAGATTAGTAGAGATACTTTTGGTTTTCCTAAGTGCCATTGGATACACTTAAAATTGGTGGAAATTAAATATGATGTTGCAGCAATTTAAAGTTTAAAGAAAGTCGCTTAACCAAAAAAGTAATTTACTTGAATGACTTTTTAAAATATTCATGGTCTTAAACTTCGAAAAGATTTACCACTTTAATTTCAAAATTCGTATTATTCGATACTGGCTTCTAAGATATTAGGACCTGGGCTCTAGTGAATCTTTATTGAAACCAACCAAAATTTGATAAAAAATCCAAGTTCTTAATTGGATGATTGCTACATGATGAACTGAGTTGATCTCGCGCCCGTACCAGTAATTTCCTGCTAGGGGTGAGTACAAAATGAACGTAAACAGATAAGGTTATGTTTTGAAGAAGAAAGGCCCAACTGTTTTTCTGTTTTATTTTTTTAAATCTCCATTCTTCATATGAATTCACCACTAAAATTTACATGACAGAAGAATTTTAAAACTTTATATTACTACAAAATCTTTTATTGATTTTTGTTTTCTTTTAAATATTTTTAAGGAATGTGTGCTTTTTCTGTGTGGAACCGAGTAGAGATGTGTCCTTGTTTTTTGTTTACATTTGTACTAGGGTTTGAGAAGTGGGCTTTATTATTTTAGTTTTATTTTTTTTTAGTTGGTTTTTACTTTGTGGCCGGCTGGCGAATGGTGTAGATACTAGCGAGTGTACAGGATAGATACGTATTTGACGGTCACTAGATGATGCTGTGTTGAGGAGGGCCGGACTTGTAGCAAGAGAATGTGATGGACCCTTGTTAGCATTGTTATAGCATCAGAGCTTGCTTTTACTGCTAATCTATATTAAACTGATTGAGTCTTGTCCAGGTATCCAACGACTTAGGTCCAGAGATACACACCCTATGCCAGCAGATGACCACTCCAGAACTTGGCGAAGAATCTCCGACACTCCCACCAGGGGCGGAAATGGCTACTTCTATATTTGAATTATATCTCTCTATTCAGGAATTCGCAAGGTATTATTATTTATAAGAAATAAAGAACCAGTACTGTAAATTCTGTATGAGAGTTTAATAATAATAAAAGCGTAATCAAACTATAAATTTCCAGTTTCCGGGAACACCTTCCGGATCAGAAGAGTTTAGCCGTACATCTGTATTACCAATGGTTTGAGCCGGCCGTAGACAAATGGTTAGATCTGGCCAAATTTAAGGTAAAGTTATTATCACTACTATTTAATGTTTTTTTAACTCTTTTTTTCGTTTTATGATTGTGGTTAATTAATTTTGATTTTTCTGTTTTTGTTTTTAAAAAAAGGCCATGAATCGTATAAAGAAAGCTGGCGAGTTGAACCGTTTCTGTTCAGGTGACTACATAGTCAAACATAGCACCTCGGCCGTGGACACCTCGGCTTGTTTCTATCAGATGAAAGAGTTTTGGAAACAGCTGTCTTGGCCCGATTTAGTCGGCTCTTATAACCTTCTTTATAAACTGATCGAGGTAAAAAGAAAATTGCTTTTGTAAGATGCATTGTTTTTTTAGGTAGCCTGTTTTATGAATTTTGGAGTCATCCCCAAGGAGGTGTATTGGCCTAAACATCTACTATATTATTTCCTGGTTTCTCTTCGTTTCTTTTTCAATTACCAACAGGAAGTTTTCTTCGAGAAGATTCTTATTTTGAATTTTCGCAGAAAATATCTCTTTGAGATCAGAAAAAGTAAACTTTATTTTAATAAATGATGTGCAAGTCCATTTTTGGTGAGCCGTAGAACAATTACAGTGGAGAACTTGCTCGTCCTGCTTGCATCCCAAGTCTCCTTCGTACCATCACTTATTCTGATTGATGGCTCATTTTTGGCTTATGTACTTAGGAAGAAGGAGGTTGTATTGAATTCTTTACCCTTAAAGAACTTCTTTCGTAGTTCCCAAAGAGGATACAGATTTTTTGTTCACTTTATTAGTACATTCACAACTGCAACAAACGTTGCATCAAGTAAATTTGATGAAACTGGTTAAGTTCTCATGAATGTCATGTAAGAGCAATCACCTATTGGTGGAACTCTTTCTCAGTGGATATTACACTCACATCAGTAGGTCCCTAGGCCACTTCCTCAAGTGACGAGGAGGACTCGAAGGTGAGGAGAGGAGAGTTGTACAAGAGGATTAGGATGGAGAGCTAGGAGGCTGTGAAATTTGCGGTAGCGAGACTTTCTTAGGTCAGTAGACAAAAGGGATGTGAAGGTCAGTGTGTATGGTAAGGTTAGAAATGGAGCATTCAGGATTTTAGACTGTAGTGTCTGCAGGCGTTTGGAGTTAGAGGGTTTGGTTGAGCCTCCACACTTCTGCTCCGTACGTCCATATCGGTCTTAACAGTGTCTTGTAAATTGCTGACAAACTGATTTGTGATTCAAGCCGAGTTTGGATCTGCGGTCAAGTAGTCTAGTAAGTAGCTTGTAGCGTCTGTTCACGTCTTGTCGTTTCAGTCGAGTATCTGGGTTCCACGTGAGTCTCTTGTCCAATGTACAGTCCTAAGTATCGTACTACGTCAGCTGGAGGAATCGTTTCACCGTTCAGTTGAACTGGTGGACTCGCAGATTTTCGTAATGTAGATACAAAAATAAATTGAAAATAAGAATTGATAATGGATTATATGTTGACGAATAAACTTAAGCTTTATTTCCTGATACTCATTTTAGAACAGGCCAGAACATAAAGACGTGTTGCAAATCAAGTTTGTAAACATCAGACGTACGTGATTTAAGTTCTTAAAACAAACACTTAATGCTACCCATTGCTCGGTGTTGGCTTGCTCAAGAAGCCAGCGTCAAGAATCTTCTTCCTGTATCTATCTATTGATTTCGTTGCTTTAAACAGTATTTTTTTTTAGGTAGACAGTAATTAATTTAGAAAAATTAACCAAATGAGAGACATGTAACACCTTATTTGTGGGCATTGCAGAGTGTCAGCAGCGGTGCCATATACTACAGTCAGGTTACACAGCAGAAGCTACAGGACACTGGATATTACGAGGATACTACAGCGTACAAGACTACAGATGAGGTAGGCACGAAATACTTTCATTAATTTAAGAGCGTTTCATATAGTTTGTCAATCCTGCAACAGATGGTGGCCATAAGAGGCAAAGTATTAGAGAGTTCAAAGACCACGGAAGTATTCAGCTTAATTTTATTTTTATAAAGCGCGACAGCAACTTCAGATATTTGGCCAGGAGCTTTTTTCTTTGCAGTGTTCTCTCGTTTACGGACAGCACTGCGCATCACCGGACACAGCTGAATTCGAACTCTGTATGCTACCTACAAGCTAATTCCTTCCCACTTTTATGTATTGATTTTTTTTTATTTGTAAATAACATATACGTATTTAGAAGCAATATTTAACCGCACCAAATTTCATAGATTTCTGAACATTAACTAGCGAGTTATTACGACAGTAAAATAAAAATTGAGTATAATCTCAGAGAGTGAAATTCTCAGCAGTATATCTCTACGAATATTGAACCTTGTAAAAATTCTAAAAACGGAATCTTTTCCATTGTTATATTTCTAATATTGATATTTCTCTCAATGCTAAAGTTTAGAAACATTCTTAAATTGTGCTAAATTTCCAAAAGAATAAGTCAGTTTGAGTGTGATGTGTGGTGCCTTTACAGTTATCTCCAGATCTTAATTGTAGAATTAGATTTCAGCAAATTTTCTTAGAATTTTGAAAGCTAAGATGAAGATTTTGTGAAACAAAATTTCAAGTATAATGACGTTGAAATTCTTAAATCTCCATAGACTGAATTTCTTCCATTATTGGAATATTTCTTGATATTTCTCTCAATTGTTTTTGCTTGAAAAAGTTATTTAATTGAAAATCTAGTAGAAAGAAGTTGATCATGATTCGTATAGGAAATATGTATCTCAAAAAAAAAAAAAAACGAAACTTGTCAAAAAATGCGAGACACGTTTCCGAAACCTCGACCTCATCTTGAACCGGAAGAGGAGAGATCTTAGAGATATATTTGCTCATTAAAAAAGTGAAATTCATTCCGATTTAGAATAGGATCGAGGATCAAAATCAAAGGACAGATTTCCAAGGTTTTCTTTGCTTCTAAGAATACTCCTGGAAGCGTGATGTTAAACAAGGTTTAACTTGTTCTGAATTTTGGAAAAGAGTAATTGGAAGTAATCGTGCCCGTTGGCAGTGCTTGATGTTGGAAGCCAAGATGATGTATGGAACCGAAGAAGATCTAGAACACGTTGCAGAATCGTAAGGAATGGAAACAAGAAGAATTAAGTTATTTTTATGGAAATTTATTTAAAAAATTTACTAAAAAAAAGATATGGTAGTTCTATGTACAGACTAGAGCCAATCGAAATTACCATGCGTGCTTAGCAACGCCCAAGTGGGCAGCACCCACGGTTCCCCAAGCAGGAGCAACTCCTACAGTTCTAGCGGCAACACCGACAGCTGGAACTCCTACGGCAGCTGGAGCAACAACTCCATGTACAGCTCTAGCACCCCATGCACCCCAAGCGGGGGCAGCGGCAACAGCAGCTGGTGCAACTCCTACAGTCCTGGCGGCAACACCGACAGCTGCTGGAGCGGCAGCCACTCCATGGACAGCTCCAACTCCCCATGCACCCAAGGCGGGGGCAGCGGCGACTCCTACAGTCCTGGTGGCAACACCGACAGCTGCTGGAGCGGCAGCCACTCCATGAACAGCTCTAGCTCCCCATGCACCCCAGGCGGGGGCAGCGGCGACTCCTACAGTTCTGGCAGCAACACCTACAGCCGCTGGGACGGCAGCTACGGCAGCTGGAGCGGCAGCAACTCCTACAGCTCTAGCACCCCATGCTCCTCCCCAAGCAGGGGCAGCAGCAACTCCTACAGTTCTGGCGGCAACTCCGACAGCTGCTGGGACGGCAGCTACGGCAGCTGGAGCAGCAAAAACTGGGGCAGCAGCAGCTACTGGAGCAACTCCTACAGTTCTTGAGGCGACTTGGATTGCTGGGGGAACAGTTGGAGCGACGGCAGCATAACCGACGGCAGCTGGAGCAGCAGCTACACCTACAGTTCTTGCGGCTACGCTGACAGCGGGAACAGCGGCAGCTACTGGAGCAACACCTACAGTCCTTGAAGCGATTTGGATTGCTGGGGGTACAGTTGGGGCGGCGGCTACTACTGGGGCGGCATAACCAACAGTTCTAGCGGCGACTCCTACGGCTGCTGGAACGGCAGCTACTGCGGGAGTAGCGATGCCGACAGTCCTTGAAGCGACAGCAAGAGCTGGGGCTCCGGCCAAGGCAGCACTTCTGGCGGCATAGCCGAGACCGACGGCAGCAGGAGCGGCAACTCCTACAGCGGCGGGTGCAGCGACGCCAACAGTTCTTGAAGCGACAGCAAGAGCTGGGGCTCCGGCCCAGGCAGCAGTTCTGGCGGCATAGCCCAGACCGACGGCAGCAGGAGCGGCAACTCCTACAGCGGCGGGTGCAGCGACGCCAACAGTTCTAGAAGCGACAGCGAGAGCTGGGGCTCCGGCCAAGGCGGCAGTTCTGGCGGCATAGCCCAGTCCGACGGCAGCAGGAGCGGCAACTCCTACAGCGGCTACAGCTGGAGCTGCGACACCAACAGTCCTGGAGGCGACAGCAAGTGCTGGTGCACCGGCAGCCAAAGCAGTTCCCCAGTTAGCGCCATAGGCATGAGCTCCCCAGGTGTTTACGGCATGGTGGCCAACACTGGCGCGGGCTGCTGCAAGGCATGATACTAACACCACCTGCGAACAAAGAACCAAGCCACCCATTTTTAGCTTAATTCTAGTCCATTCTGTAAGGTTCTCTTCGCGAGCAACGTGTATGCTACAGGGAAATTTTTTCAATCATCGCTTATCGATCCGGTTTCATGGGAGCACTAGTTTCCGTTCGCTGTTTTGAGCGAAGCTTCCGCTTTAGAAAAAAAAAACCTCTTATGACTTCCTCTTCCCAAAAAGTGATCAATTTTTTACGTTACTTTAAATTAAATAATACTTGAGAAGACGTTGTAGATCCCTCAGGAACCCGCTAAAATCATTCCTTAAGAAAAAGTTCTGAACCAAGGATTGAGATCTAATATGTTCTAATGATATCCCTTAGACGACACCCACATTTGAAAAAAATCACGTGCACTCTGTCGTATTTTTACTGTGGAACTAACTCTTTCATCTTGGAAGTACGGTGAGTCATTTCATGCTACTAAGTATTATTTAGGGTTAAAACTGTAAAACATACTGGAAGTGGCACTTTAGAGATTAGCTTGACTTCATCCCTCTCTATGAACTTCGCTTCTAATGATGTTTAATAAAGAAAAAAGTTGCATATAATGAAAGTAATCTAATCTATGGTTAAATTCAAACCATGCAGCTTTTAGGTTAGAAATCCGCTCAAACGATTAAGCATCATATTAATGTATTTAATTTCTACTATATAATTAAACAGATGATAGGAGCATAAAATATAATACACCTGCACTTGAGGATAGCCTAGACA
This sequence comes from Rhodnius prolixus, assembly GCF_049639745.1. Lineage (NCBI taxonomy): Eukaryota > Metazoa > Arthropoda > Insecta > Hemiptera > Reduviidae > Rhodnius > Rhodnius prolixus. The sequence goes on from NW_027411581.1 coordinate 67,010,897, forward strand.
CCCCTCTTAACCTTCCAGAATTCACCTTAACCTAATTGTTTGTTATAAGCGATTAGAATAATAGTTACAGATGTTAATTGTGTTTAACATGTGTTAAATGATTAGAGAAAGTGATCGTATCCGTTTCTTTATTCTTCTAAGAATAAGGTTTCAGATGTCTGAAAGATGTCGATGATCGTGAAAGAATTTTTAAAAAATCACTATTAGACACTTTTAATCGTGATTCCCCTCACTAAATCCATTACACGCCAAAGTAGTTTAAAAAAAAATTGGTAATATCTGAAACCCATAAAAAGTTTATTGCTAGAGCGATAAATGTTTTTGTTTTTCTAATCTGTTCTAACTAACTCACCAATCTGAACATTGCTGCTGGACAGTAGGTCTGTGTTATCCAGTGATATGGTCTGGTCTGTGTTCTGACAGAGCTGTGGTGCCCAGTATATATATGTATGTGTATATCGGCCGTCCAGGGCGTGGCACAAGGCCAGCCTTCACAAAGTTATCCTATATAGGAAATGGTTTTTTTTTTTGTTGCCATTATGTCTGTCTGTATGTGTGTGTATGTACTTAAAGAACTAGGTAACTGTTCTCCCATGATATTTTCTGCTAATCCGAAGAGTTTGAAGAAGCGCTAGCTTCTAAAATTTGTATAGAATAAGTTTACTTGTCGTAACAATAAAGTTCTGTGGTTGCCCAGATTTTCGATTATTAAAACTTTATCGATTTTTTTTTTCCATAGACATCAAATCTTTTAGCCAATAGCATCATTCTCGCGGGTAACATCAGGTTGTTTACACAACGTAGTTCTCCTACTGCAATCAACTAAACCTCTTATTCATACTTAAATACACAATCTATTTACCTATTAAATGAGTCAGACTTCTCTTTAATTTTGCTAACAATTTGAATGTAGGCCCCTCTTGATCTTGAGGCCCTAGGCTGAAGCCTAGTTAGCCTATAGGAAAATCCAGCCCTGACACTTTCCATTCCATCTAAGCACATAGCTCGCAATGGATTCAACCAGAGCCTTGTTACACCGCCATTTTTTGTAGGAAAATAATATATATTTTCATACCGTAAAAAGGAATTCAATGTTTCGAACTGAAGGTTTACAGTTTTTTCAATTTTTAATGTTCACAATGTATGGAGGATCGGCTAAACGTTCCAATCTTCTTTACGCATTCAGACTTCACAATCAAAAAATACTTAACGCTCCATTCTATACGTATTTCTAACCTCACCATTGATAATGACCTCAGAATCCCTTTCATTAAAAGGCCTTACTAAAATTTCATTCCTCTTATCTAACCCTCTCTCTTTACAACATCTATCTTTCTTTCACATTACCAGGTAATCCTCCAAGGACATTGAAGATGGCCCCCGCGATCTACTCTCATCGTAAGAGCAGTATACGTAGTGCATCTATTCACGTTAAAGGAGTGTCACCACTAGGTTGCCTTCTCGTATTATATCACATTTGCTTGTTGCAACAACCTTTGCAGTCGCAAATTTCAATGAAAAATTATTTTTAAAAAACAAAAAACATCACTTTTAAGTGTAAAAATTTCTAGTTTCAATGAAAACATAAACTTTAGTAAGAAAAAGTTATGTGGGGTTTTTATATCAGATGATTTTTTTTTTTGTTTAAACGGAAATAAAGTGGTTAGTTCCTTTACTTTGCATAAATTAGGCTTATCGCAGTGACGTATGTTGGGAAGTTGTCACGCCATCGCACTGATTGTAATAAAAAAATAAATGAGAAGGCAAAATAAATGTTTGGAAATATTTGTACTCACTGGACAATTTCAGCTGCATCATTGAGGACTCACTTTTTCTTAAAATGCTGAAGTGATGTGGCTAAACTTGAGCTTCAAAGTTAGATCAGCCAATAGTAGAGATAAATCTTACAGCATCTAGCAAAAAATGGTAAGTGTATTGTCTTCATCAAAGTGACGAAAGAGGTTATAAAAAAAACTCACTTCATATTCAGACCCATAGAGGTAGGTTGCAGGTTATCCAAAAAAAAACCTGAAATTGTGAATTTAATGGACTGATTTTTTCGTACTTTTTAGATATTTTTTTTTTAATTCTTACTAAAAACATATTTTAAAACTTTTCTATAACGTTCCATTTCTGTTTCATTTACATTTATATAATCTGCTCTGTTAAAAAGAAATGATTATATATAATCAAATTCCAAATTTAAAGAAAATCGATAATCGATGTACCACTTTACTACATAGATTTTCAGTTTTTATCGATTTTTTTTTTCGTATATGGTTATCCAATTGTAACTTTTAAACTTTTTACTCACACGGCATAGATTGTTCAGTAAACTTTATTTAAGCAGAGTTTATAGAGTGGATTAAGGTTAAGCATGCCACACAAATAAGTTTTTTTGTTGAATCTAAATTTCCGATACTGTAGAACATCAAAAAAATGTTGAATATCAAAAGTTCGATTACACACAACGGTTTAAGTTTTTTTTTTTTGTAATTTTATAAGATCAAAAGATTTTCACTTTTTCTGGCCCAGAACTTAAGATTATCACTTTTCTTTTTGAAGCGCTTTCTTGGGAATATTGAGTTTAATGAGCAGTGATAGCTAGCCTTTTTTCATCAGTTTTATTTCATCTGTAGTGAACGCAAATATGTAGATTAATGGCAACAATCACAAGTGCCAAGTTGGTAATTATTTACGTAAATTTATGGTTAAATAAAGTTTGAAAATGTGTTTTAACATGAATGTCACGAAAATCATTGCAAAAAAAAATCTTTATAAGAAAATTAAAATTTCTTTTCACAAATAACTAGAGAAATTAGAAATGTTAACCACCAAAGTAGTTCTTTTTTTTAAAGGTCAAATTAGCAAAGACCTCAGGAGATAGATTTCACTAAAAATTCCATTCGCCCAGGTCAAGGTGTCAAGTTCAGTGCAACGCCGAATTGTATTCACAAATAATTTTGGTCTCTATTTTCTGATACGGACAATAATTAGTGACCATAACCTTCATATAATTATGTGACCCCGGTTTCTGGAGAATCTAAAAGAGGATAACAGCTTGCAACCTACCACTGGTTAATACTCTTTGAACTTGTAACAGTTATTGTATTTACTTTTTTTAACACCAGTTTAGCTGTACGTATGTATTTACTAGCAATTTGCGTCTTTTTTTAGATATCTTCTTTTTAAATTTTACTTTTAAATGCCTTCATTAAATTCTATTAAAGTAATTATGTATTTAATTAACAATTATTAAATATTATTTTAAATGAACTAGACAAATCAGTGTTGCTGTTTCAAATTTGCGTGCTCTCTCGTATTAAGTGCAACTATCTTTACAAAAAAAAAAAAATCCCTCGATAAGAAAAAGATGAAAAAATGGTTTGAACCCCCCTACCCCGACTTTTCCAAACAAATTATACATACTTTTGAGGGAAGACTACTCATAACTCGAAAGAATTTTCCTAGCAAAATGTCACACCTTGACTATTTAAAAAAAAAAAAAAAAAACTTTTGTGACTCAGACAATGACGACATTAAACTGCAACCTACCACTGGTTATACGACTTAATTGTATTACTTTTCATTTAGTAATAAAAATAAACAAAAACACTTTTCGTGTTTACTGCTCGTTGTGAGGAGTACAAGTCATTAAAGATAACCAGTACTCAGAAATAACCTTTCTTTAATCAAATAAATTCCTACTGTTTATTATAAGAACACAAATAGAACAGAGAATTACGTTAGATAATAATAATTATTCTAAAAGCGTAACTATTGCATCACAAATACTTAAAAAAAAAATAATAAAAAATTCTCAACTTTATTTGAGAAAGTCAACTTGATCAAGGTCGCACTGTCTGTTTCCTCTATATTTAAGTATTATAAACAAAATAAATTAATAAGAATTAATATTATTCTAATAGAATCTGTGGAAATTAATAGTGTGTTTGGAGCGCTTTGACAGTTTGCGGTATGTTTGCTGTGTTAGCTTTACAAACATCAAGTTGTAGGTACGTAAATGCCAAGGTTAACGAAATTCTAAACTAAATTCTAAAACGTTTGGCTACCCTTTAAGGTTATAAATATGCACAATTTTGTAACTAAAATTTTCTCATTTTTTTTTACGAAATGCAACAAAATATATGTTCATTAAACTTAGGTAAAGGTACTCACAAGACTTTTTTTTTTCTCTTTACTACCGTTTTCGAGGTTGTAATTAGACGTTTATTTACAACAGCTGATACATAATTAATTTTTTACGAAGTCAGCTGTCTATATCTATGTGCAGTACAATGGAGGTTATGTTCGTAAAAAACTTTTTTTTTTCCTTCAAATGCCCAAATCGTTGAACATCTGTTATAGATCACCCTGTATAAAGTGTATAAACATTGAGATGGCACTTTAAAACGGAAATACATCCATAGTTTTCCCAAAAGTGTATTTTAAAGAATTTTCTTGTGAAAATGATTCAAAGAAAACTTTTAGATATATGAGAAGAGGGAAATTGTTAGTTTTTTTGAAAAACTTTTTCCCTTTTTTTCTCTTGGGGGATTTCAAAATATAGTACTTCCGGTGAAAACTCGATTTAGATATCGATAAAGAAAACTCGATAAAAATTATTATTTCGAATGTTGAAGATAAAAAAAAATGGGAACGGCCAAGAATGGTACAGATTGGTACTGCTAACAAAAGTTTTGCAAAAGATAAAAATAAATATAAAATTACGGATGTAGGTAGAGAAGTAAAAGACCGTTAGAAGCATGACCAGTTGAGGGCGACCTTCCAAACTGCTAACTCAGTGACTGTAGTAGATCTCTCTGCTAACTGTATCAATGTGTTTGTGGTGTACAGCCTGCTCTTTACATTGTCCTTGTTTATTTACAAGCTGATCAGTGAGTTATTAATTTAACTGACTCATCATGTGTGGTAGCACTGACACAATAACAATAGCCTGGGCAACCTTCCAAGTTGGTCAATTTAATCTATATCCGGTTGTTAAATTTAGCATACGCTGTCTTAATAATTTTTTTTTTACTTTTACGAATTGTAAAAGGAAGTAGTGGCCAAATTTTCGAATTAGTTACGTCTGTTTGACTGATTGTCTAAATATGGGGTTTTAGGCCCTCTATCATGATAAAAAGTCTTGTTTGACCACGCACTGGACCTTCTTTAACGCCAGTAGTAAAAATAACAAGTTGTCTCTGCTGGATTAGTGTGTTTTTATTCCTCCACAGAGGGTTGGTCTAGTGGTCAAGAGCGTGGCTTTGTGTGCAGGAGATCGCCAGTTCGAATCCCGCGTATGACTAGTTTTTATTTGTTAGAAAAAAAAATTGTTTATAGTGAATTATGAGCTTCCGCCCCCGTCCATGACACCTAATTGGTAGTTGGGACGTAAAGCCCCGCCTACAAAAAATAGGCAGTTACTTTACTTTTACTTTATTCCTGCACAGTATGAAGAGAAAGTATTCTCTATTCGTGTTGATTTTCGATTTGGGAGATTTCCCCGAAAATATACTTTTAAAACCTCCCCTTAGTGTGAAAAAAGTGATTTTCACTAATTGTACTAAGTGTGTTTGTATGGTATTCAGGGTAACTTAAAAAAAACAGAATAGTGCAGAACGTTCAACGTTTTTGAAGTTCGTTTTTTTAAGTGGCAAAAGATGAAGACACAATAAGTTTAAAAATCGATCATATTATTAAATCGATTATATTATTTTTGGGGGAGGGGATTTTTAGTTAACCTAACCTAACAGACAGGTGTCTATGTTTAAATATTCCCTCTTATTCTCATACAGAAAACCTCTTTCAATGAATTCTACATCGGCCATATCATTTAGAACTTAAACTTGTTTTGCAGCTTCACTGGTTCAGTTTTAATCAGGCTTGACGTTTTTTTTATGTGCAGTTACCTAAATTAATCTGTAAATCCATTTTGTGCAGACATAAACCAGCTGTTCGTTAAATGCTCTATATTCTTCATACATCTGACATCGAAATGCTTTTTTTTTAAGGGAAATCAGATTAATTGGGCTGACGGGAAGGTTTTTACCCGTTGACCCGTTTATTTCAATTTTGTTTTTACTGTCGGCGGATCCAGTGGCTGGCGTTGGAGGTGGAGTTGTTTGTGAGTTGTCACGCTAAGTGGCTTCTGGTTGTCGCTTCGTTGCACTTACAATCGAGCCCCCATGGAGTTCACCCAGATCAAATCTTTTAATTGATACTAAGCCTACTCTCACCGAACCATAATGAAATAAAAATGGGACCATTCTGAACGCATTCTGATTCAGAAGGCCTTAGAAAGGGATATTTCCGGTAAAAAGAACTCTAGATATCTGTTCAATCGCATTAGGGGAGTGTTTCGGGTAAATCTGGGACATCTGGTCATCAAATTAATGAAGATAGTGAAGATCTTAGGACGCTTGAAGAAGTCTGGCTCAAAGGAAACAGCCAATAAAGTATAGGCGTAATCAGGAAGTGAGAGAAAAAATGATTCACGCCTGCTCTAATATAGTTTGGCGGAGAGTGTGGTAACGGCACTAGTCCTGGCGAGTTGGAGGGAAGAGTAGACGGCCTTGCCCAGAGCGCCACACACACACACACTGACCCTGAGGTGCAAAAAGAAGTTGAACTTGTGAAGGCCATAGTGTCGGACAGCCAGTCTCTCTCTCCGTGTTCACTTTTACAGCCCACTACTGTGGGAAATAGATGCGAGTAGTAGAGAAACTGGCGAGAAATCTGCAACTGCCTTCAAAATTTCTGCAATTCTCACAATTAGCCTCGACTTTCTCGACTTCCTCTTCTTTTCTCGAACGTCTATCTCGCCAATTCTCCACAAACTCCCAACATTTAGGACACTTCCTCTTGTTTACTTCATGTTGCAGTTCTTATGAGAAAGTAGTGACTGATCAGGAGCAGATTTTCAGCTTTCAGCGGAAATATCTTTTTCATTTCATTGTAGCCAACATGAACAATACTAAATTAAACAACATTTTAGATACAAATACCAATCATTTTTGCTTCGGTCTCACATTAAATGTTAATTACTGTTCATTATTTTTGGTGACTGAATCATAGTTTCAATAGGATCAAAAAAATTAATGCCAGTTTCAGTCATTATAAACTTTATTATGCCGGAGCTTTCGACCTAGTCCCTAGGTCGTCTAGGTCACTAGGTCACCTAGCTTTCGACCTAGTCCCTAGTACCTAGGTCGAAAGCTTGGCTTAATAAAGTTTATAATGACTGAAACAGGCATTAATTTTTCATCCTATTAAATGTTAATAAAAATTATGATGTAGAAACATCTATTTTAGATGTTTTTAAAATAAAAAGCTTTATTGGATAATTCGATAGTTCATGAAGTACAAATGTGGGTAAAAAATTATAAATCGGAAATAAAGTTTACATGATGGCGGATAAAATCTTTGACGATGTTATCTAGCATTGCAGATTTTCAAGATTTACTTGGATTGTGTAGATGTGCGTGGCGATGAACGATCTAGAGTACGTGCGCCGGACAATCAGCCTGATTCCGGACGAGGTGCAGATCGAGACTGTGCTGGAGGCGGTGGAGGCGGCCGCCGGTGAGACTGCAGACCGAGAGCAGTGGCGACGAGCCATTACGGCGCTCATGGATCAGGCGGTCAACCAGCTGGAGGCAGACATAATGATGGTCATCACTAGGATCGGCGTCAAGGTACCTTTCGTCCTGCCTAGAGGCTTCTCTTCTGCTTGGAAACTTGGGGGGCGTCACAAAAATTGCGGAAAGTCTTTTAGCTTTAAGATCCTACCAATAATTAGCAAAGCCTTGACGACTTTATCAGCCCTTATGCCTTAATAGGCTCAAAAACATCTTCAAAGGCACTCCTACTGTGAGTGGGTCAAACTCCTGAAGACAGGAGAATAGATATCGTCTTTTACAATATGTCAAATTACAATTGCCCATGGTGCGGTTGAGACCTAGGACACTTCCAGTCCAAAGGTAATAATGCGCAAAAACAACTGGAGACCATGAAAAAGGTTTTCCGACTAGAACTGCAAGGGGTCTGCATTATATTCTCCTCTCTTCACCGAGTGGGGTCGATTCAATCACCCAAGACCAGTGGAAATCGTATCGCTTCTTAAACCAATGGATTTTGTTAAGAGAGAAGGTTTTCCCTATTAGTACAACCACATAACGAAGACAAAACTCCGATAGTTTATTGAGTAACGATAAAGATTAGTTTGAATTTCGTAAAAATGCTAAGTTTAAGTAAAATATCGTTCACTTACCCAAAATTATCTTCGTTTTCCTTTTGCAGATGTGTTCCCAGTTGAAGAAGTCCATGTTCCACCTGGCTTGGTCGCCAGACTCTTTGCCAACTTGTGATGCAATAGCGCCACTCTTGGAATATCTGGACACGCATCTGTTGGCTTTAAACGCCGCTCTATTGCCAAAGAATTTTGAACGGGTTTTGTCAGCCGTTTGGGACGTCTGTTTATTACAGCTGGGACATCAAATGGACGGAAGTGTTGGTGACCGGATGCCTGGCTTTTATGATCGATTGTACGATGCGCTAGACTTATTGGTCGATTTTTTCCACGCTGAAGGCAAAGGATTAACACTTGAAGCGCTCAAATCGGGTGTGTTTTTTTGAATTATTATGTTTTTGGACGATGGTATGCACACGGGGAAATGAGAAGACTGTAATTTTTTGTTTGTTTGCAGAGAATTACCGGGCTGTAGAGCAGAGACTGCAATATCACAAGACGGAAACAGAACAGCTGATCACCATCTACTACACGGAGCGGCTCTTCAGGCAGTTGGCGGTGGAAAGCACCGAGTACGGGGTGCTTTCGGTCCGGGCATACTTCCACCACGACTCTCTGTGCGTGGAGGTGCTCAACGCCAGGGATGTCATCCCCTTGGACCCTAATGGTCAGTCTGGAGTAAACACTCTTACTCTAACTGCTCCAGGATGTAACTTAGAAATCTTCTTCCGGCTCCATACTTTTGAGAAATATTAAATTCTTGTCAAAATACGAGGTGTGGCTATTAAATAACTAGATTGGTGCTGCTACAGAAGAACTATGCATGCGCCAAACCTAACGACTGCGTAAAGCCTTCTCTTTCGATTCTCAGCGTGTTTGTAGAGAAATCTGTCTGACCGGAACCGTCGTTTGTGTAAGAGGTGTTAGTTTCGTTTTGCCCGAAAACATGATACTACACATGTAGTAAAGCAACGAATTGTCGTGAAATTTCACATCAAAACTTGGTAAAACCGCTACTGAAACTTGATCTTTTATTAAAAAAGAAGTTTATGTACGTGATGAATATTAATCACGTGCGCAAGTTTTCTGAGTGGTTCAAGCGTTTCCAAGATGGTCGGAGATGATGACCGCCCGTGTCGCGCCCTTCCACGTCCAAAACGGATGAAAATATCGATTATAATTGATCAACATTACTACCTCGTGAGATGCTTGCTCAATTCCGTGAAAGAGTAAGGAAAAAATAACCTGATTTGTGGAAGAACAAGTCAACAAGTACTCTATCGTATTAAGCTAGTAAACATTACACTGAAACCTAACCTTACAAGGAAGCCTTTTTGATTTACGGTTCACCCATATATCCAGAATTTATTTTACAAAATTCTGCTGGAAGAATATTTTTTAAATAAATGTTAACACATGTTTTAATATGACAATTACTTTATTTTTTCCTGTTTTTACAGGTTTCAGCGATCCATTTGTAATAGTGGAACTTCTGCCCAAGACAGTGTTCCCTCTTTGTACGGAACAAGAGACCAAAGTTCAAAAAAGAACACTTAACCCTTTGTTCGACGAGTGTTTTGAATTGTTAGTAGATATTATTCAGTAATATTATGTATTTATTCGATATATAACTTTATAGTCGTAATAGTTTCGGGGGAAGTTTAAGCACTTCAAATCAAGGGGCAAAGCGGAAACGTTGGCTCTCCCAAAACTTGACGAAACGAGGTTTTGTATCACATTTTGTTGAAAAATAATTGGAAGAACACTTTTGTTCGGCCCAAATTGGTTAATTTGATTGCACTTGATGGCGTCAACCCAAGATTCTCATACTAAAACCAGGAGAATTAGATAAAATTATATTTTATGTTAAATAACAGTCAGCTGGGTAGCTTCTACAAAAATTTCTAAGAATACAGCTGATGTTGAAATAGATTCTTGGTGAAAGAGTAAACATTTTGAAAATTGCTGGGTAATGAATTGGTTTTATTTTTTTACCTGTCGAACCACACAAGTATATTTCGGATCTTCATTCATCTTTAAGGGGTGATTCATCATTTTCAGTCAGCATCACTGACTTTCACTATGTTTCTGTTCACTCACTCAACTACTGAAGTAGATAGAAACATGATGTAAGTAAAATTCTCTTCACTAAACTGATGAATATCAACATTTAATGGAGGGGTAAACTTCGAAACCGTTCTGCCGATTTTTCTACCGCAAGTTGCTCCTTACCTTCTCCATTTATTGGAGAAGTCTGTCTTTACTAATCCTTTATAAAGAAAATAATTTATTGATTGCTGTGTTAGCTCTGTGACTCTGGACCAGTGCAAATCCGAGGCGGCCATGATCTGCTTCACTGTGATGGACCACGATGTATTGACGGCCAATGATTTTGCTGGGGAAGCGTTCCTATCACTTTCTTCCATACCCGGAATTAGCAGCCAGTCAAGTGCGGAAAACTTCCACGGACTGAAGCACGTAGAGCTGCCGTTGATGCATCAGAAAGAAAAAAGTAATTGTTTCTATTTGTTTTTCTATTCCTTCTTCATCAAGTAAGCCTTGAACTCCTACCCAAGGATTAGTATTCTACCGCGTGTAATAAATGTTATAGACCCACGTAAATCCACGGCCATCTTAAATTCATTTTGCTGATAATATTTTTGCCAGAATCCGTTTCCATGGCAACCAGTTTTCAGTTTTTTCGCTTTTTTCTCAAAAAAAAAACCTTAATTTGCCAACACCAAATTCTCATATTTAACATGTTCACCATACAAAATAATTTTCACTTTTTATTTTTCTAGATCACCCAATCTTGAAAACACTAGAAACCAGAACCTGGGATAAACTTGCACAGGATTTTGTCAAGAAACAGAAATTACGCATCGCAACGTCATAGTGGCAGAGACGAGCGCAACGTAAGAGCAGACGACGGATTGGTCGACTGTTGCGTGCTTGTTGCGCGGGCACCATCTAGTACCAAAAGAGAATGAAGTTCTGCAGTTCGGCGATTTTATTGATGAAGTATTCAGGAAAAAAGGAGAGGTGACCCCCATGGATGATGCCTGAACCAATTTGATAACTTCGGATCAAAACTTCCGCTATCTTTTGCTTTAAGAAAAGAGAGGCTGAAAATCTGTTTTTGTTTTCTAGTTTCTTCGGTTCAATTTTAGGGCTGCCCGAATTGTGGCCAACTGTACTCATGGATTTATGCTCATTGAATGGAATTGCTTGCATAATGTTTGTTCTACAATGGATTTTGAACTGACCAGTTCATTCTGAAGTCAAGGATTTGCTGCTTTGAATTTTGGCAATTTGATTACGAAATACCAATTAACAAATTGTTTTAGATTTAAGTAAAATACTCCGAGTGGCCATCTCCAGAATCAGTTTTCTTTTTTATCATCACTGTCATTATAAATAACATTTTCCTCCTCGATTCCAGAAGGAAAATACACAAATCAGGCAAACATCAATTGTTAACCAAAAACTCTACGGGTCGCATTTTCTTGTTCCAGTCCAAGTTAAATTAATTACAAACCGGTTGAAGTCTACTTTACGCGGCCCACTTTTTTTTTTTGGTAAAAAGAAAATTTCTGTAAAGTTAATTATAATTTTCAATAATTTATAATTTTAATTATAATTTGCCTTTATTAAATTTTACCTCTCAGGTACCGATGTTTCGATGAATTCTAATGATATCGATATAAAGATTCTCGAAAGCATTTTTTTGTTGACCAAATTAGAAAAACCTAAAAGCTAAACGATACCACAATTTATCGATCGTTTCCACATTTACCGTTTTGAAAAGTTAATTATAATTTTCAAAACGGTAAATGTGGGAAAAGATCGATAAATTGTGGTATCGTTTAGCTTTTAGGTTTTTCTAATTTGGTCAACAAAAAAAATGCTTTCGAATCTTTATATCGATATCATTAGAATTCATCGAAACATCGATACCTGAGAGGTAAAATTTAATAAAGGCAATTGATTTAAACTTCTCTGGTATATCTTTGAAAATAATAATAATAAATCGTGGCCAGAGATTGCATGAAAATGGTGCAATCTTGTTACACACATTCTAAATTGTGCATACCTGGATTTTTGAGCGTACCTGCAATTAATTCTTTCTTATTTGACCATTGCTCTTTAGACAGCATGAAGAAGATCGCTGTAACCATTTGGAACCAGATGTTAATATGCCTATTTCGGGAGGAAAAAAAGAGACAACGAATTTAGTTAAGACTACTGAGAGAAGAGCGCGCTCTCTGAACGCGGAAGTGTACTCACAATTTGACAATATTCTAATCTTGCTGGCAGTGGAAAGAAAGCTGATTCTCAGTTTCCTTGCAAAGCTAGCTCAGAATAAATACCTGTATTATTGTTCTTTAGCAGATTTATTTATTAATGTTATTATTTCAAGAACTTACGACTATCATTTGGGGAAAAATCGTGTTGACTTTTAAAAAAAAAAGGTATTTCCTGTACGAACAATAATAAAAAAAAGGAAGTCTATGAGACATCGCAAAACTTAATAGTGATAACTATTTCTAAGTACATCGACTCCAGCACCTTTCACAGACAGTTTCCAGCTACTGGAAGATCCAGGCTCCGCGCAACATTTCTTCAGCTTGTATCTCAATTTTTTTCTTTTTGTTGTTTTTCTTGTAAAATCAAGAGTAATTGAGAGTTAAGACGGAATCAGCCAGGCGGACATCCCACCCTAAATGGTAATTTTACATTGCTTATGTACAGTATTAAGGAGCACCTCACCAAATAATAGCAAAGATTAAAAGTGATATGAGTGAAGGCACGTAGCAGAAAGAATCACCAAGAAAAAAGGTAGAATTCCATTATTTTTTTTTTTTTTAAAAAAAGCAGGTTTCATTTTATTATTCCCACAAATATTTGTTACTGTTCATTTAACCTTAATATTTCCTCGTTAATAAGCACAAAATTTAATACGAACGATAACAAAATAATGAAGTCACGCTGAGATGATCCAAACTAAACTAACCGCGTAACATCCGCGGCTTGTGATAGTGCGATAACCAAAGGCTTTGCTCATAACAAAAATCTTAACCTAAACATAAGTATAGTGCAGTGATGTCGAACTTTTTGAACTCGGTGTGTATCAAAATTTTGAAAAATCGAAACATAATTTTCGTGGCGTGTCATCACACATCACAAAAGTAAAGAATAAAAAAACTAGAAATATTTATAATTTTTTTAAGTTAATTATTTGTTTAATGCCATTTAAAATACAAAAACCAAAATTATGAAATCAATGATTTACATTTAGAAACTTACATTAATATTATTTTTAATAACCAACTCTGGCCGTTATGAGAGACAAATATTTGAATTATGAAATTTTTTATCTTTAAAGATGCGTGTCACCAAAAATGAGCTCGCGTGTCATAGGTTCGCCATCACTGCATACTATCAACTATGAGCAATCACTGCTTCTATACATAAGCCTCTACATTTCTACGCTGTATAATTAAACACTAGAGGAATAGTGTGAAGGTTATTTAAGCCGATGTCGTAAGAAATGTGGAAGATTGAAATGCTTAGGCTCTAACAATAATAAAATAAACTGAACAAATCACCAAAAATACTGAATTCAAAGGGAAAGTAATAACTTTGATTTTGCTTGTCGTTGCATGCACATTTATTGTATCCCTGATCGGTTTTAAGCTCTCATACGTCATCAAAGGTAGAATCAGTTTGGTGTAAAGATTTTGACATCACTTACATATATTTCCGTCTCGTGCTACACACCAGCTGATTCAATTAAAATAATAATTTCAATCTCAGTACGAATGCTTCACACGTGATAAATACACATTCCTTGAACGCCATTTTCTTTGAAAAAAAAGTATACCTACCTCTGGTTTCTAATCATTCGCATTTGTTTTCCAATGTATTGTGCTCGAAGATGGTTTCCTTAGTTTCATTTTTACCTCAAACTTATAAATTAATTTTACATATAGGTTGTGTAAACCAGTTAGTCAACTTCATTAATATGTCAATGTTATGGAAAAAGCTTTTAATGGTGTTTCACAAAAAAAACTTAGCAACCCTGAAAAAAATAAATATAAAGGGACTTTCTAAAATTACAAAATCCCTTTGTATTGTACAAGTAACAGGGGGCCGCGAGGTGCGCCATAATATTCTTGTCTTAACTTAAATTACTAGATTTTTTTTTTTAAATTAAATTTGATGAAAGTGCACTATTCATACTTAAAAAACTTGAAATTGTTGTGGCCTGTATGTATACTCGAACGAAGTCCTTCAATTATCGCACTTCCTTACAACTTTCCTATGCCAAATATGTGATATATATACATTTTACAAGGCATGTTTTAAAAAATGCACTTTTCAAAGTTTATATAAATGTTTTTATACATAATCTTTATAAATATATATATATAAATACATAGTTATAAAAAAATATATATATATATATAATGTGGCATATAAATATTTAATATATATAAAAAAAGTTTTTATTGGTTTGTATATACTGTGTATAATTGAGGTTTGTATTTTCAAATTGAGGGCGTAAATAATAAATTTGAATTATATTTACTACTTTTAAGATATAATAATATTGAATGAAAAAAAAAATACTCAAAAAAGAAAACGATATTTGTAATCGATGTTTTCTGTTAACAATAATTGTAAATATAAGGAACAGAAGGGGGGGACCGGCAAATTTGAGAGGTTGCTGTCCTTCGATTCCTTGCTGGTCCAATTATTTTTTTTTTGAGTTGGGTTACTTGAACATCTTTTTCTTTTTCTAAATAACTTCAAGAAAACTTTTAATAAGAAAAATAAGAGTTTAAGATTCACTTCAAGATAAAACTATTTTTCTAATTAATATTAAACTGTACAGAGTATATTGTGTCGAGCTTAATGTTTTTAAAACAAATAAGAAAAAAAATGTAAAATCAATAATTATATACATAAATAACAAAAAAAAGAGAAGAATATTGAATGTTCAGTGTTTCATGGATGACTTGTTTTATGTGAATTTACTTCATAAAAAAAAATTACGTATATATTTCTAAACCTAACCTTCGATATTGATAATATTAACTGTTGCTATAACCTCCTTAGTAATGTCGAACTTTTAACTAAAATAGTTAACTTTAATGAATCCATTCGAGGCATTAATTTATTTACAGAATTACTCCAATACAGTTTAAAATTGATCAAGATCACATTTACAACCGAAAGCTAGTCGGTCAAGTGAAACAGATTAAAAATTAAAGGTATTTATTTCTAAAAGTACACACATTAGAAAGAGGACAAAAATGTAAAATATGAGTTGAGTGTGTCAAGTGCAATAGTTTGTCGAATCCTTACGCTGTAGGACGAAGTTTCTAAGTAATTAAATTATCACCAATTTTTAAAAAAGAAGGTGAGTCACAAAGATTATTTAATTTTTTCACCATTTCTGATTCCCACAAGGAAGGGTAGATTTTTAATTTGTAGTGTTCACCTGAGGGCGCTGGTTTTCCAGTCCACTGATTATGAAAATTTCGTTTTATAATAAATTGGTATTAAATGTGTTTGCGAAAAACATTTTCTCATAATTTAGGAGCCATCGTACGACCCGGCAAACCATAAAGCTTTACACAAAATTAGTTAATCGTAAGTACCAGCTTATTGAATCGATTTTTTAAGTTGAGGTTTCATTATTACTTGGATGTAAAGCACCGCAAAAAAGTTTTTAAGCTGTACTTTCCGTTTTCTGCAGTATTGTACTGTATTGATGAGATCGTTTTAAAGTGCCCTTGAATGAATTTCCCTGAGTATATGCTTCAGATAAAAAGTTATCGATCTATTATGCAATGAATATGTTAAAGAAAATCGATGGAGATATTTTTTTGTGAAAGTTTTTAGAAATCGATTGTGTTTATAAGCTTAGTAATGTTGAGACCTATTATAGTTCTAAATCAGATGTCAGATTTGAACCATTTCCTTTTTTTTAAGACACGCTAAACGCAAACATTAGCAGGCAGTCCGATATAGAGTACGAAAATTACATTTTAGTACTTAGGGAATCCTAAAACGAGGTTTCAGGTAAAACATAAAATCCTAAATTTATCAGAAAACAGTACATCTTTCTAAGATAAAGTAAAAATGCAGTTTTTAGTGAAAAAAAAAAACTATGGGAAACTCACTTTCTCTCTTTGAATGTATTTAGTGCCAAGCATATTGGGAATATAGTTTCCTGCCACAATACGTGCAGAATCAGATCTTGTCCTAAATGCCGAGGTCATGATCAACTCCTTCAAATCATAGGGTGGGGCCCCATGATTTCTTTTACTTTTTACACAAGTTCTGATCATTTGTTCAGTAAAAAAAGAAAAAATTTAAAAAAAATCTCGTTTTGTTTAAAACTAAATTGTTACATGTCCTGTTACGTAGCCGAATTATGTTTGCTTCTAACCAGGTAGTCTGACCAAGTAGGAGTAAAAACTGTTAGGAATAGAATGCGTTTGAAGTTTTTTACCGAATGATTGCACAAATTCAAACCCTGAAAAGCCTAGCTTATCTAGCATGACCGCAGCTTCAGTTTGCTGCAAAACTATGTGTGCTCAAATTGAACAAAATTTAACTAACTACAACTTGTTTTTTTAACAGAGACTGTAAGTTAAGTCTCTTAATCCAACTATAGTTGAAGGTTTTTCTCTGAAGTTCAAAATGCTGTCCAGTCCCCGATTCTGCTGTCGGTATTTTTTGCAGCGTCCTGGCCAGTTTTGCCTGGAGGCGTTGATTGGCCTTATGCCCTCTGTGGTCCTGTAAAAACTGTAGAAAAATTCTTGCATTCATGTCCAAAGCTGGCTTAGTTTGCCTAGGCATTTTTTATTATAAGCTCATTTTTTTTGTCAACAATTTCGCCGAAACTACTTGACAATATTTGGACAGTGTAACTGTGATTCAGATTTTCTTTTCAGTTTCACACTGGACTCCTAATTCTGCTTCATTTCTATTTACTGGATAGGATAGCTAAGAAAAAAAAAAAAAAAACTTGCTTTTTGTTTCATAGACAAGAAAAATTAATAATTATTCAACTAACAACGCTTTGTTTGTGATATATCCGCCATATTGAATGTCCTCGGCCTTTAACATTACTGTAAAATTTAAGGTTTTCCCAACAATGTCTGTTGAAATTTCATTTTACTTACCACAGATTTTCTCCCATTTTATAACATTCAGCTACCCAGCTGATTTTTCACGAACATAAACATTACCTAAGGAAAATTGTAAACTTAATAATATTTCTAAATAAATATATTTTCTAAATGTATTTATTATAATAATATACAAAATTTATAATGTATTATTAATTATAAACAAAGTATTATTATAATGTTGGATGGTTGACTGGTAACCCAACTCACCAGATACAATTGTGAATTCATAAAACTTTATTATTAAAATATAAGGTGATAACAAGTGTTTCAATTGGGCAACCTAAAATGTCGAGTTTTATATTATTAAAATATAAGGTGATAACAAGCGTTTCAATTGGGCAACCTAAAATGTCGAGTTTTAGTTTACTTGATATAGCCAAATATCAGAAATGTTTCGGCCATCTTTTATTTTAGGTTTTCTCAACATCTTACGGTTTATCAATGATTACAAATTGGTTAATGTGCAAACAAGACCACTATAACAATAAATAAATAAATGATTACAAAATCATTCTAGTTGGATTTTCGGTTACTGAATTATTCATAGATTTTGTAACTTCAAGTTAAAACCTTATATTTCAAGATTTTTTACGCAATTCTGGCTAATAAATTTTTATTTAAGGGAGTATTGCTTGCTCTAAACCAATAGAACGCCAAAACCTTATCTTGAAACCAAAACCATACCTTATAACCATAACTTACCTTATAACCAAAACGTTATCTTATAACCAATCCCTTACTTTATAACCAAACCTTACCTTATAACCATAACCTTACCTAATAACCAAAACAAGAAAGTTTCTTTTATGATTACAAGTTGCTCAGCTGAATCGATATGATCGATTTGTATGTTTTGTGCTTCGGGTAAGCTGATTGTGGCACTCGTGTCAAGAATAGCAAATATGCCTAAATCAAAATAAACTACATATATAACATATTTTATATAACTACCAATCAATAAATATTGATTATAGTTTTATTTTTTTGAAAAAAAAAGTTATATAAATAATGAATGCTTTATGAAAACCAAAATAAGAAAAATAATTCTATATTGTATTTGCAAAAAAAAAATAAATAAATAAATAACAGTTTGGGGAGGAGTGCCATCGGGTATTTTTAAGTCAATTCTTAGTGCGAATTACAGAACAGAATCTATAAAATTAATATACTGTTTGTACATGTTACTACATATGTTATAACCGTGTAAGATATTTTATCTTGAGTGTGCAACTATGCGATATATATTATTAATTTCGAGTGATACTTCTTTGTTTTTATTTATTTTTAAACAATAAAAATGTTGCATTTATGAAATGTTAAAAATGAGGTTATAATTTTGTTGACTGGTTATTTGTTTACAGTCAACATGAATGCTTCGATATCTAACTCTAACTCTCTTTCAGATCGTTGTGATTTTATTTCACTCTATCGATGGTTGTATTTTGATATTTTTATTATTGTTTTTCATTATGAAGTTTTTTCTATTAATTGTAAAAAAAAAAAAAACATTCTTTTATTATTTTCTGTTTTGTTTACGAATTCCAACTCCTATTTCTCCTTTACTGCTCTATAAAAGTTTAAAACTTTTTAAAAAAATTCAAACTTCTGAAATTAAATTCACACCGGATAAGTCACTTTCAATTAAAGTAAAAGCTCTATGTTTACAAGATTTATATACAAAATTACAGATAATTGTAGGAACCATTTACGAGAATATATGAAAAAGTGACAATCAGCTGACTTGACACTTCTGGATGACGTAAACTAAGAAATAAGCTGTTCAAATTTGGATTAATTCTGTGGCATTGAACTTATGGTAAATGAACTAGAATTTTGTTAAAAATGAAAGACCCGTTCACCTCGCCCAGTGAACAGTAAGATTAAGATTCATTATTCGATTATTTTAGTACTAATTGATTATTTAATCGATTATTTCAGTTATTATACATTCCTTAATTCTAATGAAATTAAAAATATCAGTATCACTTATTAACTAGTTAAGCGTGTTTTGACGTCAAACCAAATCTCTATTACGGTGCGTTCGACGTGTATACTCGTTGTGAAAAATATAAAATTGCCATTAACTACAAAAAAAACTCGAAATTTTAATAAAATACAATAAGAATATCATTTTGGTGGGATATTTCCATTATCTTACCCAATAGAACTGCGGTGGGAGTCAGCCAAATGATAAGTGGTCTCCGCATTAGAGAATGGGGAATTAGGCACACAAATAGAAGCTCTCAACCCTTGTGCAATGCCCGTTTTTACCTTAGATAGAGATTCAGACCTCAGTACAAGCATGATTTCATTTTGCAACAGAATTCAAAAGCTCTTGGCGTCCCTAGTTAAAACTAGTAGAGCAATGCATACGTGAAGACGGTGCAAGATTTTTGAATGAGCACAGATTGCTTTGTCTGTAATCTCAAGCCCCCCAGAGAGATTGCAGTGACTATTGATGACGTTGTAAACTTTAGGGTTGTTTTGTCCTGCGTTCAACGTGTATACACGTCATTGTCTGATTTTAATTCCGCACGCTGTAGGTTTTTTTTTTAAAAAAACTAAATTCCACCGCTTAACTGGTTAAATATCAATGCCACTTGATTTGTTAACAATTAAAACGTTATTTTATTTAATTTTTCAAATGGTAATTGCAGTCATTTTTATATGCCAGACTGCTATTAGCAGAATGCAATGGCAGGGTAGGTGGGGCTTTTAAATATTTTAATGCAGGAAATACAATAAATACAACAATTTAGAGAGTAGTATGTATTTTTTCATTTTAAATTACAAATAAATATTTACACTTATCGAATAACATTTAAATAAATAAAGCAAGTAGAGAAACTTAAAAATATATAATTTAATTTTTACATTATTTCAAAAAATAAAAATAACAAATTCTCATTTGAAAAATGCAAATAATGCATTTTACACTTAATCTCCAAATCCAAGCGAAGGATCTGAAGTTATTTTTTTTAGACCACTGGGAGAGCAGAGGTGCTGCCATCTATATCTAAAACTGGTTAGTGACCTGTCTGATCCAGGGTAGATAGTGCTGCACTCGGACGTAGACGCCAGGTACTCCGTACTGGCCACAGCCAACGCCCCACGATACGACACCAACTATCTGCCAGATGCCATTCTTCTCGCACACCATCGGACCGCCACCATCACCCTGCGGGAGGGGGGGGGGGAATAAAATGGTGATGAGTGTTCATTTTTAGCTGCAGATCATTGTGAATAAAGATATGTTTTACAATTAAGGGTAAGCTAGTCTGGAAAGTTTACCTAATGCTTTCACTTTGCTAGGAGAAAATCTACAACAACAAGAAGAAACCTTAAATCCATTTAAAACTCAAAAGCAGTTGGAAAAACAACAATCTAAATAGGTTCAAGCTGCTTTCTAGGACATGTCCAATACCAAAACGTGAAGCCAGAACTCCCTCACTCAATCAGACTTAAGATCTAAGGATGTTTTTTACTCGAAGCTCTATAAAAAGGACCTCATCTCGTACAGATATTTCGCGGGGTACTAAAACATTCATCTGACAGACTACTACTCGAGTCCTTCTCGAAACATGATTTCGGCTTTCACAGTGTTGTACTAAAAGTTGTGATTTCTTTAATTTTAGTTTCATATAACATCTGCAATTTTGATTTATCTTCCATTTAATTTGACAGTTTTAAGAGGTTACTACTTCAGTTTTGTGCTGGTAGTCTATAAAAGATGACAGTAACAGTGTAACTTTTTTAACTAAGTTAAATCTGATTTTTTTTTGTTTTTCAAACTGCAAAAAAAAATGAATTCATTAACCAATCTCTGATGATGGATACAAATGTGAAACCGGCCAGGGATTAAAAATCAAAAAAAGTTTGAAACTCTATTCATGAACATTGGATATTTAAGGAGGGTAATCTATAACGTCATGCTAATTTCACATGCCATTTTAATCAGCCTATATACTGAAGGCCCATTAACATGGTATAAATACCAAGTTAGAAGCAAAAAACCTTGAGGATTTTTGTAGTAAGAGAAAGTCGTGTGAGTATTCATTCAGATTTTTTGGCAATACAACACAGTTTTTCCTTTTAAGCCAACGGATGTGACGTAAGAGAACTATATGATATGACGTAATGGAGAGAGTTAACATGTAGGAGTTGTGTAGGTTCTGATTTTCATTTCTTTTCAAAAATAAGTAGAAATTAATAATACGTCAACAAATATTTACGAATAAAACCCAAGCAATAACTTTACCTTGCAAGCATCTTTGCCTTCCTCTCCGCCAGCGCAGATGAATCCAGGATGTAATTTGAACTCATAGCCAAGTCTGGTCTGCTGGAGTTGAGATTGACACTGATGATGCGATAATACGGGCACATCCACTTCCTGTGTGTAGACAAAACCCATGAATTTAATGCCATTTTGTAAGTTAAGTCTTAATTATTTTAATAAATAACACATGGCCGATTTTTTTTTTGCTTCACAAGTTTTTTTGAACCTTATAATTTTTTATAAATGGAGTGAATGCAAATAAGTCATATTTTGCTATCCTCTTTCTATTCACAAATAAAATAATGTAATAAACAATATACAAACTATGAAAGCAAGATTCGTATTGAATCTTTAAACTGTATAGTTTCATTAACTTTACATAACCTAACCTCACAGCCACTTAGATTTAGCAAGTTGATATGGGCTAAACTTTTATACAAAAGAATTATTGTTTGCACATTTTAAATAAGTTTTTTAAATTAAAAGAATTTCAAATAAATGTTGAAATTCGTTGTTTTTGATCAATAATTTTTAAAACATGGAAACAGTGATATTACATCAAGCAAGTAACGTATTATAACTTATCTAAGTAGTGAACATCGCGAAACGAATCACTAATTCTCTCTAAAAGTTAATACAATTAAAAAAAGGTATTTCTCAATGATAAAAATTATGCTGTGGCAACTATACACACAATAAAAGTAAAAATTACATAATTTCTGGGCTAAGTGTAAATGATATTCTTACGATTCGCAATCGAGTTCAACCTTGACATTAGCTAATCGATTTTTTTTATTTATTTTGTCGATTATATCATTTCATCAAAAAAACCTTTAATTTGATCAAGCATAACCAGAGTTGGGCAAAAATTTAAAATTAAAAAACAATTGAATTAAACCGAAATTTAATTTTAATCATGATTGAAATTAAAAAATTTAATCGCCCAAAATTAGTTGATTAAAATTAAATTCACTTTTAATTTAATCGGAATTTAATCAATTAAATTTTTTAATCATAACTAAAAATTAAGATTAAAATTAAATAATCAGAATTTTAATTGATTGCATTAAATTCAAAATTTAGTTTTAATCACTTTGGACGATTAAATTTTTTAATTTAATCAAAATTTGAGAGATTAAATTTTTAAAACCAAACATTGCCAATGGTTAAACCAGAATCGGACCAATGCATCTTTATTCCGCTTAGCTGGTGCCTCTTCTCTATCAATATTATCACCTTTTCCAAACATGGCACCTTCATTCTACCAGTCTCGTGTCTCATATATACCATGTTTACCACTCACTAGACTTACATAGGACCACCTTACACTCTCATTTAACCATGTTTACCACTTACTAGACTTAGATAGGACCACCTTACACTCACATTTACCCACGTTTACCACTCACTAGACTTATATAGGACCACCTTACACTCTCATTTAACCATGTTTACCACTTACTAGTCTTAGATAGGACCACCTTACACTCACATTTAACTATGTTTACCACTCATTAGACATAGATAGGACCACCTTACACTCACATTTCACCATGTTTACCACTCACTAGACTTTATATCTTCTAAAATTATACATCTGTGCACAAAATAACTATAGTTTTTAATTGAGAAAAACAAAGTGTATAAAAGAAAAAAATTCCATATCAATACGTGGTACACAGTGGGAGATATAGAACGGCCATAATTTTACAGAATTTCATGACCCAAAAAATTTTCAACCCTTTATATCTTCTACATTTATAGATCTGTGCACAAAATAACTATAGTTTTTAATTGAGAAAAACAAAGTGTATAAGAGAACAAAATTCCATATCAATACGTGGTACACAGTGGGAGATATAGAACGGCCATAATTTTACAGAATTTCATGACCCAAAAAATTTTCAACCCTTTATATCTGCTACATTTATAGATCTGTGCACAAAATAACTATAGTTTTTAATTGAGAAAAACAAAGTGTATAAGAGAACAAAATTCCATATCAATACGTGGTACACAGTGGGAGATATAGAACGGCCATAATTTTACAGAATTTCATGACCCAAAAAATTTTCAACCCTTTATATCTTCTACATTTATAGATCTGTGCACAAAATAACTGTAGTTTTTAATTGAGAAAAACAAAGTGTACAAGAGAAAAAATTCCATATCAATACGTGGTTCACAGTGGGAGATATAGAACGGCCACAATTTTACAGAATTTCATGACCCAAAAAATTTTCAACCCTTTATATCTGCTACATTTATAGATCTGTGCACAAAATAACTATAGTTTTTAATTGAGAAAAACAAAGTGTATAAGAGAACAAAATTCCATATCAATACGTGGTACACAGTGGGAGATATAGAACGGCCATAATTTTACAGAATTTCATGACCCAAAAAATTTTCAACCCTTTATATCTTCTACATTTATAGATCTGTGCACAAAATAACTGTAGTTTTTAATTGAGAAAAACAAAGTGTACAAGAGAAAAAATTCCATATCAATACGTGGTACACAGTGGGAGATATAGAACGGCCATAATTTTACAGAATTTCATGACCCAAAAAATTTTCAACCCTTTATATCTGCTACATTTATAGATCTGTGCACAAAATAACTATAGTTTTTAATTGAGAAAAACAAAGTGTATAAGAGAACAAAATTCCATATCAATACGTGGTACACAGTGGGAGATATAGAACGGCCATAATTTTACAGAATTTCATGACCCAAAAAATTTTCAACCCTTTATATCTTCTACATTTATAGATCTGTGCACAAAATAACTGTAGTTTTTAATTGAGAAAAACAAAGTGTACAAGAGAAAAAATTCCATATCAATACGTGGTTCACAGTGGGAGATATAGAACGGCCACAATTTTACAGAATTTCATGACCCAAAAAAATTTCTACCCTTTATATCTTCTAAACCTATAGATCTGTGCACAAAATAACTATAGTTTATAATTAAGAAAAACAAAGTGTATAAGTGAAAAAAATTCGATACCAATACGTGGTTCACAGTGGGAGATATAGAACGGCCATAATTTTACAGAATTTCATGACCCAAAAAATTTTCAACCCTTTATATCTTCTACTTTTTTAGATCTGTGCACAAAATAACTATAGTTTATAATTGAGAAAAACAAAGTGTACAAGAGAACAAAATTCCATATCAATACGTGGTACACAGTGGGAGATATAGAACGGCCATAATTTTACAGAATTTCATGACCCAAAAAATTTTCAACTCTTTATATCTGCTACATTTATAGATCTGTGCACAAAATAACTATAGTTTTTAATTGAGAAAAACAAAGTGTATAAGAGAAAAAAATTCCATACCAATACGTGGTTCACAGTGGGAGATATAGAACGGCCATAATTTTACAGAATTTCATGACCCAAAAAATTTTCAACTCTTTATATCTGCTACATTTATAGATCTGTGCACAAAATAACTATAGTTTTTAATTGAGAAAAACAAAGTGTATAAGAGAAAAAAATTCCATACCAATTCGTGTTTCACTGTGGGAGATATAGAACGGCCATAATTTTACAGAATTTCATGACCCAAAAAATTTTCAACTCTTTATATCTGCTACATTTATAGATCTGTGCACAAAATAACTATAGTTTTTAATTGAGAAAAACAAAGTGTATAAGAGAAAAAAATTCCATACCAATACGTGGTTCACAGTGGGAGATATAGAACGGCCATAATTTTACAGAATTTCATGACCCAAAAAATTTTCAACCCTTTATATCTTCTACCTTTTTAGATCTGTGCACAAAATAACTATAGTTTATAATTGAGAAAAACAAAGTGTACAAGAGAACAAAATTCCATATCAATACGTGGTACACAGTGGGAGATATAGAACGACCATAATTTTACAGAATTTCATGACCCAAAAAATTTTCAACCCTTTATATCTGCTACATTTATAGATCTGTGCACAAAATAACTATAGTTTTTAATTGAGAAAAACCAAGTGTATAAGAGAAAAAAATTCCATACCAATACGTGGTTCACAGTGGGAGATATAGAACGGTGATAATTTTACAGAATTTCATGACCCAAAAAATTTTCAACCCTTTATATCTGCTACATTTATAGATCTGTGCACAAAATAACTATAGTTTTTAATTGAGAAAAACAAAGTGTATAAGAGAAAAAAATTCCATACCAATACGTGGTTCACAGTGGGAGATATAGAACGGTCATAATTTTACAGAATTTCATGACCCAAAAAAGTTTCAACTCTTTATATCTGCTACATTTATAGATCTGTGCACAAAATAACTATAGTTTTTAATTGAGAAAAACAAAGTGTATAAGAGAAAAAAATTCCGTACCAATACGTGGTTCACCGTGGGAGATATAGAACGGTCATAATTTTACAGAATTTCATGACCCAAAAAATTTTCAACCCTTTATATCTGCTACATTTATAGATCTGTGCACAAAATAACTATAGTTTTTAATTGAGAAAAACAAAGTGTATAAGAGAAAAAAATTCCGTACCAATACGTGGTTCACAGTGGGAGATATAGAACGGTCATAATTTTACAGAATTTCATGACCCAAAAAATTTTCAACCCTTTATATCTGCTACATTTATAGATATGTGCACAAAATAACTATAGTTTTTAATTGAGAAAAACAAAGTGTATAAGAGAAAAAAATCCCATACCAATACGTGGTTTACAGTGGGAGATATAGAACGGCCATAATTTTACAGAATTTCATGACCCAAAAAATTTTCAACCCTTTATATCTTCTAAATTTATAGATCTGTGCACAAAATAACTATAGCTTGTAATTGAGAAAATCAAAGTGTACAAGAGAACAAAATTCCATATCAATACGTGGTTCACTGTGGGAGATATAGAACGGCCATAATTTTACAGAATTTCATGGCCCAAAAAATTTTCAATCCTTTATATCTGCTACATTTATAGATCTGTGCACAAAATAACTATAGTTTTTAATTGAGAAAAACAAAGTGTATAAGAGAAAAAAATTCCATACCAATACGTGGTTCACAGTGGGAGATATAGAACGGCCATAATTTTACAGAATTTCATGACCCAAAAAATTTTCAACCCTTTATATCTGCTACATTTATAGATCTGTGCACAAAATAACTATAGTTTTTAATTGAGAAAAACAAAGTGTATAAGAGAACAAAATTCCATATCAATACGTGGTACACAGTGGGAGATATAGAACGGCCATAATTTTACAGAATTTCATGACCCAAAAAATTTTCAACCCTTTATATCTTCTACATTTATAGATCTGTGCACAAAATAACTGTAGTTTTTAATTGAGAAAAACAAAGTGTACAAGAGAAAAAATTCCATATCAATACGTGGTTCACAGTGGGAGATATAGAACGGCCACAATTTTACAGAATTTCATGACCCAAAAAAATTTCTACCCTTTATATCTTCTAAACCTATAGATCTGTGCACAAAATAACTATAGTTTATAATTAAGAAAAACAAAGTGTATAAGTGAAAAAAATTCGATACCAATACGTGGTTCACAGTGGGAGATATAGAACGGCCATAATTTTACAGAATTTCATGACCCAAAAAATTTTCAACCCTTTATATCTTCTACTTTTTTAGATCTGTGCACAAAATAACTATAGTTTATAATTGAGAAAAACAAAGTGTACAAGAGAACAAAATTCCATATCAATACGTGGTACACAGTGGGAGATATAGAACGGCCATAATTTTACAGAATTTCATGACCCAAAAAATTTTCAACTCTTTATATCTGCTACATTTATAGATCTGTGCACAAAATAACTATAGTTTTTAATTGAGAAAAACAAAGTGTATAAGAGAAAAAAATTCCATACCAATACGTGGTTCACAGTGGGAGATATAGAACGGCCATAATTTTACAGAATTTCATGACCCAAAAAATTTTCAACTCTTTATATCTGCTACATTTATAGATCTGTGCACAAAATAACTATAGTTTTTAATTGAGAAAAACAAAGTGTATAAGAGAAAAAAATTCCATACCAATTCGTGTTTCACTGTGGGAGATATAGAACGGCCATAATTTTACAGAATTTCATGACCCAAAAAATTTTCAACTCTTTATATCTGCTACATTTATAGATCTGT
Organism: Rhodnius prolixus; assembly: GCF_049639745.1. Taxonomy (NCBI): domain Eukaryota; kingdom Metazoa; phylum Arthropoda; class Insecta; order Hemiptera; family Reduviidae; genus Rhodnius; species Rhodnius prolixus. The sequence continues at coordinate 67,038,796 of NW_027411581.1, forward strand.
GCACAAAATAACTATAGTTTTTAATTGAGAAAAACAAAGTGTATAAGAGAAAAAAATTCCATACCAATACGTGGTTCACAGTGGGAGATATAGAACGGCCATAATTTTACAGAATTTCATGACCCAAAAAATTTTCAACCCTTTATATCTTCTACCTTTTTAGATCTGTGCACAAAATAACTATAGTTTATAATTGAGAAAAACAAAGTGTACAAGAGAACAAAATTCCATATCAATACGTGGTACACAGTGGGAGATATAGAACGACCATAATTTTACAGAATTTCATGACCCAAAAAATTTTCAACCCTTTATATCTGCTACATTTATAGATCTGTGCACAAAATAACTATAGTTTTTAATTGAGAAAAACCAAGTGTATAAGAGAAAAAAATTCCATACCAATACGTGGTTCACAGTGGGAGATATAGAACGGTGATAATTTTACAGAATTTCATGACCCAAAAAATTTTCAACCCTTTATATCTGCTACATTTATAGATCTGTGCACAAAATAACTATAGTTTTTAATTGAGAAAAACAAAGTGTATAAGAGAAAAAAATTCCATACCAATACGTGGTTCACAGTGGGAGATATAGAACGGTCATAATTTTACAGAATTTCATGACCCAAAAAAGTTTCAACTCTTTATATCTGCTACATTTATAGATCTGTGCACAAAATAACTATAGTTTTTAATTGAGAAAAACAAAGTGTATAAGAGAAAAAAATTCCGTACCAATACGTGGTTCACCGTGGGAGATATAGAACGGTCATAATTTTACAGAATTTCATGACCCAAAAAATTTTCAACCCTTTATATCTGCTACATTTATAGATCTGTGCACAAAATAACTATAGTTTTTAATTGAGAAAAACAAAGTGTATAAGAGAAAAAAATTCCGTACCAATACGTGGTTCACAGTGGGAGATATAGAACGGTCATAATTTTACAGAATTTCATGACCCAAAAAATTTTCAACCCTTTATATCTGCTACATTTATAGATATGTGCACAAAATAACTATAGTTTTTAATTGAGAAAAACAAAGTGTATAAGAGAAAAAAATCCCATACCAATACGTGGTTTACAGTGGGAGATATAGAACGGCCATAATTTTACAGAATTTCATGACCCAAAAAATTTTCAACCCTTTATATCTTCTAAATTTATAGATCTGTGCACAAAATAACTATAGCTTGTAATTGAGAAAATCAAAGTGTACAAGAGAACAAAATTCCATATCAATACGTGGTTCACTGTGGGAGATATAGAACGGCCATAATTTTACAGAATTTCATGGCCCAAAAAATTTTCAATCCTTTATATCTGCTACATTTATAGATCTGTGCACAAAATAACTATAGTTTTTAATTGAGAAAAACAAAGTGTATAAGAGAAAAAAATTCCATACCAATACGTGGTTCACAGTGGGAGATATAGAACGGCCATAATTTTACAGAATTTCATGACCCAAAAAATTTTCAACCCTTTATATCTGCTACATTTATAGATCTGTGCACAAAATAACTATAGTTTTTAATTGAGAAAAACAAAGTGTATAAGAGAAAAAAATTCCGTACCAATACGTGGTCCACAGTGAGAGATATAGAACGGTCATAATTTTACAGAATTTCATGACCCAAAAAATTTTCAACTCTTTATATTTGCTACATTTATAGATCTGTGCACAAAATAACTATAGTTTTTAATTGAGAAAAACAAAGTGTATAAGAGAAAAAAATTCCATACCAATACGTGGTTCACAGTGGGAGATATAGAACGGCCATAATTTTACAGAATTTCATGACCCAAAAAATTTTTAACCTTTTATATCTGCTACATTTATAGATCTGTGCACAAAATAACTATAGTTTTTAATTGAGAAAAACAAAGTGTATAAGAGAAAAAAATTCCATACCAATACGTGGTTCACAGTGGGAGATATAGAACGGCCATAATTTTACAGAATTTCATGACCCAAAAAATTTTCAACCCTTTATATCTGCTACGTTTGTAGATCTGTGCACAAAATAACTATAGTTTTTAATTGAGAAAAACAAAGTGTACAAGAGAACAAAATTCCATATCAATACGTGGTTCACAGTGGGAGATATAGAACGGCCATAATTTTACAGAATTTCATGACCCAAAAAATTTTCAACCCTTTATATCTTCTACCTTTTTAGATCTGTGCACAAAATAACTATAGTTTATAATTGAGAAAAACAAAGTGTACAAGAGAACAAAATTCCATATCAATACGTGGTACACAGTGGGAGATATAGAACGACCATAATTTTACAGAATTTCATGACCCAAAAAATTTTCAACCCTTTATATCTGCTACATTTATAGATCTGTGCACAAAATAACTATAGTTTTTAATTGAGAAAAACCAAGTGTATAAGAGAAAAAAATTCCATACCAATACGTGGTTCACAGTGGGAGATATAGAACGGTGATAATTTTACAGAATTTCATGACCCAAAAAATTTTCAACCCTTTATATCTGCTACATTTATAGATCTGTGCACAAAATAACTATAGTTTTTAATTGAGAAAAACAAAGTGTATAAGAGAAAAAAATTCCATACCAATACGTGGTTCACAGTGGGAGATATAGAACGGTCATAATTTTACAGAATTTCATGACCCAAAAAAGTTTCAACTCTTTATATCTGCTACATTTATAGATCTGTGCACAAAATAACTATAGTTTTTAATTGAGAAAAACAAAGTGTATAAGAGAAAAAAATTCCGTACCAATACGTGGTTCACCGTGGGAGATATAGAACGGTCATAATTTTACAGAATTTCATGACCCAAAAAATTTTCAACCCTTTATATCTGCTACATTTATAGATCTGTGCACAAAATAACTATAGTTTTTAATTGAGAAAAACAAAGTGTATAAGAGAAAAAAATTCCGTACCAATACGTGGTTCACAGTGGGAGATATAGAACGGTCATAATTTTACAGAATTTCATGACCCAAAAAATTTTCAACCCTTTATATCTGCTACATTTATAGATATGTGCACAAAATAACTATAGTTTTTAATTGAGAAAAACAAAGTGTATAAGAGAAAAAAATCCCATACCAATACGTGGTTTACAGTGGGAGATATAGAACGGCCATAATTTTACAGAATTTCATGACCCAAAAAATTTTCAACCCTTTATATCTTCTAAATTTATAGATCTGTGCACAAAATAACTATAGCTTGTAATTGAGAAAATCAAAGTGTACAAGAGAACAAAATTCCATATCAATACGTGGTTCACTGTGGGAGATATAGAACGGCCATAATTTTACAGAATTTCATGGCCCAAAAAATTTTCAATCCTTTATATCTGCTACATTTATAGATCTGTGCACAAAATAACTATAGTTTTTAATTGAGAAAAACAAAGTGTATAAGAGAAAAAAATTCCATACCAATACGTGGTTCACAGTGGGAGATATAGAACGGCCATAATTTTACAGAATTTCATGACCCAAAAAATTTTCAACCCTTTATATCTGCTACATTTATAGATCTGTGCACAAAATAACTATAGTTTTTAATTGAGAAAAACAAAGTGTATAAGAGAAAAAAATTCCGTACCAATACGTGGTTCACAGTGAGAGATATAGAACGGTCATAATTTTACAGAATTTCATGACCCAAAAAATTTTCAACTCTTTATATTTGCTACATTTATAGATCTGTGCACAAAATAACTATAGTTTTTAATTGAGAAAAACAAAGTGTATAAGAGAAAAAAATTCCATACCAATACGTGGTTCACAGTGGGAGATATAGAACGGCCATAATTTTACAGAATTTCATGACCCAAAAAATTTTTAACCTTTTATATCTGCTACATTTATAGATCTGTGCACAAAATAACTATAGTTTTTAATTGAGAAAAACAAAGTGTATAAGAGAAAAAAATTCCATACCAATACGTGGTTCACAGTGGGAGATATAGAACGGCCATAATTTTACAGAATTTCATGACCCAAAAAATTTTCAACCCTTTATATCTGCTACGTTTGTAGATCTGTGCACAAAATAACTATAGTTTTTAATTGAGAAAAACAAAGTGTACAAGAGAACAAAATTCCATATCAATACGTGGTTCACTGTGGGAGATATAGAACGGCCATAATTTTACAGAATTTCATGACCCAAAAAATTTTCAACCCTTTATATCTGCTACATTTATAGATATGTGCACAAAATAACTATAGTTTTTAATTGAGAAAAACAAACTGTATAAGAGAAAAAAATTCCGTACCAATACGTGGTTCACAGTGGGAGATATAGAACGGCCATAATTTTACAGAATTTCATGACCTAAAAAATTTTCAACTCTTTATATTTGCTACATTTATACATCTGTGCACAAAATAACTATAGTTTTTAATTGAGAAAAACAAACTGTATAAGTGAAAAAAATTCCGTACCAATACGTGGTTCACAGTGGGAGATATAGAACGGTCATAATTTTACAGAATTTCATGACCTAAAAAATTTTCAACTCTTTATATTTGCTACATTTATACATCTGTGCACAAAATAACTATAGTTTTTAATTGAGAAAAACAAACTGTATAAGAGAAAAAAATTCCGTACCAATACGTGGTTCACAGTGGGAGATATAGAACGGTCATAATTTTACAGAATTTCATGACCTAAAAAATTTTCAACTCTTTATATTTGCTACATTTATACATCTGTGCACAAAATAACTATAGTTTTTAATTGAGAAAAACAAACTGTATAAGAGAACAAAATTCCATACCAATACGTGGTTCACAGTGGGAGATATAGAACGGCCATAATTTTACAGAATTTCATGACCCAAAAAATTTTCAACCCTTTATATCTTCTACCTTTTTAGGTCTGTGCACAAAATAACTATAGTTTATAATTGAGAAAAACAAAGTGTACAAGAGAACAAAATTCCATATCAATACGTGGTACACAGTGGGAGATATAGAACGGTCATAATTTTACAGAATTTCATGACCCAAAAAATTTTCAACTCTTTATATCTGCTACATTTATAGATCTGTGCACAAAATAACTATAGTTTTTAATTGAGAAAAACAAAGTGTATAAGAGAAAAAAATTCCATACCAATACGTGGTTCACAGTGGGAGATATAGAACGGCCATAATTTTACAGAATTTCATGACCCAAAAAATTTTCAACCCTTTATATCTTCTACCTTTTTAGATCTGTGCACAAAATAACTATAGTTTATAATTGAGAAAAACAAAGTGTACAAGAGAACAAAATTCCATATCAATACGTGGTACACAGTGGGAGATATAGAACGACCATAATTTTACAGAATTTCATGACCCAAAAAATTTTCAACCCTTTATATCTGCTACATTTATAGATCTGTGCACAAAATAACTATAGTTTTTAATTGAGAAAAACAAAGTGTATAAAAGAAAAAAATTCCATACCAATACGTGGTTCACAGTGGGAGATATAGAACGGTGATAATTTTACAGAATTTTCAACCCTTTATATCTGCTACATTTATAGATCTGTGCACAAAATAACTATAGTTTTTAATTGAGAAAAACAAAGTGTATAAGAGAAAAAAATTCCATACCAATACGTGGTTCACAGTGGGAGATATAGAACGGTCATAATTTTACAGAATTTCATGACCCAAAAAAGTTTCAACTCTTTATATCTGCTACATTTATAGATCTGTGCACAAAATAACTATAGTTTTTAATTGAGAAAAACAAAGTGTATAAAAGAAAAAAATTCCATACCAATACGTGGTTCACAGTGGGAGATATAGAACGGCCATAATTTTACAGAATTTCATGACCCAAAAAATTTTCAACCCTTTATATCTGCTACATTTATAGATCTGTGCACAAAATAACTATAGTTTTTAATTGAGAAAAACAAAGTGTATAAGAGAAAAAAATTCCGTACCAATACGTGGTTCACCGTGGGAGATATAGAACGGTCATAATTTTACAGAATTTCATGACCCAAAAAATTTTCAACCCTTTATATCTGCTACATTTATAGATCTGTGCACAAAATAACTATAGTTTTTAATTGAGAAAAACAAAGTGTATAAGAAAAAAAAAATTCCGTACCAATACGTGGTTCACAGTGGGAGATATAGAACGGTCATAATTTTACAGAATTTCATGACCCAAAAAATTTTCAACCCTTTATATCTGCTACATTTATAGATCTGTGCACAAAATAACTATAGTTTTTAATTGAGAAAAACAAAGTGTATAAGAGAAAAAAATTCCATACCAATACGTGGTTCACAGTGGGAGATATAGAACGGCCATAATTTTACAGAATTTCATGACCCAAAAAATTTTCAACCCTTTAAATCTGCTACATTTGTAGATCTGTGCACAAAATAACTATAGTTTTTAATTGAGAAAAACAAAGTGTACAAGAGAACAAAATTCCATATCAATACGTGGTTCACTGTGGGAGATATAGAACGGCCATAATTTTACAGAATTTCATGACCCAAAAAATTTTCAATCCTTTATATCTGCTACATTTATAGATCTGTGCACAAAATAACTATAGTTTTTAATTGAGAAAAACAAAGTGTATAAGAGAAAAAAATTCCGTACCAATACGTGGTTCACAGTGGGAGATATAGAACGGTCATAATTTTACAGAATTTCATGACCCAAAAAATTTTCAACCCTTTATATCTGCTACATTTATAGATATGTGCACAAAATAACTATAGTTTTTAATTGAGAAAAACAAAGTGTATAAGAGAAAAAAATTCCATACCAATACGTGGTTTACAGTGGGAGATATAGAACGGCCATAATTTTACAGAATTTCATGACCCAAAAAATTTTCAACCCTTTATATCTTCTAAATTTATAGATCTGTGCACAAAATAACTATAGCTTGTAATTGAGAAAATCAAAGTGTACAAGAGAACAAAATTCCATATCAATACGTGGTTCACTGTGGGAGATATAGAACGGCCATAATTTTACAGAATTTCATGACCCAAAAAATTTTCAATCCTTTATATCTGCTACATTTATAGATCTGTGCACAAAATAACTATAGTTTTTAATTGAGAAAAACAAAGTGTATAAGAGAAAAAAATTCCATACCAATACGTGGTTCACAGTGGGAGATATAGAACGGCCATAATTTTACAGAATTTCATGACCCAAAAAATTTTCAACCCTTTATATCTGCTACATTTATAGATCTGTGCACAAAATAACTATAGTTTTTAATTGAGAAAAACAAAGTGTATAAGAGAATAAAATTCCGTACCAATACGTGGTTCACAGTGGGAGATATAGAACGGTCATAATTTTACAGAATTTCATGACCCAAAAAATTGTCAACTCTTTATATTTGCTACATTTATAGATCTGTGCACAAAATAACTATAGTTTTTAATTGAGAAAAACAAAGTGTATAAGAGAAAAAAATTCCATACCAATACGTGGTTCACAGTGGGAGATATAGAACGGCCATAATTTTACAGAATTTCATGACCCAAAAAATTTTTAACCTTTTATATCTGCTACATTTATAGATCTGTGCACAAAATAACTATAGTTTTTAATTGAGAAAAACAAAGTGTATAAGAGAAAAAAATTCCATACCAATACGTGGTTCACAGTGGGAGATATAGAACGGCCATAATTTTACAGAATTTCATGACCCAAAAAATTTTCAACCCTTTATATCTGCTACATTTGTAGATCTGTGCACAAAATAACTATAGTTTTTAATTGAGAAAAACAAAGTGTACAAGAGAACAAAATTCCATATCAATACGTGGTTCTCTGTGGGAGATATAGAACGGCCATAATTTTACAGAATTTCATGACCCAAAAAATTTTCAATCCTTTATATCTGCTACATTTATAGATCTGTGCACAAAATAACTATAGTTTTTAATTGAGAAAAACAAAGTGTATAAGAGAAAAAAATTCCATATCAATACGTGGTTCACAGTGGGAGATATAGAACGGCCATAATTTTACAGAATTTCATGACCCAAAAAATTTTCAACCCTTTATATCTGCTACATTTATAGATCTGTGCACAAAATAACTATAGTTTATAATTGAGAAAAACAAAGTGTATAAGAGAAAAAAATTCTATACCAATACGTGGTTCACAGTGGGAGATATAGAACGGCCATAATTTTACAGAATTTCATGACCCAAAAAATTTTCAACCCTTTATATCTGCTACATTTATAGATCTGTGCACAATATAACTGTAGTTTTTAATTGAGAAAAACAAAGTGTATAAAAGAAAAAAATTCCGTACCAATACGTGGTTCACAGTGGGAGATTTAGAGCGGTCATAATTTTACAGAATTTCATGACCCAAAAAATTTTCAACCCTTTATATCTTCTACCTTTTTAGATCTGTGCACAAAATAACTATAGTTTATAATTGAGAAAAACAAAGTGTATAAAAGAAAAAAATTCCGTACCAATACGTGGTTCACAGTGGGAGATATAGAACGGCCATAATTTTACAGAATTTCATGACCCAAAAAATTTTCAACCCTTTATATCTTCTACCTTTTTAGATCGGTGCACAAAATAACTATAGTTTTTAATTGAGAAAAACAAAGTGTATAAAAGAAAAAAATTCCGTACCAATACGTGGTTCACAGTGGGAGATTTAGAACGGTCATAATTTTACAGAATTTCATGACCCAAAAAATTTTCAACCCTTTATATCTTCTACCTTTTTAGATCTGTGCACAAAATAACTATAGTTTATAATTGAGAAAAACAAAGTGTATAAGAGAAAAAAATTCCGTACCAATACGTGGTTCACAGTGGGAGATATAAAACGGCCATAATTTTACAGAATTTCATGACCCAAAAAATTTTCAACCCTTTATATCTTCTACCTTTTTAGATCTGTGCACAAAATAACTATAGTTTATAATTGAGAAAAACAAAGTGTATAAAAGAAAAAAATTCCGTACCAATACGTGGTTCACAGTGGGAGATTTAGAACGGCCATAATTTTACAGAATTTCATGACCCAAAAAATTTTCAACCCTTTATATCTTCTACCTTTTTAGATCTGTGCACAAAATAACTATAGTTTATAATTGAGAAAATCAAAGTGTACAAGAGAACAAAATTCCATATCAATACGTGGTTCACTGTGGGAGATATAGAACGGCCATAATTTTACAGAATTTCATGACCCAAAAAATTTTCAATCCTTTATATCTGCTACATTTATAGATCTGTGCACAAAATAACTATAGTTTTTAATTGAGAAAAACAAAGTGTATAAGAGAAAAAAATTCCATACCAATACGTGGTTCACAGTGGGAGATTTAGAACGGTCATAATTTTACAGAATTTCATGACCCAAAAAATTTTCAACCCTTTATATCTTCTACCTTTTTAGATCTGTGCACAAAATAACTATAGTTTATAATTGAGAAAAACAAAGTGTATAAAAGAAAAAAATTCCGTACCAATACGTGGTTCACAGTGGGAGATTTAGAACGGCCATAATTTTACAGAATTTCATGACCCAAAAAATTTTCAACCCTTTATATCTTCTACCTTTTTAGATCTGTGCACAAAATAACTATAGTTTATAATTGAGAAAAACAAAGTGTATAAGAGAAAAAAATTCCGTACCAATACGTGGTTCACAGTGGGAGATATAAAACGGCCATAATTTTACAGAATTTCATGACCCAAAAAATTTTCAACCCTTTATATCTTCTACTTTTTTAGATCTGTGCACAAAATAACTATAGTTTATAATTGAGAAAAACAATGTGTATAAAAGAAAAAAATTCCGTACCAATACGTGGTTCACAGTGGGAGATTTAGAACGGTCATAATTTTACAGAATTTCATGACCCAAAAAATTTTCAACCCTTTATATCTTCTACCTTTTTAGATCTGTGCACAAAATAACTATAGTTTATAATTGAGAAAAACAAAGTGTATAAAAGAAAAAAATTCCGTACCAATACGTGGTTCACAGTGGGAGATTTAGAACGGTCATAATTTTACAGAATTTCATGACCCAAAAAATTTGCAACCCTTTATATCAGTGGTTCTTAACCTTTTCATATACGCGGAGCACAATTATATGTATATATTTTTCTTGCGGTACACTAACATTAAATAATTTGAAATTCGGTATTTAGCAAGAACTTAAAATTAAATTCAAATTAAAAAAATGGAACAATTTTTTGTTTTCGTATCTTTTCTAAGTTTCTAAATTTCCAGACATTTAAAATTGAAATTTCGCGGAACACTTGGACCATATTCGCGGAACACCGGTTAAGAACCGCTGGTCTAGAGACTCGTGAAGAAGTCCAAGTCTACAAAAATTAACCGAAAAGTATTTATTGAAGACGCTCAGAAAAATGGCCTCGCCAAAACGTGGTTCGAACCATTGGTTGAAAAGCCATAAAAGTGGATGATTAAATTAGTTTGATTAACGATTAAATCTGAAATTTAATTGATCAAATAATTGCCATATGATTAAAATTACGATTAAATTCGTCGATTAAATTCTGATTAAAATTAAAAATAAAAATCAATTAAATTTAGAATTTAATTGTTTTTTTAATCAGTGCCCAACTCTGAGCATAACATATGTTCATGTAAATAAGTACACACCCCAATAATAATAATAATATTAGAAATTTTTGATCAAATATTATCGGTATGACCAAATGAGTGTCTTTTTTGAATTTTAAGGAAATCAGCTGATTCACCGTAAATCTTTTAAATTATTTATTGAATAATTTTCTTAATAATTTTTTTTACTTCCACTTTTATCAATCAAGATCACGAAGTATGTAGATGATACTTTTCCATTATGATAAGACGAAGTCTCTATTTTTCTCTAAATAATATCAAAATGGTTAGATCACTCACCTGCTTGAAATGCAGACTTTTTCTCCTTGTATTTGTATTTATTTATTTAATTAAAGGAACAGTACCAGAATTTAAGCTCATATTTTGGATAATAAGAAACTTGTGAACAAAATTACTGTAACTAGACCATAATAATACGATTCCGGAACTCTAACTTACTTTAAGTATATTCTGATATTTTCCATAATCACCGAAAGCATCTTTACCCCAACCGGTAGTCCAACATCTGGAACCACTAAAATCGGCATGTGGATCTGGTAGACATGCTGGCGAGATATGTGGACTAGTATTCATACTGGCTGGTCTTTCCAGTCTTAGTATGGCCAAATCATTGTACAGAGTGCCAGCATAGAATTCTGGATGTACTTGTACTTTGGCCACATCTCGTTCTTCGTACGGGAAGAATTCCACGTCATGATTCACATCCCATTCACCAAGACGTACTCTTAGCTCGTAGGCTGTGTATCTGTGAACAAGAAAAGAAAGGTAATGATGGTCAGAAAGTGCACAGTAAAGATTTGTTTAACTAATTAGGATATTTCTTATTATTTAAAATATATATATATATTTAAACGAAAACAGCCATAATACGAGTATATGAAACTAAGAAGAACTCTAAATCAGAAAAAGAATATATTAATGATATTAGTTGTTACATCTGAGCTAAGACTCCGAGAAATTTCTCCTGAGTTTGCGAAGAGACTGGAAGAATGACTACAGGAAAGAAAGTAAGAACCTACTTCCTTGTTTCATCACCCATGTAACACAAAGTGGAAAAATCACTGATCTGTGGACTTAGTCAACTAACAATTTTAAACTTGTACAGGGTAACTGAGAACAATATCTTTAAATTTGAAGGTATTAGATCACGGTTGTCCTCTACGTGACTTTACGGTGTCAAATAATTTACCTCTCATTAGGATTTTCATTTTAGAAAACTGTCAGAAATGGTATGAAGACAATCCCTAATTCTTATATAACTCCTCTAATCGAACTTACGATTTGATACAATGAGCTGCGGTAAGTACGTGCAATGCATCGATCAGCGTGCCGCCACAGACGTACACCGATTCCTGTGGATCTTTCTTGAGCACGGCCACCTGCCAGGGGTATTCTCCTGTACAGAAAAGGTTATTGATACAATAACCGGAACAAAAATGTAGCTTTGTATTTAATATATTTCTCATATGTTGTACAACATATTCCTAGTACGGAGCAGCGCATCAAGTTAACTGAATTAAATCTTTGCAAAATGTTTTATTTCTACTAACCAAATTCACTGTCTCCGTCCACATAGACGGGATTCTTGATCCTGCCATTGATACCGTGTGCGTTTCGAACTCCACACTGGCCAGAGTGTTGTTGTTGTTGTGGTCGGAACTGTTGTGGTCCAGTGCGAGCGGGTCGTCTACAGCACACTTCTCTGGCCGCACATCGTCCACTGCCTCCTCCGTAGTAAGCCTGTCTCTAAAACCACAGTCACAAAAAACCAACTGATTAGTACATAGAATTAACTTTAGCGCCTATTTTCTGCCACTCCCAAAAAAAGGAGATCTTGTCAGAAAACTCTTTTGCTGCACTTGAAATGATGACAATTCCCCTGGAGGAATTGTGCGAAATAATCTATTTAAAAAACAGGAAATTGATTCGCTATCGGAAGTGAACCTATATCTTCTTTAAACTTGGAACTTTAATTAAATATTGAACTTATATTAGCATTATACAGTACTGGTGATAAGCTGTTACTTAAACGGCATTTTACTATTAAGGCAAGCTTAGTCACACCTAGAGCTACTTTAGGAAGCAACTTCATGAGAAAATGTGTTAAATAAAAGTTCAAAACCTGGAAGGAAGTCACAGCTGGTTTTTTTCGAGACTAAAAAAGAAAAATTAACTGAACAATCGATTCAGTAAAATGGAATTTCCTGAATAGAACTATTGATTGCGAAGGAACTAGCCCACTTAAAATGGCAGTGGACAATTTCTGAAAGGTTTGCAAGGAAGAAAAGACGCCTTGCATTCTAGTCCTAGACAATGATGATCTAGTCACAACCTATCCACGATTATTTCGATTAGTCCGACGGTGTGTGTGGTTCTGAAAAGTATTTAGTTTTTATTGATTTTTTTAATTTAAGAAACGGCAATATCTGTGGTCTGCCGAACAGTGAGCTGTAAGAAAAGCTCCTAGAAAAAAAAAAAATCTAAGGGCCACCAGCTGGATTCGAACCCGGCGTACAATATAGCGTGGGAATCCAATACTCTACCACATAGCTAATCCCTTCCCTCAAAGTATAATTTAGTATTTTTACTTTCATTCACAAATCCACGTAATGAATTTAAGCAAATCCAGATTAATTCTATAGACAGAGAAATCTTTAAAGGGTAACTTTCACAATGAAACCTAGGTACCTAAACTTCACAAAGTCGTACTTTCTATTAATGCCCACTTCTGTAAAAACTTGAAGAAACCTAGAAGTTAGGTGTCGAAACCCTTACTACTTCTAGATCCTTTAGTTCAAAATGAATGTTGGTTTTGCATGCGTGAGGAAAAACAATGGAAACAGGTGTGCGTTGTGAATGGCCGGTGAAGTTATTATATACCATAAAGTACTGCCATAAATACTGATACCAAAGTTCGAGTCAAATTGTAAGGTTACAACCTACAGAGGGTTATCTGCAGTAGTTTTGTAACCAAATAAAGGTTACATACTCTTCCTGAACTGGGTTGAACTAATTTGATCTCTTTGAACTGATCAGTATTTATGTCAGGGAAGACCACCTAGAAATTACCAGCTGTGGAATTGCTGCTACGGATTAATAGTATTAAATTTTGATCACAGTTCCCAAAGGAAATCTACATTAAACTAAAACCCTTAGACAGTTCGCCGACACCAGGTTAGTACATAAGAGAGAGAATGCGGTTCTAAGACGAGTCTTTCAGATCAGTGTCCTTCAGTCTTGGGTACTTGCTTGTATTCCTCAGTTGCATGATGTCCAGATCGTGCGTGGCCAGTACTCACCGTTCTCATTGATGTATGATTAACAAAACAGATGAAACATAAAGATACATTTTTTTGCTTCAACTTTTTTTTATCAATCAATCATCAAGAAAAACCTTGTTGCTCAAAAAAATGTTAGTCAAATACTAGTTCGTTGTCTGTACCTTGTCGAGTCCCTTTTCTTTTTATTTTAAGTTACCTCCTCGGCATCTCTTTTAGTTCTGGAAGCCCTGTCCTCCGGGAAGGCTATCTTGTTCGAAGAATCCGTGGATATGTTGGATCTTGAGCCGGCCGACGATGATGATCTGTAGTAGGAGTCTTCCTCATCGTCAATATAATCATCTGAATCTCGGATATAGGAGGAGGAGGAGGAGGTATGATAGTGCGGATGAGAGAATGATGGAGGTGGTCCATGATAATGATGAGATGGTCCGTACGAAGATGATGGGTATGAGTAGTGCGGCGCGTAAGGATGAAATGTCGGCTTGTGCGCATAGTGATGGCTGGGAATCTTGTGCACATGCAGATGATGGTGACTTAAATATGGCGGAGGATGACCATAATATGGCTCTTTCAGGTGATGAATGAAGGAGCCGATTTTGTTCACCAAACCATGGTTGGGCGTGACATGCAAGTTGACCAACGGTTTCACCACTTTGTCTCCGTACTCGTCTTTGGTCACTTGGACACTTAACAATGGATTCACACTGACCAGGCCTAAGTTCACGCCGCCTGGTCCACCAACTGAACTGCCGTAAGGATTCACGGCCGGATAATGTGACCAAGGATTCAGTGGATAGCCTTGTGCGCCAGATGGTAGACCGAACGATACACCGAACGTAGGTCTCAGTTTCAGTCCAGAGTCGCCATCTTCTTCGTTAATTCCACCGCCCCCTAGGCCGGCCAGTTTCCTCTGTCAACAGAAAACACATTCACAAGTAACGGCCTCTTTTCTTTTCTATCCTTTTAATTTATAAAAACTAAATACTTAAATAATTATTGTTATATAAATAGCATTCAAACACAAACTTTAGTGTCAAGCTGATTTCGAGCACTAAAATATTCTGATTTTTGAGGCTTTCTTTGTTAACTTGTTATGTGTTTTCTGTATTCAGTAATAACATTTCTGAACATGGATCATGCACCTTACCTGTTCTTTCACTTTTGAGAGATTGGAACCACCCTTAAGTTCATTTTAGACAGAACAGAACATAACGCTATTGCAACAGTCAAACGAACTAAACCTCCTAAACGAGCAGGAGAAGTCACCGCCAATTCTGCTGACCGCACAGCATGACTTCCTGCAAGCGTATAACTTGAAAATCTGGGCGATACTAGTTAAGATTTCCACAGTTAAGATAAAGTAAGAATTGGTTACAAATCGTGGTAATCAATCATTAGTAGATTGAATCCATTTCTCCATCAACTGATTATCATACTCCAAATCTTGGCTCTTCGTTATCTGCAGCTTCCTTCCTAATCACAGCCTCCCAAGGATCACTTTTATTAATTCTTCCTCTATTAATGGAAATTAATCATCCTACAGACATTGCACCGTTAAACATCCACACCTGCACCACCAACATTCTACACAATGTTCGCAGAGTTAATCACAAAAAATTAAGTAATTTCCACTTTTCTAAATAATCAATGAGTCTGCTTTGAAAACTAATTGTTTTTTAAATTTTATTCATGAATTTAATTCAGTTAATGTTTATTTTCCTCAATTCTGACCAATTCTTGGTAATTTCCTCGAATTGGTTCATCAATTCGGATATGGGTTCACAATTATCGATTCCTCGAAGAAGGTAGTTCTACGACGTACTCGTATATAAACATTATTATTATTATTATTATTTTTAAATTACTCAAGATGGAGTATTTTCTAGAAAATTTTCATTTTAAAAATTCGTCAAGAGATCGCCAACTTTCTCTTAAAAGTTGTAAAAGAAAAGATTATAAAAATTAAAAATAAAAAAAGAAGTTAAACCAGAAAAACTTGATTTTCTCGAAATATCGTTGTCTAGTCGCACGTCCATAAATAACACGAAAACTAACAAAAACGCTAACACTTTTGACTGTAATAATTTTATAACCTTTTTAAGGCTAAAAAAAACATCGATTATATTAATCAAATCGAAGGCCACACTTGCAATATAATGATAAAACAATCTCTGAGTTATCCGGAAACGGGCAGCGTAAAAGAGAGTAAGCGTGTTTTAGCCGAATAAATTTACCATTTTGTTCTGCAGATCCCAAAATCTTTTTAATAATTTTTATTATTTAAATGTAAACAAATAAATACAAAAAAAAAATAATAATAATAAGGTGTTAGTGTATTGTGTATGGTAATATGAATACTGTGAAAGTAAGTAGAACACAAAAATTGGCCAAATATAAGGTGATCAATGAAGCGCATGCGCAGGCAAACAACAATGCACACCAAGCAGACAATAGTAATCGATTGTCTTCTTTTTTTTTGAAAACACTTACGGCTTTAATCGATTTATCAGTCGATTCAACTGCACTATCCTCAATGTCTCGTCGCCTTCTACTCTGTTTGGGTTCGTTTTCCTTCACACCATCCAGCCATATCGCCAACACAAACCAAAAAACAAAAGAGAAAGTGGCCAGTTAGTATTGTGTAATTACTTTCACTAGCCTTTTGACGGCCATTAAAATCCACAACCTTTGTACAAAAAATGGTGTTGGCTGGCGTAATTCTGTTAACCTGAACAAAGGCTACTCTAAGTGCACATTAACTAACTCACCTCCACTCCCTCTCTTTTTTTAATTGTTCTTCTTTTTTCACTGATTACACCATTCATTGTTACTCGAGTATTACATAATACCCACTTTATTAAAGAGTGCTTCTTTGTTGGTTTTTTCTGTTCTGACGGATGGTAGCCCTGTTATTGTTTTGTTGTGAAATGTCTCTACGCTGTCATTTGTCCAGTCAGTGCATCAAGTGCTTGCTCTTTCTAGCAAGCCTGCCATTCATTCAACATGAAAAGCTTTTTAGTTTTATGTTTTATGTCTGTGAATATAAGCCTTGTAATGGAGTTTTATAATGCCTCTTCTAATATTATGAAAAACAAAATTATCTACTTCAATCTTGTAGTCTTAATAGTAAATGTAAATTGTTTCCATACGACTTCTTTACGACTACGTTGGTAAAGGTTGCCTTACAGCAATGTCAGTCTGATTGATCGTGTAATTTTCCAAGACTATTGTGCATGATGAATGGAGAGTGACGTATTTCCAAGTATCGAGTTTCAATCGCGCAAATTGTTGAGGGAAGCCTATATCATTCAAAATGTTCGTCAGTCTCTAATTAGTAGACACACCAGTCTTGTCCGCTAATTCCTACTACATAATCGCTTTTCAGGTCAACCCCGATTTGCTTCACAAAGTACATTTAGCAGGGTGGAAAACGGGGTGAATCTACTCTTTGTGGTTGGCGAAAATTAACAATTCACTTATAGAAATAAATATAAGTCCAGTTTTATATCTACAGGAAATGGGAAAATCAGGGAATTAGTATCGCAACCTATATTAGCCAGGATGTCAATCCATTCTGACGTAAGAACAAGCTTCAACATCTACAGGTTTTGTTCCAGTCAAGTTTAAATAAAAATAATTCAGGTTGCCGAAGCTGCTGGACTCCAGGCCTACAATGGAAATAATAGTAATACACTTACGACTTTTTGGTCAGCA
Organism: Rhodnius prolixus; assembly: GCF_049639745.1. Lineage (NCBI taxonomy): Eukaryota > Metazoa > Arthropoda > Insecta > Hemiptera > Reduviidae > Rhodnius > Rhodnius prolixus. The sequence continues at coordinate 67,056,453 of NW_027411581.1, forward strand.
TCATCTTCCAGTTGACGTTTCTGTTTGACAACGGTCATAGTTCCATTGCCGTCAGTGATCACCACTTCGTCAGGACCTAAAGCTTGTATTTCAACGTTAGCATTATTTCTAGGATCGATCAGTGTTGGTCCTCGATGATCTTCTTTACGAGCGATCTCATGCGGTGGACATTGCTCGTACGGGACACAGTAGCAGTCGGTTGTTCCACGATTTGGCTCATACGGAGGGTATTTCTCGAATGGATACTGTTGTCCTACAGGTCCGGATACTCCACCTATAAAGAAGTCAAAGTAAATTTGAAAATGTTACTTAAATCATGTTTACAAAAGTAGTAATTAGTACTGTGCCTCAATACTGTTACAAATAATACATTTAAATTCAAAAGAAATATTGCGAGTAAGGTGACTAAAAAAGCTGAACTCTTCTCAAGATGGCTTTAACAGCTTCCGAAATTCATAAAACACTTCATTCCCTGGAAATTAGCTTCATTATTGATTTCATCTATTACCGCAGCTTGTTTACAAAGGATCTTCATCCATCTTCAGAAATTGAGCATCCAGATTTTGTGTAAAGAAATTTTCTCCAACACACAAGCACTTCCGGCTGGTTTCGGATTTTCATTCATTATCAGAGGTTAATTTCTCGAGTTTTCCACCTACAAACCTTTTATTACACACTATGATTGTCGACTGCTGATAAATGGAAATCAAATTTCTCTTCCGGAAACCGGATATGTCACCTTACAGAATCGGCAGTTTTTTTTCTCACTCTCGCTAAGATTGCTATACCTGCGACTGTCCAGTATGACTTTTCTAGTATTCTTTACCCTGGCTGGACGAAAAGAAACTTTCTTTGGTTTTCCATTCGACGGAAGTCTTTATGCCCTATTTTAACTCTAGCAACAATTTATTCAACAATTATCTTCAATGAGTAAAATTTATTAGAAGATTAGGCACTTACCAAGAGCATGAGGTTGCTTAACGTTCAGCTGCTTCTTGTAGAATGGATAATGATTGTATGAGGATCCCGGACTGTAGACACCAGATTGCAAGGAGTTACCACTATCGTAGAGTCCACCACTGCCAGTATGCAATGCGGGTAACTTCTCATCGTCATGGTGATAGTGATGGTGTACATGAGTTTGCACACCGCCAGCACCCGACGGGCCGGTCACCAGTGGTCGTTTCTCCAGCAGAATACTATGATCTCGATCCGGTTCATAGACTGAGGGCGTATGCAGTGGAGGCGCTATTGGTTTATAGGGTGGTCTAGGGCGATAAGGCACTGGTCTAGGTGGGCCGTATCCACCGGAACTGCTGATCGGAGGCGGTACAGGTGGGCCGCGTACCGGCACCGCTGGAATCGGGTGTCCGACTGGCTTCAGGTGCACCGGCTGGGCGTAGATCAGATCGTGAGGCTGGACATGAGGTCTTTTCCCTTCGATCTCTTCACCTTCGCCGCACTGTAAACCGTTACAAATTATTAAAACCACATTCTACTATTTTACTAGATTCTTGTTTTGCCTCAATACTTACGCCACCCAATCCAAGATCGCAAAGCCTATCCTTGATGAAATGTCTTGCATGAGTCTCATTTGCGGAAGCGGGTGGCACTTCCGTGGAAACTCCTACTATTTTACTTTCTGCGGGCGTCTCTTCAGCCGCGTTATCTTCCCCTTCTTTCTTCTTCCAAGCCCAGTCATCTTCTGTGGCAAGTGTGCTGGACACTAGTGCCAACACGACTAGTACTATTACAGCTCTCATCTGCAAGCAAATTTAAAACTATTAGGTAGCAATATTTACTATCTATGTTGATAGTATATTGTTACAGATAGCTCTCTATTCAATCGATGGCGACGTCAAAAATTCTTCATAGTCAACAACCACTCTACTTGACACTCAACTAGCTATAATCGCTCTACATTAATTGCGAACCATGTTCACCAGAATCACCAGAGTCCCGCAAGCATTGGGCAAGTGAAAACTCTACCAGGGAAACTCCTAAAATGCGGGAGAAAGTGCTTCCGGTTTGTTGAGTGTTGTGAACAAAGATGTCTGTTATTATGTGAGAACTACAAGAAAAGGAAAGCGAGTCGCCCACGTGTTGGTCTCGCCTGCACAGTGTGTGTCTCACCATTGTGTAACAACACAAGGCTGCCAGCCTACAACTTTTACTTGGGCACACACTGCGTCAGAAAAATGGAAATTTGTGGTGTATACCCACAAGAACTTCTCTTACTACTATTACCGAAATGGTAACTCATAAATCTCGGTATATTTGGGTCATATACAGGGTGTTCATTTTAAGACGGCTCAAATGCATTTCATGCTTTAAACGGTTGATCTGAGCAAAAAATGGTAGAGGAAAAATTTGTTGCCCGTACCTCTAGTTTCAGAATATGTGACTTGATTTTAGATTCCTGCCCGCATACGCGGCTGACGCGCGACCAAAAGTGAGGGTTCGCAGTTGACCCCCATTTTCATATTCACAGTTTTAAAGAGTATAAAAAGTTATGATAGAAACAGGAAACCGCAATTCGATATCTTCAAAATTAAAGGTGCTAGGCCATTTCAAAATCTGGTATTTATTAATCATATTTCAATTTTTAACATGTTATCAAAGAGAAAGAAGAGTACGCGATATGTATTTTTATGTCTTTTTTCATCCCCTTTCTACTAAAAATATTGCCAAGGCAGTAAAGCTAGTATTTTTCTTAATATCGGGAAATAGGTCGTTTTCCGAGTGATTTTTCTAAGAAAAATCAAATATTAAGAGCTTTAGATGTTCTCAAGCACACACAAAATAGCTAAAAATTAATTTTACATCTGTTACAAACAAGAAGGTTTAATAATTATTTGGTAATTTTGGGAGAGTTGCGTTTAATTACCAAAAAAATTGGAAACCTCCTGCCACATGTGATCAATATCTTTCATGTAAAGAATCAAACTTATTTTTTAATTTATCAAATAATGCACTTTACTCAACTTTTGAAGCATGTACTGTGGCCTTCAAAGGTGCCTCCTCTGGCTCGCAAGCCAGGTTAGATTAGATTAGATTAAATTTGGGTGGCCTCAAGGCCTGCGCCACCGCGACCCCTATGGATCTATTGTGGCTCCCCGGCTTTAGAGCTCACCCTCCAGACCCGTCCGTTTAATCAGACTCTTAATTCTGGAGAGTGGCTCCTGGGTAAAGCTCTCAGGCCTTGGTTTTTCCTCCCCGAGAAGTAACATCCTTAGCCATACGAGCCACTCACACTGACACAACACGTGTAGTGCCGTTTCTTCCTCTTCCTGACAGAACCTACAAAGGCTATCATCTGCCAGGCCCATGCGATGCATGTGCTTTCTGAGCCTGCAATGGCCCGTTAATAGGCCTACAATTATCCTTATAGCCCCACGGCCTTGACGGATTAATTCTGCGGTCAGCCTCGGCGAGTAGCCTCTGATGAACTCCTTCGCCTGTCGCAGCCCAGTGGTGGCAAACCACCACTCCTGAGCCTTACTCTGCACCCATGCATTGATGGCCGCAGACTTAACACATTTCGAAACCCCAAAGCAGGGCTCCGGGCCAACGAAGTGTCCCGCAGAGCCTTCCCGGGCCAATAAATCTGCCACTTCGTTCCCCCTATGTCCTGAATGACCAGGTACCCAAACTATAAAGACCACATTCTGGTCACTAATTTCCTTCAGGGCACCCAGACAGTCCCAAACCAGCCTTGAATTGACCTGGTAGGAACTAATTGCCCGTAGAGCAGCCTGACTATCCGAGAAAATTACGACCTTAGAGTTAATAATTCTTCGCCCTTTAATCTCGGTAGCACAGAACCCGCAAGCCAGGTTAGCCAGGAGGTTATCAGTTGATCAGTTGAGAGCAGTTGCTCTCTGTATCTGAGGAGGCGCACCTTTGAAGGCGTCGTATGCGGGCAGGAATCTAAAATCAAGTCACATATTCTGAAACTAGAGGGGACGGGCAACAAATTTTGTCTCTACCATTTTTTGCTCAGATTAACCGTTTAAGCATGAAATGTATATAAAACCCTGTATATAAAACAGTAAACATAACCTTACAAAAGAAAGCCTACCCTAAACTAGCCCCGTAAATGTTGCAACCATAGGTGGAAATGCAACATTGTTGATTACAGACACCACTTCTTATCACCGGAGCTGAAAGTGACAATTAAAATCTAGGAACAGGCATGACTCGAACACAGGATTTCTGCAAGGAAGTTGGATGCATTAACTTTCAGTTGATCCCTTTCTTGGAACTCCTTCAGAGTTTTTTTTTGCCCAAAATTGAACCTAGTCAGTAGGGCAAACAGTAAAAACCCCATAAGTCGACCCCCCAGTAATTCATTTTTTTCAAAAAAAGGAATTAGAGGCACAATTAAAAATCAAGCCAGCTGAGATTGACGTGATTTTTCCACAGGAAATGAGGGATAAACACCACATTACTGTTGGGAGGTTAGTCACGCGAGACTAACCTCCCAACAGGATGTTCACTTTCTTTGACCTTGCTCTAAACCCCTTTCTCTGGGAGGAGGTCTCCAGTATTCGGAAGCTGCTCCGGTTACTTTCCCAACATAGACCGGCTAACAAGAAATAAGTCACTTCTCGCGAATTTACCGGCCAGATTAAATAAACGAACAAAAGAATCGGGCGACCCTTGAAGGATTGACACATTGATCACAGCTGATTGTGCATTGTTTATTGTTCCATTGTTTTGTAGAGATATGGTGCAAGTTCTGGTACTCAAGTAAGATATATTGGACAGGGATACCGTAACCATCTTGATGCAATGATTATAAATATAAACATGTGAAGTAATATGTGACAACACACATTGAACGTCATTAATTCAAAATCGGATGTGACAACTCACATGACTTTATTAAGGTATAAATTACGTAATTAAATTATCATTGCAATGTGGACATAAAATTGATCACAAATCCATCCACCAAGAAAATCCTTGCATTTCCAAAGTTCTGACACAATCGCAGTACATCTCCACCGTGCTACGATCACAGTGCGTCTCGTTTGCTAGTGGTAATCATACCCAACTGTTTAATCATTCAAGATATTTTACTAGAAAAAGGTTATTAATTAAATGGTAACAGTGCTGTTACTTTCACTGGTCAGCGATGTGTGCACTGAACGTGTAGGATGGATACACTGTTGGCAAGACTGACCGGTGGGTGGATCGGGGAGGGGTGGACGCTTTCACTTTCTGTGGCCGTCTGCTGGGGAGGAGGATGCATTCGGTCGGCTGCCAACTGTACCGCTTCAAATTATACGAGTCAAGGTTCTTCCGGATGAGCAGATCCGCGTTTTACAGGAACTACGCAAACGGAACGATAGGACTCGCTTCAGCGCATCACTGTCGTTCAAAGGAGACGTACGTACAGTCGCACGGTTAATACTCCCAAACTAGTCAATCACCTGTAAAAGGCCGTTAATTTGATTCTGAGTAAAAGCTGATTTGTTTTTTTTTTTTTTTTTTTTTTTTTTTTTTTTTTATGATTTAGGGCGCGTCAACATCTTAGGTTATTGGCGCCCGGAGCTTTTTTCAGTGCACTGCCGGCCTCCGGACAGTGTTCTCTCGTTACAGACAACACTGTCCATCACCGGACAGTGAGCTGTAAGAAGCTCCTAGGAAGAGAAAATCTAAGGGTCAGCTGCTGGATTCGAACCCGGGACCTCCGCGTGGGAGTCCAGTATGCTAACCTCATAGCTAATCCCTTCCCTGATTTATGGTTGGATTGCACGTTAAGTATTATCCATCCTTAGAATGCCATAGAGTAGTAGCTAAGGATTGTAAAAGTTGATTCTTACTTTTCTTAAAGGTAACTTACAAGACCATTTCATTCACAAAGACAATCGCAATTAAATTGCCCAAATCTCAATTATTACAACCAATCAGATGTTTATACTTGGTGTAAAGGTCGTCTGTGGTTTTCTCATCACGATTATCCCATTTTGCTAGTGTGAATACCTTTGCTATCCCGAACGGCTTAAACACTCAATGCAGCACACATATGTAAATCTAAATTTCACAGGAAGGTCACAAACCTGTGCCAGGAGAGATCGTAGGATTCCCTGATGGTAGGAAAGGAGAGTTTAAGTGTAATGATGCTGAAATTGCGAGTTTAAAAAGATTTCTCAAGATTTCCATGACCTACTGGAGATTTACTCCAGGGTATCATCTAAGATTTTCTTCAAATTTCGCGAACACGTCACAAACATGTAGATCAATACTTCGTTATTTGAACAATTTGTCCAGGAAATTTTTTGAAGGGGCAGAGCTGGGTTTTGGGGAGTGATGAAACAGGTTTATCTTTCAGATTTTCTGTTTCAAGAATTATGTTTCTGAAAATGTGAGTTTTAAGAAAATATTAAGAGTCCATGGAATTATCAAGAGTAATCCATTTAACAACCAATTTTTATTTTCTATAATAAATATTCTAGATGATCAACAATAGCTGGTATCAGCTGATCAATAAGTGAAACTATTTGCTCTGTTTACAATACACATATAATTACGCCTACACATATGCCTTAAGTAAAGGAAAATACGTTTACGCAATCGTGACACCCAAAAAAAAAGTCAAACAAACAAAACAGCAAACTTTCGCCAATTCTTTAAAATGTTGGAACACTACAGAACAATATTTATGGATGAAATCGTATAATTGATCACTGCCCACATGATTACGAAGTTGAAATCACCTTACTCTTTGTCAAAGAGATTTATCAATTTCTTAAAAGCTCAGAATTTTAGCAAACTGATTTAACCTTTATTAAGCGGTATAAAAAAAATATATTTTAATACGGTTTTTTCCTTCAACGTTAAATAAGATCATGATGCGTCATAAAAATGTATCATTTTTTTCATGATGAATGTAAAAAAAAACAATTTCATTTCGATGAAAATAAAAATTAACCTCCGAAAATATAATTAAAACGTCAAAAAATAATTTGTTTACAAATGTTTTTGTGTTAATGAATTAATTTTGTATTTATTTATTTTATTGTTTACTAGCTTAATCGAAGAAATAATATTTCTTGACCAAAAACAAGCATCATTTTCATTATCTAGAAAAAAAATACGTAATCTAATTCTGTAAATTTAAATAAAAAATGAGAATACTTAAAGGTTATACGAAAACAGAATACTTGAATGATGGCAGTTTCTTCACGCATATTTCATAACCTAGTAATTTCCTTTACAGATTTTTGTCGCTTTTAATACGTTGTCAGGGGTCCATTTTGTTTTCCATCGGTGAAAGTTTTGTTTTTTGTTTTTACTTCACTTAAAAAAATAATGAAATTGGAAAATCATTTTCTGATTAAACTATAAAGACCGGTTAAAACAAAATGAACGAAAATTGCCAAACTACGGCTTATTGACCGGTATTCCGAGTTCGAAACCTGCCTTGACGAAGTCAGATTACTCACTTTAATTTGAAAAAACTAAATTTATATAAGTTCGTTTTTCAAACAGCCAAATTATTAAAATATTCCACTGACTAAACTTTGAAATAAATGATTCAATAAAAAAACTAAGTAAAAGAAGATAGAGAAAGTGTTGAGAAATAATAAAACTAAAACAAACAACAAGAAGCGGAGGAAGTGGAAGTGAAAGCAAAAGTTATTGCCCAGTTGCAGCCAGCTGTGTAGTTGGTACAGTCAACTCTAGCTGCAATGACGTCTTCATCGCAATAAATGTGTGTGTATACTCAAGCCCAAGCCTATCTGCTTCTAAATCATAAATTATTGACTGATCGATTATATTGCTATCGATTTTATACCCCTATTAAGAAATTAGTAAAAAAAACTGAAGAGGTTATAGCATAACAGGTTATTAACCTGCAGCGGAGCTTAAAAGTAATAATCTTTTGAAGTGTAAAATAAATAATTTATTTCATAAAGTGGGATGGTTTAAAAAGCACTTTCTCCAGACTTCGTGAAAAGGATCTTCATAGCAAAAAGTTTCAAATAAAAGTTACTACTTCTAGGAAGTGAATTTTAAAAGTTACGCTCCGAAAATGGAGACAAGAAAAACAAATTTAAATAAAGTATAATCATTCGAAATTTCATTTAAAAAAAATGGAAAATTTATTAATCTGGCGTTTTAAAAAAAAGAAGCTTGATACGCTTGACTCGCAGATGATGAGGTAATACTTTTAAAAAAAACGTATAAGTCCGCTTATATTTAATTTTAGGCCCACTTGGGATCATTTTCAATGTTTTATTTGAGAAAAGTGAAGTAATGGAGTTTCATCAAGTGAGATACAGAATCTAAAATTATGCTATTATTTATTCTGATGCGGCCGAATTGAGGGTAGGTCTGTTTATAGTGCATCTGGCATCTGGTGAGGATATCATTCGAAATGTATTATGGGCAACAAGGTGCCCCCCCTTTACGTAGCATTGCCGACTTTGCTCTGTAGCTTAAAATGTAACTTCCTAAGAGAATAATATTAGCAATGTTACGGCAATATTGTTTTTTGTTCTTCAAAAATTTCAAAGCCCCCATTCAAGAAATCCAAAGTGTGTGTTAAGTTCATCGTCTCAATTTAGTTTTATCGCTGGTATATTGAGAAGATAGTGGGCAAAATACTGAATAACAGTTTCTAAAATTAAATTAGGAATCAAATTTTTTAGCAGAATGTGTCAGTTCACTGAACAGGTTCTATAATTTTTCGCAAATTATACATTACACGTATGACGCTGTAAGATTTTTAAAAACTAAATGCCCAAGTCAAGTGAAAAAGTTCATTTGTTAGCCAAAAATCGTCTAGCTCACTATTGCAGTATTTCCACAAGTCAGGCGGACATTCAAATAAATAACCTAGAGCCTCCTTAAAGGTTTCCTACAGTCTTGCACTACACATGGATCGCATGGTATAGACCGGATACGTGAGTGATTTTCTCAGGAAGAAGAGGATAGCTGTACTGCAGTATTTCGTTAGTGCGAAAGACTTGTATGGCTGAAATTTCAGCTGCTGGAAATCGAAACCTCTCATACTTTGGCTTCATACTTCATTTAGACTCTTAACGCCAACAGAACTGGAGTTACGTTCTAATTATTCACGTCAAAGTAGACCAGAAGACCAGGGCGGGCGCTACAAACTCGTCTTACCACCCAAAAAAATCTTTTTATTCAAACCTTGAATCTAAACTTACCACTTTCGTCTATAACTACTTACAAGAAGTGAGTATTGATGGAAATTATGCTTCCGTTTAAAAAATACTATAGGATCACTCTCACGATTTCCTGTTATCGCAATTTAAGTGCTGAACAATTGGGCACTTTGGAATTCTTCAAAAATTCGGAATTTTTATTAGACATTTCACATCATGAAATATTATTCAAGTGTTTAGAACCGTACAATATTCTGAAACGTCACTTTAGAGGGGAGCTTTACTTAACCCCCTCCCTTAGAACTGCGCGGAAATAAAGATTCCGGAAAAAAAAATGTTTCAAAAAGGTATGTAATGTCTGAACTATGATTAAAGACAATGAAATTGCTGTAATTTTAAAGGAAAAAAAATTGCCGAAGATGCTATTCACTTAAAATTTAGGAATATTTTATTAATAATGCACAACTGATAAGCCTGTACATTCACTGAAATAGCACGTTAGAAGGGGCGCTGTCCTTACGAATCAACCTACCGATATACACAAATACGAATAAATAGTAAAAAAAACAAACAGTTCTTTATTTAAAGAATCTCAGGTAAGATATCAAATTCGAAAATCTTCTGAAATCTAATTTGTTTTACTTTTAGTAAAACTTCCAAGTTCGAGGAAACACAAAAGTGTGTGATTTAAAGAGAAGTACAGATAACGAGCGGATATCGTACACAGATAAAGCAAGGCATCAGCAAGGTGAAGCTGAATTTAGAAAATTATTCCGAATTCACTTTTTGAGATATTCACTACGATAAATGACTTAAAAAAGTATAAGCACACTGTAGAGAGAGAAGAAGCACTGATACTTACTTGTTAGTGTCACTGGCACGACTGATTGTCTTCAGTTAGCTTTCTTGAGTCTATATGAACTCAGGAGAAAGTTGCGTCTTACCAAGATACCCCACCTAGGGAGGTGTTGGTCAAGGAGGGGTCTGTGCCCGGTGACAGACACTTCCCTTCAGCATAGAGCATGGTCCCCAGTAGATCCTGCTTCTTCTCAGTTCTTGAATTATTGCAACATCCGGGGATCTCCGCTTAGTTCAGTGTTTGACCTTCAGACTCCGCCAGGAGGCCAACAAACATACTCAAATTAACATTTAAGACCTTTCTGGTAATACTTCTGGAAATCACTAACATCATCATCACTACAACTGCTAACACTACCTCCCGTAATTATGTTAACTAAAATCATATCTAATATTTTGAAATAGAATCTTTCAATACTGTAATTGGAACCGAACTGGTACAGTTCGCAGTTCTTGCCAACTCAATTAAAGGAAAGGGTTTTTTGTTCGAGATGCAATAAGGTCCAGTATTTATATTTACCGATGTTAGGTTGAAGTAAATCTGTCATGCTCATTGCTAACTTTTCTGCTCAAGTTTTGAAGCAATTCGAAACCATCTTGCTCGTACATTGCTAAGTCAAGATTTCTTTACCATAGATTACACTTCACAACTAGAAAACATCTCACAGCCTAAATCTGCCATATCCATTGATTCGTCTGTGAAAAAAGTAATGAATATTAGGTATATTGTGTTCACGAATTTCCCCTTTACATTGGTTTACATTAAAAATAAAACCTAATTACTCAATTAAAAACTTTAAATTTACCCAGAAATAGATATCCGTAATTTTCTACAAATGAAATTTAAAAAAAACGAAACACTGGTTTAAAGAACTAAAACACATTTGAAATGAATTCGGGTTAATTATCTGATTTTAGTCAGAATGATTTCTTCATCCAAGTCCGGGAAAAAATTATGAGTAAATAGAGAATTAAGTCATATCCAAAGCGAAAAGTTCAGCGTATAGCCAAACTTATAAACATATAGATTTTCAATTGAAACAATTTATCTCATTTTAATTGATAAATTTAATATTGATGGCATCAGTTAATTCTTATAGATAGTTATTCTCTGTATTTACTTACAATCTGATTATTGTGCGTGTACTTACAATCAACTGGTAAGATTATATCAAAGTTAGAAATAATTTAGTTCGCAATGTACTGAAAAAAAATAGTATTTACGATGTTAATCTATGTTAGGTTTTCCCTTCTGCAGGTTTTAGATTTTGTAACCTTTCCCGATGGTTAATTACCATGAGTATTTGTCTTTCATTTGAGTAGATAACATTAATTTATTAATCTGATTCCTGCACTCAAATCCATAATATTATTCATAATAAAGAAAATTGATTCTACAATTTTGTTGTTGCAACTATTTAAGGTTAAATGCACTTTTTTATGTAAAGAATAGCTTACAGCTAGCTCTTTTCCTAATTAGACAAACACGTACCTGCTTACCTGTACCAACATATTTAAGGCATTTTTACAGAATGCTCAATACTCTGGTTGTGTGGGCTTAAAAAGTTAATATCGCAGTATACTAAGACATACTTCGTTTGTTGTACCCCTGTGCGACGTCCTAAAGAAAAGATCATCTTTAAGCGGGACGTACATTTAAAGAATCTCTTTTTCTTTTCTTTTTTTAAATTTAATAGAAAATTGCTTCACCGATTTTCTTTAAATTTAGATCAACTTATTTTATAGCATTTTTAAGGAGTATTGGTTGTTAACCTATAATTCCGAGCTTAATACCAATTTCATAAAATGGTGACTGAATCAATTTTATACTTCTTTTTTTTAAATTACTTTTCTCGAAACTTGCTCCGTCGACATTCTCTAAACTTCATCATAGATTGCATGAAATATAACTTTGAATTCAATCTTTTTTCTAAAAAAATTCTTATAGCAGTGCTGGGGGGGCAAGTTAGTGCTACGTTTCGCTCTTATTAATTCAATGTTTTGAACACTTACCTTAGTAAGAAGTAAACATGTTTCAGAAAATTGCAGTTTGAAGTTAATGTAAGATTTTAATTACTTTAAGAATAAGAGTCATAAATTTACTCATTCCTGATAACTTTTAAATATTATAGAAATGCAATTAATTTACATATTTAATAATTACTAACTGGGTACAGTGTAAACAATAGAAGAGTACAATAACTTCACAAGTTTGCAATTCGTGGGAATTTTCGTTTGCCTACGTACTTCTTATGTATTGCAGTACTTAAAATATAATTTCTAAAAGTAAAAGTGACATTATATTGCTCGTAAAAAAATAAAAGAATATTATTAGTCATGTTTGTTTCATAGAAAGATTTACTTTTACTACCTGCACCTGCAGAGAATTATGTACCTAAATGTAATTTGTCTAAGATAAATATATTAGTTTCATTTTACATGTTTTACGAACCTTGGAAGTTCTCTAGCAAGCAGACATATAGACAATAATAATTCATTGAAAAAACTTCTTTTTTTCGTTTTTGTCACATAAATTGCTGTAGATTTTCACTTCCATGAATTTGTTAAATAATACACGTAAGGATGCCTATGAAACAGTTACAAAATTTTTGCATCATTTCTGCACAGTGTTAATTCGCACCACTATGAAATCAGCGCTGCTGCCTTGACGTCACCAGATTTAGGCTTCATCGAATTGACAAAAGGTCTAAAGCATCGTCTAAATGATCTGTATTTTAGCATGCAATTTCAAACTACATGCAGTATAATACTAATCTTTATAAGTACTCCATAATTTCAGTGACTTCATCGATTTTCGATATTCAGTAACCATCAGAGATATCCGTTTAGGATACGCTGAATACGAAAGAGTGTGAATTTTCTCATAATTCAATCGAACAGATTTTTAAAACTTTTTTGGGGAAAAGAGGCTACCCCTTTTAATCTCTACAGCTTCAGGGTACATAATAGTTGATAGTTGATCTCTTACTTCCTTCGACGGTCAGTTACTTTAACCCATTCAGGTTGCCGCTTTTCTCTCCCATCTTTCTCAAACGGGCTTGGGTCTAGTCTAAGGTGCAGTTTATGGTCCAAAATGCGGGTACCTAACCTAAATGAGTGGTTGGAAGAAAACCTCGACAAAGAAGAAGAATAACAAGGGAAGAATGTAGAGGTTATCTTCAAGTATCATGAATAATAAGGGAGGGAAATTGTCTGATGCCAAAAGAATGACTAAGAATTGAGAGAGCTGACGCTCTAAATGTCCTTTTCATCTGAAGGTACATCATAAGCCGAATATACAAGTAAAATAATCCAAATTTCGTGATAATCGGGTAACCATAACTGCTTTATTGGTACTATAGATGAATGTAATTACTGGAATGGAACTTAAGAGGTTATTACATGAATTCTCCAGGGAAAATATTAAAAATAAAAGTTATATTGAACAAACAGAAACGTAATTTCTTTAGCAATCATAAAGAAAACCATATCTTACACTCTAGATATGACAATAATTTTGTATTGTAATAAATAAAACTGAGTAGTATTTCGAAATCCATTTAAACAGTAACTGGTGGAAGAGTTGAGCCGGATTTAAAGATTGACATTGAAGCAGCCCCGTTCATGTAATTGCCGGCTTTAGAGAAAGTGCTGTCAGGTTGTCACTGTTATTACCTCATCTCACATCACCACATGTTTGTAAACAAAGTGACGTTCACCCTGTTTTTTTTTTAGTGCACACAATAGAAACATCCGCTTTACCCTTTCATTAGTGATCTGATCAATTATAAAGATCGATTTTTTTTTCAGAAGTGATCCATGGCCCTTTTTGCGAGATAAACATTTTACCTGCGAAGAGGTTAAAGCTGGTTGTTATTGAATTTATTTGCTCAAAAAAAAAAAAAAAACAATTTCTGGTACAAATATGATGAGTAATTAATAAAAAATATACTTGAAGAATAAACATCGATAATCGATACTATTTTAGAAAACTCATTAAAGTAAAACAGCCAAAAACGTACGACTTTTGTTACATATGACTAATGTTTAGGTCTTCAGCTTCTTTACAGCTTCTAAAAAAAAACAAACACAAAAATCCTGCTTGTGAAACAAATATAGAGAGGTTATTTAAGTATTTTATTGAAGAAGGACGATGTGTAGCAGACTGAAAAAGCCAAGACGTTCTTGAAAGTGTGGGAAGAAAAAGAGGAAGAAGAAATAAATCAGGAAGGGAAGTTATAAGAAAAATGTTATTGACGTAACAAAACAGAGAAAAATCGCCTGGAAGTGCAGTTTTTTTAATCAATTTTTTTGTACTTATCGATTTTTTGTCAGCAATATTCAACGATTCTAGAAATCTTCATATAGTAAATTGAATTATGAGCGTTCGTATTAGATTTATTGAAACTTTTTGCCATTCACTTCATTATTACACTTATTATTTGGAATAGTAAGTGTATACTTACTAAAAAAGAATAATTTTTAATTTAAATTCCTTTTTTTATTATCATTATTAAAACAGAGAAGGTAGCACGGTTATTTAAAGTGACTAATTTGAATACATTAGATTTGTATGCCAAGGCGAGTGGCAGCACTGCTATTGTTTGCCCGACCATTACTGATGTTACTTCCGACGGCCAGCACTAATATTACCGGTCTGGTATTCCCCTAGTTTCGAAACACCGTCTTTTAGAAGAATGTTTACAACAGCAACTGTTGCACAACCTGGGGTATCCCCCTGTGTACGAGTCACCGACGATTTAGGTCGTTCCCTGTAACAACAGTTCATTATATCATAATCGCCTAAACACATGCATTACATGAATCTGTTATTACTCATTTTTTCTTTCGTACATACTTATTTCTTAAAGTATCCTAGCAGATAAATTAGATTCGATCAGTGTGCGATTACAGGTATCCCTTTTAACCCTAAACAATTTAGTTTAGATTGTATAAATTTGTTCGACAAGTCTTGTATTACGTTTGAATTTTACTACAATTTCTGATTTAAAACGGTGTACTTCGACTACTACAAGTATAGGAAGCATTGAGATCCTACCAGAGCGCTCCTTCATCAAATTTGTGCACGAATCGGGCTCTCAGATTTCAAAAGGTTGGGCACCAATGGTCGTCCAAGGAAAGGGATTAGCCCAAGTAGAAAGTGGGTTCCCACGGGGAGATTAACACCATATCTAGCTGGATTCAAATCCAGCATGTTTTTGTGGTGAATGAGAAAGGTGGCGCAACTATTCCCGAAGGCTAATCCTCCCAAGGGGGCTCTACCACCGTCCCTGCTTTACCATAACCACCACGAAACCTTTCCTCAACTCGTCAACCTGGAGACAGAACTCCAGCGGGCTGATTCACGATCACGTGGTTCACATTTCATAGAGACCTCTGTCTCCTATTTTAAGGCCTGGAATGGTCACTGGCCCAGCCAGTCATGCCCACAGCTCATGACTTACGGTTTCTCGACAGCCTCCTCCTGGTGTTAGCTTGGGCTTACTACACCATTCCAGGTGAGACGGTTTTCCTTACGGCGTCCCCTATTAGTCGCCTCTTACGACAGGCAGCAGGATACCGTGGGACTATTCTCACCCGGTCCCACACGGAGGATTCGAATCCAGCCAATAGATTTTCTCTTCCGACTCACAATCCGCTGATGGACAGCTGAGTCTATTACGATAGAACACTGCCCGAAGGCCGCCAGTGCACTGAAAATAGCTCCTAGAAAAAGTAAAATCTAAGAACCAGAAGTTGGATTCAAACACGGGGACTCCTCGTGGAAATCCCAGTATGAATTGAACTCACTATGTTTGCGCGTCTTAAAAACTAAATGCACCAACCTGTACGCGCATTACTTCCTCTTAAACGGAAGTAAAAGAAAGCGAAAACGGTAATTATTTTTTAATAGACCCACTCTTTATTCAAGAGAAAAGAACACATTGAAAACTGCATTCCCCAGTTGTGCTGCAGCCTAGATATGTGCAGCTAGAAGAGCCAAGAGAAGGTGTTGCAAAATGGTAATCTGTTATCAACAAATAACTGCAACAACAGTGCGGCCACTAAATCCGGGTGAAAGTGTGTCCGCGCAACGTTGATCACACGTCCATTGTTTCTCTTCGTCGGCACTTCCTCCTTACATGTACTGGGCAATGCCCCTGTGGGGGCGTGGCTCGGCTTCTTCCAACAGTGCTTTTTCTTATCCCAGTGAGTGGCCGAGTTCTCACAGGAAATGCTAGTGTTTACGTGCGTATGAGATAAATCGATATCCAAATCTTCGCAATCGCACAAAGATCAAATTTAATAATTCGATTAGGACTTCCAGATAACCTTGTAATCATCGTTTTTCCTTCTCCCACCCTCTTTCATCTTGACTTCACCCTGTTCCAATGATTTCCTCTGAATTTAACATTAACACTACACACACATGGATAACTGCAACATGTAAGTGCGTAACTTTAGCCTTAATGGTTTGTGGGTCAAATAATTTTAATTTAAATGATAAATAAATAGATTATTTGCCTGAAAAATAGTCTTCAATCTACTAATGAACTTTAGATTCATCTTGAAAGCTCCAGAATCAGCAAAACTTGCAGATGCAGCTTCCAACTATACCCAACATGCTGTAGTAACCAATGGAACAGGGTTCATTGATCGCCTCGTTTAACTAGATTCGAAAACTTTTATTAATAAAAATATAATTACTAAAGATATAATTATGTGCCTTAAAATATGGTATAAAAGCATTATTCGTAATTCATTTAAAAGGTATTTTATAAATAAGATAGATGCAGCAAATTCTTGATCACCAGCTTCCGTATCCTCCTCCTCCCTCAGTTTGGCTTTTCAATGAATATCTCATTCGGATCTGGTGAAACTTGGCTCATGTTAATAAGTTTCTTCCTCCACAGATCTGTAAGCGGATGAGTAACACACTTTAAACTTCCTCACAATCCAGTAGCACTTAGCCTACACTGAATATAGTTCATAAGAAGCTGAATTTAGGATTCAAGTCGTCATAAGCTTGTGAAGTACATATAGACTGAATATAGTTCTTTAAGAAGCTGAATTTAGGATTCAAGATGGCAAAAGATGTTCTCGGTTCAAAGAGAAAAGATGTCATCAATGTCCCTTAACTTCAGCAAAATAATACGAGGGGGTACCCAAAAAAAACCGGAATTATTTTTTAAAAGCTATTTATTTACAAATTTTTTACAGAACAACCTTATCCCCTTCAAAATACTCTCCATTACAACTAATACATTTGTCCCACCGGTGCGTCCACTGTTCGAAACATTTTTTGTAGCCATCTTTAGAAATGGCTGACAGCTCCTTCTTCGTTTTTTTCTTGACCTCTTCAATGTTGTCAAATCGGTGACCTTTCATGCCCTTTTTCATGCGTGGAAATAAGAAAAAGTCGCACGGAGCCAGGTCAGGCGAGTAAGGTGCGTGGAGCAGCGGAACCATGCCATTTTTAGCCAAAAACTGTGTAACAGAGATGGCTGAGTGTGCAGGTGCATTGTCGTGGTGGAAGAACCAGTCTCCTGTTTGCCACAAATCGGGTCTTTTTTGGCGAACACTATTGCGCAATCTTTTCAAAACTTCCAAATACAAGGTTTGATTGACGGTCTGACCTGGGAGGACAAACTCTGAATTGTCTACGCCTTTGGCATCAAAAAAGCAAATCAGCATTGTTTTGATGTTTGACTTGACTTGACGACATTTTTTTGGTCGGGGTGAAGATGACGACTTCCATTGGCTCGACTGTTGCTTTGTTTCTGGGTCATAACCATAGCACCATGACTCATCACCAGTAATGACCTTTGACAGAAAGTCTGGATCAGTTTCAAGCTGTTGTTTCAAAGCACGACATGTTTCAACTCGATTTTCTTTTTGATTGCCAGTCAGAACTCGAGGAACAAACTTGGCAGCAACCCTTTTCATCCCCAAATCTTCCGTTAAAATTCGCTGAACCGAGCTCCAAGATAACCCACTACTCTCTGACAGTTGATCAATTGTCTGTCGACGGTCTGTGAACACCAGCTCTCGAATTTTTTCAACATTTTCGTCGATTCGGGCAGTTGATGGACGTCCAGAACGAGGTTTGTCATCAATCGACATGTCGCCATTTTTAAACCGAGTAAACCACTCGTATACTTGAGTTTTTCCCATAGCGTCATCTTTGTAAGCTGTTTTCAACATTAAAACACTTTCAGCAGCATTTTTGCCGAGTAGAAAACAAAATTTTAGAGCTGCACGTTGTTCACTTAAACTTGCCATCATAAAAAACGAAAAAAGAACAAAACAGCGCTGGTAAAAACAATCACTGCAGATGAACAGAACAAGCCAGGCAGACAACACAGGCAGGACTGAACTGGCAAGGAATTGCGCTATACACGTCTAGCGGCAGAAATGCGTACTACATAAGCTCCATGCGCGGCAACGCAATTCCGGTTATTTTTGGGTACCCCCTCGTATTATGTATTTACTGACGCATTACTTTCGTTCAGATTTAAGATTTGGTTAAGATTTGGTCATAAGATTGTCCTCTCAGGCCTCATCCATGTTCCCTTAACTTCAGCAAGATAATATTACGTATTTAATGATGGTTTTTGGTTTATTTCGACCGTTGTTGATGGATGATTTTTTGGGGAATATCGAGGTGCGGTCATCAATAAATACAGTTTTTTGCTTTATACCATAGTTTCGGTAATTTTTTTACTACCTTCTTCAGGGTATTACAAAAAAAGTTTGTGAAGTTTTAATGTAGAGCTGTATCATCATAAAACTGTTCAATATCATAACATAACATCAACAGTTATGATGATATAGCTCTACATTAAAACTTCACAAACTTTTTTTGTAATACCCTGAAGAAGGTAGTAAAAAAATTACCGAAACTATGGTATAAAGCAAAAAACTGTATTTATTGATGGACCGCACCTCGATATTCCCTAAAAATCATTATGTATTTACTGATACATTATTTTGGTTCAGATTTAAAGGTAATTATTATTATGAATATACAGGCTTCGTGACAGTAAATTATTAAATTAAGGATTTAAGATTGGCGAGGAATCGGTCAAATAAAAAACAACAACTCGTCTTTTTTGGCCAACGTTTCGTCAAATATATTGTCTTCTGTAACTCAACCGACCCGCATAGCCACGCCCTGAAGAAGACAATATATTTGTCGAAACGTTGGCCAAAAAAATACGAGTTGTTGTTTTTATTTGGCCGATTCCTCGCCAATCTTAAATACTTAGTGTAATTATTATTATTTTGAATGTCCGCTGAATTCAAGCTATTGTTGTCCCCCAGTAACAAGGGCATTGAAGGACTGGGTAAAGCTGGATATAGAGTGGACTAAACCATTGGATAAATGTGAATCCACTTCTGTTTTTGAAGTGGCAGAACTATGCATTTAAACATGAACCCAGAATAGTGAGTCCTTCATTCTGATGACAAGCTCCAAGAGCTGAACAGCAGCGGTTCTGTTGCTGGCCAATCCGGTAGAAATTTAATTTTTTCGTGTCGCTGGGTTCGAATTTAGAATTCAAACTCTCGGTTTCTTTCAATATCCTCCAATGAATTATAATGAAAACTAAATTTGAGATTTCCAGCTACAGGAAAACTGGATGTAATGCTGCCGTGACAATGACCGTTCAATCTCCTTCACTCCCACACAGAACTGTACAGCTAATGGTTCAACACTTTCTAGTGAATCCATGGCACAAAATTCACCTTCAGTGATGCTTTTTTCTTACCAAATCTAATCACTGTACCTGAAGCTGTGATGAGTCGTAAACCTGTACAGGACGAACATCGACTTAGTACCACGAACTAACTTCCCTAAATGATTCTTCTTTGATTTGAATATTTGGTCTCACTTCTTGCAGGTTATCAATTAGGTTTGCCATGGTTCAACCTGGTTTCCAAAAATGTTTCCAAATACGAAACATTCTCTGTATATTTAAAATATAACATTTTTTTTAAATTAAAAATCATTGCAAATTACGAAAAATTAGTCGCTAATTCTAACCTATTAATTCATGAAATACACTCGCCGCTTCCATTCTTGGGGTTTCACTTTTGGGACAGATTATCGTGAAGGATATCCTGCCGCCATGTTCAGTCCATTCTTCCTCGATTCTTTCCATTAGGGTCTTCTCAACTCTGTGTATTACATTAATATTTTAGCTAATGTAAATCATTTTTTTTAACTTAATTTTAATTGTGAAAAGTTACGCTAATTTACGACAAAAATAAGTAAATAAAACGAGAAAACGGCCGTTTATAATTGTTTAATTAGAAACAGGAATTTTGCCTAAAAGTGGCCTTAAGCAGAGCTGTAGCAAACCTAATTACAACTATTCAATCCTAAATCGATTTTTGCCTATTATTTATAAGTGATCATATGAAAGCGCCTAACCCAAAAAACAGCCTTTAGTGAGATATAAAATAAATATGGAAAGACTTGTTATAGTTAATAATTGACTTCCACTAATAACTTTCTGTCACGTTATATACAACCAACTAATTTATTTTTCTACATCAGAAAATCTTTGTGACAAGGACCCTAGTGTTGTTCAGTTGAGGTTCCGAGCTGAAGGTTCAACCGAGTCGAGCTTCGACTCGAGCCTTATAGCCCTCGAAGCTGGAGCCATGAAGCACAAGTTGGAGGCTCAAAAAACCTGGAGTTGAAGGCTCTCACAAAGTGCAAGCCTTTTCTTAAATTCTTAAGGAATGACGGAGTAATCAATTAGAAATTATTGTATTCATTTATACAAAAAATATGTTCGAAAAAATCATTAGCTGCTATAACTTGATTTTATTTTAAGAAATGAATTTATTAATTAGTTCAAAATAAAATGCTTCATATGAAAAACAAAAAAAAAAAGCTCGAGCTTTTAGAGCTGAGCCTTGGAGGCTCATCGAGCTCTCTGTGAGGCTTCAGCTCGAGCTCTCTGACTAGAGCCACCCGCTGAACCCTGAGAGCTCGAGCGCTCAACGCTCGAACCTTATAGCTCACAGCTCTTGAACAAAACTACAAGGACCAGACAGACATACCTTGTAGGTTCGAGGACTGGTATTTGTTCAAATGAGGGAACGCTTCCATATGAAGGTCTAGCTTCTAATATCATAGGTAGACCATGTGTTAGCTGAAATAATAATAATAATAATTAAAAAAATTATTTGAGTTCCAATTGTATGCCTATAGGCATTAAATAATATCGTATTGAAATCTAAATAAAATAACAAGTCACTCGTTTAGATTAATTCAAAAATGGGGTCAGCAAATCTCAGCAGACCTGAATGAGAGACCATTTACACTTACACGAGGTGATCTGGCAGCCATTAGTAAATCATCCTCAGGAAATGGGATCACTTCCATCGGTTCAGCTGAAAAACAATGTTTTTTAAATTTTCGGATTTTCATTAAAACAATATTTTTTTAAAAAAATAAAGATTAGCAAATTCATTAAAAGATTTGGAAGAAGCATTTCTAATGAAATTAAGGATTTTTTTTTTTCGTTTTTATGAAGGTTATTCCTGGAACAAAGTTAAAGTTTTTCTTCATCTAAGCAATGCTTTGAATCTATTCCTCAAAAACGATTCCTATGGATCATTCTCGCGGTCCACCTCTTCATCTTCTACACTCCACTTTCCAGTTCAGCAAGTTCTTAGCTGGACCTTTCTACGAGCATGATCAAATCATCTTAACTTCTTTACTCTCTATTGGAACACATTATTTCCATTGCTCTGTTCTACATCTAACACAGATTTTCTACTTCCAATTTAAGTACTAAGAAATAGTTAACTTAAAGTAGCAATAATGTTTATTACTTACCTACATCAGAACTCTCTGTTACTCTGAAAGAAAAAAGGAAAGGTTAGTTTCATCTAGTTAGCGAACATATTTAGTTTTAGAGTAAAAAGCTTACTAACTGTGTAAGCTCTGGTTCCATATCGGCCCATACTTGAGGTGGTAGATCTTCAAACGTGACGAATTTCCTGTTCTTGGGAGAAGAGCGCATTCTGTCGATAATATTCTCTTTCGGCCAAAGTTCATCTTCATGTGGAATTTTCAACTATTAAAACCAAAAAAAGAAAAACTCATACTAATACAACTTTTACCTTCTCCTTCATTTCACCTTTCAGCTATTAAAAAAGAAAATTGCTTTCTTTGAAAAGTTTTCAAAGAAAATACAAAAAAAAAAAATTATGAGGCCCCCACATGAGAATTCGAAAACATTCGTTTTCTCCACATTTCCTGTGTATGTAAAAGATGTAAAAGTAAAGGAACTTTACGAAAGGAAAAATTACTTAAGCATATACTGTAAGTTTTTAAAAAAGTGTGAAATTTTTTAACCAAAAATTTCAAGTTGACAATGTTAATGAATCAATATATTCATCAAACTACCGGAAGTGTGCCTGTTAAGAACAGTTTTCTTCCAGGAAGCTTTAAATCTCCTTAAGGTTGAAAAGGTTTCATTTTGTTTGAAAAACATTGCTCTCCAGGGCTATGGATTTTATTTTTTGGCCCAGTCAACCCAATCATTTTATTGCAGAGAAATAAGTGAATATTATTGAGGTCCCACCTTGCGCAGTGGCAATATCGTAACCTGTGAAGGTCTCCTGAGGTGCGATTATTGCTAGTTAAAAACTTTTATCAGGTGGCAAGGTAGCCGAGCGGTTAGAGGCGAGACCTGCGAAACTAATATGCATTGTGGTACTGGGTTCGCGATTCCCGGTCTTGGGCCTTGGATTTTATTTAATGGTTAATATGAGAAATTTACAGTAAAGTATGTTTTGCTAATCGCCTCCGTCCACGACACCTAATTGGTAGTAGGACGTTAAGCACCGACTGAAAAAATAGGCAATTACTTTTACTTTATTGAGGTATAGGAACCAAAATTTTTAAGCAAATTTAATTCTATAATTTGGAGCAAAAACACACTAGATTTTTTTCCCCTGAATTGTTTTTTTTGGGGGGGGGAGATCCGAAATCACTTTTTGTATCATAAACCATTATAAAATCTGGAGCAATTCTGCTCGGAGAACCGTAAGGAGTACAGTAACTTGAAGTTCAGTGATTAAATAAAGTACTAATTACTTCTAAAGTGTCTGATTTGAGTAAGCTGGAGTATAGATAATAGCGATTGTTATGCAATAATTTAAACATGAAGTCTGCATATGCATGTATTGTAGTAGAGGCTACAACAGTATAAGTAGCGTGAGCATCTGGCAGAGACATTTTGGTGCAAGTGGTCAAGGGGTGTGACGGCGATGGTCCCGAGGGAAGAGGAGAGAATACACCCTTACTGTCCAGACTCTGACCGCCTGTGCTCCAAAGATGTTGATCTAGGGCATCAGCAACATTAAGGCGAGCACCATTTTGGCACTTGTGGAATCAGTTCCAGCTGGAAGTTGTTGTGCCTTACCCCCTCAAAAAAAACTGATCAGATGTCAGAAAAATCTTATCAGATCACTTTATGTTTACAGGAAAGGATGCTGCAAGTGTTCAAGAGAAAAGTTCTTCGACGAATTTTTGGCCCTATTAAAGAGGGGGCGCGATTTGGAGAAGAAGAAAGAATCAGGAACTACAGCATCTAAGTCCAGGAAGCAGACATCCGTAAAGGGAATTAGGCTTGGCAGGCTCAGATGAGCAGGCCATTTGGCAAGGATGTCTGATTTGGAAACAACACCCAAACGGCTTCTGCAAGAAGATGTACATTGGGTCCAGGAGAGTGGGGCAGACCTAAATTAAGATGGAATGATGGTGTAGGCGTGGATGCCAGAGACCTGCTAGGAGTGATTTGAATTGGAAGGCTGTTGCTATGGACAGGGAGGACTGGCGGAAGCGGATCGAGGAGGCCAAGGCTCCAGTAATGGGCTGTAGCGCCAATAGTAGAGAATATTAGTAGTAGTTATGTTTACAGATTAGTCTAAGATTGGAAGAATAGCTTACTCACCAGAGATTCTTGGAAGGAAACCTCTCTATCATCTAGAGCTCTGACTATCAAGATCTTTCTTCCCCAGGCGTCCTTTATTTCCCTGGATTTAGTAGCGGGTGCACGTTTTTTTCTCCTCCTATCTTTTTTCTTTGCTTCCTGTTCTCATAATATCTGATTGGTTACTCAGAAATGATGATAATAATAATAATACATAAATACAGTTTATCTTTGTGATTACTTACAGCTTCAATGGCAGAATCAACTTCAATCACTACTACTTGAGGTGGCTGGCGTTTTCTAGAAAAGCCAAGCTCTTCCTGAAATTTTCCACATAATAAAGATATTTTCTACAACTCATTTGCAATTCAAAAAAAAAAAAGAAAAGTTTATATGAACCGGAGCTTGTTAACATCTCGTTGCAGCAAGGCTGGCTACACTCTTAGACATCAGATGAGAGTGCTTGGCGTGAAACCAATTCTCATTTAAATAAACAATAGGAGAATTGAGAACGTTTAAAAAAATTTTTAAAAAATTATTAAAATATTTACCAATCTTAAAAGCAATGCTTCCTCATCGCCAATCAAATCTTCGTGAAGATCTTGTGGTGGCTGCGGTGCTGCAGTGCTTACCTCCCGTTCAATCTGCAAGACAGTGGTCCAAAGAGTGTTATTAGAACAGCTGATTGTAGCCCAACAGTAGTAGTAATAAATATTTAAAAGCTCTTTTTTTTGCCCTTTCTGACTACAATTCAGGTTTTGAAAGTGGGAACATAGCCTCCCAGGGAACTCTCTCAGATGCTGGGATTTCTCCGAGGAATTGGTGCGAGTGCTATAGGGGAACTAGCCTGGCACCAGTAAGGATGGCAAGAATAGGCTACGAATAGATAAAGCTGCTAATTTTGCTACCTTTAGTACACCAAACACATTACCATCTGAAATAGTTTTAGCAAAATAAGTATAAAGGCATACATACCTCTATGGGTCCACCATTTACGAATGACTTCAACAACATTGAATCTCTAAAACAAAAACAAAAACAAAAAAGTATATGTATATAAAGAGTGTATACGGTCGAAACTTCGGGAAATGATTCATCAGCTCAAATGCAATAAAAAATATTCTATAAAACTATGGTTTTATTAAAAACCAAAAAACTCCATAAGGTCTTGAAGCTCAATAAATGCACAACTTTTTCTGAAATTATATGACTCCTTGATTCATTAATCATTGAAAAAAATGCAGTTGAAAATTTCAACAGAAATCATCGAGAACGTTGTAAGAAACGATTTGAAGCTCTGGGTTAAGCAGATTTATAGGAAATTTAATGCTATTTCTTTTGGAATAAGCAGATTTATTCTACGATAAAGAATAGAAAAGTAACGGCCATTTTTATGATGAAAAACGCGAATATCAACGGAAAAGTTAAAAATGCAAATATCTTGAACACTATTGAGAATCGGGCAACAGTGAATAGAATATTTTTTGTTTCATTTGAGCTGCTGAATCATCTCCCGAAGTTTCGACCACTCCTCCGTATACACCCTGTTCATACATAAATAATCGTTTTGTTTCTTATACAAAATAAAGGAATGATAATGAGAAAAAAAAAAAACACGGGATAATTCCCGTAAAATAGAGGAATGTAAAGCACCTGCGGAAACTATGGGCACCACCGAACGTTCCCTTGTCTTCTTCCTGTAAAAAAACAAAAAAAAAAACGGAAATAAGTACGGAACAGATACACTAAGTGCGATATTTTTGTTGACATCACTATCTTCTTTGAACTTTACACTTCGTGCGATAAAGGTGGCGGTTAGAATTAAAATTTGTAGAGGCAATCTACAAATCTTAGTATTTTTTCTTTAAATTTGTTAAATTAACTGTATAGTACGTATTTAAACATAACGTTTATACAGTACTTTGTACACTATTTGGCATTTAATTGTCAGTACTAAACAGTATTTAGTTAGATTTTACCGTATGATTTGTTTTTAACAATAATAAAATGAGTGATCTAAATAAGATGATAAATCAATATATAAAAAGCTGACCAACAATGTCAACGTGGAACTGCTAGCCTCGCTGCAGGGCTCTTCAACCAAATTAATGCCCCTTATCTGTAATGTAAAAAAATGTTGAATATTTACTTTATAGGCAAAAGAAGAGAATATATCGATCATCGTATCGATCTAACTTACATTTTCGCACACATCCTTTACACTACGCTGATCTTTTGAGAGACTTATCAAATTATGCCCTAAAACACAATTTAAGTTTAATTATGTAAACACTGCTGTGGAAAAAAAACCAGGCAGTTCTTTCTTCTAACAATACTCACATTTCAGATGAAGAAAATTGGTTCTTAATTTTGAATTTTTTACTAAATACATAATTCTAAATGATACTAAATTTGAAATTATAACTAAATTCAACATTGTCAATTGTAAAGAGTTGATTTCGTGAACAGTGACGGAAGAAAACAAAATACATGGCGTAATCTTTAAAGAAAAGTGGACAACCAACGGAATCTGATGTTAAAAACTACACACTGCCAAAGCAATTAAATTAATTTCAAAATGTATTTAATGACAGAGCCATCAGGCTTAGACGAATACTACGGTGTTTCGTGCCAAGAGAAGTACAAGTAACAGAAATACAAAATAAAAATGTTTGCGAGTTGAAACTGTAACGTTTACCTCAAACATCGATTTCTTTTATTATTATTATTGAATCATTTTCATGAAATCGATAGTACTAATAGTTGTTTTTATAATTTTATTTATAAACTTACGAGAATAGAAGTCAATTCAACAAACTAGCTGCTCTATCATTGTTGCTTTCCACCTATCTACAAGGCGCGTCAAAATCACCACGTTTCACGTTACTTTTAGGTGCCACACTTAAGTACACTTTAGACATAAAAATTACTTGACTCAATTAAATTTCTTGACTTACTTGGCTTTTTTTCTGGTCGACTGAAAAATTAAAACAAAACCAAAAATTCTTTTACCTTAGAGATCAGAATTACCTACGTAAATTTTTATAATATTGTAGAAAAACTTACAGAATGCTGATATTGGTGCTTGAATCCGCACGAATTGGAACGGCTGAAGGTAATTCGGCTGTTTCCAATGCTTTTTCTCTTTCCTGCATCGCAGCTGGAAAATTAATAGGATTTTTGGTTGACGCAAAAGGGATATTCATGCACCGAAGACGGTGAAAGAAGATGTACAGAGACAAACATTTTCTGCCTATACCTCTGATCAGAGAGGTGTGCCTAGGCAAGTCGTTCTTCTTACGAAGTACTTACCTACCTAACCAGCTAACTGCTAACAGACTGGCTATTCAGAGGACTTTGTAAGCTTCGTCTGAATTCGCAGAATCTTCATGCTGGCGGCAAATATTCAATTGATGTTGCACGATATATTCGATATTTTTAATTTATTTCATTTTTTTACCAAATTCTGAACACATCGCCATTCACAGAACCTTATCAAATGAGCTCTCTGGAAGCCTGTTTAGCCCAGCTTCATGTCTGCAGCTTCATTACCACTGCACAAATCTACTTGTGCTACCACATGTACTTCATACTTAAAATAGCAGTCTTACTTAGTGTGAACGGTACAGTAGCCAAACTGAGAATTTCCCGTTTATCTTATAACATTCATATATCATAGAATAGAAGTGCATGGCTTATCCTGCAGTGCACTTAGATGAATCACATGCAAAATTGAACCCATCCCAGAAGTAATAAATCGAGTAACATGTAAGTTCTTTATTGTATAGGCTGAGTGTAAGTAATTTTCATTTAAAATTATAACCAAGAAAATCAATTTCAACTAACCATTACAAAACTGTTGCGCCTCTTGTGACACAAACTCAAAATATTTCTGCAATTTTAAGAATGAGTTTCTGATATCATAAATGTTCAGCATATCAATCCTTAGAAGAAAAGTACCTGGCGATGGAAGTTTATTCAGTGATTCATCCAGGAAACACCTGAACACCAAAAAGTAATTTTCATTAAATGATAACAATTTCATGAGAAGAGTAAAGGATCCAAAAATGGAAAATCGCAGCGCAGTAATATTTGATTTAAACGACATGATCGGGTTTTTCAATAAACTTTTGAAAAAAAAAAAATCTGTAAATTAGATGTGCCAAGTTGTTCAATTTTCTTATATGCCCTCGAAAATGGTTAGGATTTTACTTAAACTTGGTATTATCATGGCGCACTAGTAATTTCATATTTTTGTTTGTAATTAAACATTTCGTCAAAAAAAATTATTACTTCTGTACAATTTAGTTCTGGAGTTAGGTGAGGGCAGCATTTTTTACAATCTAAAGTGCTATTCTCTGAATTGAACAAAGCACAGTAAATACTATTTGTCTAACGTTAGAGTTAATTGTTTCTAAAATTGTGACTTTCCGAAAACTCGCTTAAACGGAAAGGTAAATCTTTGAACGATTAATTTTTCATGAGAATTTATTGCAAGGAGTAGATTCTAAGATTTCAAGCTCCCATCAAAACTTCTTTTATTGTAGTAATTGATTATTAAATGCAAATAACATTTAGATTTAAAAGTTTAGTTTGAAATAAAAAACAGTGAAAATATAGCGAGACATACGTTATGTACATGCGTATAACCCAAGATTATTTTATTTTATATATTTGTCATGCGGTATAATTTATGGTGAAAATTTTCAATAAAAAAATCTTCCATACTTTTTTTTTTTAAAGTAGACCCAAATTCTAACGATCAACAGCATATGGAGGTTATGTCGCATCTAGCAGTAAAATGTAGTAAACTTTTTTCCGCAAGCGGCACAAATTCTTCAGAATCTAGATTTAAGTGTTCAGTAAACGTTTCTAGTTGTATGTAAAATAAAATATTACACTGTAGATACTTATGATGTTCACAGGTGCAGTAGGTAATGTGACTGTTATTTAAGATGTACATACACTGGGCCAAAAAAGTCTGTGAACACTAACCTAAATTTTATTACTTTTATTATTATCTTATTAGAAACTTCTTTTATTTTCAAATGAAATATACTATTCGATAGAGAGAAACCAGAGTTTTTCATTTTATATTCAATCTTTTATTTTTGTTCAACAGGAATATCACAATTAAATGTTTAACAAAACAACACCCCAAACGAATGCAAAAAAAGTCTGTGAACAGCTGTATAAATATGTAAAAACATTAAGATAACAAACAGAAAAACGATTGAATAAAGTTTCAAAGTTCTCTATTGTATTGTAGAAACCACTACAGTCAGTTTTGTGAATAAATAATCTAATTAGTACATATTTAACCACTAATATGGAAGTTCCCAGACCAATTCGAGAACTTATTGTGACGTTGCGAAATGAAAGAAAAAGTATTCGAGAAATAGGGAAGATAGTTCAAAAAAACCCTTCAACGGTGCATAATATAATTAAAAAGTACGGAAATGTGATTAGTAGGCCACGCAGTGGACGGCCACCAAAACTTAATTCCTTTCATAAACGGCAAATTCTGAAGTCTGTTCGAGAAGAACCCAGGACAAGCGCTCAAAAAATCAGTCAAGAATTATCAAATGGTTATGTGTAAGCGTAACACCGCAGACAATTAGAAATAAATTACATGAATACGATTATTGCGGTCGAGTCCCGAGGAAAAAACCTTTAATCAATAAAATAAATCGTAACCGCCGATTGGATTTCGCGAAAGAATATGTTTCTAAGCCTTCTAGTTTCTGGGAAACCGTAATCTTTTCAGATGAGTCGAAATTCAATGTATGTGGGTCTGATTGACGACAAAAAGTGTGGCGAAAAAGAAATGAAGCTATGAAAATGAAAAATATGAAGCCTACTTTTAAGCATGGGGGAGGCAACATTCTGGTGTGGGGTGCATGAGTGCTAAAGAAGTGGGCAAGTTAGATCTAATTAATGGTATGATGGACCAATATGTGTATGTGGATATATTAAGACGCAATTTAAAAAAAAATTCAAAAAAATTAGGGTTGGAGGGAACGTTTGTCTTCCAACAAGACAATGACCCGAAACATACCGCACTAAAAACTCGGGAATGGCTTTTAAATAATACACTCTGGCGCCTAAACACCCCTCCACAATTGCCAGACCTTAACCCAATAGAACATTTGTGGGATGAAATCAGCCGCCAAATAAATAAACGAGGAATAAGAAACCGTGAACAACTAAAAAACGCTATTTTAGAAGAGTGGGATAAAATTCCAACATTGACGACCACAAAATTATTAGGATCGATGAAAGCTCGCTTGTTGGAAGTGATTAGGAACATAGGAGGTCCTACAAGTTTTTAAAATTTATAATTCACGTACAATGTGTAAGAATGATTTATTTCTGCAAAGTGTTCACAGACTTTTTTTGCATTCGTTTGGGGTGTTGTTTTGTTAAACATTTAATTGTGATATTCCTGCTGAACAAAAATAAAAGATTGAATATAAAATGAAAAACTCTGGTTTCTCTCTATCGAATAGTATATTTCATTTGAAAATAAAAGAAGTTTCTAATAAGATAATAATAAAAGTAATAAAATTTAGGTTAGTGTTCACAGACTTTTTTGGCCCAGTGTATGTATTTTTCCCGGGCATCTTGAAATTCTTTCACCCCGCACATCAAATTACATTAAAAAATATAAATAAATTTACTCACAATTCTTTTTTCATTTCAATTTCACTGATGCATTTAGTCATTTCTCTCTTTGGTCTTTCATTATGCTTCATTAACTTTTTCAATTGAACATTCATATTAATATTAGAACCCATTTTGCTGTTTTAATTTTCTGAAAGAATAATTTTTATTTTAAACTAAAAAGTGAGAACTTACTTAGGCTTTAAAAAATACAATCATACATTTCCTAAAATAGATACTGTCATTCTTTGTAAACAAAAATTATAATAGCGATCACTGACCGCCGAATGCCACCATGACGTTCGTAAGATACTATCGTGTTTAGCTTAAAACATTATTTCATTTCTTTATGTTTCCGATTTTGAGTTTTCAATTTTATGAGTTACTCTGTGTAAGTTACAGTGGTTCTGAATGCCTGAGAGTGTTTTTATACAAGTCTCTTACCAGTACGATAGTTTTCATAGGTGCAAGATTCATCAGCAAGAATTTGGTATCCCTTGAAAACTGACTGATCAATCTTGTGAAGATGTGCTTGTGAAACTCGTCTCTTTAGATTTACTCTTTCTTTTCCAGGAAATATGGATTTAAGTTCTATTTTCTTAATATTTTTATATTTCGCCCAAGATAATTGAATTAAGATTCAAAAGTTAAATTTAGTTTATCAAAAATGCAATGAATAATGATATAATTAAATTAATTAAAATTTTATTGAACCATCAGCGCTATAATATAGAATCTAAAATTTAATGCAACTTATTCTAAATTGGCGCCAAAGTCTATATTGACCCCCCTATCATAAATGTAATATTAAATTTATCTCATTCATCATAAAATTTAAACATCTTGGTTTATGTAAGAAAGAAAATGATTTTATAGATCATAAATATACCTACTTGATTGAATTTTTTTCTTGGATTTATCAACCACGCTGAGTTAAGAGCTCTCTGCAGCACTATACGAACTTCAAAAAATATCTAACTTAGTGACGCAATATGCCACGGAAATAGTGATTACAACTTTCATAATGCCACTAATTTATGGAGTACTTCAAATATAAAATTAACTTATTTTAAATGTTTACACTTTT
Organism: Rhodnius prolixus; assembly: GCF_049639745.1. Taxonomy (NCBI): domain Eukaryota; kingdom Metazoa; phylum Arthropoda; class Insecta; order Hemiptera; family Reduviidae; genus Rhodnius; species Rhodnius prolixus. The sequence goes on from NW_027411581.1 coordinate 67,088,162, forward strand.
ACTTAATTATTTATCAATTTTGACCAGTCGATAAATTTTTTTTTTTAAATCTGTTCAATAAATTAATTCCATCTAAATTATATGCACGTATTGTGTATTAGTAGATATTAGAAAAAGAAATCTGTGTAGGCTACCCTTTTATAAACCGAATTAAAACAAACATTCTTTTAAAAGTTATTTAATTATATTTTCATCGCCAAATGATCTTATTTATTAATTTTAGTTAATTAATTATATATATGGTGCCATTTTTTCAATAATTGCTTCATTTTAAGTACTTTTGGGGTATTATTTTGGGTGCCTGTAATTTGTTGAAGTACTGTTCACGAAAGTGAATAAAACAATTGAAACATTTTTTCCAGAAAATTCTTTTCAGGTTAGCCATGGAGGAAGCGTAAAAGTAGGTATCTCTAAGAAGGTCCATTTCACGAAATCTTATGACAATACATTACTCCTTGGAGTAATATTAGGTATATTTTAACAACTTGCATTTGAAGAAAATCGATAAGTGTGATTGTGTTAAACGTTTTTTTGTATTCTTGTACCATCAATGAGGTAGATACCAATCGCTTGGTAAATTGATAGTTTTGGAAGGGCATTCTTCCTTCCACAGGCTCGTTATTTATGAATATGAAGTTTAGGCAAGGTTATTGAGACCAGTTGCTGCTACTGAATATTGATATAGGATTAAGTCTATTATCTTTAAACATTTTGAACAGAATCTTTGATTGGATCATATATAACATTGAAGTCGCACTTTTGTGGAAAGCGTTCGCCACCTATCTCACCCGGAAGTGCCGTAAAATAAAATCATTTGGATCGTTAAGTTACATCCGGATCTCATGGCCGAATCCTTTGAGCTTCCCGGCATGCTCGGACTTAAGGAAGTTTAAGATGTATACTTTTTCTTGCTTTTAGCACAAAGAAAGTGAAAAGAAAAAAAGAAAAAAATATTCTCCATTTATTATTCTATTTATAACAATTATCTTCAACTTATAACAAAATAATACTAAATTTTAAAATGAAATCTCATTTCAAAAAATATTTAATAAAACACCTGCAGTGCATTTTTTAGTTTCTCGTTTTCCTCATTAAAACTGTGTATTCAAATAATTTCTTGTGATAAATTTTATGAATAAATTTAAAAGCTGGTTTTTATTTTCGTGCTAAAACTTTTTATTATTTTTTAAATTTAACAATTTTTTAAAAATAGTGCCTTAAGTTCTTCATTTCATATTTTGAGAACAATATGTTACAGTTTCTGATAAAAATATTTGAATAACATTTAATAGCTAGGATTGTAATCAGTTATTTTACAGCTGGCAAGAAATATATATAAATTATTAACATATTTTTAAGTACTCAATATTAAGTCGTAAACCACAGGCTCATTTTTTTGATCAGTGGAGCAAGAAATGTACATACAGTCGACTCTCGATAAATCGAAATCCAATGGACTACAAGAAAAATTCGAATAATCGAGACTTCGAATTATCAAGAAGGGGAGAAAAATCGAATTATTAAGAGTTTTTATTATGTATATATGTACGTACATACGTATATTGAAAATACGTATGAGCTTACCTAAGTTTTAGACATGTACAGCCTCAAGTAAAATAGTAAAAATAATAAAACGACAAAAAAGAACAAAAAAAATTACATATGTATTAACATTTCAATAAATAATAATATACATACATATGTACCTAATTAAAAAAATGAAGAACAGTTTTTTGTTTCAATGTGGCTTGACTTAGTCAAGTGACTTAGAATTGTAGAAAGCGTTGATGGTGGAATATTGAAAGTTTTGGCGATATCTTTTTCTTTTCAAACCACTTTCCACGGCCGCGATAATTTTTTTTTTTGGTAAGGGAGACGTACTTCCCATCGTGACAAACGAGGAAAGAGAATCGGAAAGTTAAACTGGGCTGAAAGGAGGGAAACATTACGCAGGAAATGAACAATAAGCGGAAAATGAGAAGTAAACATTACTAGAGAAAATTCGAATTATAAAGAGGGGAAGCGGCCTCGTTCGAATTATAGAGCCTTCTCTCCCCCTGTTGTTAAGAAAAGGATTTCGAATTATCGAGCGTATCTAAATACAATGATTTTTTTCGATTTACCGAAGTTAGCAGCTGTAGAGTTTGAATTATCGAAAAATTCGAATTATCGAGAGTCGACTGTACATATGTTCTACGTTTTTAGCAATCGAGACTGATGCTGTCTTCTTCTTGATTGGAAATAAATAAAAAAAAAAACCTTCGTCTTCAGATAAGTTTTTTATTTACTTTTCTTTAAAATATGTATATTTCCATATTTCTTTCACGATTTTTCAAACAATGATTTTCATTACTGATCTTAAATGTAAAACTTAAAACATACACATTAATTTTATAAACGTAATTGAAAGTAGGCATGTTTTGAAATGCTTTATTAGTATTAATCCTAAAAAGTGGTTCTTTATCACAAACGTCACAGGAAAATTTCTAATCAAAGTCGAACAGTGATGCAACAAATATTCTTTACTCCAGGTATAGCACTGCTATAAATTACATCAATCACAAAATAGCCGTGGTTACTTTTAAATAACACTAGAAAAAGTAACAAATATGACTGGTCTGGTTAAAGACAATTTTTTAGACCAGTTCTGAGTATAGTATACACCTTATAAGGAAAGAACAGCCAAATTTAATTGATGCTGCGAAGTGGAAAGATTTTTTGTTCCCTCTTTATTACTTAATTTTATTAAGTAGGAACTGCACATATTTACAAAATATTGTTTAATGAATGAATCTTGAAACATTACCTATTGTAGAAGTATTTGAAGTCTGACCGAAGTGTACTTTATGATACAACTTTTATAACAATAACTGGAGGTTATACACCATAAACTACTTAACCTGCACGCTTGTGAAAGTAGTAACCAAAATTTATAAGAAATGGTCCCTTTCTAGCTGATAAAGACTATGCGAACTATTTAAAGACCTTGAAAGCTTTATCAGGTCTCCTGTTATTAAATGGACAACTGTCTTCTTTCTCCAGTCTCACACATCTTTGGAAGTGTGTAATGATAATTCAAATAGTGGTTCCATTTCAGATTTTGGTCAAAGATCAATCCTCTAGCTACTAAGCCTCCATTGCAACAGGGATTTTAGTCTCCTCTCCAGCACACGCTATTCCAAATCTTGAAGGTACCTGGAATTTACTGTACATACATAGCTAATCTCCAGTCTCTCCGCAGTTTCATTCGACATAATCTACGAATAATCACATGCTGGATACAAAAAAACTAGCCTCTGAAGGAAACAATGCTGTAACCTTTTTAAACACAATTCACTTACAAAATATCTGGTCAGCTTCAATTTCTACTCTCCTCAAAATATATATATATATATATATATATATATATATATATATATATATATATATATATAGATTAATTCTAAATATATTTACATAGAATCAATTATTTATATTACATAGAAAAAAGACATTAGAAATCACAGTGATTTTTTTTTTTAACATTTCATTGTTTAGGGCCATTAGATAGAAACATGTTACCTTAGCTAAAAGTAATCAGCTGTTTCAAATAATTTAAAATTGTGACGTCATTCTTGCAGAAATTTAAAAGATCGAAAAAAAAGTAGGTAACTTACGAAGGTTACGAAATACCTCAATGGGTCAAAATAAAATAAATGTTGAATAAAAAAAAAAATCAAATTCTTAATATTCATCATAATTACGACTTTATTTACTAGACCCCCATCCCTAGTTTAAAATTTTATAATATATGTACACATTCCTTTACGAATTTTCTGAAAAGCTATAATATTATAAGTAATTAAAGCTTAAAATTAATCATTAAAAAGGATTCACTAAACCCGCTTAGTATCATAAAAAAATATTTAGGATTGTTCACAAAGTTAATTCATACTGAATTAGAATTATGGTATTAACTCATTTGAATTAATTTTTCTGCTCGGTTACACTGTAATACTTAATATTCTAACCTATAATCTTCTTTAAATACCAAATTTCAAAGAAAAAAATAATTAATTATTCACTAAAATTACCACAGTTTTTAAAATTATATAGAAATGACACACTTTATTGGCAAGCTTACTTCCATCTTTACAATCTACTTGTGGTACTGTCTGACGTATGCGTTTTTTGTGAGAACGAAGTTAAGTGAAAATGTCAGAAAAGTGAAAAAATGAAAGTTGTACCTCGTGTTGTACCTCCAAACTTGCAAATTTTAAAGTACACACGAAAAATAACCTTCATGGTGGTTATATACATTTAAATTTGAATGGAGAACATCGGTGACCCAGGAAAGCTTTAGAGGTTAGGACCAAATGGCAGGCGTCTAAATGTCCAAATGGCAGTGGATAAGGAGAGTAAGTCGGTTAGATAATATTAAAAGATGAACCAGAATGTACGAAAATTTATGGCTAGAGTTCAAAAAATTTTTGTTTGTTGAATAGAGATTGATGTTAGTCATCAAGTGTGGTGTATGAAAAGGAATCAAGAGAGAAGTCAAAATTCCTCTACACTTACGTGATTATGCTACCACTGATAATGGTTGAAAATCCGAAATCAGTGAGAGATACAATAAGCCTGCTTGCTCTAAAAATGGGATAAAATCAATTATTTACTGCTCTGCGGAGAAAATTGATGCTGGATAGATACAGCTGGGTGTTCTTTTTGTCGCAAGAAGATGAAGGTCACAGGCTAAGTAGTATTAAACCTTTTTCTAATAAATATTAGGCCGTACAAAATACTGAAATGGTGCTCTAGAACGAAGTGTTACCCATTTCTCTGAACCAACTTCCTTTAAAAACAAAATACTATTGTCAAAAGACGAATATAATTGACGAATATTACTATATTGCAGGCAGGCCTTAGTCTTAACTATCAAATTAAGTGTCGTGATTGGTGGCGATTAGCAAACTATCTGCACTATAAATTTCTCATATTAACCAATTAATAAAAATCCACGCGGAGGTCCCGGGTTCGAATCCAGCTGCTGGCCCTTAGATTTTCTCTTCCTAGGAGCTTCTTACAGCTCACTGTCCGGTTATAAATACATTTTGATTAAAATATCGATTCCATTATCGAGAAAAATTCTTAACCAAATGAAAAACTCGATTCAGTAAAGTTGTTATTGCTGGGGCAAGCCAATTACGATATCTACGTTAAAATGGGTCACCATTGAAATATAAAGATGCAGTCTCCTGATTATTTCCGGATTACGAGGCCTCAAAACGGAATATTTCCGTGTATTAAACAAAATTTATAAAATTTACAACTATCGTAGTACTGCCTCAAACTAGTAGGTTTCTAAGAATGAGTTTGAGCCTAGTTTCAATAATTTGTAATACTCGACCAGAAACTCGTAATAATAACTTTGTGCACAACTTAATTTAAACTAAATATTATTTGTCCTTAACAACCCTGATTATTATTCTTTGTTTTTTTTTTGTTTAATTATTTAAAATATTTTTTTAAAAAAATAATTCATTTTGAGATTCAATTAGAATTTCAATTTTTTTTTTAAATATTAAAAACAAAAACTTAATTATAATGTTCCCCTTTAATCAGATGTGCTGCCGACAGTATTCATAAATTTAATGTAATATAAAGGTTTTTATTAAATGTATGGAATATTTAAATTTGTTCCAACCCAAAAGCTCTGGCTAGTTTGTGATTGTATTGAGCACAATGAGAGAGATATTGCCGATGGTAATTACCAATTGCTTCGCTATTATTTACAGAGAAGAAAACCATGAACATGAACTAGGTTAATTCCGCGAACATGCTCAATAGAATCACAGAAAGGTTACATTTCTTAAAAATTTTAAATACAGAACAATTTTTTTTGAGCCCAGAGATTGCACATACGCGCTAACAGTTGGAACAAAACTAACTATTATGGAAATATTTACTAGAATTATCACATGAAAATACATCGATCGATTTTTTGTTTACAACAACAAGAGATAATAGAGAGAGAGAGTGAGAGAGAGAGAGAGAGAGGGGATTACCCATTTTATATCAGCTGTTAACAATTTCCACAATCATATACTTTGTTTTTACGTATTATTATTTCACTACTACAAAATTTTGATTATTAAAAAAACAGACGTCCAAAGATATTGAAATTTTTTTATTGTTACGATTTTATTTTTAAGGTAAAATCGTATCGCATTCTATATTTACTATAAAATAAAATGTTATTTGTCACGAAAGAGATTCTTTCTTCCTAAAACCTACACTAGTTTGTGCTTCATGCATTTGTAATTCCTTGCGCAGAGACTCCTGATGGCGTAGTAAGCTTGTCACCTTAAAAGAAAAATAAATAAATAAAAACTTACAACAAATAACAACAATATAAACATTATTATTATTATTATTTTTTTTTTTTGTAAAAGATGGATTGTTCATCAGCATTATTAGAAATTCTAATTGGTCCACTTGGGTGCGTTCTTATTTTTTATTGATAAAGTAAGTGAACAATTTTTGAAAAGAATCGAATTATAAAACCAATTTAGCAAAAAAAAAAAAAACATGTAATATATTCCAGCTAAAAAATTAATTTAAGAATTTTAAAAAGCAAAATTTTAATATATAAATAGATGAAAAGTGATATTCTGAAGCAAACAGCTGTTCGGCGAATTCACGTCATCTCAAAATTTCAACTTCCGGTAGTAACAAGAATACTACAACTCTAAAGGTTGTGATTTTGTTCAAAATAGAAAGTTCTTTAGAGATTATTTCTGTGGAATGTTCTGTTTTGGTTTCTTTTTAAAACAACTATTTTTTGAATAAACTACTATTTTTAGCACAAAACAAAAAGCGAGATCTGAGTACATACGTACAATATGAACCTAACAACTACGAACATTATTCCACAAGATAAATATAAACTATCGATTCGATAGTATCGAATACATACCCATCGATATAAAGTAGTTTTAATTTTAATTATGAATAATGTTCTTATTTAGTTATCTGGCCATATTGGTATTGTATACCCAGAACTCTCTTTTTGTTTTGTAGCCCTGATGATCAATCAACTAAAAAATAGTTGGCACAAAGAGTTGGTTCCTTCAAAAATTGTCCAAAAATTTAAAAAAAATTTAAAAAAATGCATGATCTGTTTACAACTGTTGCCATTAAAAAAAGTGCCTAATTTGACTAAAATTGGAATTTAATTTGAACAGTACTAAATGGAAGGTTTTGAATCGATGTATTATACAAAAAAAATATGTGACGATTACTAAGCACTTTAGAATCAATTCCATTTATGAAGGATTATGAATGTGTTTTGCCCAGTTTAGATTCTAATTCAGGAAATATGTATATCTTAATAAGCCCTATTGTTCATTCCAGATAATAATTTTAAAATCCTGTTTCTGACAATTACGTTATTGTCTAGTGAGTTTTTTTGAAACCTTCCTACAACAGATAAACTGCGCAAGTCCAATATACTTTTATCACAAAGTTTGGTTCTTCGATTACTAATCAGTTGGAAGTTAGTTTAGATTCTGATGGAAAACAACAAACGAAAAATTGTAAGTCTCTTTAAATTCTACGAAAACAAACAATCAAAAACCAGTCAAAGTTCTGATAAAAAATAATAATAATAACCTATCATGCAATTTTAAGTAAATAAAGGTCACATTTTTTAACTAGGCTCAAGATAGAACAGTTGTATCATAGACACAGTAATTTACAACACCGCTTTCATAATTGAATGTACAAAAATGAATGTTTTTGTAGCTTGAGAGAAAATTATTTTTTAAAAAAGAACAACAATGAATACCTGTTTTATAAGAGTAACTAACGATGGTGACTGGACCTCATCCAATAAATCGGTAACTTGGTGAAGCTGTCCATTTAATAACTCTTTGAGATGAGATCTAATATCCAATTCTCTTAATCTTTTATGATATGTAGATAGTGCTGATTCTATTAAACTTACGACAAGACATTTCCGCTGAAAAATGTTGAAAAAAAAAGGAATAAATAAAATTAATTATAAAGTACTGGTTTTAATTCGAATTAAATTACGTAGCAAAGCCCGAAAAATTTAAAAGAACATTTTTTTGAAACCTTCCTACAACTAACATACTGCGCAAGTCCAATATACTTTTATTACAAAGTTTGGTTCTTCGATTAATCTGATCGATTACTAATCAGTTGGAAGTTAGTTTAGATTCTGATGTAAAACAACAAACGAAAAATTGTAAGTCTCATTAAATACTACGAAACCAAACAATCAAAAACCAATCAAACTTCTGATTACAAAAAAAAAAATAGCCTATTATGCAATTTTAAATAAATAAAGGTCACATTTTTAAAACTAATGAATTCCATGTACATATTTCAAAATATCAACATACCTCTGATGTTCTAAATACGTATAAATTGTTTCTAATAAAGTGTAGAATTGATTCCCTAAAGGATCGTGTTAAAACATTTAAAAAAACAAAGTACCTCTTCAGGTGATAGCCTGCAAAAATTCTCCTCAGTGCCGATGTCTATACCTGTTTCTGAACCCTGTATCAAAGTGTCGATAAGGTTAGATTTACTTTGTACAAAGTAAATAGAAATTAAACATTTTAAAAGTATAAAAGAAGGAGTACTATTTTATCGTTAAAAAAAAAAAGGTTATACGATTTTACATTAAAATGTGATTTAAGGTAAATAAATGAAGCAGCTACTTACGCTCATCTGAGATACAAGCATCGCCATATTTTTGTACTCTTGAATCAGCTGTTCCTGTAAATAAGAACATAGAATAAAGCAGTACTGCTGAAGTTGTTTATATGATAAGTACGAATAAATCAAGCACGAACTCTCTACTACTATTTCTTACTAAATTCAGGTTCTTATAAATTCTCTTCCAACTTAAATAATTCAAACTTAAGATGGAAGATTTGCGCGAGGAATCGGTCAAATAAAACAACTCGTCTCTTTGCCAACTTTTCGACAAATATATTGTCCTCATCAGGGCGTGGCCATACATGCGGGTTGGTTGAGTTACAGAAACTACTACAGGCAAAGAGACGAGTTGTTTTATTTGACCGATTCCTCGCGCAAATCTTCCATCTTAAAGTTTAACAATTTACGGTCACGAATCCTATATATTCTTAAATAATTCAGTCATATTTTATTCTTACTTAATTGTGCAATTAGTAACCTTACTTTAAATTAAAATTGTAAACGTAAAAGAAAGTCTAACCTAACCTAACTTCTTCGAGAACTGCCCTAAAATTATTTTTTTCTATAAAATGATTAAGTTAAGCTACTAGAAATGTAAAAAAAAAGTCATTTTACTGGAAAGGTACAATATTGTTGAGTAAAATTGCTTTCAATTAAGGAAATTTTCTTTAAATTCCATTTTTCTATTCCAAAAATAATTTCTTAACAGTACACAAGAGGAATACTTGAACAATTGGCGTTTATTTGGGCCTCAAAAGAGTATTCAGGATTAAAAACAGAGATGCGATTGGCATCTGCATTTCGGTTAAATGATCCAGAAATAATAGAATACCTGGAAGACTCGAATTAATTAAGTGCGAATGAGCAATGAAAGAAAATGCTCTAAGAAGAAGCGATACTACCATTACATGGGACCTCGCGGTCTCTGTCCAAGTGTTTTGCTGAATCGATAGAACTGGTTGAAGATGCCGGGACGTGGAGTACAGCTGCAGCGCCTTGTATAGGCCAAGATAGTTATAAGATTTACATTAAGGAGGTACGTATCTTAGAATCTGATACAACAAAGAGAATGGTTCAAGTGTTGGGGAACCTAACAGCATTAACAGAAACTAGCTAAAAGTTAAACAAATGAGAAGGTAATATAATCACAGCTGATGAATCTTGAACCATACTGGTGACCTGCCTGACTATCCTGTGGTGACTTGCTGGCTTCATTGTGGCTTCCATGTCTCACCAAGCTTTCGATGGATTTCACCTTGACACCCTCATTGTCCCAGTGCGTCACAACTCCTCCTCTCTCGTCTTCTTCCTCTTCTGATTCATTCTCCTCCTCCAACTCTTCCGACATCTCCGGTATAGAATCATCATTAACTCCCATATCATTATCTTGTGCACTCTCCGTACATGACCTATTTGATGATCTCATATCTTTCCTGAAAAAATTAGTTATTGTATTACACATAATTTTGGACTCTTCATCTTCGACTGATTCACTCATAATGGATTGAAATGTCATCATTTCAAAAGTGGATAAATAATTAACAAAACTTTTTTGAATAATAGCGAAATTTATTTAGGGTTTCATAAGGGAGTTATTTTTTGAGGGGGAAACTCAGGGTTAGAGAAAGAATCATCAGCTTCTTGATTAATGATAATAATAGTAGGCGCTAATAAGGAAGGAATAGCTCAGAGCATAGCGTACTGAATTCCCCACACTGAGATCCTGGGTTCAAACCCAGCTGCTAGCCCTTAGTTTTATCTCTTCCTAGGTGTTTCTAACTGCACAATATCCGGTGATGGATTTATATAAATTATATAGATAGGCATTTATACAGATTACTTATCAGTAAAAGTACAGGAAAAAGAATCCCCAGATATCTACAGATATCCTTACCTGGACACAGACAATGGTGATTCAATTAAATGTCCATCTTTAGAGAAAGTATAGGATTGTGGTCCAATAATGATCCGCTTGCTGGATGGTTCAGGACTCTTATCACCTTGACTTTGATACCATCGACGATTGTCTGGGCTAAGAACACTCACTTCCTTTACAGTTCTGTTCAAATTGCCAAAATTAAAAATAATACAAAAAAAAATCAACCAAATTATTACATTAAATTTGATATTATCTCAAGAACTGCAATGTGCTAGTAATAATATGTAATGAGATATTAAAAATTAAAGTTTAGAGGTTTTCAAATAGGTTCAAAATTTCCAAAATTCATATCTCTTTCTTTTTAACCGATTCCAATGATTTCTTTGCCGAATAATAGAGAATAGTATTCTCTATAAATACATAAATGGCACTTTTCTAGCACAAATACTTACAGAGATATTGAAGGTTAAAGGTTAGAGGTTTTCAAATAGGTTCAAATTTCCAAAATTCATATCTCTTTCTTTTTAACCGATTCTAATGATTTCTTTACCGAATGATAGAGAATAGTATTCTCTATAAACGACATAAATGGCACTTTTCTAGTACAAATGTTTACAGAGATATTGAAGGTTAAAGTTTAGAGGTTATCAAAGAGGTTCAAATTTCATACTTTCATATCTCTCTTTCTTTTTAACCGATTTCAATGATTTCTTTACCGAATGATAATAGTATTCTCTATAAACGACATAAATGGCACTTTTCTAGTACAAATACTTACAGAGATATTGAAGGTTAAAGTTTAGAGGTTATCAAAGAGGTTCAAATTTCATACTTTCATATCTCTCTTTCTTTTTAACCGATTTCAATGATTTCTTTACCGAATTATAGAGAATAGTATTCTCTATAAACGACATACATGGCACTTTTCTAGTACAAATACTTACGGAGATATTAAAGGTTAAAGTTTAGAGGTTTTCAAATAGGTTCAAATTTGTAACCTTCATATCTCTCTTTTTAACTGATTTCAATGATTTCTTTATCGAATTATAGAGAATAGTATTCTCTATAATCGACATAAATGGCACTTTTCTAGTACAAATACTTACAGAGATATTAAAGGTTAAATTTTAGAGGTTTTCGAATAGGTTCAAATTTTAAACCTTCATAGCTCTCTTTCTTTTTAACCGATTTCAATGATTTTTTTACCGAATTATAGAGAACAGTATTCTCTATAAATACATAAATGGCACTTTTGTAGTAAAAATACCTACAGAGATATTGAAGGTTAAAGTTTAGAGGTTTTCAAATAGGTTCAAATTTCAAACCTACATATCTCTCTTTCTTTTTAACCGACTTCAATGATTTCTTTGCCGAATGATAGAGAGTAGTATTCTCTATACACGACATACATGGCACTTTTCTAGTACAAATACTTACTGAGATATTGAAGGTTCAAATTTTTAACCTTCATATCTTTCTTTCTTTTTAACCGATTTCAAAGATTTCTTTACCGAATGATAGAGAATAGTACTCTCTATAAACGATATAAATGGCACTTTTCTAGTAAAAATACTTACAGAGATATTGAAGGTTAAAGTATAGAGGTTTTCAAATAGGTTCAAATTTCAAACCTTCATATCTCTCTTTCTTTTTAACCGATTCCAATAATTTCTTTGCCGAATGATAGCGAATAGTATTCTCTATAAACGACATACATGGCACTTTTCTAGTACAAATACTTACGGAGATATTAAAGGTTAAAGTTTAGAGGTTTTCAAATAGGTTCAAATTTGTAACCTTCATATCTCTCTTTTTAACTGAGTTCAATGATTTCTTTATCGAATTATAGAGAACAGTATTCTCTATAAATACATAAATAGCATTTTTGTAGTAAAAATACCTACAGAGATATTGAAGGTTTAAGTTTAAAGGTTTTCAAATAGGTTCAAATTTCAAACCTACATATCTCTCTTTCTTTTTAACCGATTTCAATGATTTCTTTGCCGAATGAAAGAGAATAGTATTCTCTATAAACGACATAAATGGCACTTTTCTAGTACAAATACTTACCGAGATATTGAAGGTTAAATTTTAGAGGTTTTCAAATAGGTTCAAATTTCAAACCTACATATCTCTCTTTCTTTTTAACCGATTTCAATGATTTCTTTGCCGAATGATAGAGAATAGTATTCTCTATAAACGACATAAATGGCACTTTTCTAGTACAAATACTTACCGAGATATTGAAGGTTAAAGTTTAGAGGTTTTCAAATAGGTTCAAATTTCAAACCTACATATCTCTCTTTCTTTTTAACCGATTTCAATGATTTTTTTGCCGAATGATAGAGAATAGTATTCTCTATAAACGACATAAATGGCACTTTTCTAGTACAAATACTTACCGAGATATTGAAGGTTAAAGTTTAGAGGTTTTCAAATAGGTTCAAATTTCAAACCTTCATATCTCTCTTTCTTTTTAACCGATTTCAATGATTTTTTTGCCGAATGATAGAGAATAGTATTCTCTATAAACGACATAAATGGCACTTTTCTAGTACAAATACTTACAGAGATATTAAAGGTTAAATTTTAGAGGTTTTCGAATAGGTTCAAATTTTAAACCTTCATATCTCTCTTTCTTTTTAACCGATTTCAATGATTTTTTTACCGAATTATAGAGAACAGTATTCTCTATAAATACATAAATGGCACTTTTGTAGTAAAAATACCTACAGAGATATTGAAGGTTAAAGTTTAGAGGTTTTCAAATAGGTTCAAATTTCAAACCTACATATCTCTCTTTATTTTTAACCGACTTCAATGATTTCTTTGCCGAATGATAGAGAGTAGTATTCTCTATACACGACATACATGGCACTTTTCTAGTACAAATACTTACTGAGATATTAAAGGTTCAAATTTTTAACCTTCATATCTTTCTTTCTTTTTAACCGATTTCAAAGATTTCTTTACCGAATGATAGAGAATAGTACTCTCTATAAACGATATAAATGGCACTTTTCTAGTAAAAATACTTACAGAGATATTGAAGGTTAAAGTATAGAGGTTTTCAAATAGGTTCAAATTTCAAACCTTCATATCTCTCTTTCTTTTTAACCGATTCCAATAATTTCTTTGCCGAATGATAGCGAATAGTATTCTCTATAAACGACATACATGGCACTTTTCTAGTACAAATACTTACGGAGATATTAAAGGTTAAAGTTTAGAGGTTTTCAAATAGGTTCAAATTTGTAACCTTCATATCTCTCTTTTTAACTGAGTTCAATGATTTCTTTATCGAATTATAGAGAACAGTATTCTCTATAAATACATAAATAGCATTTTTGTAGTAAAAATACCTACAGAGATATTGAAGGTTTAAGTTTAAAGGTTTTCAAATAGGTTCAAATTTCAAACCTACATATCTCTCTTTCTTTTTAACCGATTTCAATGATTTCTTTGCCGAATGAAAGAGAATAGTATTCTCTATAAACGACATAAATGGCACTTTTCTAGTACAAATACTTACCGAGATATTGAAGGTTAAATTTTAGAGGTTTTCAAATAGGTTCAAATTTCAAACCTACATATCTCTCTTTCTTTTTAACCGATTTCAATGATTTCTTTGCCGAATGATAGAGAATAGTATTCTCTATAAACGACATAAATGGCACTTTTCTAGTACAAATACTTACCGAGATATTGAAGGTTAAAGTTTAGAGGTTTTCAAATAGGTTCAAATTTCAAACCTACATATCTCTCTTTCTTTTTAACCGATTTCAATGATTTTTTTGCCGAATGATAGAGAATAGTATTCTCTATAAACGACATAAATGGCACTTTTCTAGTACAAATACTTACCGAGATATTGAAGGTTAAAGTTTAGAGGTTTTCAAATAGGTTCAAATTTCAAACCTTCATATCTCTCTTTCTTTTTAACCGATTTCAATGATTTTTTTGCCGAATGATAGAGAATAGTATTCTCTATAAACGACATAAATGGCACTTTTCTAGTACAAATACTTACAGAGATATTAAAGGTTAAATTTTAGAGGTTTTCGAATAGGTTCAAATTTTAAACCTTCATATCTCTCTTTCTTTTTAACCGATTTCAATGATTTTTTTACCGAATTATAGAGAACAGTATTCTCTATAAATACATAAATGGCACTTTTGTAGTAAAAATACCTACAGAGATATTGAAGGTTAAAGTTTAGAGGTTTTCAAATAGGTTCAAATTTCAAACCTACATATCTCTCTTTATTTTTAACCGACTTCAATGATTTCTTTACCGAATGATAGAGAATAGTACTCTCTATAAACGATATAAATGGCACTTTTCTAGTAAAAATACTTACAGAGATATTGAAGGTTAAAGTTTAGAGGTTTTCAAATAGGTTCAAATTTCCAACATTCATCTCTCTTTCTTTTTAACCGATTTCAAAGATTTCTTTACCGAATAATAGAGAATAGTACTCTCTATAAACGACATAAAGGGCACTTTTCTAGTACAAATACTTACAGAGATATTGAAGGTTAAAGTATAGAGGTTTTCAAATATGTTCAAATTTCAAACCTTCATATCTCTCTTTCTTTTTAACCGATTCCAATAATTTCTTTGCCGAATGATAGAGAATAGTATTCTCTATAAACGACATACATGGCACTTTTCTAGTACAAATACTTACGTAGATATTAAAGGTTAAAGTTTAGAGGTTTTCAAATAGGTTCAAATTTGTAACCTTCATATCTCTCTTTTTAACTGATTTCAATGATTTCTTTATCGAATTATAGAGAATAGTATTCTCTATAATCGACATAAATGGCACTTTTCTAGTACAAATACTTACAGAGATATTGAAGGTTAAATTTTAGAGGTTTTCGAATAGGTTCAAATTTTAAACCTTCATATCTCTCTTTCTTTTTAACCGATTTCAATGATTTTTTTACCGAATTATAGAGAACAGTATTCTCTATAAATACATAAATGGCACTTTTGTAGTAAAAATACCTACAGAGATATTGAAGGTTAAAGTTTAGAGGTTTTCAAATTGGTTCAAATTTCAAACCTACATATCTCTCTTTCTTTTTAACCGACTTCAATGATTTCTTTGCCGAATGATAGAGAATAGTATTCTCTATAAACGACATAAATGGCACTTTTCTAGTACAAATACTTACTGAGATACTGAAGGTTAAAATTTAGAGGTTTTCAAATAGGTTCAAATTTTTAACCTTCATATCTTTCTTTCTTTTTAACCGATTTCAATGATTTCATTATCGAATTATAGAGAATAGTATTCTCTATAAACGACATAAATGGCACTTTTCTAATACAAATACTTACAGAGATATTAAAGGTTAAATTTTAGAGGTTTTCGAATAGGTTCAAATTTTAAACCTTCATATCTCTCTTTCTTTTTAACCGATTTCAATGATTTTTTTACCAAATTATAGAGAACAGTATTCTCTATAAATACATAAATAGCATTTTTGTAGTAAAAATACCTACAGAGATATTGAAGGTTTAAGTTTAAAGGTTTTCAAATAGGTTCAAATTTCAAACCTACATATCTCTCTTTCTTTTTAACCGATTTCAATGATTTCTTTGCCGAATGATAGAGAATAGTATTCTCTATAAACGACATAAATGGCACTTTTCTAGTACAAATACTTACCGAGATATTGAAGGTTAAATTTTAGAGGTTTTAAATAGGTTCAAATTTCAAACCTACATATCTCTCTTTCTTTTTAACCGATTTCAATGATTTCTTTGCCGAATGATAGAGAGTAGTATTCTCTATAAACGACATAAATGGCACTTTTCTAGTACAAATACTTACCGAGATATTGAAGGTTAAAGTTTAGAGGTTTTCAAATAGGTTCAAATTTCAAACCTACATATCTCTCTTTCTTTTTAACCGATTTCAATGATTTTTTTGCCGAATGATAGAGAATAGGATTCTCTATAAACGACATAAATGGCACTTTTCTAGTACAAATACTTACCGAGATATTGAAGGTTAAAGTTTAGAGGTTTTTAAATAGGTTCAAATTTCAAACCTACATATCTCTCTTTCTTTTTAACCGATTTCAATGATTTTTTTGCCGAATGATAGAGAATAGTATTCTCTATAAACGACATAAATGGCACTTTTCTAGTACAAATACTTACAGAGATATTAAAGGTTAAATTTTAGAGGTTTTCGAATAGGTTCAAATTTTAAACCTTCATATCTCTCTTTCTTTTTAACCGATTTCAATGATTTTTTTACCGAATTATAGAGAACAGTATTCTCTATAAATACATAAATGGCACTTTTGTAGTAAAAATACCTACAGAGATATTGAAGGTTAAAGTTTAGAGGTTTTCAAATAGGTTCAAATTTCAAACCTACATATCTCTCTTT
The DNA here is from genome assembly GCF_049639745.1 of Rhodnius prolixus. Taxonomy (NCBI): domain Eukaryota; kingdom Metazoa; phylum Arthropoda; class Insecta; order Hemiptera; family Reduviidae; genus Rhodnius; species Rhodnius prolixus. The sequence continues at coordinate 67,105,181 of NW_027411581.1, forward strand.
ATTTTTAACAGACTTCAATGATTTCTTTGCCGAATGATAGAGAGTAGTATTCTCTATACACGACATACATGGCACTTTTCTAGTACAAATACTTACTGAGATATTAAAGGTTCAAATTTTTAACCTTCATATCTTTCTTTCTTTTTAACCGATTTCAATGTTTTCTTTATCGAATTATAGAGAATAGCGTTCTCTATAAACGACATAAATGGCACTTTTCTAATACAAATACTTACAGAGATATTAAAGGTTAAAGTTTAGAGGTTTTCAAATAGGTTCAAATTTCAAACCTACATATCTCTCTTTCTTTTTAACCGATTTCAAAGATTTCTTTACCGAATGATAGAGAATAGTACTCTCTATAAACGATATAAATGGCACTTTTCTAGTAAAAATACTTACAGAGATATTGAAGGTTAAAGTTTAGAGGTTTTCAAATAGGTTCAAATTTCCAACATTCATCTCTCTTTCTTTTTAACCGATTTCAAAGATTTCTTTACCGAATAATAGAGAATAGTACTCTCTATAAACGACATAAAGGGCACTTTTCTAGTACAAATACTTACAGAGATATTGAAGGTTAAAGTATAGAGGTTTTCAAATATGTTCAAATTTCAAACCTTCATATCTCTCTTTCTTTTTAACCGATTCCAATAATTTCTTTGCCGAATGATAGAGAATAGTATTCTCTATAAACGACATACATGGCACTTTTCTAGTACAAATACTTACGGAGATATTAAAGGTTAAAGTTTAGAGGTTTTCAAATAGGTTCAAATTTGTAACCTTCATATCTCTCTTTTTAACTGATTTCAATGATTTCTTTATCGAATTATAGAGAATAGTATTCTCTATAATCGACATAAATGGCACTTTTCTAGTACAAATACTTACAGAGATATTGAAGGTTAAATTTTAGAGGTTTTCGAATAGGTTCAAATTTTAAACCTTCATATCTCTCTTTCTTTTTAACCGATTTCAATGATTTTTTTACCGAATTATAGAGAACAGTATTCTCTATAAATACATAAATGGCACTTTTGTAGTAAAAATACCTACAGAGATATTGAAGGTTAAAGTTTAGAGGTTTTCAAATTGGTTCAAATTTCAAACCTACATATCTCTCTTTCTTTTTAACCGACTTCAATGATTTCTTTGCCGAATGATAGAGAATAGTATTCTCTATAAACGACATAAATGGCACTTTTCTAGTACAAATACTTACTGAGATATTGAAGGTTAAAATTTAGAGGTTTTCAAATAGGTTCAAATTTTTAACCTTCATATCTTTCTTTCTTTTTAACCGATTTCAATGATTTCATTATCGAATTATAGAGAATAGTATTCTCTATAAACGACATAAATGGCACTTTTCTAATACAAATACTTACAGAGATATTAAAGGTTAAATTTTAGAGGTTTTCGAATAGGTTCAAATTTTAAACCTTCATATCTCTCTTTCTTTTTAACCGATTTCAATGATTTTTTTACCAAATTATAGAGAACAGTATTCTCTATAAATACATAAATAGCATTTTTGTAGTAAAAATACCTACAGAGATATTGAAGGTTTAAGTTTAAAGGTTTTCAAATAGGTTCAAATTTCAAACCTACATATCTCTCTTTCTTTTTAACCGATTTCAATGATTTCTTTGCCGAATGATAGAGAATAGTATTCTCTATAAACGACATAAATGGCACTTTTCTAGTACAAATACTTACCGAGATATTGAAGGTTAAATTTTAGAGGTTTTCAAATAGGTTCAAATTTCAAACCTACATATCTCTCTTTCTTTTTAACCGATTTCAATGATTTCTTTGCCGAATGATAGAGAGTAGTATTCTCTATAAACGACATAAATGGCACTTTTCTAGTACAAATACTTACCGAGATATTGAAGGTTAAAGTTTAGAGGTTTTCAAATAGGTTCAAATTTCAAACCTACATATCTCTCTTTCTTTTTAACCGATTTCAATGATTTCTTAGCCGAATGATAGAGAATAGTATTCTCTATAAACGACATAAATGGCACTTTTCTAGTACAAATACTTACCGAGATATTGAAGGTTAAAGTTTAGAGGTTTTCAAATAGGTTCAAATTTCAAACCTTCATATCTCTCTTTCTTTTTAACCGATTTCAATGATTTTTTTGCCGAATGATAGAGAATAGGATTCTCTATAAACGACATAAATGGCACTTTTCTAGTACAAATACTTACCGAGATATTGAAGGTTAAAATTTAGAGGTTTTCAAATAGGTTCAAATTTTTAACCTTCATATCTTTCTTTCTTTTTAACCGATTTCAATGATTTCTTTATCGAATTATAGAGAATAGTATTCTCTATAAACGACATAAATGGCACTTTTCTAGTACAAATACTTACCGAGATATTGAAGGTTAAAGTTTAGAGGTTTTCAAATAGGTTCAAATTTCAAACCTACATATCTCTCTTTATTTTTAACCGACTTCAATGATTTCTTTGCCGAATGATAGAGAGTAGTATTCTCTATACACGACATACATGGCACTTTTCTAGTACAAATACTTACTGAGATATTAAAGGTTCAAATTTTTAACCTTCATATCTTTCTTTCTTTTTAACCGATTTCAATGTTTTCTTTATCGAATTATAGAGAATAGCGTTCTCTATAAACGACATAAATGGCACTTTTCTAATACAAATACTTACAGAGATATTAAAGGTTAAAGTTTAGAGGTTTTCAAATAGGTTCAAATTTCAAACCTACATATCTCTCTTTCTTTTTAACCGATTTCAAAGATTTCTTTACCGAATGATAGAGAATAGTACTCTCTATAAACGATATAAATGGCACTTTTCTAGTAAAAATACTTACAGAGATATTGAAGGTTAAAGTTTAGAGGTTTTCAAATAGGTTCAAATTTCCAACATTCATCTCTCTTTCTTTTTAACCGATTTCAAAGATTTCTTTACCGAATAATAGAGAATAGTACTCTCTATAAACGACATAAAGGGCACTTTTCTAGTACAAATACTTACAGAGATATTGAAGGTTAAAGTATAGAGGTTTTCAAATATGTTCAAATTTCAAACCTTCATATCTCTCTTTCTTTTTAACCGATTCCAATAATTTCTTTGCCGAATGATAGAGAATAGTATTCTCTATAAACGACATACATGGCACTTTTCTAGTACAAATACTTACGGAGATATTAAAGGTTAAAGTTTAGAGGTTTTCAAATAGGTTCAAATTTGTAACCTTCATATCTCTCTTTTTAACTGATTTCAATGATTTCTTTATCGAATTATAGAGAATAGTATTCTCTATAATCGACATAAATGGCACTTTTCTAGTACAAATACTTACAGAGATATTGAAGGTTAAATTTTAGAGGTTTTCGAATAGGTTCAAATTTTAAACCTTCATATCTCTCTTTCTTTTTAACCGATTTCAATGATTTTTTTACCGAATTATAGAGAACAGTATTCTCTATAAATACATAAATGGCACTTTTGTAGTAAAAATACCTACAGAGATATTGAAGGTTAAAGTTTAGAGGTTTTCAAATTGGTTCAAATTTCAAACCTACATATCTCTCTTTCTTTTTAACCGACTTCAATGATTTCTTTGCCGAATGATAGAGAATAGTATTCTCTATAAACGACATAAATGGCACTTTTCTAGTACAAATACTTACTGAGATATTGAAGGTTAAAATTTAGAGGTTTTCAAATAGGTTCAAATTTTTAACCTTCATATCTTTCTTTCTTTTTAACCGATTTCAATGATTTCATTATCGAATTATAGAGAATAGTATTCTCTATAAACGACATAAATGGCACTTTTCTAATACAAATACTTACAGAGATATTAAAGGTTAAATTTTAGAGGTTTTCGAATAGGTTCAAATTTTAAACCTTCATATCTCTCTTTCTTTTTAACCGATTTCAATGATTTTTTTACCAAATTATAGAGAACAGTATTCTCTATAAATACATAAATAGCATTTTTGTAGTAAAAATACCTACAGAGATATTGAAGGTTTAAGTTTAAAGGTTTTCAAATAGGTTCAAATTTCAAACCTACATATCTCTCTTTCTTTTTAACCGATTTCAATGATTTCTTTGCCGAATGATAGAGAATAGTATTCTCTATAAACGACATAAATGGCACTTTTCTAGTACAAATACTTACCGAGATATTGAAGGTTAAATTTTAGAGGTTTTCAAATAGGTTCAAATTTCAAACCTACATATCTCTCTTTCTTTTTAACCGATTTCAATGATTTCTTTGCCGAATGATAGAGAGTAGTATTCTCTATAAACGACATAAATGGCACTTTTCTAGTACAAATACTTACCGAGATATTGAAGGTTAAAGTTTAGAGGTTTTCAAATAGGTTCAAATTTCAAACCTACATATCTCTCTTTCTTTTTAACCGATTTCAATGATTTCTTTGCCGAATGATAGAGAATAGTATTCTCTATAAACGACATAAATGGCACTTTTCTAGTACAAATACTTACCGAGATATTGAAGGTTAAATTTTAGAGGTTTTCAAATAGGTTCAAATTTCAAACCTACATATCTCTCTTTCTTTTTAACCGATTTCAATGATTTTTTTGCCGAATGATAGAGAATAGGATTCTCTATAAACGACATAAATGGCACTTTTCTAGTACAAATACTTACCGAGATATTGAAGGTTAAAGTTTAGAGGTTTTCAAATAGGTTCAAATTTCAAACCTTCATATCTCTCTTTCTTTTTAACCGATTTCAATGATTTTTTTGCCGAATGATAGAGAATAGGATTCTCTATAAACGACATAAATGGCACTTTTCTAGTACAAATACTTACCGAGATATTGAAGGTTAAAATTTAGAGGTTTTCAAATAGGTTCAAATTTTTAACCTTCATATCTTTCTTTCTTTTTAACCGATTTCAATGATTTCTTTATCGAATTATAGAGAATAGTATTCTCTATAAACGACATAAATGGCACTTTTCTAATACAAATACTTACAGAGATATTGAAGGTTAATGTTTAGAGGTTTTCGAATAGGTTCAAATTTTAAATCTTCATATCTCTCTTTCTTTTTAACCGATTTCAATGATTTTTTTACCGAATTATAGAGAACAGTATTCTCTATAAATACATAAATGGCACTTTTCTAATACAAATACTTACAGAGATATTGAAGGTTAATGTTTAGAGGTTTTCAAATAGGTTCAAATTTCAAACCTTCATATCTCTCTTTTTAACTGATTTCAATGATTTCTTTATCGAATTATAGAGAATAGTATTCTCTATAATCGACATAAATGGCACTTTTCTAGTACAAATACTTACAGAGATATTGAAGGTTAAATTTTAGAGGTTTTCGAATAGGTTCAAATTTTAAACCTTCATATCTCTCTTTCTTTTTAACCGATTTCAATGATTTTTTTACCGAATTATAGAGAACAGTATTCTCTATAAATACATAAATGGCACTTTTGTAGTAAAAATACCTACAGAGATATTGAAGGTTAAAGTTTAGAGGTTTTCAAATTGGTTCAAATTTCAAACCTACATATCTCTCTTTCTTTTTAACCGACTTCAATGATTTCTTTGCCGAATGATAGAGAATAGTATTCTCTATAAACGACATAAATGGCACTTTTCTAGTACAAATACTTACTGAGATATTGAAGGTTAAAATTTAGAGGTTTTCAAATAGGTTCAAATTTTTAACCTTCATATCTTTCTTTCTTTTTAACCGATTTCAATGATTTCATTATCGAATTATAGAGAATAGTATTCTCTATAAACGACATAAATGGCACTTTTCTAATACAAATACTTACAGAGATATTAAAGGTTAAATTTTAGAGGTTTTCGAATAGGTTCAAATTTTAAACCTTCATATCTCTCTTTCTTTTTAACCGATTTCAATGATTTTTTTACCAAATTATAGAGAACAGTATTCTCTATAAATACATAAATAGCATTTTTGTAGTAAAAATACCTACAGAGATATTGAAGGTTTAAGTTTAAAGGTTTTCAAATAGGTTCAAATTTCAAACCTACATATCTCTCTTTCTTTTTAACCGATTTCAATGATTTCTTTGCCGAATGATAGAGAATAGTATTCTCTATAAACGACATAAATGGCACTTTTCTAGTACAAATACTTACCGAGATATTGAAGGTTAAATTTTAGAGGTTTTCAAATAGGTTCAAATTTCAAACCTACATATCTCTCTTTCTTTTTAACCGATTTCAATGATTTCTTTGCCGAATGATAGAGAGTAGTATTCTCTATAAACGACATAAATGGCACTTTTCTAGTACAAATACTTACCGAGATATTGAAGGTTAAAGTTTAGAGGTTTTCAAATAGGTTCAAATTTCAAACCTACATATCTCTCTTTCTTTTTAACCGATTTCAATGATTTCTTAGCCGAATGATAGAGAATAGTATTCTCTATAAACGACATAAATGGCACTTTTCTAGTACAAATACTTACCGAGATATTGAAGGTTAAAGTTTAGAGGTTTTCAAATAGGTTCAAATTTCAAACCTTCATATCTCTCTTTCTTTTTAACCGATTTCAATGATTTTTTTGCCGAATGATAGAGAATAGGATTCTCTATAAACGACATAAATGGCACTTTTCTAGTACAAATACTTACCGAGATATTGAAGGTTAAAATTTAGAGGTTTTCAAATAGGTTCAAATTTTTAACCTTCATATCTTTCTTTCTTTTTAACCGATTTCAATGATTTCTTTATCGAATTATAGAGAATAGTATTCTCTATAAACGACATAAATGGCACTTTTCTAGTACAAATACTTACCGAGATATTGAAGGTTAAAGTTTAGAGGTTTTCAAATAGGTTCAAATTTCAAACCTACATATCTCTCTTTATTTTTAACCGACTTCAATGATTTCTTTGCCGAATGATAGAGAGTAGTATTCTCTATACACGACATACATGGCACTTTTCTAGTACAAATACTTACTGAGATATTAAAGGTTCAAATTTTTAACCTTCATATCTTTCTTTCTTTTTAACCGATTTCAATGTTTTCTTTATCGAATTATAGAGAATAGCGTTCTCTATAAACGACATAAATGGCACTTTTCTAATACAAATACTTACAGAGATATTAAAGGTTAAAGTTTAGAGGTTTTCAAATAGGTTCAAATTTCAAACCTACATATCTCTCTTTCTTTTTAACCGATTTCAAAGATTTCTTTACCGAATGATAGAGAATAGTACTCTCTATAAACGATATAAATGGCACTTTTCTAGTAAAAATACTTACAGAGATATTGAAGGTTAAAGTTTAGAGGTTTTCAAATAGGTTCAAATTTCCAACATTCATCTCTCTTTCTTTTTAACCGATTTCAAAGATTTCTTTACCGAATAATAGAGAATAGTACTCTCTATAAACGACATAAAGGGCACTTTTCTAGTACAAATACTTACAGAGATATTGAAGGTTAAAGTATAGAGGTTTTCAAATATGTTCAAATTTCAAACCTTCATATCTCTCTTTCTTTTTAACCGATTCCAATAATTTCTTTGCCGAATGATAGAGAATAGTATTCTCTATAAACGACATACATGGCACTTTTCTAGTACAAATACTTACGGAGATATTAAAGGTTAAAGTTTAGAGGTTTTCAAATAGGTTCAAATTTGTAACCTTCATATCTCTCTTTTTAACTGATTTCAATGATTTCTTTATCGAATTATAGAGAATAGTATTCTCTATAATCGACATAAATGGCACTTTTCTAGTACAAATACTTACAGAGATATTGAAGGTTAAATTTTAGAGGTTTTCGAATAGGTTCAAATTTTAAACCTTCATATCTCTCTTTCTTTTTAACCGATTTCAATGATTTTTTTACCGAATTATAGAGAACAGTATTCTCTATAAATACATAAATGGCACTTTTGTAGTAAAAATACCTACAGAGATATTGAAGGTTAAAGTTTAGAGGTTTTCAAATTGGTTCAAATTTCAAACCTACATATCTCTCTTTCTTTTTAACCGACTTCAATGATTTCTTTGCCGAATGATAGAGAATAGTATTCTCTATAAACGACATAAATGGCACTTTTCTAGTACAAATACTTACTGAGATATTGAAGGTTAAAATTTAGAGGTTTTCAAATAGGTTCAAATTTTTAACCTTCATATCTTTCTTTCTTTTTAACCGATTTCAATGATTTCATTATCGAATTATAGAGAATAGTATTCTCTATAAACGACATAAATGGCACTTTTCTAATACAAATACTTACAGAGATATTAAAGGTTAAATTTTAGAGGTTTTCGAATAGGTTCAAATTTTAAACCTTCATATCTCTCTTTCTTTTTAACCGATTTCAATGATTTTTTTACCAAATTATAGAGAACAGTATTCTCTATAAATACATAAATAGCATTTTTGTAGTAAAAATACCTACAGAGATATTGAAGGTTTAAGTTTAAAGGTTTTCAAATAGGTTCAAATTTCAAACCTACATATCTCTCTTTCTTTTTAACCGATTTCAATGATTTCTTTGCCGAATGATAGAGAATAGTATTCTCTATAAACGACATAAATGGCACTTTTCTAGTACAAATACTTACCGAGATATTGAAGGTTAAATTTTAGAGGTTTTCAAATAGGTTCAAATTTCAAACCTACATATCTCTCTTTCTTTTTAACCGATTTCAATGATTTCTTTGCCGAATGATAGAGAGTAGTATTCTCTATAAACGACATAAATGGCACTTTTCTAGTACAAATACTTACCGAGATATTGAAGGTTAAAGTTTAGAGGTTTTCAAATAGGTTCAAATTTCAAACCTACATATCTCTCTTTCTTTTTAACCGATTTCAATGATTTCTTTGCCGAATGATAGAGAATAGTATTCTCTATAAACGACATAAATGGCACTTTTCTAGTACAAATACTTACCGAGATATTGAAGGTTAAATTTTAGAGGTTTTCAAATAGGTTCAAATTTCAAACCTACATATCTCTCTTTCTTTTTAACCGATTTCAATGATTTTTTTGCCGAATGATAGAGAATAGGATTCTCTATAAACGACATAAATGGCACTTTTCTAGTACAAATACTTACCGAGATATTGAAGGTTAAAGTTTAGAGGTTTTCAAATAGGTTCAAATTTCAAACCTTCATATCTCTCTTTCTTTTTAACCGATTTCAATGATTTTTTTGCCGAATGATAGAGAATAGGATTCTCTATAAACGACATAAATGGCACTTTTCTAGTACAAATACTTACCGAGATATTGAAGGTTAAAATTTAGAGGTTTTCAAATAGGTTCAAATTTTTAACCTTCATATCTTTCTTTCTTTTTAACCGATTTCAATGATTTCTTTATCGAATTATAGAGAATAGTATTCTCTATAAACGACATAAATGGCACTTTTCTAATACAAATACTTACAGAGATATTGAAGGTTAATGTTTAGAGGTTTTCGAATAGGTTCAAATTTTAAATCTTCATATCTCTCTTTCTTTTTAACCGATTTCAATGATTTTTTTACCGAATTATAGAGAACAGTATTCTCTATAAATACATAAATGGCACTTTTCTAATACAAATACTTACAGAGATATTGAAGGTTAATGTTTAGAGGTTTTCAAATAGGTTCAAATTTCAAACCTTCATATCTCTCTTTCTTTTTAACCGATTTCAATGATTTCTTTGCCGAATGATAGAGAGTAGTATTCTCTATAAACGACATAAATGGCACTTTTCTAGTACAAATACTTACCGAGATATTGAAGGTTAAAGTTTAGAGGTTTTCAAATAGGTTCAAATTTCAAACCTTCATATCTCTCTTTCTTTTTAACCGATTTCAATGATTTTTTTGCCGAATGATAGAGAATAGGATTCTCTATAAACGACATAAATGGCACTTTTCTAGTACAAATACTTACCGAGATATTGAAGGTTAAAATTTAGAGGTTTTCAAATAGGTTCAAATTTTTAACCTTCATATCTTTCTTTCTTTTTAACCGATTTCAATGATTTCTTTATCGAATTATAGAGAATAGTATTCTCTATAAACGACATAAATGGCACTTTTCTAATACAAATACTTACAGAGATATTGAAGGTTAATGTTTAGAGGTTTTCGAATAGGTTCAAATTTTAAATCTTCATATCTCTCTTTCTTTTTAACCGACTTCAATGATTTTTTTACCGAATTATAGAGAACAGTATTCTCTATAAATACATAAATGGCACTTTTCTAATACAAATACTTACAGAGATATTGAAGGTTAATGTTTAGAGGTTTTCAAATAGGTTCAAATTTCAAACCTTCATATCTCTCTTTCTTTTTAACCGATTTCAATGATTTCTTTGCCGAATGATAGAGAGTAGTATTCTCTATAAACGACATAAATGGCACTTTTCTAGTACAAATACTTACCGAGATATTGAAGGTTAAAGTTTAGAGGTTTTCAAATAGGTTCAAATTTCAAACCTTCATATCTCTCTTTCTTTTTAACCGATTTCAATGATTTTTTTGCCGAATGATAGAGAGTAGGATTCTCTATAAACGACATAAATGGCACTTTTCTAGTACAAATACTTACCGAGATATTGAAGGTTAAAATTTAGAGGTTTTCAAATAGGTTCAAATTTTTAACCTTCATATCTTTCTTTCTTTTTAACCGATTTCAATGATTTCTTTATCGAATTATAGAGAATAGTATTCTCTATAAACGACATAAATGGCACTTTTCTAATACAAATACTTACAGAGATATTGAAGGTTAATGTTTAGAGGTTTTCGAATAGGTTCAAATTTTAAATCTTCATATCTCTCTTTCTTTTTAACCGATTTCAATGATTTTTTTACCGAATTATAGAGAACAGTATTCTCTATAAATACATAAATGGCACTTTTGTAGTAAAAATACTTACAGAGATATTGAAGGTTAAAGTTTAGAGGTTTTCAAATAGGTTCAAATTTTAAACCTTTATATCTCTCTTTCTTTTTAACCGATTTCAATGATTTCTTTGTCGAATGATAGAGAATGGTAATCTCTATAAACCACATAAATGGCACTTTTCTAGTACAAATACTTGCAGAGATAGAGAACAGTTTACTCTATAACTGGTGTAAATGGGATTGTTCTGCGCATTATGGCTATGAAGATATAGAAGAGTAATTTTTGGTGGTTTTTGAATTCGCTAAATTTCATACTTTTATATTTGTCATCTCGGTATTGTTCCAATTTTTATGAATTCTTTACAGAATTGTAAAGTGAAGAATTGTTAAGGAAGAAGCACCAAAATATTGGGATTAAAACCCCTTACCTTACGAAAACCATTCTGTTTTTCCGGTAGATTGTTATTAATTATCAGTTTTGTCAGGGAGAAAACCTACTTTATATTACCTATATACAACATTATGGGAAGAACACCTACATTAAGAACGTAGTTGAAGAAAACTATATTACTTAATATTAACCCAGATTAGTTTTTATCTATTATTACAAACGTTTGACTACTACATAAAGTAACATTCACTTTAATCGCAGAATTAACTTAAACCGACGATTTTTATTTGAAAAATAAATAAAATTATTGTAGTACGGTGGTGTAAGCATTTGTTAAACTATTTTTGAAATATTTAGCCTCTCAATTAGTTTGATTTATTTTATAACGTTTTTCTTTTTTAACCTGTGATTAATAGTTTAATTATTATAGATTAATAGAAATTATAGTGAATCTAAAGTTAGATTCTGTGATATATAATAAATTCTAAAAAATATTAATGAAAAGTTAATACAGTAAAATAAACGTTTGGTACTTGCTGATTTTTGTACCTTTTATTGTTTAATCAAACTCTTATACTTAACTTTTTAAACTGTAAGTTCTTGTTAAGAAGATTAATGTTACAAATTTGGCCTTGCTTTACTTTGCCTTACTTTACTAGAAGACTTTGAACGTAGTCTGAATGGTCTAACTTTCTTTTTAAGAATACTTTTTCGTACTCCGAGAATTTCGAAACGGATATTTCCGATGCTAACTTAAATTTGAAAATCTACATATCACAATTCTTTTTTCTTATTTAATAAGAGAAAATAATAAAATCAAAATTATTATTAAAAGAATAATATAAATAAACTTACTTAATTTTATTAATGATATTATTTGCAATTTTTGCGAACTTAGGACTAGAACCTAGGGGACGGGCCTCTTCTGTACATCTGCCCACCTCCGCTTCGCGTAATCGTTCCATGATCTTGCCAACTATCACCGAAGGCATGGCGTGTGACGGGCCTGTGGGATGTACAATATAATAATATATTTTTATTTCAACTTTTGAAAAGAAAAATAATTACAAATTTCCATAATGGAAAATGAGAATCTACATGTTTTATGGAAAAATTTCTACAAATATTTTATTGAATTTATAATATTTACTACATAATAACTAAGGATCGATTTTTATGATGCACTAATATAAGCATGTATACTATTAAATAATGTTTGGTCAAAAATAGTTCTGTTCCATTAGACCAATTTGTTAAGTTGTCAAACTGTTGTGATTATTTGGTATATGTTTAAAAAATAATTTAAAACCTTCCTCCTACAGACAAAAGCAACCTTCTGCGTATGATAGGTTAGTTTAACGGTATGTTCTCAAACAGATCAAACGTCAGTTTTTAAAATTGGTTTGAGTTCTGATGGAATAGTTAACAAAAAAAATAACTGGTAATCAATTTTAATTCTGTTTATAATTTCATTTCAGCATGTAACTTTCTAAAGGGTTCCTTGGCAAAAATGGGGGCTTTGGATTTGTGGCAAAACAATCATTATTTAGAAGTAAGTAAAAATAAAAATAATTTAATAAATGCATACAAAATTCTATCTAATCAGTGTGGTTATTAATAATATTTACATTAAATATAATAGTTATATCCGGTTCGTCAGTAGTTTTAACCGTGAACCTTAATTTAAATATCCCCTTTGGATTTTTAAAGACCATATGTCAGGTACGGTTAAAGAACAAGAAATTCCCAAGAATAATAATAAATAATATAAAATATGATTTTAAACCGGTAAATAATTGTGCCCTGTATGGTTTGGATAACGCGATGGACTCTATTGTACATCTTTTGTTGGATTGTGAATTATTTATTACTTACAGATTGAAATATTTAACGTCAATTTCGACAAATTAGACATTCAACTAGACTGTATTAGTTTAAATAAAATGAGTCCTATTTCTATTTATTTGAAAATATGTTAAACTTTGAAAACGAAAATTGTGTCGTGGTTGGTAAATGGACATTAAATTTTGTCTCACACATATTAATAATAATTAATAAATAAAAATAAGTAAGTAAATTAGTAGAAATGCTGTTATTTATCTGTTTTTTATTATAAAGGGACTTTGTATGCATATTTACATTTAAACTAAGTCTGTAACTTTCTCTAAATTACGTTGCTCAATCTTGTTTTATTCTTCACTCAAGCGAATTTAAACTGATGAATATGTGAAATAGCAGAACTGTTGCTATAAAAAAAAAATTGTGTAATTTTTGAAGCAAATAAATAATTTGAATTTGAATTTCTGCATGCCCCCTTACAAGTCACAAGCTATTCTGAGGTTCTGATGGAACAAACCTATTATAGACTGTTAATATGGATCGAATAAATTCTTGAGAAGCCTAAAAACAGTCTGAAAATGGTTTATTTAATTATTTTTTTACTTACATAAGAAACGTTTCTAAAATTTATAAGTTCTTCTACAGCCTATTGTGTAAATTCAAATGTATAAACATACGTCAAGTTTAAATCCAAGAAAATGGGTATTGTTGAATTTTTATTTAATACGAGTATAGGAACGATACTGTTGGCGTTAAATATGGCTGTGGACTTCAGTCTCATATAATTAGTAATCATAACCAAATCTTCTTTGGCCATAGAGGTCTTTTCCAAACTAAACCCTTCAAATAACAGATATTGAAATATGCTCTAGTATGAATTAATTCTTCATAATGTTGAAAATAATAACTCTACAAGCTAATATGTTTTTTAGAAATTTGAAATATTTGTGGTCTAAAACAGAGAGATAACTTTCACTTGTAAAATGAGATTGCAATTAATCGATAATTTGTTTGCAATGTTTTAATGCAATCGATTACAAATAATAATGATTTGATGTGCTACTCTCAACTACATTAGTCTGAAGAACTGTTTATTTACTTTTAATTTTTTTTAAAAAAGATTAATTAAATATACATTATTTTGAAACTGTTCTTTTGCTTCTTACGAATTTAAGGTTTCAAAACTACTTAATTAAAACATCTGATATAATATAAATTCTCTATTGTTAGAGGTTTTTTTTATATACAAAGGAAACAACACCAAATATAAAACTAAGCAAATATTTTGGAAAATAAGCTGAAAAAGAACAAAAATTAAAAATTAGGAAAAAAAACTTCTAAAGTGAAAATCATAAAGTATAGTTTCATACAAAAATAGGAAGCCTAAGCAAAAAATTAATAAATAACAGAAATAAAAAAAAAAACATCAAAAATTAAAACTTCAAAAGCGTTTTTCTGGTCAGGCTTATTTACTGCAACGTTTCTATAACCTACATTTAAAATCACACAAATTCATATTTAGCTAATTTTGACGAAGACAATCGAAGAATATCGAAATTACCTAAATCGATAAACCAGATTTATATGTACGCCAGAAGGAAGAATACGAATTTCTGTTGAATCACTTAGCCTATCAAGTGAAGAATTTCCAGAGTAATCTTAAAGTAGGAATGGAAAACATAGACTGGTAATCGCAGCAATTTTTTAATTTATTTATTTTGTTTAAAGAAACTAGACACTTTGAGAGTGGATAACTTTATATCAATTTTTGATCAAGGTTTCGTATCCTTGTTCATGATGACTGGTGTTTGGTGTTTGATGTACGCTTCGGAAGGAAGATAATTCCACGTGAAGGTCGATCTAAGAAATGTGAGTCACATTATGTGACTACTTGGAAGAATTGTCCTCCGGGAAAGCAAGTCCTTGATTCTTAAAATTTTACTAATTCAATTAAGTGGCTAAGCTAAGCTTTAAAAAATCTCACAATGCTTATACTTTAAGATGAGATTAGACAGCTGATTTATATTTATTGTTGCAGAAAGTGATAAAAAATTGAAATTGGTAAAAGAAAAAAGTGTTTAAAAGGACAAATCAAATAAACTGTGGCATATTATATTTACGATATGATTGAACGTAATTTGTCCACAGTTAGTAACGTTATTTTAATAAAAAATAAATCCATGCAGGTGTTATATATAAAATAAAATAGGGAACGAAATAATTACAAAAACACACTCAGCTAGATCGCAAATACAACTTACATGGAATGAAATGATGACCAACTTGGGGCTCCTGTAGCAATTTGATTTTTATTTAAATAAAATCAATTAATCAATAGATTTGGAACATTTTTGATTTAGGAAAAAAAAACAAACAAACAATATATCATAAAATTGTTAAAATATGTAATAAAAAAAAAAATTCTTTAATAATTTATCCAATTAAAAAAAAAAACTAACCTGTAAGACCTCTGTATCCACTGAAACCAGACTGCAAAGTATGAACCAGAATTTTCTGATGTTTGAGAAAATCATCGATTGCAACACCTTTAAGTGTAGATGGTTGAAGAAATCTAGATGGGATTCTGTAGGGGAAAAAAGATGAAAGGAAATCATTAAAGATATTTTAAGATTTCAAATCTTGTTTTTTAAAAATATATTTATACATATAAATAATTGTAAAACTTATGTTTAATATCTCGATGTATCGATCATTTAGTTGCAATTAAGAGTTTCAGATATACAAAAAAAAGTAACGTAATAGCCTGATTTCAGCGCCTACTAGATTAGGTGTTGTGGTCAGAAGCGGAACTAGAAACGTAAACATTAAAAAGATATTCCAACTGGGATTTCCCTTTAACTAGTTCTGCACTATTTAAACCACTTATCAAGCCCTGTCCTTGCCCAATATATGTATAATTTTTGTGTGTATTCTACATTCGAAGAATATTTTAACAAGACTGTACATTTAAACAAATACATATCTTTTCTTCTGATGAACTGGACATTTCAACAGAGTAAGTTTGCTATCCTTGAATTAATAGACAGTCTTTTTTCACAAAGCCTTTACTTTCTAAATGTCAAATTTGGAATCGTGCAACTGGAGTTCTCTATTTTATTTAGACGCCTATCAACCATTATATTTATTTTGCAATAAACTATTCTCACTTTTTGAATCTCAAATTCATTGAAATATCATGGCGTTCGTTTATCATCAAATCTGTTTATCATTTTCTTAAACTCATACAATACGGGAACAATAAACCAACCTACAGCTGACATTATTTCGATAATTAATCCCATTTTTCTTAGTAATACTTTCAGGAATTTACCAAATTCCTTTTTGTTTACTATGCTTTTGAAAATAGCATTTAAAAGTATTGAAGCAAGGTTAAGCTTAAATAAGCTTCATCCACTTTCCCAAATTCAAAACCTACATAAGCAACAGATTTTTGGCATATATTGAGATGAATTTTACAAATTAGTTTACAGTTTCTTGTAAATCATCTACAGTCTTTTGTAATCCTCAAAGATTCGATTGTACATTTATACAGTTCACTCCTCGTTTAAAAGAAAAATCAGTAAACTGTTTCGAATCATCCAGCTAAAAATGCAGACTAGATCACTAATTTTTCATCCGCGTTTAGTCAGATTTATCTGCGTTGATTGTTTCAGATTTATCTGAAATTCATCTTCGGATTGTTTCATCAGGTTGGTGTTTTATAGAGTAATAATCGCTCGCAACTACTTGTCGCAACTATGAATGCCGTGTGTATATAGCATCAGCCTGAAACCTCGCAATGGAGTTAACTATAGTAAATATCTGAGTATTTTTATTAGTTTAGTGATCCAAAACTTCCAAAGAGAGAGCAGCTTCTACTTTTTTGCTTACGTGATAAAATAAAAAGTATTTTTAAGTAAGCATTACAAACCTGGATAATACATCCGGTTCTTCAGATCCACCAAATCCCAATTCCAAAAGCAATTCTTCTGGATCTGGTTTTCTGGCTTCCAACAATGATTCCATACTAGAACAGTGGCTGCCTGCATCGCTACCACCGCAAGCGCTATTCATATTGAAAGAAAAAATTGGTAAATAATCAATATTATATGTAAGCTATAAGATTATTTGAATATAATTACTTAGAAATTTGGACGGAAGGATACGTTCTTGGGCACACCAAACCAGCTGCGTTAACAAAAGAAAAAAAAATTACAATTGAAATCGAAATAAGATGTTAAAATTAGTATCACTAATACAGATCAGATAATAAGACACTTAAAAATCATAATAAAAACTGGCCTAGTACTATTTAGACTCTTAAATCTTAACAATAGATGTTTACAATCTTGATATAATTTTTCCTAAGTTTAAAACTATTTATTGTCTTTTAACTCTCTTTATTTAATTTACAACTGCCTATTGGCAACAAGTAAATCGGATTACACTATATAAATAAACATAGCTTGAAAGATTTGAATGAGGGCTATCCAACGATAACCATCATGAGTCGACTAACACAGAGGATGCTGTTGAAGTGAATTCGAAGGATGCCCTTTTCTATCATGCGATCAAGTGATCGCGAGGCCATCGACGTTCAATCTTCGGCGAGGATTTGACGGAAGAGTAGTCTGGGATAGATTGTTTATGAGTGGGTTGAAGTGTTGGGTAAAGTTTGGAATGAAATTTGGTGTAACGGGGGATTTGGCTACGTCAAGGACAAAAGGGACTTTTTAGGTCAGTGTGGATGGTGTGATTGCTTACGTAAGAAAGGAGCGTTAAGGATTGTGCGTAGGATTTTCGATTGAAGTGGGATTGGATGCGGTTGAGATTGGAACGCTTTGCCAGTACCGTACAGTTCCAAATCCATATGTCCAGATTGGGGCTAGTAGAGCTTTAAAACAAGCCCAAAATCTAGCGATGAAATAATACTTCCGGAGATAATGGAAGCTACACTTTTCTTAGTTTAAAACACGCCGTAAAATTTAAGCTTCAATATCTTGCTCCACATCATCAGATCAAAACAATAATTTAAAAAATAAATAGATGATTACCTTCCGCTCCCAATGTGAAACTTTCCACTTCTGCATCATGAGCTTCCGTTTCCGGCAATGATGAAGGGTCATCATCTCTCCTACTGGGGAAATCAAAGTGCATTTTTTTTATTTAATAAGTAATATCTTAAAAGCAATATGTTACAACTGATGGTAGGATGTTAACTCAGAGATATAAACATAGTTCCAGAAATGGGAGTAACTGTACAGATAGAATAATAGACTGCGTACATGAGATTAAGGCCAAAATTCTCTATAAACTACAGTCGAAAAACTGGTGTTAAAAGAGTGTAATTTCTTTAAGATCACAAGAGCAGTGGATAAATTAAATTCAGAATAAACTTTCTTTTTTTGGGGGGGGGGGCAGCCAGTCATTCTTAAATGTTATCAAGTCCTAAGAAGACTGCTCCAAGGCTAGGGAAATCCCAGTATAATAGAGAAGGTCTAATTGGTGATCTTGACGAAAATTGGCGTCTCTAGAAACAGGGTCTTTCTCATCTGGACGGTTATCGTAGCAATAGCAACATCACTTTGTTCTGCAAGGGATCCTATGGTCTTTTACTCTTTTCTAAGCATCACACCAGTATCTTGTTAGGTGCAGCTACCCAAAGATGGGTGTACAGCAAGCCGTAGAAGTGATGGACATTTCAAGGTGGAAATCTCACCCGTCAAAGGCCAGACGAAAAGTTCATTATCAGTTTTGCCTAAATTTACTTTCAGTTTCAATTAATTGTGGATGTTTTGACGGCTGAGAAAATGAGTGCAACGCATAGGACTGACAACGCATAGCCTGCGTAGTGGAAGAAGAGGATACGTCACGCAACGTATTGTGCCAGTGCGTAAGATTTGGGTTATTCGAAGAGGATAATCTCAAGTCTTCACTGCCAAGGAGCAAGTCACAAAACTTTCAAGTCTTAATTAAATAGAACTGGAATAAGTACTTTTAATTATTTCGTGCTTCTAAAGTCCCTTTTGTTCGGGAAGGTTTAATGCTTTCTGGCCAGGCGTAGAAATCTAATCTGGAAAAGCTTATTACTTCTTATTTTTTTTAACAAATAGTAAAGTAATTGCCTATTTTTTCAGGCGGGCTTAACGTCCAACTAACTACCAAATCAGGTGTCGTGGACGGAGGCGACTAGCAAACATACTTTACTGTAAATTTCTTTTATTAACTATTAAATAAAATCCAAGGCCTAAGACCGAGAATCGAACCCAGTACCACAATGCAGGTCTGGCCTCTAACCGCTCGGCTACCGTGGCGCCTGTTTTTAACAAAAATATTTTTGAAGAGAAGCAAATATTTTGAAGTATTTCGTACAAAAAAAAAAAAAATCTGTTATTTTTCCCAAGTTATAACATCGAAAAAAATAATGCACATAATTAAAAATAAAATAAAAATGCCAGAATCTTAGCTTAAACGGGGACCAAATCAAGTGAAAGTGTCTCATAAATAAAGTGAAATTATGGAACTACCTTACCTACCTGACTGGCTCATCTGTAGGCAAAGAGTCTACCCACTGTTGCACCGGCGATTTATTTCTAGGTGTCAACGATTCCACTGGTGTTGTCAATAGTTTTAATTCGCCACATTCACTATCCTATAAATAGTAATAATAAAAGATCACTATAAAGTTTTTTTTTTTAAAAAAAAAGAAGGAAAAAATAAACTTCAAACAG
The DNA here is from genome assembly GCF_049639745.1 of Rhodnius prolixus. Taxonomy (NCBI): domain Eukaryota; kingdom Metazoa; phylum Arthropoda; class Insecta; order Hemiptera; family Reduviidae; genus Rhodnius; species Rhodnius prolixus. The sequence goes on from NW_027411581.1 coordinate 67,125,050, forward strand.
AAGAAATTATAGAGCAAGATTTGTGGCCATATTTGCAGCAGTTTCCGATCTTTATTTCTATTTTTTTTTTTTCTTTCTTTCTTTTTCTTTAAAATGTCAACCAATGAAATTTTGCAAACCCCTTCTACAATTTATTTATTTATTGTTGGAATAAGTAAGCAAAAATAGACTAAAAAGACGAACAGTCACATTCCTTTATTTTAAAAGAAAACTAATTTAAAAAACTAAGATGGTGGTATAAAAAATAAAAACTATCATTGAACTTGACAGTAAGATTTAATTTTACATGAAAGAAAACAAATTCTTTTTGTATTAGTATTCGACATGTTTATAAAAATATAAATTTATTAAAGGTCATCAGTTGAACTATTCAATTAAATAATTACTGAATAAATAATTTAAAAAATGGATGAATTCAGCAATAAATTAAAAAAAATAAATAAATGGCATTTTTTTGTCAATCATACAATTTTTTTATTTTTTACTTTAATAACCGTGAAACTTCAAAATGATGATGCGCAAAAAATAAAAATAATAAAAAATAATCATGGGACTGCCATTTATACATATCAAAGAGTTATTTAACAATTTCTTACTGATTATTTTATTACCAGTTATTTTTTCCCCATGAAGGTCACTCGTTTGCATTTAAATAGAAATGTAAATTTACTCTAATATAATGCGACTATAAAAACTTAAAGAAAATAAAAGAAAACCATGTACTTAAAAATTGATCTATTAATAATTTTTCCCCTCCAAAAATAAAGAATAACAAAATAAATACAATTGGAATAATAAATAATAAAAATAAATAAATAAAACATACTTCCGGGACTTTAAGTGATACACCTGGAATTTTTGTACAAACTCGTAATTTTGAAAGAGCTTACGAGGTCTGTAAATTAAGTAATGAGACTGATATTTTTATTTTTTTTTTATTCAAAAAGAATTACAATTCTATATTGTCACCTTCAAAATAACTTCCTTCTGAAGCCCCACACAGCGCTGGAGACGTTTCTTCCACACCTCATAGCAGTGCTCGAACTCCGATACTGGAATAGCCTTCAGCTATAGTCGGTTACAGCCGTTTGAATGTTTTCCGACTGTCCCAAAATGAGTGATTCAATAGAAAATGACCCCCTATTTTCTGGAACGTGGAACATTACTGATGACGAGTATTGGCTGTTTGAGTACGACCCAAAAAAAAAAACAAGCGCCCGAGAGCATGGAGTGGCACACTTCAAACCTTTCCAAGGCCCCCCCCCCCAAAAAAAAGCAAGGATGACGGAAGTCGAAGATTAAATGCATGCTGATTTTTGTTTTTTTCGATATCCACGGAAATCGATCGTCCACAAAGAGAGTTTCTACCTCAAGGTCAAACAGGTCAATCGAACACTTTTACCCTAGAGGTTCTTGAAAAAAAAAAAAAATTTCGAAAAAGGGGTCATTCGTGTGAGACTTGAACATCAAGAACAAGTGGGTGTTGCATCACGATAATGCTCCTTGTCACACAGCAATTTCAATAAACCAGAGTTTTTGGCCAGTAAAAACAATCCTTTGGCTCCTCCAGCCCCCTTATTCGCCTAACTTCGAGTCCTTGTGACTTTTTTTTTCTTCCCGAAGAGTTGAAAAATCACCTCAAGGGAACTCATTTTGGGACAGTCGGAAAACATTCAAACGGCTGTAACCGACCAGCTGAAGGCTATTCCAGTATCGGAGTTCGAGCACTGCTTCCACTGAGTGGAAGAAACGTTTCCAGCGCTGTATGGCTTCAGAAGGAAGTTATTTTGAAGGTGACAATATAGAATTGTAATTCTTTTAGAATAAAAAAATCAGTCTCATTACTTAATTTACAGACCACGTATCCAGATGGATTTGAATCCATCACCAAAAACATGTAAGCTTTGAACAAACTTGGAGTTTTCATTTTCGAAATATTCTGTTCACACATACAAAGCAGACGCCTTTTTCGAACTTAAATCACCTTAAGATATGCATTTCCGGTGAAATGAAAAATGAATAGTTAAAAATAGTACAATTTCGATATGAATTGTATTTCTAAATTGGGGTCATTTAGATAAAGGCAGCTAAATAGAACTCGGAACATTCCAAGTACTTCCAAGATAATACATTAATGCATTCTTACATTTAAAAAAATATATATAATAAATTTTGTAGTTTTTTATTCACTGCTAAGTAAACAGCAGGAGCCATTTTTAAGAAAAGTTTACAATACTGGAAAATGTATTTCAATAAAGTGCCATTTCCATTAAGCTTATTGGCTTCAAAATTTAAAAATTTAACTATTATTTAAGTTACACAAGTCTAAAAGTTTTCAACTAGCAACAAGCCGAGCGGTTAGAGGCGAGACCTGTGAAGCTAATATGTATTGTTAGTTTAGTGGGTTCGATTCCACGGTCTTAGGCGTGTTGGATTTTATTTAATGTTTAATAAAAGAAATTTCGCAGTAAAGTACGTTTGCTAGACGCCTCCGTCCACGACACCTAAATTGGATTAGTTAGACGTTAAGCCCGCCTGAAAAAACTAGGCAATTACATTACTACTTACTTTTACTTTATTAATACTGTCCGGTGGGACAGTTGTATAAGGGTTGATCGTCAAAAAACTGCACGAAAAAGTGTAACGTTGAAAAACACGCAACTTTGACAATTTTTTTCTCTTTTTTCTATAAAAGATAAAATTCCCAAATTTTCTTTAAATCTTACTCCAAACCCTCCTTCATAACTGTAATTTTTTTGCAACCACCCAGATCTAATAGGTTTCGAGAAAAAAGTTGCCGAAAATGAGCAAAAACCGCTTTTTCAGAAAATGTTCTTCTATTTTGTTACCTTTTTTTTGCAAAACAACGGAGCGCCTAAACAGGTGGGCCGATTTTCATGAATGAGGTGCGTCCAGATTCGGAATTTTATGTAGATGTGCCTTTTGGAGGTCTCGATGCTGTACATCGAATAGGAGAGGAGTTAGCCCCTACGAATGTAAGACCCCCTCCAAAATTATTATTATTAATAACTCTGTAAATCATAGCCCCCGATATTGATAAAGTTTGGCAGGTTAAAAGGCTTAAGGATCCCCTATGTAAACAATTAAAGCGACGTTCTGTTCTTACACCAATATTAAGGGGGAAGTATTGCAAAAAGTTTTAAATTATCACCGCGTGAAACCTAGTTTTCATGAGTCATGAATGGTCATTTATTTCGAAATTTTACATAGATATATGCATTTTAGAAGTCTTGCTGCATTATAAGGAGTGGAGTTTGCCTCAAGCAAGTAAGGCCCTCTCTGAAACTATTATTATTAATCCTTTGAGTCTGAAAAAGTATACAAGTCCTACATTAGCATTGAATTTTGAAATGGCACAAATATTTTTTCCAATTATACGCAGGAGCTCCTCCATACTTTTTATTTAATTATAATTTTTAAAAAAACCTTGACAAACTTTGCAGCCCGAATGAACCAGAATCAGCTGTTTCTAATACGATAAACTGGAAAAATCGATTAACCATAATTAGTAAATGATGTGTTACTATTAACATCAGTTACAGGAAATATCCGTAAAAGCAATTACAACCAAGAACTTATAGTGGTATCCCCTGGCGTTACTTAAGCAAAATATCAAAATTGAATTTTCGGCTATTTTTTCGTGTTTTTTTTTAAGTTATGCTGACAACAAAAAAGCACTTGTAAAAAAATCTACTTTCTTGCGTTCCAGAGGCCTTCAAAATAAATGATTTCGATGAAAATTCAACATGGAGCATCTCGTAAGATTTGCAATTCCCTTTACTTACTATAAGAAAGAGGAAGGAAAAAGAATTTATGAATTACAAACATAAAAATAAATTGCACTCAATTAAAGCGTCTTTCTAGATTGCTCACATACTTATTAATTAAAACTAATTAATTCTGAATATTTGTAAGTAGGTCAATGTAAAAACAATTAAAACGGAAAAAAAAAATTAATTCTACCCTAGGTATGAATTAGATCAAATACGAACATATTAAATAATTGTCACAACAAAAGTAAAAGCAGAATGATCAACAGTTGGCCAATAAAACAACTTGGCATAAAAAGACTGAAGGCACCAAGCCAAAATAAGGGAGAGCAACAAGTGTCAACGAATATTTTTAACTTAAAAAGAAATTAAAACTAATAATAATTTGTAAAAAATGTTATTTACCATTATTTCATCATCAATGTTCACATCATTTTCTTGGTTGTTTCCATTCTGGCGAGGCAGTCCAACAACACAAGTAACTGAGGTCTCAGCTGGTGAACTTATTCCATTATAATTTTCATTATTCTCTTTATTTTCAACAATTTCTTCCACATCTGAACTGGCCGTACCAGAACCAGCCGTACCCGATCCAGCTGATGTGAAACTTTCAAAACTAAATCTTGACGAAGCTGTCAACAATAGCTTTTGCCACTTGGTTACACGATTTCTTAATTGTTCTCTATTGATTCGTCTCAAAAGCCCTTGTACACGTTCTTGAATTTTATTCTGTTGCCCTTTAAAATAAAATAATTTATATAGATTTATTAGACAAGTTAATAATGATTAAACATTTCCATAAATAGTTTTATAAACTACCTGTATCCATACTAATTCTTCCAAATCCTTTTTGTATATGTATACATATATAAAGAAAGCATGCACAAAAAAAAGCACTAAACAAACATGCTTAACATAATGATAATTACCCTTGGGCTAAGCAGCTCAAATAAATATTTGCAAATAATTTTCTTAAATTAGCTTTTCATTTTTATAGCAAAGTTTTGTAATAGCGTAACCTAAGTTTGATAAAATATCTGATATTTCAAGATCCCATGCCAAAATTTATTTCCAGTGTGATTAAAAATAATAATCAGTAAATCAGGAAAATAAACATCAACCTTACCTACTTTATTTACATCGTTATGTGATAAGATTCTCTTTAAAAGTTTTCGTGATTATACTCGTAAATTCAAATTCACTGATCTCAAAAATTTATTTATTAACTAAATTAGCTTATGTCATTAGTATTTTTTAGAAAGTTGGAAAGGAGATACTCTTAACGTTGTGTAACGCACATCTTCAGCCTTCTTCTTAAAACCTGCTCAACTACCTGTCCGAAGTGCAGAACAGAACTGAATAAATAATGCAACTGTTTTGAATTGATAGAAAATAGTCGATAGTGATATGGTACAGAAATCGATTGTCGATTATTCTTTTCGTTCTTGACAAAATTAGAGTAGGTTGTAGTGGAGTAGGTTAGGTTAGTCCTCAATCTAGATAATGAACTTACAGCGTAGATAATGTTAGAGTTTAATTTCTTTTCCCTGCTTGTTCTAATTTGTTTAGCTTTTTCTGATGTTATCGTTGGTGACTGTGGGTGTAAAATTAGTAGAAAAGGAAAACATGAAATTAATCAGTATTGTATTCCTAGTTCCTTCTTAGATTTATTAAAGCAAACTAGAGAGAACAAAGATATGATTTTAATAGCCGGTGGTACTTACTTAATTGGTACAAATAATCCTGTCCACATACCAGATGGTGAAGGACCAGAAAGGCCAGTGAAACTTCAATCATTTTTTATGGACAAATATGAAGTGAGCAATGCTAATTTTTATGAATTCGTCCAAGAAGTTGGTTATATGACGGAAGCTGAAAAGTTTAAAGATTCTTTTGTTTTTGAATCTTTACTGAGTGAAAAAACTTTATCAACAATAACAAAAATGGTTGCAGCGGTTCCTTGGTGGCTGCCAGTTGGTGGTGCAGATTGGAAACATCCTGAAGGAAATGATTCATCAATAGAAGGTTACAAATAAAAAGAAGTAAATTAGAAGTAAATTGTTCTTGTTTTTGCAATTCTGTGTACAAAATGTCCTAAAATCGGAACCTTTTTTTCAACAACTTATTTTTTTTACACGTTAACCCATTTTTAACTTATTATAAACATTTAGATCTATCATGTATAACAATGGTGATCTCTTCATAGAAATCTTTTAAACTTTTAATTTAGAGTGATATTTCTAGAGTGTCTGTGAAGGCATGCATTTACAACAGAAAGTAGTTGCGTCTAAATATCGTCATCCAACTTCTTAGAGCTTCCCTGTTTCTCTTAATCAGAAGGAACCAACCTCAGATGTTCTGAGGAGCGTTGGTATTGGTGGTCTTCATATAGGATTACTTTAGCTTACAGCTCATACTGGGATTTTCTTGAGTATCGTGGGCAACGTTCTAGGTTTTTAGCAGCAATAGCCGCTTTCATTTTTTCCCTATCAGATTGCGGGTAAGGCCTCAAGGTTTTTGAAACTTGAAGCCCAGAATAGATAAAATAAGAGACAGTGTTCGGTGGAAAACACTAGACTTTGTAGAAAAAAAATCTTAAAATTAAAGACTTGTTATAAATTATTTAGAATGTGAGTTGTGTTAGGGTAAAACTATGTGAGTACAAGATTTTTTACCTAGTTCACCAACGGCATTTTACAATTTATTTTGCCAGGTAGAGAAAATCATCCTGTGGTACACGTTTCATGGAATGATGCTTACGAATACTGTCGATGGGCTGGTAAGAGATTACCAACTGAAGCGGAATGGGAAGTGGCTTGTCGTGGCGGGCTTCAGAGGCGACTCTTCCCGTGGGGAAACAAACTCAATCCTAATGGCACTCATAGGTACCAACTCAATTATTTGATTACATTTTTAATACTTATTTATATTTTTAAAGTTTCATCATAAATTTTTCATTTTACTCCATGATGGCGCAGGGTTTTTTCTTAAAGAACTAAATCTGCAAATTAAAATATAAAGATATAAAAATATGAAGAAGCATTAAGTCACGCCCTAAAGAGAAATTATACATCTATGAAGTTATCCAGAAGAGAATTATGAAGAACCGGTAGCATTTAATTCCAGTTCAATTTTTTTTTTTGAATTATTTTTTTTTTAATTCGTTTTCATAAAAGACTAACAGCATGACGTTCAAACAAGAAGATTGTTGCAATGTTTTAAAGATTGTTTCATTGCATGTAAATTAAGGTTTTTAAACTGTAAAATTGTAAATTTTTTTATCACTTTTAGGGCTAACATTTGGCAAGGAAAATTTCCTACAGAAAATACTTTAGAAGATGGTTACATGTCTACAGCGCCTGTGGATAGTTACCCTCCAAACAAGTTCGGTCTTTACAATATGGTAGGCAATGTATGGGAGTGGACAAATGATTGGTGGAGTATTAATCATTCAAAAGCAATTATCGATAATCCAGTAAGTGTGATTTATTTTTGTATAGATTTTTTTACTTTCTATTGCTCTTAAAGTTTTTCTATATTAGATTTTCATCGGAAATATCTATTTTTGGCTCTCTGAGTAGAAAGAAATACTGTTTTTACTTTTTGCATTTGGTCAGATGTAACAAAATCCAGGCGAATGATGTAGAGGAGTCAAAGTAATATACGTATATTGATCTTCATTTATAACCAATTCCGACTATATCTTCAGTATATCCCTTCATGTTTTTATCACTACACCAACAAGCGCAGTGAAAGTACAGGTTGGGGCAAAAGGTATGAACCGGTTTTAAAGGGATGTAAAACAAAAACAATCCACTTACAGAAATTATGTTTATATTGTTTAATTCAGTACAGAATCCTAGTTTTTTACATTAAGTTTGAAAGATGATATCACGTAGGTGACGGCCGCCAGCCGCGATGCACTCTTGAAGGCGAATTCTGAAGTTTTCAACCGCTCTTCTGCACATTTCGATGGGTATTGTTGATGGGTAAGTTCTTCCTGGGTATGTGGACGATGTTTAAAAACTTTTTCCTTTATGAACCCCCAAAGAAAAAACATCACAAATGCTCAAATCTGGTGAGTGCGCAGGCCACAGTTGGACAATGTTGGAAGAGTTTTTTGAACCTGTGCTGGAAGAATTGAGTGAAGCAACTAATCTGGGAGACATCTGGTTCCAACAGGACGGGGCTACATCCCACACTGCTAGGATTTCAATGGCGAGATTGAGGCAAGGGTTCCCCCAGCGCCTCATCTCTTTGAGGGGTGACGTGGAGTGGCCTGGGCCACTTTTTTCTTTGGGGGTACATAAAGGAAAAAGTTTTTAAACATCGTCCACATACCCAGGAAGAACTTAAGGACAGAATCAGAGAGGAAGTTACGGGAATACCCATCGAAATGTGCAGAAGAGCGGTTGAAAACTTCAGAATTCGCCTTCAAGAGTGCATCGCGGCTGACGGCCGCAATCTACGTGATATCATCTTTCAAACTTAATGTAAAAAACTAGATTCTGTACTGAATTAAACAATATAAACATAATTTCTGTAAGTTGGATTGTTTTTGTTTTACATCCCTTTAAAACCGGTTCATACCTTTTGCATTACTACAAGTGATAGACCAAATTTCATTAAATTTTTATCTCACTATAAAATGGTTAGAATAACCCTTAATTTATTATGCTCAATGTCAAAAATAACCAAAAATTTCTCCCTTAAAGGAAGGTCCGCCAAGTGGAAAAGATAGGGTCAAGAAAGGAGGATCCTATCTATGTCACAAAAGTTATTGCTACAGATACAGATGTGCAGCCCGAGGTTACAATACACCGGACAGTTCAGCCAGTAATCTTGGTTTCAGGTGTGCTAAATCTCATTTGCAATGAATTTTTGTTTTGTTTTTTTTAATTTTGCGAGTACCAATTATCTTGTAATTATCATTTTAGGTTCATTTTGCCAAAGCTAGAAAAATTGTTTTTATATAAATTAACTGAAATGTCCTTTTAAGATCTGGTAGTAATATTCTCTTAAGCGTTTTAATATAAAAACAATATTTTCGCTGGCATTTCCATAATTTTATAATAATGTTGAGTAGAAATTTAATTTTTCTAGAAAAATAATTGAAATATTAAGTTTAAAACTGCCGAATTCTCCGATACTTTCCCGGCCATCTTGTGACTTACAACTTGTTACGTCATTGTGAAAAAGAAAAAAGGAAGTAGTGAGATTAGATGAAGAGTATTGTGAAAAACCTTTTCTTTCGACTTTTGGCTTTCTAGGAGACGACTTCTTTCTTTCGTAACATAGAATATTTTTTGTTTCCTTATCTGTGGCATCTATTTCTCTTTTACTTCATCTTGCTACCATTCTGATATATTTAGGTGAGCGCATCCAGGAATTTAAGGCGTTCCATTTGCTCCTGTATACTGTTCATAATTCTCACATTTACTCCTTCCTATTTCACCAATTACGATGCATTTAGATTTCTCATTTAAACCCTTATACATTATTTAAAAAAATATTGTTGCTCTTTTTTATAGCCCTTACCATAATTATAACCTTTTTTTGGTTATATTTTTTACCCTAGACCAGGGGTCGGCAACCCACGGCTCGCGAGCCGCATGCAGCTCTTTTTGTCCAAATTGTGTGGCTCTTTAGCCTGTCCAAAATATATTGTATTGTATATTTTAATTTTATTGAAACGAATGAAAATCCCATTTATTAAAGATATTTTTTCAAAAATAATTTTAAATGTTATAGGTTCGAAATTGAATAGAATTATAAAATATTAAAATAAAGTACATGATTATTTGTTGTAAGACTGCCGCCTTTTCATTCGTTAAGTTATTATTTATTTGTTTATTTACTATGCAATATGTGAAAATAAATGTACGTATAAAACATTTAAATGTTATTGAATATCATAAAATAATAATTTGTGAATACAAATGATCTTCAGACTTCTTTACACTATCATCCTTGCGGCTCTTGGTAAGATTTATTAAAATTATTTAAGGAGAAATGGCTCTCTACTTGAAATAGGTTGCCGACCCCTGCCCTAGACCAGTGATGGCGAACCTATGACACGTGAACTCAATTTGGGTGGCACGCATTGACAGAGACAAAAAATTATTATATAATTTTAAATAATAAGTGGAGTACTTTGAAGAAATTAAGGTAATAATTGAGAATAAGTATCTTGGTAAACTTTCCTCAGATCAATTACCATAAAGAGTGGGTCATTTAATAAATCTTTTTTTTATTATTATTATTACTGTAATTGCAAATATCAAAAAATTATGAATATTTCTATATTACCATGGCAACAGAGGTTATAGGTAGGGTTTCCCAAAATGTTGACGCGTCGAGCTCAAAAGGTTCGCCATCACTGACTGCCCTAGAGACCAATGTCTGTGTTTAACGTATATTTTATTTTAACAAAGGTTTTTTTTCTCTCTGGTTTTTGAAGAAAAGCTCAGTTACAGCTTTTTATTGTATTTTATGTTTTTCTTAATTTAAGCACAACTTATGTTGAATTTAGCAAATTATTATTTAAATCTACTTATTTTCTTTAATACGTATATGATCTGTTGCATTTAGAATACATTCCAATTATTTCCTTTTTTAAACAGTGTCTTCCATTTAAATATCTAGTGTATTAGTTAATATTTAACATTTTAAAGTTTTAGTAAAATGTTTTACTAGTAAAATTTGGGTATAGAGATGTATTAGTATTGATTTTAAGTTCTTGAGTTTCTTGTGATCCTTATAATAGATAGTTATTCAGATAATGAAAAGATTTAAGACAAACAATAACTACAAAGTAAGTAATAACATTTAGAAATTATATGATTCCAAAAGAAGTATTTATTAAAAATGTTTTGCGCTGAAACTAGAACATTAAGTTCTTACATGAAGTTAAAAAAAAAAAACATTAAATGTTGGGAAAAATTAGGAGAAATAATTATTGCGAATGAAAAGGTACAGTTTTTGGTTTACTTCTAATAACACCAGGGGAACAAACAAAAAATACAGTCTAACGTGTGTAAATGTCCATGGGTGCGTTCCACTTGGCGACCACAACGACCAAAACATACTTTCAGGCGTTCCACTTGGCGACCGCGGTCGTTGTGGTCGTGGCGAAAACGTCACTAATGACGTCACTATTTTCGCCACGCGAAGCCCACAACGCCCCACCTATAGAGCTGGGTCGAAGTGGGCGTTCAGAAATATGGCGCAATTTTTGAAACAAAATATGGCGACCGAAAAAATTATCTCATGTATTATTTTATGTAAATAATAGAATGTGTTTCTCGAAAGTCTACAAAAAATAAATAAATAAATAATTACTTATCCCTTTACATACTAAATCACTGAATAACAAAATCATTTACCTGAAATAACTTTTAAATTCTTCATCTGAATAAAGATCAATTACACTGATAGCTAATAATACGTGGCCTAAGTTTTCGCTTTTTATCATTGCGATTTTATAAAATTGCATTCCACTCTTCATCGGAACTAGATAAAGAACTTTCTAAAGCATTATTAATAAATATCCAACTGTTGCCACAAAAGATATTTTAATAATTTAAACGTTCCTAGGAGCTTCTTACAGCTCACTGTCCGGTGATGGACAGTGTTGTCTGTAACGAGAGAACACTGTCCGGAGGCCGGCAGTGCACTGGAAAAAGCTCCGGGCGCTAATGACCTTCAGCTGTTGATGCGCCAAAAAAAAAAAAAAAAAAAAAAAATTAAACGTAAATTTTATAAATACTCCACGAAAATGTAATATAAAAATTTGAATTATATATATTCTTTTAATATAAGTCAACTTTACCAATAATTAATAAAGTTTATTATAACTGCTTATAAACGGGGTTAAAATTAAAAAATTACATGAACGGTTAAAACGCCCACAGTCCGTTCCACTTGGGTTTTCGATCGCAACGCTCGCAAGCAAGTGGAACGGGCAAAATCGCGGTCGTGAGCGTGGTCGTTGTGGTCGCTTAGTGGAACGCACCCCATATGTTATTAGCTTTTCATTTTATAAAACAATTGTGGTTCAGCCAACTTTACAAAACATACAAGCTGGTCCAGATTTTCCAAACTGTAACGACGATCTCAGTAACCCTTTCGTATAAAAATTTTCTCATTGCAAGAAGCAGTAAACAAATTCACTTTTTGTAAAAACATTTCACAATAGGTTATAAGTTGATTTTTTTTTTATTTACAAGATTTCTTTTTAAATCAGTTCAAATTCTACTATTTGTGGCTGTTCATACATGCGTCTATTCCCATTAAAAATGCATTTCTTCAGCTTTATTTGTATTTTTAATTAATATTTTATGTAAAATTATAAATTTTATTTTTGCATTGTTAATGTAGAGTTATTTTGCGAGATGAACTTATTTTCTGACAACTAATTAATAACGTACGAGAAAGTAACTATTTTTAAGAATATTTCTTTTACTTTTATCTGTTTAGTTCAATTCGCATTAATTACTCTGATTTAAATTCACATATATGCTAGTGTAACTAATGCAGAAGTGTCCCTCGGGCGATTTCCAACATACTAGCCTTCGGTTCGTATCACCACAATATTCCACATTAGCAAGAAAAGGATCAAAAAGCATTAACATGTTTAAAATGTTAGTAAAATGTTTTACAAGTAAAATTTGGGTACAGATAGGTATTAGTATTGTTTTTAAGTTTCTTGTGTTCCTTGTGAACACAAATATTTTATGTGCCTCTTTTGTGACTTTTTTCAAATTAAGGAGCTTAAAAGAGGTCTTCCAAAATGAATAAGTACTACAAATTTACTAAATTAGTAATATATATATATATATAATATATGAAAGTATTCTTAGATGCACACTCACAAAATTGTACTTAATGTGTGTACTTATTTTATTTCTAGCTGTGATAAAGTTAATATTTCATGTGAATATGTTGTTGCATAAATAAAAGAAATTTATTTCCATTATCTTATATTGCTTATTTTCTTCCTAGTATTTTAAATTCAGGTTTGTGTTGTCCACACTACGTGCAAGCAAATGGCAAACACTTTTTAGAGATCTTCTTGAACATGATTCTGTTTCTATAGTTACAAGAACGAGCTCGAACAAAAACTTGTGGAAGGACAAGTTTGAAGGCTGTAGAAGGGTTATTCTTGATAAATCTCTGAGAATGCCTAAGATCTTTGCACTTCGTAATAGTGTTAAACAAGAAGAAGTGGGAGATTAAAATTTCGGTTTTTAGGGCTATTTAAGGGAATAATTGGAGGAGTTGACTTTTCTTCCCCTTTTAATGTCTTACTCCGGTGTATAAAATATATACACCTAAAGTTTTCAGATCCAGAAAATGAAAAAGAGGTTTTTAAAATAAATATAGAGGCAACTAATTATAATAAAGTAGTAACATTTATTTCACCACAATGTATAAACAATGCGAGTATTCATAAATTATTTCTAAATGGTTACAATAAATACACAGAATAAAGAACTAACAATCTTATTGCAATTCTTTGTTTTTAATTTAAGAAAATAAAAACAAAAAATAAGTTTTTATTTACTCAATACAAGCAAGGAAATTTAAATAATCCTAATCTTTAAAGTTCTTGTTATTTCTAGCACTTCAAATTACAAAAAATACCTGCACTTAAAAAGGTGATTTCTAACAATTTTCTAATTGTTTTCTATTAAGTTTTCAACCCTTACTAGGGCAAAGAATACGTATTTTATTTACTTAAACATTAGTAAACACAACATTAAAAGATAAATATGAATATAAAAATTTTTAATGCCTTTCGTCGAATCCGTCAGACGTGAAATCTGACGCTCTGTACAAAAGCTTAATACAACATATAAACAGTAAACACAACAGTAATACAATTACAACTCAGTAAACAGCAGAGAATAAGATGAAAAAATAAATGCCCATTTCAGTCACATTTTATATTTTTTATTGTGCCGAGCTTTTAGGGCTATGTGTTAAATAATGTTTAATTAATACATTAATAATTTTGGTCTTTATAAGTTGGCAGCATTGTAGCGTCTGTACTGCCTAGTGCGTACACAGAAATAGCCTTAAGTGTGTGTTATACCTTGTGTAATAAAGTACAATTATAAAATAATAAAAATTATATAATTTAAAAGTGTTGTTTGTTCGTAGCAGTTGCAGCAGAAACCTCACAATTAAAATATTAACAAGTAACAAGAATTAAAATATTAACAACAGTTATGATGATATACTCGTAGCTCTACATTAAACTTCACAACTTTTTTTTAATAATACCCTGAAGAAGGTAGTAAAATTTACCGAAACGTTGGTATAAAGCAAAAAAGTTGTTCTTATTTAAGACCACACCTCGATATTGACCAAAAATCATTAAAAAGACAGGTTATGGGTCTCAGGCTGTTGTCCAACTTAAAAACTACAAAATAACATAAAGGTTAGTTGCACGTTGCTACATTAAAACCCTTAAAAATGAATCGTATCAAACGAAGTAATAGAAATTGACAAATTGAAGAAACTCGAGGACTTCCAGTGTTGGAAATTTCAAATACAATTTTATTGAAGGCCAATGGGGTTATGTGGCATTGCGTCTGGGAAGGGATTGTCACCTCCACAAGTCCACGAAGATTATAACATGTACATATTTGTTCAAACAGACGCAAAAGCCCAAAAAATTATTATCCTCACAATTGACAAAATACCTTTGACACATATAATGGCAATATCTCAAAAGATAAGTTGCAACAAGCTAAAAGAAGTGTATGAGCGAGATTCAACGCTGCAAAAATTTGATCTAATGCAAGATTTTTTTTAACTTCAAATTTAACTATAGTGTTGATATATCAACAAACATTAATTAGCATATTAGAAAACTTGGTTTTTCGTTTAAAAGCTTTGAACAATGAAATTAATGACAGCATGGTTATATCAAAAATTTTAACAAGTCTAGATAGTAAATATAGACATTTTTGGAGTGCTTGGGAAAGTACCCCGAACGAAGAAAAAACGCAGTCTAATTTGATCACAAGATTAGCAAACGAGGAAAAACGTTTTTTAAGCCCAGATGATGTGGCTATTGCATTTAAAAGCGTGATTAAAAATAAAACAAGTACAAAAGCAAATCAATCTTATTCAACATCTGTAACATGTTTTAATTGTTCTAAACCAGGACATACTCGTACATACATCCAAGTTTTGCCCCAATAAAAGACAAAGTAAATACAGTCGACTCTCGATATATCGAATTTTTCGTTAATTCAAACTCTACAGCTGTTAACTTCGGTAAATCGAAAAAATGCAGTGTATTTTTAATACGCTCGATAACTCGAACTCCTTTTCCACAATTTTGTAGAATAAAGAAAAAATTTTACAAAGTCATTTGCACGGAAATCGCAAGCGGGCCAGAGACGGTGAATTCCCTATTCTTGAGGATTCGTTAATCACGTTGATCCGACAATGTACAGGCACAAAACTTACCTGTTTTGGAGGTGCTTTCCTCAAAGCGAAAGCAAAAGACTTCGCCTAGAAATTGGAAATCACAGGATTCGTTGCAAGTGACGGATGGTTGATCATGATATTGCATTCAAAAAAGATTTGCAGAGAAAGTGCAAGTGTAGATTCAAACGTACATATTTGTCGAATGGAAAGATAATATTCGCAGCATTATAGAGAATTACGCACCTCACAATATTTTTTATACGGACGAGACCGATCTTTTCTTTAAATGTCTTCCTGACCGGACCTTAACATTTAAAGACAAGAAGTGCCATATGGAGGGAAACATAGCAAAGAAAAGAATTACCGTACTGCTTGCTGCAAATATGGATGTGGTACGGAAAAGCGAAAACCCTTAGTTGTGGGCAAAGCAAAGAACCCTAGATGCTTCAAAGGCATTACGTCTTTTCCTACTGCCTATAAATGCCAATAAAAAGACACGGGATGACGACAGAGATATTTAACGATTGGCTTTTACAATTTGATAATGAGATGCGAAAACAAAAGGGAAACATCTCTCTTTTTTTGGACAATTGTACCGTCCACAACAACTCACCGAATTTACAGAACATAAAATTAAATTTTTTCTCTCCCAACGTGACCTCAAAGCTACAACCCCTAGGATCAGGGAATAATCCAGAATTTCAAAACTCTTTACCGCAAAGAAGTTGTGAGCATTGAATTAGACCGTATAGAAAACAATGAAAACTTTTAAACACAACCCAGTTTTGACTGCATTGACGACGTTAGACAAAGCGTGGAAAAATGTGACGGACCCCAACTACGATATCCAATTGTTTTAAAAAATGTGGATTTACTTGGGAATCACAGAATTCACCGGAACTGAGAGACACATGGAACCAGCTTCCTGAAGTTTGCCATAATATAACGTTCAACGACACTTTGTGCATTTCGATGATGACTTAGCCGTATTTGGAATGTTGTCAGACGCTGAAATTTTGGCTTCTTTTAGCGAAAATGACGCCAACGACGAAGACGAAGTAGAACCAACACCATCAAGGAAGGCCAGGAAAAAATCACTTGAAACTCTCCGAAATTTTATGATGGAAAACAGAAGTTGACGACCAAGTATTCTCACCGCTGGTGACTTTGGAAAATGCTTTGGACCAGAGACGTCAAGCCACATTGAAACAAAAAAACTGTTATCTGTAAAACTGTATAAAAAAACATACATCCAAGTTTTGCCCCAATAAAAGACAAAGTAAATATTGTAAAACATGTAAAAAAATTAAAGAATAACCATTACGAGAAGAACTGGTTATTTCAGGAAAAACAAAAAACCCTGCAAAACCTAATGACATACTCCGGTATCTTTTCTGGCTAACGAAACATCTTCACAAAAACTTTTATGTGGAGTCAAATTTAATAAATTTAAAGGCTTAATTGTTTCCTAAGTGAATGCATACATGTAAACAGAAGATTAAGATATGATACATGTAAAAAGATAAAATTAAGGGGTGTGTTAAATAATGTGAAATTAACATGTACATTAATAATTTTGTCTTTATAAGTTGGCAGCATTGTAGTGTCTGTACTGCCTAGCGTGTAATCTGAGATAGCCTCAAGTGTGTGTTATACCTTGTGTAATAAAGTACAATTAAAATAAAAATTATTAAATATATAAGTGTTGTTTGTTCGTAGCAGCTGCAGCAGAAACCATACAATTAAAATCTTAACACTATGGAACATGTGAAGATTACCTAACCTAGTCTCAAGGTCGAAAAGCTCGGCACAGTAAATAAGATACAACAATATGACTGAAATTAGCATTAATTTTTTTAAACGCTACAAAAAGTAATGTAAGAAACTTACAATTTTTTTTTTTGTATTAATATAGAATACAATATAGATTTTATTTTTAATACCCATTCGATCTGGAATATTTTTTTTTTACTTATCTTCTAATTAGATTAAAACAGAAACTTGTATTGTGCGAGTTAATGTTATATTATTCAAAAGGAGGTTTAAGACGCTTAAGTTGACCTAAACTGGTTTTCACATGAAGAGAATTTTCTACAATAATTTATCAACCATTATCTTAGATGATTCAAGATGGCTTGCCAAAACTAAAGAAAAGTTACAAGGAGAAAGTATGATGATTCAAAATCTAGGTAAATCTTATTTTCTAAGATACTTTGGTTCGATTACCAGAAATAACGTTCAAGAACATGATTTCATTTCTATAAACACCGTATTTAATTCAGTATTTTCTATTTTTATTCAGATTTTTAATTTTTTACTCTACTTCAGATAAATGCAGGACATTGAGAAACTGTATAAACACGAGTTACATTTCATAAAGCCAAGAATATAAATAAAATGTGATTACTATAAGTATGTTGCATTTATTCATTCATTTTTTCCGCCATTATAAACTAAAAATCTCTTTTAAGTTGGTCTAATCTTTCAACAGAGCTAATTATTATCATACAATACACCACCTCGAAGAACTATTTATTACCAGAAATCATAAATACAACTTTTTAACCACTGAACATTCCCGAGTTAAATAACAATTGATTAAATGTTTTAAAAAAATATGCAATTTTGTTACAAGTCTGCTGTAATTCGACATTCACTCAAAAAACTCGAAGCCTGTATTCTTCCTGAAATGGAAACATAATAAAAATTTAAATTGTGCGTAATTATACACTAAAACTAGGCAGTTTTTTGTATGTTTTTAAATTTTCAGAGAGGGCAAGTTAAATCTCATTATGTATACACAATTTATTTAAAAATTGATATACATTCGAAATAGCGTATTTTGAAAAAATCATCATGCAAAAAAAAAAAATGATGGGTGCACATATGTTAAATTTTATTCTTCTATTAATTATTATAATATTAGAAAACGTATTAATATATGTACTTTAATAAGTACTTTATAATATCAGTACCCCGGAGGTACACAACACTATGTCCAATTCTAAATTTTTTACAAGAGAGCAAATGGAAAGAGTTTTTTCTTACTTATAAGCCCATGGGAGTTATTTTGCTTAAATCTTTGGTCGATTAAGTAACACATAGATGCACGTTAACAGATGGTTGGGTAATAAAAAAAAAGAAATATTGTATTAGAAAGCTTAAAAAAATTAATTTTAAAAAAATGGACTTAGTGTTGTGTACCTCCGGGGTATATTATACAATTTTTGATCCACTTAAAAATGCATTCTTTAAAATGCAACTTTCCCGTCCCATTGAAACAAAATAATGTAAACAGATCGGCCATATTATTTGCACCAACTAAAAGCAACAAATTGAAAGTGATAATAAAATTAAACAGTAAACTTACCTTATTTATGGGCTATGCTCCCTTGCTAATATTAGACACTTCTCTTTTAATACAAACACACCTAAAAATAAAAAATAAAATGCTTTTATTAAAATGGGGGGAAAACAAAATAGAAGTATAGAAAATAGTCCCAAGTTTAAAAAAAAAAATAAATATATTTATCAGATAAATAATTTTTCCCCAGAAATAAATGTAAGACAGGGATAACTATTTAATCATCATTTATACAAAAAAGAAAAACTCTGGGCGAACTTACAATATTCAGATCTATCTTTATTATTTACTAAGAAACCACAGAAATTCTATACAATCTCATGCTTGAAATGTTGCTAATTCGAAAAGTAGCCGAAACAAAATCTGCAAAACCTTACATTTGTAGGAACAGCTGTTAATGAAATGACCCATGCTTGTCCTTCGATAAAATCGGATCACTTTTAACATGTTATAATAAATAACAAAATACTTTTTACTACAAGAGCTGTCTGTTTTTATTGAGAAGAATCCAAATAGTATACTTACATTGTTCTTTTTCTTATCTTCTAACAACTTGTTATCTTCAAGTAATTGTCCTAGAAGTGAAAAAAAGATCAAAATCAATACAGTGGAACATTAATATAGTCAAAACATTGCTGTATTCAAGTACTATGGTACCCAAAAAAATCAGATTCAACCGTCAACAATTTATTTTTTTCAGCCTGGGGCGGTTTTTAAATCATCACGTCAACTTTATTATTACGTCCTAATACACTTAAGCTTTCTTACGTCACCACATTTACCAACAACAGCAATAATGTTGTGTCGGAACTTTTCCTAGCTCTCATTGGTTAGTTCGCTTTTAAAAAATGGATCATAAGCTGAGATGAAATGAAATTTTGGAGAGGCGCAACATTCTATTATTCCATTAACAATATCTAACAACATAATTCGTTGACTCAAGAGATTTACTCGTAAGAAGAATGAATATACCACAACCTACAATAATTGTTGTCACTACAGCTGACAAATTAAGAATCATTCAATTCATTATATTTAGAAAGTATCTCTACACTTTGCATTCTTTACGGAGGATTTGGAGAATAATTTTGACACCTAAATAGGGATTTTGAACATTTTATCCTACAGAAAACTTCTCTTTAAATAATAATATTATTATGGCCATGAATTTCAATAACATGAGCGAGCTCATCATAGATTTAATAACTACTCTGAAATTACTCAAAAACCCTATTTATACCAGTAATTTTTTAAGTAACTACCAAATCTTATAAAATATTCATTCGTCAGAAAGCAGAAAATAAAAATCAAAGCTTTGTGTTACTTGTAATTTTGCCTCAATAAAGCAGGTTCAATTGAGGGAAGATTCATGTTCATAATAAGACCAAAATTAAGGACAATAAGATTGAGGAGATTAAGTGCAACATAATATTGTAAAGAATAATGGTGAATAATTACAATTTCATTCCAGAAACTCACCTTAAGACAACCAAAAAAGTCAACTCCATTCCTCTATAGAATATCTTTTTCAAGACGGATTTTCTTTGTGGGCTTGCTTTATCACAATCTTTGTTGAATACACTACAATAAATAAATAAATAAATAAAATAGAAATATTTATCAGAAAAAGTTTTTTTTTAATTAACACTTTTTAATGAATGTCAGTAATTGCCTTACTTCAACATCAAATATAATCTGAGTGGTGCATGGACAAATCATCATTAGAAAAAATAAGAGAAAATAGAAAAGTAATTTCCAACAATTATTCTTGGATAAAAAAGTAATTGCTAATTTTTTTTCGCAGACTCAGGTTAACGTCTGTGACTACCCAAATTGGGGGCCACAGAATCCCCAAACTTCCAACGTAATTTTGCCTCAATAAAGCAACGCGGCCCATTTAGGAAGTCATTCATGCTCATAATAAAAACCAAAAATTAAGGCAAAATAAGATTAAGGGGATTAAGTGCAACTTAATATTCTAAAGAATAATGGTGAATAATTACAATTCCATTCCAGAAACTCACCTAAACATAACCAAAAAAGACAACAACTCCATCCCTCTGTAGTATTTTTTTGGACGTTGTTTATCACCATCTTTGTTGAATACACTAAAATAAATAAATAAAATATAATTATTTAACAGAAAAAGTTTTTTTTTTTTTTTTTAATAAACAATTATTTTACAATGACTGTCAGTAATTGCCATACTTCAACATCAAATATAATCTGAGTGGTGCATGGACAAATCATCACTAGAAGAAGTAAGAGAAATTGAAAAAAATACTTTCAACAATTTTTGGATAGCTAAAAAAAGTAATGACTAATTTTTTTTTTCACAGACTCGAGGGGGCTAACGTCTGTGATTACCCAAACTGGGGCCACAGAATCCCCAAACTTCCAACGTAATTTTGCCTCAATAAAGCAACGCGGCCCCCCAATGAGGAAGTCATTCATGCTCATAATAAAACCAAAAATTAAGGCAAAATAAGATTAGGGGGATTAAGTGCAACTTAATATTGTGTTGTCTTTGTTACTGTGCACATCGTGTGCTGTTTTAATTGATTTCTAAGTGGTTTCTAGGCTGATTTGATTCACGATTTTTGGCAGGCGTGTTTATTAAAGGATATTCTGTGCACTTGTGAAATTTAGTGAAATTCTGACGAGCAGTTTTAAAGATATTAATTAAAATTAATTTTCATATTAATAAAATTATCAGTGGACTGTAGGAACTTGGTGGTGGGGAGACAGTGGCAGTGTTTATTTGAGAAGAA
The DNA here is from genome assembly GCF_049639745.1 of Rhodnius prolixus. Lineage (NCBI taxonomy): Eukaryota > Metazoa > Arthropoda > Insecta > Hemiptera > Reduviidae > Rhodnius > Rhodnius prolixus. Next base: position 67,146,421 of record NW_027411581.1, read on the forward strand.
GTTTTGTTTGTCTGTCTCGCTCTATTCTAAAGTTCAAGTTAGTATCATCTTTTTAGATTTGCAGCCATTTACGCACTGAAGGTATATATGTATATATACTAGCCCTGATATATATATTATCTTTTCTACTAAAATGGGCACCAACGATAGTAATGATAAATTTGAAATACTTCTTGGAGAAATTGGCCAGATAAATCAAATTTTAAATACCATTCAGCAAAGGTTTTCTGAGTTAAAAATAGAAAATCAAGGTCTCTCAACCAGTATTAGTAGTTTAAAGACTGAGATAAAATCTGATTTTAATAGTCTGAAAAATGATTTGAAAATTTTAAATGTTAAAAGTGATAAATTAAGGAAAGAAAATGTGATGTTTGAAAAAAAATTAATCTATTTGAACTCTTTAATGGTTGATTATGAACAGTTTCGTAATGGTAATAGAGTCAGATTGACCAACATTCCTTACTCTGAAAATGAAAATCTCCTCTGTATTATTAAAGCTATTGGTGAATTTATTGGTTGCTCTATTGATGAAAATGATTTGGACTTTTTCTATCGTTTAAAAAGGAAGATTTTTATGCCAAATCCGCCTATTATCTTAAAATTTGTAAGAAAAGGCAAAATAAGATTAGGGGGATTAAGTGCAACTTAATATTGCAAAGAATTATGGTGAATAATTTCAATTTCATTACAGAAACTCACCTAAAGGCAATCAAAAAAGCCAACAACTCCATCTCTCCTCTGTAGTATTTTTTTTGGACGTTGTTTATCACCATCTTTGTTGAATACACTAAAATAAATAAATAAAATATAAATATTTATCAGAAAAAGATATTTTTAATTAACATTTTATAATGACTGTCAGTAAATGCCACACTTCAACATCAAATATACGAGAGTCGTTTGAAAAGTCCGTGCAAAAATAAAAACTACTTAATTTTTTGGGGTAAACCTTTTTTATTTTTCAACATAGTCTCCTTTTTAGGCTTATACACTTCGTCCAACGCTGCTCTAGTTTGTTGATCCCTTCCGAATAATAGGATTTGTCCAAGTCAGAAAAATAACCATTCGTTTCTGCAATCACCTCCTGAAACCCCTGAAAATTTTGAAACCACTTATAAACTGTTCTAATCGAAGGTGCTAGCCATCTTGCGGATAGCTTTGTCATGTCCAAATGTTGATGCAAAATATTATGTACCCGTTCATTCGAGATGCCCACAGCACTAGCAATCTCACGCACCTTCACTCTTCTGTCATCCATCACCATATCATGGATTTTATCAATGATTTCTGGAGTAGTAACCTCAACAGGGCGTCCAGAACGTTCAGCGTCACTTCTGCCCATATGGCCACTCCGAAAATTTTGTAACCACTTATAAACTGTTCTAATCGAAGGTGCAGAGCCACCATAATGTTTATCAAGCTTCTCTTTAGTCTCCTGAGGCGTTTTGCCTTTCATAAAGTAGTGTTTAATCAACACACGAAATTCTTTTTCGTCCATTTTTTGAAAATCACTCGACTTCCTCGATTCAAACGAATGCCAAACACAAAGAAATAGACCGATCTGGCTGAAACTTGGTGTGTGTTCTTCCAAGAGATGCTACTAACTAAACATAACCTCGATACGCGCCAGTGGTGCTATCTCTCTGACTTTGCACGAACTTTTCAAACGACCCTCGTAATCTGAGTGGTGCATGGACAAATCATCATTAGAACTTCAACGTAATTTTTTCTAACAATCTATTTATATCCCCTAGATAATATATATAAACATATAAAAGATTAATATTATAAACTTATAATAAAGTAACTCAAAAACGAATAATCACAAAAAAATTTAAATGCGAAGTTCACTTAAGCATCACCAGATGATGGCACATTAAGGTTTTACTTAAAATCGATTAACCTAGAAATCTGTTTCTGTTCTTTGAAAATGGTCCCGAGGGTGAGGGTTCCTTAAAGGAACACCTACAAATAAAAAAATCTCAAGAAAACTTCAAAGAAAAAAATCGAATAATTCTTCTCTATCCCCTTATGTAAATTATTAATACATTCTGTTGTAGACTTACCTTTTCTTAAAGTACTGACTAAACAAACTCTCTTTGCCCATGATGACATCTGGTTACTTCACAGTTTCATGTCACATATCCTAGGATCTCTGAAAATATTACGAAAATAATCAACAAAAATTCTAGAACAATATAAAAAAAACATTTAAGGGGAAAAATAAATAAATCAGAACTCATAATCTTCAAAAAAAAGCATCAGCTAGGGGCGATAAAAGTCATCATTTTAGATTAAACGCAGGAAGTTATTGTTTGTAAACAGCTGATACTTACTTTTCTCAGCTTCAGGAACGGGGAATGGTTTTCCCTTTTAGCGTCTCCACATGAAAATCAAGTTATTCATCCAAAAAGCTATTGGTTTTATGATGTTTTTGTCATACACTATTTTCATTGTTACGTCTTGTGTTTCTTTTCTTCCATACTAAAACATGAAAAATTGAATTTGAAAAGTGTTGTAACGCAAAAATCGGTAGATGATTGAATATGCTGTTAATGGGTAATATGTCAGAATCCTTTTGGCTAAAATACATATTTGCATTCACTATACAAGAAAAAGTTTTTCATCATTTAAACCCATAAATTCTTTTAAACTATCAAGAATTTTAAACTTTATACACATACCTTAGAAGAATAAACCAAGGAAAATCCACTCAAGAAAGACTTCACAATCTTCTTCAACCTTTAACTAAAAGCACGAAAATAAATGAGCAAATAGAAAGATATACAAAAAAAAAACCAGGAAATAATAAAAATCAAATTAAGAACTTGATTTTTTATTCATATCAGAAGTAATTTTGGAATCATATGTTTAATCATACATATGCTTGTCAATTAGGTCATCATAATGAAATGTTCAAAAAATAAAAATAAATCTCACTGAGATTTTTAAAATAAACCCACGAAGTGAAAAAATCCATTCGGTAAACTTAAGGTAACATAAAACTTAAAATAGAAAAAAAAAAACATAAAAAAAACGCGTAATATCAAACACGATAATTAGGTTGTGTCCAAAAGAGAAGGTTACATTTTGGGGTCCAGAATCAGAGAAGGTTATATTTTGGGGGTCAGAATCAATCAGTCTAATAAAGTATAAATGAGTTTACTGTTTCTTAGAATTATTTTGAAACTTGTGCGCAAATTTTATACATTCGTTTTTGCTTTAAATGTACGTTAGATTCCACTTAACAAGACAATCATTAAGCAGTTAACTGTTTCGTCCTTGTTGGAAAATGTGTCCCATACGTAAGTCGTACAAATTAAGCGAAGGATATATTCGTCAAACCCAGTGGTATGTTTGATATGAAATTGGGTTGCAATGAAATGACTTTTTTTATATTTTTTTTGTTATTTATTTCTTGTACATTTATTCCTTTATTTATGTATATTAACAGAAATAGGAACCAAAAACAACAAAAATAAATTGACGAATATATTTTAGTTTTAACTAAAATTGCACAAAATTAACTACCGATGGTCACTACTGAAAACGCATGACGAATATACTCGACATAACACAAAATTTTACACTTTTTCCATGGAGAATATCTTCCGTCATAAACAGTTAACTGGTTAAATATGACTACGAAAGAAAATTTGTAAGAACTTCTAAAAACACTAAGAGGAAGCGCGATTATTCACCAGATTTTTTTTTTACTTAGAAGTACGAGGGTCGTTTGAAAAGTCCGTGCAAAGTCAGAGAGATAGCACACTGGCGCGTATCGAGGTTATGTTTAGTTAGTAGCATCTCTTGGAAGAACACACACCAAGTTTCAGCCAGATCGGTCTATTTCTTTGTGTTTGGCATTCGTTTGAATCGAGGAAGTCGAGTGATTTTCAAAAAATGGACGAAAAAGAATTTCGTGTGTTGATTAAACACTACTTTATGAAAGGCAAAACGCCTCAGGAGACTAAAGAGAAGCTTGATAAACATTATGGTGACTCTGCACCTTCGATTAGAACAGTTTATAAGTGGTTTCAAAATTTTCGGAGTGGCCATATGGGCACAAGTGACGCTGAACGTTCTGGACGCCCTGTTGCGGTTACTACTCCAGAAATCATTGATAAAATCCATGATATGGTGATGGATGACAGAAGAGTGAAGGTGCGTAAGATTGCTAGTGCTGTGGGCATCTCGAATGAACGGGTACATAATATTTTGCATCAACATTTGGACATGACAAAGCTATCCGCAAGATGGGTGCCGCGATTGCTCACGCTTGACCAAAAACGAAATCGTGTGAAGTGTTGCAAGGACGGTTTGCAGCTGTTCCAGAAGAATCCGCAGGACCTTAAGCGTCGTTTCGTCACTGTGGATGAAACATGGATACATCACTACACTCCTGAGACCAAAGAACAATCTAAACAATGGGTTACCAAGGGGGAATCTGCGCCAAAAAAGGCGAAGACCGTTCCTTCGGCCGGAAAGATTATGGCGACTGTCTTTTGGGATTCGCAAGGAATAATCCTCGTCGACTATCTGGAAAAGGGTAAAACTATTACAGATCAGAGTTGGGCAAAAATTTAATCAATTAAAAAACAATTGAATTAAACCGAAATTTAATTTTAATCATCATTAAAATTAAAAAATTTAATCGGCCAAAATTAGTTGATTAAAATTAAATTCACTTTTAAATTAATCGGAATTTAATCAATTAAAACTTTTAATCATAACTAAAAATTAAGATTAAAATTAAATAATCAGAATTTTAATTGATTGAATTAAATTCCAAATTTAGTTTTAATCACTTTGGACGATTAAATTTTTTAATTTAATCAAAATTTGAGAGATTAAATTTTCAAAACCAAACATTGCCAATGGTTAAACCAGAATCGGACCAATGCATCTTTATTCCGTCTAGCTGGTGCCTCTTCTCTATCAATATTATCACTTTTCCCAAACTTGGCACCTTCATTCTACCAGTCTGGTAATTCATCTATACCATGTTAGTGACTCTCAAGACTTATATAGGACCACCTTGAACTCACATTTAACCATGTTTACCACTCACTAGACTTAGATAGAACCACCTTACACTCACATTTAACTATCTTAACCACTCACTAGACTTAGATAGGACCACCTTACACTCACATTTCACCATGTTTACCACTCACTAGACTTTATATCTTCTAAATTTATAGATCTGTGCACAAAATAACTATAGTTTTTAATTGAGAAAAACAAAGTGTATAAGAGATAAAAATTCCATACCAATACGTGGTTCACAGTGGGAGATATACAACAGCCATAATTTTACAGAATTTCATGACCCAAAAAATTTTCAACCCTTTATATCTTCTACATTTATAGATCTGTGCACAAAATAACTATAGCTTGTAATTGAGAAAAACAAAGTGTACAAGAGAACAAAATTCCATAACAATACGTGGTTCACAGTGGGAGATATAGAACGGCCATAATTTTACAGAATTTCATGACCCAAAAAATTTTCAACCCTTTATATCTTCTACATTTATAGATCTGTGCACAAAATAACTATAGCTTGTAATTGAGAAAAACAAAGTGCATAAGAGAACAAAATTCCATAACAATACGTGGTTCACAGTGGGAGATATAGAACGGCCATAATTTTACAGAATTTCATGACCCAAAAAATTTTCAACCCTTTATATCTTCTACATTTATAGATCTGTGCACAAAATAACTATAGCTTGTAATTGAGAAAAACAAAGTGTATAAGAGATAAAAATTCCATACCAATACGTGGTTCACAGTGGGAGATATAGAACAGCCATAATTTTACAGAATTTCATGACCCAAAAAATTTTCAACCCTTTATATCTTCTACATTTATAGATCTGTGCACAAAATAACTATAGCTTGTAATTGAGAAAAACAAAGTGCATAAGAGAACAAAATTCCATAACAATACGTGGTTCACAGTGGGAGATATAGAACGGCCATAATTTTACAGAATTTCATGACCCAAAAAATTTTCAACCCTTTATATCTTCTACATTTATAGATCTGTGCACAAAATAACTATAGCTTGTAATTGAGAAAAACAAAGTGCATAAGAGAACAAAATTCCATAACAATACGTGGTTCACAGTGGGAGATATAGAACGGCCATAATTTTACAGAATTTCATGACCCAAAAAATTTTCAACCCTTTATATCTTCTACATTTATAGATCTGTGCACAAAATAACTATAGCTTGTAATTGAGAAAAACAAAGTGTATAAGAGATAAAAATTCCATACCAATACGTGGTTCACAGTGGGAGATATAGAACAGCCATAATTTTACAGAATTTCATGACCCAAAAAATTTTCGACCCTTTATATCTTCTACATTTATAGATCTGGGCACAAAATAACTATAGCTTGTAATTGATAAAAACAAAGTGTATAAGAGATAAAAATTCCATAACAATACGTGGTTCACAGTGGGAGATATAGAACGGCCATAATTTTACAGAATTTCATGACCCAAAAAATTTTCATCCCTTTATATCTTCTACATTTATAGATCTGTGCACAAAATAACTATAGCTTGTAATTGAGAAAAACAAAGTGTACAAGAGAACAAAATTCCATAACAATACGTGGTTCACAGTGGGAGATATAGAACGGCCATAATTTTACAGAATTTCATGACCCAAAAAATTTTCAACCCTTTATATCTTCTGCATTTATAGATCTGTGCACAAAATAACTATAGTTTTTAATTGAGAAAAACAAAGTGTATAAGAGATAAAAATTCCATACCAATACGAGGTTCACAGTGGGAGATATAGAACACCCATAATTTTACAGAATTTCATGACCCAAAAAATTTTCAACCCTTTATATCTTCTACATTTATAGATCTGTGCACAAAATAACTATAGTTTTTAATTGAGAAAAACAAAGTGTATAAGAGATAAAAATTCCATACCAATACGTGGTTCACAGTGGGAGATATAGAACAGCCATAATTTTACAGAATTTCATGACCCAAAAAATTTTCAACCCTTTATATCTTCTACATTTATAGATCTGGGCACAAAATAACTATAGCTTGTAATTGAGAAAAACAAAGTGTACAAGAGAACAAAATTCCATAACATTACGTGGTTCACAGTGGGAGATATAGAACAGCCATAATTTTACAGAATTTCATGACCCAAAAAATTTTCAACCCTTTATACCTTCTACATTTATAGATCTGTGCACAAAATAACTTTAGCATGTAATTGAGAAAAACAAAGTGTACAAGAGAACAAAATTCCATAACAATAAGTGGTTCACAGTGGGAGATATAGAGCAGCTATAATTTTACAGAATTTCATGACCCAAAAAATGTTAAACACTTTATATCTTCTACATTTATACATCTGTGCACAAAATAACTATAGTTTATAATTGAGAAAAACAAAGTGTACAAGAGAACAAAATTCCATAACATTACGTGGTTCACAGTGGGAGATATAGAACGGCTATAATTTTACAGAATTTCATGACCCAAAAAATTTTCAACTCTTTATATCTTCTACATTTATAGATCTGGGCACAACATAACTATAGTTTATAATTGAGAAAAACAAAGTGTACAAGAGAACAAAATTCCATACCAATTCGTGGTTCGCAGTGGGAGATATAGAACGGCTATAATTTTACCGTATTTTTTATGACCCAAAAAATTTTCAACCCTTTATATCTTCTACATTTATAGATCTGTGCACAAAATAACTATAGCTTGTAATTGAGAAAAACAAAGTGTACGAGAGAACAAAATTCCATAACATTACATGGTTCACAGAGGGAGATATAGAACGGCCATAATTTTACAGAATTTCATGACCCAAAAAATTTTCAACCCTTTATATCTTCTACATTTATAGATCTGTGCACAAAATAACTATAGCTTGTAATTAAGAAAAACAAAGTGTACAAGATAACAAAATTCCATAACAATACGTGGTTCACAGTGGGAGATATAGAGCGGCTATAATTTTACAGAATTTCATGACCCAAAAAATGTTCAACCCTTTATATCTTCTACATTTATAGATCTGTGCACAAAATAACTATAGTTTATAATTGAGAAAAACAAAGTGTACAAGAGAACAAAATTCCATAACAATACGTGGTTCACAGTGGGAGATATAGAACGGCCATAATTTTACAGAATTTCATGACACAAAAAATTTTCAACCCTTTATATCTTCTACATTTATAGATCTGTGCACAAAATAACTTTAGCATGTAATTGAGAAAAACAAAGTGTACAAGAGAACAAAATTCCATAACAATAAGTGGTTCACAGTGGGAGATATAGAGCAGCTATAATTTTACAGAATTTCATGACCCAAAAAATGTTAAACACTTTATATCTTCTACATTTATACATCTGTGCACAAAATAACTATAGTTTATAATTGAGAAAAACAAAGTGTACAAGAGAACAAAATTCCATAACATTACGTGGTTCACAGTGGGAGATATAGAACGGCTATAATTTTACAGAATTTCATGACCCAAAAAATTTTCAACTCTTTATATCTTCTACATTTATAGATCTGGGCACAACATAACTATAGTTTATAATTGAGAAAAACAAAGTGTACAAGAGAACAAAATTCCATACCAATTCGTGGTTCGCAGTGGGAGATATAGAACGGCTATAATTTTACCGTATTTTTTATGACCCAAAAAATTTTCAACCCTTTATATCTTCTACATTTATAGATCTGTGCACAAAATAACTATAGCTTGTAATTGAGAAAAACAAAGTGTACGAGAGAACAAAATTCCATAACATTACATGGTTCACAGAGGGAGATATAGAACGGCCATAATTTTACAGAATTTCATGACCCAAAAAATTTTCAACCCTTTATATCTTCTACATTTATAGATCTGTGCACAAAATAACTATAGCTTGTAATTAAGAAAAACAAAGTGTACAAGATAACAAAATTCCATAACAATACGTGGTTCACAGTGGGAGATATAGAGCGGCTATAATTTTACAGAATTTCATGACCCAAAAAATGTTCAACCCTTTATATCTTCTACATTTATAGATCTGTGCACAAAATAACTATAGTTTATAATTGAGAAAAACAAAGTGTACAAGAGAACAAAATTCCATAACAATACGTGGTTCACAGTGGGAGATATAGAACGGCCATAATTTTACAGAATTTCATGACACAAAAAATTTTCAACCCTTTATATCTTCTACATTTATAGATCTGTGCACAAAATAACTATAGCTTGTAATTGAGAAAAACAAAGTGTACAAGAGAACAAAATTCCATAAGAATACGTGGTTCACAGTGGGAGATATAGAGCGGCCATAATTTTACAGAATTTCATGACCCAAAAAATTTTCAACCCTTTATATCTTCTACATCTATAGATCTGTGCACAAAATAACTATAGTTTATAATTGAGAAAAACAAAGTGTACAAGAGAACAAAATTCCATAACATTACGCGGTTCACAGTGGGAGATATAGAACGGCCATAATTTTACAGAATTTCATGACCCAAAAAATTTTCAACTCTTTATATCTTCTACATTTATAGATCTGGGCACAACATAACTATAGTTTATAATTGAGAAAAACAAAGTGTACAAGAGAACAAAATTCCATACCAATTCGTGGTTCGCAGTGGGAGATATAGAACGGCTATAATTTTACCGAATTTCATGACCCAAAAAATTTTCAACCCTTTATATCTTCTACATTTATAGATTTGGGCACAAAATAACTATAGCTTGTAATTGATTAAAACAAAGTGTATAAGAGATAAAAAATCCATAACAATACGTGGTTCACAGTGGGAGATATAGAACAGCCATAATTTTACCGAATTTCATGACCCAAAAAATTTTCAACCCTTTATATCTTCTACATTTATAGATTTGGGCACAAAATAACTATAGCTTGTAATTGATAAAAACAAAGTGTATAAGAGATAAAAAATCCATAACAATACGTGGTTCACAGTGGGAGATATAGAACAGCCATAATTTTACAGAATTTCATGACCCAAAAAATTTTCAACCCTTTATATCTTCTACATTTATAGATCTGGGCACAAAATAACTATAGCTTGTAATTGAGAAAAACCAAATGTACAAGAGAACAAAATTCCATAACAATACGTGGTTCACAGTGGGAGATATAGAACGGCCATAATTTTACAGAATTTCATGACCCAAAAAATTTTCAACCCTTTATATCTTCTACATTTATAGATCTGTGCACAAAATAACTATAGCTTCTAATTGAGAAAAACAAAGTGTACAAGAGAACAAAATTCCATAACAATACGTGGTTCACAGTGGGAGATATAGAGCGGCCATAATTTTACAGAATTTCGTGACCCAAAAAATTTTCAACCCTTTATATCTTCTACATTTATAGATCTGTGCACAAAATAACTATAGTTTATAATTGAGAAAAACAAAGTGTACAAGAGAACAAAATTCCATAACATTACGTGGTTCACAGTGGGAGATATAGAACGGCCATAATTTTACAGAATTTCAGGACCCAAAAAATTTTCAACCCTTTATATCTTCTACATTTATAGATCTGGGCACAAAATAACTATAGCTTGTAATTGAGAAAAACAAAGTGTACAAGAGAACAAAATTCCATAACAATACGTGGTTCACAGTGGGAGATATAGAACGGCCATAATTTTACAGAATTTCATGACCCAAAAAATTTTCAACCCTTTATATCTTCTACATTTATAGATCTGGGCACAAAATAACTATAGCTTGTAATTGATAAAAACAAAGTGTATAAGAGATAAAAATTCCATAACAATACGTGGTTCACAGTGGGAGATATAGAACGGCCATAATTTTACAGAATTTCATGACCCAAAAAATTTTCATCCCTTTATATCTTCTACATTTATAGATCTGTGCACAAAATAACTATAGCTTGTAATTGAGAAAAACAAAGTGTACAAGAGATAAAAAATCCATAACAATACGTGGTTCACAGTGGGAGATATAGAACAGCCATAATTTTACAGAATTTCATGACCCAAAAAATTTTCAACCCTTTATATCTTCTACATTTATAGATCTGGGCACAAAATAACTATAGCTTGTAATTGAGAAAAACCAAGTGTACAAGAGAACAAAATTCCATAACAATACGTGGTTCACAGTGGGAGATATAGAACGGCCATAATTTTACAGAATTTCATGACCCAAAAAATTTTCAACCCTTTATATCTTCTACATTTATAGATCTGTGCACAAAATAACTATAGCTTGTAATTGAGAAAAACAAAGTGTACAAGAGAACAAAATTCCATAACAATACGTGGTTCACAGTGGGAGATATAGAGCGGCCATAATTTTACAGAATTTCGTGACCCAAAAAATTTTCAACCCTTTATATCTTCTACATTTATAGATCTGTGCACAAAATAACTATAGTTTATAATTGAGAAAAACAAAGTGTACAAGAGAACAAAATTCCATAACATTACGTGGTTCACAGCGGGAGATATAGAACGGCCATAATTTTACAGAATTTCATGACCCAAAAAATTTTCAACCCTTTATATCTTCTACATTTATAGATCTGGGCACAAAATAACTATAGCTTGTAATTGAGAAAAACAAAGTGTACAAGAGAACAAAATTCCATAACAATACGTGGTTCACAGTGGGAGATATAGAACGGCCATAATTTTACAGAATTTCATGACCCAAAAAATTTTCAACCCTTTATATCTTCTACATTTATAGATCTGTGCACAAAATAACTATAGCTTGTAATTGAGAAAAACAAAGTGTACAAGAGAACAAAATTCCATAACAATACGTGGTTCACAGTGGGAGATATAGAGCGGCCATAATTTTACAGAATTTCGTGACCCAAAAAATTTTCAACCCTTTATATCTTCTACATTTATAGATCTGTGCACAAAATAACTATAGTTTATAATTGAGAAAAACAAAGTGTACAAGAGAACAAAATTCCATAACATTACGTGGTTCACAGTGGGAGATATAGAACGGCCATAATTTTACAGAATTTCATGACCCAAAAAATTTTCAACTCTTTATATCTTCTACATTTATAGATCTGGGCACAACATAACTATAGTTTATAATTGAGAAAAACAAAGTGTACAAGAGAACAAAATTCCATACCAATTCGTGGTTCGCAGTGGGAGATATAGAACGGCTATAATTTTACCGTATTTTTTATGACCCAAAAAATTTTCAACCCTTTATATCTTCTACATTTATAGATCTGTGCACAAAATAACTATAGCTTGTAATTGAGAAAAACAAAGTGTACAAGAGAACAAAATTCCATAACAATACGTGGTTCACAGTGGGAGATATAGAACGGCCATAATTTTACAGAATTTCATGACCCAAAAAATTTTCAACCCTTTATATCTTCTACATTTATAGATCTGTGCACAAAATAACTATAGTTTTTAATTGAGAAAAACAAAGTGTATAAGAGATAAAAATTCCATACCAATACGTGGTTCACAGTGGGAGATATAGAACAGCCATAATTTTACAGAATTTCATGACCCAAAAAATTTTCAACCCTTTATATCTTCTACATTTATAGATCTGTGCACAAAATAACTATAGCTTGTAATTGAGAAAAACGAAGTGTACAAGAGAACAAAATTCCATAACAATACGTGGTTCACAGTGGGAGATATAGAGCGGCCATAATTTTACAGAATTTCGTGACCTAAAAAATTTTCAACCCTTTATATCTTCTACATTTATAGATCTGTGCACAAAATAACTATAGTTTATAATTGAGAAAAACAAAGTGTACAAGAGAACAAAATTCCATAACATTACGTGGTTCACAGTGGGAGATATAGAACGGCCATAATTTTACAGAATTTCATGACCCAAAAAATTTTCAACTCTTTATATCTTCTACATTTATAGATCTGGGCACAAAATAACTATAGTTTTTAATTGAGAAAAACAAAGTGTACAAGAGAACAAAATTCCATACCAATTCGTGGTTCGCATTGGGAGATATAGAACAGCCATAATTTTACAGAATTTCATGACCCAAAAAATTTTCAACTCTTTATATCTTCTACATTTATAGATCTGGGCACAACATAACTATAGTTTATAATTGAGAAAAACAAAGTGTACAAGAGAACAAAATTCCATAACAATACGTGGTTCACAGTGGGAGATATAGAACGGCCATAAATTTACAGAATTTCATGACCCAAAAAATTTTTAACTCTTTATATCTTCTACATTTATAGATCTGGGCACAAAATAACTATAGTTTTTAATTGAGAAAAACAAAGTGTACAAGAGAACAAAATTCCATACCAATTCGTGGTTCGCATTGGGAGATATAGAACAGCCATAATTTTATAGAATTTCATGACCCAAAAAATTTTCAACTCTTTATATCTTCTACATTTATAGATCTGGGCACAACATAACTATAGTTTATAATTGAGAAAAACAAAGTGTACAAGAGAACAAAATTCCATACCAATTCGTGGTTCGCAGTGGGAGATATAGAACGGCTATAATTTTACCGAATTTCATGACCCAAAAAATTTTCAACCCTTTATATCTTCTACATTTATAGATTTGGGCACAAAATAACTATAGCTTGTAATTGATAAAAACAAAGTGCATAAGAGAACAAAATTCCATAACAATACGTGGTTCACAGTGGGAGATATAGAACGGCCATAATTTTACAGAATTTCATGACCCAAAAAATTTTCAACCCTTTATATCTTCTACATTTATAGATCTGTGCACAAAATAACTATAGCTTGTAATTGAGAAAAACAAAGTGTATAAGAGATAAAAATTCCATACCAATACGTGGTTCACAGTGGGAGATATAGAACAGCCATAATTTTACAGAATTTCATGACCCAAAAAATTTTCAACCCTTTATATCTTCTACATTTATAGATCTGTGCACAAAATAACTATAGCTTGTAATTGAGAAAAACAAAGTGCATAAGAGAACAAAATTCCATAACAATACGTGGTTCACAGTGGGAGATATAGAACGGCCATAATTTTACAGAATTTCATGACCCAAAAAATTTTCAACCCTTTATATCTTCTACATTTATAGATCTGTGCACAAAATAACTATAGCTTGTAATTGAGAAAAACAAAGTGCATAAGAGAACAAAATTCCATAACAATACGTGGTTCACAGTGGGAGATATAGAACGGCCATAATTTTACAGAATTTCATGACCCAAAAAATTTTCAACCCTTTATATCTTCTACATTTATAGATCTGTGCACAAAATAACTATAGCTTGTAATTGAGAAAAACAAAGTGTATAAGAGATAAAAATTCCATACCAATACGTGGTTCACAGTGGGAGATATAGAACAGCCATAATTTTACAGAATTTCATGACCCAAAAAATTTTCGACCCTTTATATCTTCTACATTTATAGATCTGGGCACAAAATAACTATAGCTTGTAATTGATAAAAACAAAGTGTATAAGAGATAAAAATTCCATAACAATACGTGGTTCACAGTGGGAGATATAGAACGGCCATAATTTTACAGAATTTCATGACCCAAAAAATTTTCATCCCTTTATATCTTCTACATTTATAGATCTGTGCACAAAATAACTATAGCTTGTAATTGAGAAAAACAAAGTGTACAAGAGAACAAAATTCCATAACAATACGTGGTTCACAGTGGGAGATATAGAACGGCCATAATTTTACAGAATTTCATGACCCAAAAAATTTTCAACCCTTTATATCTTCTGCATTTATAGATCTGTGCACAAAATAACTATAGTTTTTAATTGAGAAAAACAAAGTGTATAAGAGATAAAAATTCCATACCAATACGAGGTTCACAGTGGGAGATATAGAACACCCATAATTTTACAGAATTTCATGACCCAAAAAATTTTCAACCCTTTATATCTTCTACATTTATAGATCTGTGCACAAAATAACTATAGTTTTTAATTGAGAAAAACAAAGTGTATAAGAGATAAAAATTCCATACCAATACGTGGTTCACAGTGGGAGATATAGAACAGCCATAATTTTACAGAATTTCATGACCCAAAAAATTTTCAACCCTTTATATCTTCTACATTTATAGATCTGGGCACAAAATAACTATAGCTTGTAATTGAGAAAAACAAAGTGTACAAGAGAACAAAATTCCATAACATTACGTGGTTCACAGTGGGAGATATAGAACAGCCATAATTTTACAGAATTTCATGACCCAAAAAATTTTCAACCCTTTATACCTTCTACATTTATAGATCTGTGCACAAAATAACTTTAGCATGTAATTGAGAAAAACAAAGTGTACAAGAGAACAAAATTCCATAACAATAAGTGGTTCACAGTGGGAGATATAGAGCAGCTATAATTTTACAGAATTTCATGACCCAAAAAATGTTAAACACTTTATATCTTCTACATTTATACATCTGTGCACAAAATAACTATAGTTTATAATTGAGAAAAACAAAGTGTACAAGAGAACAAAATTCCATAACATTACGTGGTTCACAGTGGGAGATATAGAACGGCTATAATTTTACAGAATTTCATGACCCAAAAAATTTTCAACTCTTTATATCTTCTACATTTATAGATCTGGGCACAACATAACTATAGTTTATAATTGAGAAAAACAAAGTGTACAAGAGAACAAAATTCCATACCAATTCGTGGTTCGCAGTGGGAGATATAGAACGGCTATAATTTTACCGTATTTTTTATGACCCAAAAAATTTTCAACCCTTTATATCTTCTACATTTATAGATCTGTGCACAAAATAACTATAGCTTGTAATTGAGAAAAACAAAGTGTACGAGAGAACAAAATTCCATAACATTACATGGTTCACAGAGGGAGATATAGAACGGCCATAATTTTACAGAATTTCATGACCCAAAAAATTTTCAACCCTTTATATCTTCTACATTTATAGATCTGTGCACAAAATAACTATAGCTTGTAATTAAGAAAAACAAAGTGTACAAGATAACAAAATTCCATAACAATACGTGGTTCACAGTGGGAGATATAGAGCGGCTATAATTTTACAGAATTTCATGACCCAAAAAATGTTCAACCCTTTATATCTTCTACATTTATAGATCTGTGCACAAAATAACTATAGTTTATAATTGAGAAAAACAAAGTGTACAAGAGAACAAAATTCCATAACAATACGTGGTTCACAGTGGGAGATATAGAACGGCCATAATTTTACAGAATTTCATGACACAAAAAATTTTCAACCCTTTATATCTTCTACATTTATAGATCTGTGCACAAAATAACTTTAGCATGTAATTGAGAAAAACAAAGTGTACAAGAGAACAAAATTCCATAACAATAAGTGGTTCACAGTGGGAGATATAGAGCAGCTATAATTTTACAGAATTTCATGACCCAAAAAATGTTAAACACTTTATATCTTCTACATTTATACATCTGTGCACAAAATAACTATAGTTTATAATTGAGAAAAACAAAGTGTACAAGAGAACAAAATTCCATAACATTACGTGGTTCACAGTGGGAGATATAGAACGGCTATAATTTTACAGAATTTCATGACCCAAAAAATTTTCAACTCTTTATATCTTCTACATTTATAGATCTGGGCACAACATAACTATAGTTTATAATTGAGAAAAACAAAGTGTACAAGAGAACAAAATTCCATACCAATTCGTGGTTCGCAGTGGGAGATATAGAACGGCTATAATTTTACCGTATTTTTTATGACCCAAAAAATTTTCAACCCTTTATATCTTCTACATTTATAGATCTGTGCACAAAATAACTATAGCTTGTAATTGAGAAAAACAAAGTGTACGAGAGAACAAAATTCCATAACATTACATGGTTCACAGAGGGAGATATAGAACGGCCATAATTTTACAGAATTTCATGACCCAAAAAATTTTCAACCCTTTATATCTTCTACATTTATAGATCTGTGCACAAAATAACTATAGCTTGTAATTAAGAAAAACAAAGTGTACAAGATAACAAAATTCCATAACAATACGTGGTTCACAGTGGGAGATATAGAGCGGCTATAATTTTACAGAATTTCATGACCCAAAAAATGTTCAACCCTTTATATCTTCTACATTTATAGATCTGTGCACAAAATAACTATAGTTTATAATTGAGAAAAACAAAGTGTACAAGAGAACAAAATTCCATAACAATACGTGGTTCACAGTGGGAGATATAGAACGGCCATAATTTTACAGAATTTCATGACACAAAAAATTTTCAACCCTTTATATCTTCTACATTTATAGATCTGTGCACAAAATAACTATAGCTTGTAATTGAGAAAAACAAAGTGTACAAGAGAACAAAATTCCATAAGAATACGTGGTTCACAGTGGGAGATATAGAGCGGCCATAATTTTACAGAATTTCATGACCCAAAAAATTTTCAACCCTTTATATCTTCTACATCTATAGATCTGTGCACAAAATAACTATAGTTTATAATTGAGAAAAACAAAGTGTACAAGAGAACAAAATTCCATAACATTACGCGGTTCACAGTGGGAGATATAGAACGGCCATAATTTTACAGAATTTCATGACCCAAAAAATTTTCAACTCTTTATATCTTCTACATTTATAGATCTGGGCACAACATAACTATAGTTTATAATTGAGAAAAACAAAGTGTACAAGAGAACAAAATTCCATACCAATTCGTGGTTCGCAGTGGGAGATATAGAACGGCTATAATTTTACCGAATTTCATGACCCAAAAAATTTTCAACCCTTTATATCTTCTACATTTATAGATTTGGGCACAAAATAACTATAGCTTGTAATTGATTAAAACAAAGTGTATAAGAGATAAAAAATCCATAACAATACGTGGTTCACAGTGGGAGATATAGAACAGCCATAATTTTACCGAATTTCATGACCCAAAAAATTTTCAACCCTTTATATCTTCTACATTTATAGATTTGGGCACAAAATAACTATAGCTTGTAATTGATAAAAACAAAGTGTATAAGAGATAAAAAATCCATAACAATACGTGGTTCACAGTGGGAGATATAGAACAGCCATAATTTTACAGAATTTCATGACCCAAAAAATTTTCAACCCTTTATATCTTCTACATTTATAGATCTGGGCACAAAATAACTATAGCTTGTAATTGAGAAAAACCAAATGTACAAGAGAACAAAATTCCATAACAATACGTGGTTCACAGTGGGAGATATAGAACGGCCATAATTTTACAGAATTTCATGACCCAAAAAATTTTCAACCCTTTATATCTTCTACATTTATAGATCTGTGCACAAAATAACTATAGCTTCTAATTGAGAAAAACAAAGTGTACAAGAGAACAAAATTCCATAACAATACGTGGTTCACAGTGGGAGATATAGAGCGGCCATAATTTTACAGAATTTCGTGACCCAAAAAATTTTCAACCCTTTATATCTTCTACATTTATAGATCTGTGCACAAAATAACTATAGTTTATAATTGAGAAAAACAAAGTGTACAAGAGAACAAAATTCCATAACATTACGTGGTTCACAGTGGGAGATATAGAACGGCCATAATTTTACAGAATTTCAGGACCCAAAAAATTTTCAACCCTTTATATCTTCTACATTTATAGATCTGGGCACAAAATAACTATAGCTTGTAATTGAGAAAAACAAAGTGTACAAGAGAACAAAATTCCATAACAATACGTGGTTCACAGTGGGAGATATAGAACGGCCATAATTTTACAGAATTTCATGACCCAAAAAATTTTCAACCCTTTATATCTTCTACATTTATAGATCTGGGCACAAAATAACTATAGCTTGTAATTGATAAAAACAAAGTGTATAAGAGATAAAAATTCCATAACAATACGTGGTTCACAGTGGGAGATATAGAACGGCCATAATTTTACAGAATTTCATGACCCAAAAAATTTTCATCCCTTTATATCTTCTACATTTATAGATCTGTGCACAAAATAACTATAGCTTGTAATTGAGAAAAACAAAGTGTACAAGAGATAAAAAATCCATAACAATACGTGGTTCACAGTGGGAGATATAGAACAGCCATAATTTTACAGAATTTCATGACCCAAAAAATTTTCAACCCTTTATATCTTCTACATTTATAGATCTGGGCACAAAATAACTATAGCTTGTAATTGAGAAAAACCAAGTGTACAAGAGAACAAAATTCCATAACAATACGTGGTTCACAGTGGGAGATATAGAACGGCCATAATTTTACAGAATTTCATGACCCAAAAAATTTTCAACCCTTTATATCTTCTACATTTATAGATCTGTGCACAAAATAACTATAGCTTGTAATTGAGAAAAACAAAGTGTACAAGAGAACAAAATTCCATAACAATACGTGGTTCACAGTGGGAGATATAGAGCGGCCATAATTTTACAGAATTTCGTGACCCAAAAAATTTTCAACCCTTTATATCTTCTACATTTATAGATCTGTGCACAAAATAACTATAGTTTATAATTGAGAAAAACAAAGTGTACAAGAGAACAAAATTCCATAACATTACGTGGTTCACAGCGGGAGATATAGAACGGCCATAATTTTACAGAATTTCATGACCCAAAAAATTTTCAACCCTTTATATCTTCTACATTTATAGATCTGGGCACAAAATAACTATAGCTTGTAATTGAGAAAAACAAAGTGTACAAGAGAACAAAATTCCATAACAATACGTGGTTCACAGTGGGAGATATAGAACGGCCATAATTTTACAGAATTTCATGACCCAAAAAATTTTCAACCCTTTATATCTTCTACATTTATAGATCTGTGCACAAAATAACTATAGCTTGTAATTGAGAAAAACAAAGTGTACAAGAGAACAAAATTCCATAACAATACGTGGTTCACAGTGGGAGATATAGAGCGGCCATAATTTTACAGAATTTCGTGACCCAAAAAATTTTCAACCCTTTATATCTTCTACATTTATAGATCTGTGCACAAAATAACTATAGTTTATAATTGAGAAAAACAAAGTGTACAAGAGAACAAAATTCCATAACATTACGTGGTTCACAGTGGGAGATATAGAACGGCCATAATTTTACAGAATTTCATGACCCAAAAAATTTTCAACTCTTTATATCTTCTACATTTATAGATCTGGGCACAACATAACTATAGTTTATAATTGAGAAAAACAAAGTGTACAAGAGAACAAAATTCCATACCAATTCGTGGTTCGCAGTGGGAGATATAGAACGGCTATAATTTTACCGTATTTTTTATGACCCAAAAAATTTTCAACCCTTTATATCTTCTACATTTATAGATCTGTGCACAAAATAACTATAGCTTGTAATTGAGAAAAACAAAGTGTACAAGAGAACAAAATTCCATAACAATACGTGGTTCACAGTGGGAGATATAGAACGGCCATAATTTTACAGAATTTCATGACCCAAAAAATTTTCAACCCTTTATATCTTCTACATTTATAGATCTGTGCACAAAATAACTATAGTTTTTAATTGAGAAAAACAAAGTGTATAAGAGATAAAAATTCCATACCAATACGTGGTTCACAGTGGGAGATATAGAACAGCCATAATTTTACAGAATTTCATGACCCAAAAAATTTTCAACCCTTTATATCTTCTACATTTATAGATCTGTGCACAAAATAACTATAGCTTGTAATTGAGAAAAACGAAGTGTACAAGAGAACAAAATTCCATAACAATACGTGGTTCACAGTGGGAGATATAGAGCGGCCATAATTTTACAGAATTTCGTGACCTAAAAAATTTTCAACCCTTTATATCTTCTACATTTATAGATCTGTGCACAAAATAACTATAGTTTATAATTGAGAAAAACAAAGTGTACAAGAGAACAAAATTCCATAACATTACGTGGTTCACAGTGGGAGATATAGAACGGCCATAATTTTACAGAATTTCATGACCCAAAAAATTTTCAACTCTTTATATCTTCTACATTTATAGATCTGGGCACAAAATAACTATAGTTTTTAATTGAGAAAAACAAAGTGTACAAGAGAACAAAATTCCATACCAATTCGTGGTTCGCATTGGGAGATATAGAACAGCCATAATTTTACAGAATTTCATGACCCAAAAAATTTTCAACTCTTTATATCTTCTACATTTATAGATCTGGGCACAACATAACTATAGTTTATAATTGAGAAAAACAAAGTGTACAAGAGAACAAAATTCCATAACAATACGTGGTTCACAGTGGGAGATATAGAACGGCCATAAATTTACAGAATTTCATGACCCAAAAAATTTTTAACTCTTTATATCTTCTACATTTATAGATCTGGGCACAAAATAACTATAGTTTTTAATTGAGAAAAACAAAGTGTACAAGAGAACAAAATTCCATACCAATTCGTGGTTCGCATTGGGAGATATAGAACAGCCATAATTTTATAGAATTTCATGACCCAAAAAATTTTCAACTCTTTATATCTTCTACATTTATAGATCTGGGCACAACATAACTATAGTTTATAATTGAGAAAAACAAAGTGTACAAGAGAACAAAATTCCATACCAATTCGTGGTTCGCAGTGGGAGATATAGAACGGCTATAATTTTACCGAATTTCATGACCCAAAAAATTTTCAACCCTTTATATCTTCTACATTTATAGATTTGGGCACAAAATAACTATAGCTTGTAATTGATAAAAACAAAGTGTATAAGAGATAAAAAATCCATAACAATACGTGGTTCACAGTGGGAGATATAGAACGGCCATAATTTTACAGAATTTCATGACCCAAAAAATTTTCAACCCTTTATATCTTCTACATTTATAGATCTGTGCACAAAATAACTATAGCTTGTAATTGAGAAAAACAAAGTGTACAAGAGAACAAAATTCCATAACAATACGTGGTTCACAGTGGGAGATATAGAGCGGCCATAATTTTACAGAATTTCGTGACCCAAAAAATTTTCAACCCTTTATATCTTCTACATTTATAGATCTGTGCACAAAATAACTATAGTTTATAATTGAGAAAAACAAAGTGTACAAGAGAACAAAATTCCATAACATTACGTGGTTCACAGTGGGAGATATAGAACGGCCATAATTTTACAGAATTTCATGACCCAAAAAATTTTCAACCCTTTATATCTTCTACATTTATAGATCTGGGCACAAAATAACTATAGCTTGTAATTGAGAAAAACAAAGTGTACAAGAGAACAAAATTCCATAACAATACGTGGTTCACAGTGGGAGATATAGAACGGCCATAATTTTACAGAATTTCATGACCCAAAAAATTTTCAACCCTTTATATCTTCTACATTTATAGATCTGTGCACAAAATAACTATAGCTTGTAATTGAGAAAAACAAAGTGTACAAGAGAACAAAATTCCATAACAATACGTGGTTCACAGTGGGAGATATAGAGCGGCCATAATTTTACAGAATTTCGTGACCCAAAAAATTTTCAACCCTTTATATCTTCTACATTTATAGATCTGTGCACAAAATAACTATAGTTTATAATTGAGAAAAACAAAGTGTACAAGAGAACAAAATTCCATAACATTACGTGGTTCACAGTGGGAGATATAGAACGGCCATAATTTTACAGAATTTCATGACCCAAAAAATTTTCAACTCTTTATATCTTCTACATTTATAGATCTGGGCACAACATAACTATAGTTTATAATTGAGAAAAACAAAGTGTACAAGAGAACAAAATTCCATACCAATTCGTGGTTCGCAGTGGGAGATATAGAACGGCTATAATTTTACCGTATTTTTTATGACCCAAAAAATTTTCAACCCTTTATATCTTCTACATTTATAGATCTGTGCACAAAATAACTATAGCTTGTAATTGAGAAAAACAAAGTGTACAAGAGAACAAAATTCCATAACAATACGTGGTTCACAGTGGGAGATATAGAACGGCCATAATTTTACAGAATTTCATGACCCAAAAAATTTTCAACCCTTTATATCTTCTACATTTATAGATCTGTGCACAAAATAACTATAGTTTTTAATTGAGAAAAACAAAGTGTATAAGAGATAAAAATTCCATACCAATACGTGGTTCACAGTGGGAGATATAGAACAGCCATAATTTTACAGAATTTCATGACCCAAAAAATTTTCAACCCTTTATATCTTCTACATTTATAGATCTGTGCACAAAATAACTATAGCTTGTAATTGAGAAAAACAAAGTGTACAAGAGAACAAAATTCCATAACAATACGTGGTTCACAGTGGGAGATATAGAGCGGCCATAATTTTACAGAATTTCGTGACCTAAAAAATTTTCAACCCTTTATATCTTCTACATTTATAGATCTGTGCACAAAATAACTGTAGTTTATAATTGAGAAAAACAAAGTGTACAAGAGAACAAAATTCCATAACATTACGTGGTTCACAGTGGGAGATATAGAACGGCCATAATTTTACAGAATTTCATGACCCAAAAAATTTTCAACTCTTTATATCTTCTACATTTATAGATCTGGGCACAAAATAACTATAGTTTTTAATTGAGAAAAACAAAGTGTACAAGAGAACAAAATTCCATACCAATTCGTGGTTCGCATTGGGAGATATAGAACAGCCATAATTTTACAGAATTTCATGACCCAAAAAATTTTCAACTCTTTATATCTTCTACATTTATAGATCTGGGCACAACATAACTATAGTTTATAATTGAGAAAAACAAAGTGTACAAGAGAACAAAATTCCATAACAATACGTGGTTCACAGTGGGAGATATAGAACGGCCATAAATTTACAGAATTTCATGACCCAAAAAATTTTTAACTCTTTATATCTTCTACATTTATAGATCTGGGCACAAAATAACTATAGCTTGTAATTGAGAAAAACAAAGTGTACAAGAGAACAAAATTCCATAACAATACGTGGTTCACAGTGGGAGATATAGAACGGCCATAATTTTACAGAATTTCATGACCCAAAAAATTTTCAACCCTTTATATCTTCTACATTTATAGATCTGTGCACAAAATAACTATAGTTTTTAATTGAGAAAAACAAAGTGTATAAGAGATAAAAATACCATACCAATACGTGGTTCACAGTGGGAGATATAGAACAGCCATAATTTTACAGAATTTCATGACCCAAAAAATTTTCAACCCTTTATATCTTCTACATTTATAGATCTGTGCACAAAATAACTATAGCTTGTAATTGAGAAAAACGAAGTGTACAAGAGAACAAAATTCCATAACAATACGTGGTTCACAGTGGGAGATATAGAGCGGCCATAATTTTACAGAATTTCGTGACCTAAAAAATTTTCAACCCTTTATATCTTCTACATTTATAGATCTGTGCACAAAATAACTATAGTTTATAATTGAGAAAAACAAAGTGTACAAGAGAACAAAATTCCATAACATTACGTGGTTCACAGTGGGAGATATAGAACGGCCATAATTTTACAGAATTTCATGACCCAAAAAATTTTCAACTCTTTATATCTTCTACATTTATAGATCTGGGCACAAAATAACTATAGTTTTTAATTGAGAAAAACAAAGTGTACAAGAGAACAAAATTCCATACCAATTCGTGGTTCGCATTGGGAGATATAGAACAGCCATAATTTTACAGAATTTCATGACCCAAAAAATTTTCAACTCTTTATATCTTCTACATTTATAGATCTGGGCACAACATAACTATAGTTTATAATTGAGAAAAACAAAGTGTACAAGAGAACAAAATTCCATAACAATACGTGGTTCACAGTGGGAGATATAGAACGGCCATAAATTTACAGAATTTCATGACCCAAAAAATTTTTAACTCTTTATATCTTCTACATTTATAGATCTGGGCACAAAATAACTATAGTTTTTAATTGAGAAAAACAAAGTGTACAAGAGAACAAAATTCCATACCAATTCGTGGTTCGCATTGGGAGATATAGAACAGCCATAATTTTATAGAATTTCATGACCCAAAAAATTTTCAACTCTTTATATCTTCTACATTTATAGATCTGGGCACAACATAACTATAGTTTATAATTGAGAAAAACAAAGTGTACAAGAGAACAAAATTCCATACCAATTCGTGGTTCGCAGTGGGAGATATAGAACGGCTATAATTTTACCGAATTTCATGACCCAAAAAATTTTCAACCCTTTATATCTTCTACATTTATAGATTTGGGCACAAAATAACTATAGCTTGTAATTGATAAAAACAAAGTGTATAAGAGATAAAAAATCCATAACAATACGTGGTTCACAGTGGGAGATATAGAACGGCCATAATTTTACAGAATTTCATGACCCAAAAAATTTTCAACCCTTTATATCTTCTACATTTATAGATCTGTGCACAAAATAACTATAGCTTGTAATTGAGAAAAACAAAGTGTACAAGAGAACAAAATTCCATAACAATACGTGGTTCACAGTGGGAGATATAGAGCGGCCATAATTTTACAGAATTTCGTGACCCAAAAAATTTTCAACCCTTTATATCTTCTACATTTATAGATCTGTGCACAAAATAACTATAGTTTATAATTGAGAAAAACAAAGTGTACAAGAGAACAAAATTCCATAACATTACGTGGTTCACAGTGGGAGATATAGAACGGCCATAATTTTACAGAATTTCATGACCCAAAAAATTTTCAACCCTTTATATCTTCTACATTTATAGATCTGGGCACAAAATAACTATAGCTTGTAATTGAGAAAAACAAAGTGTACAAGAGAACAAAATTCCATAACAATACGTGGTTCACAGTGGGAGATATAGAACGGCCATAATTTTACAGAATTTCATGACCCAAAAAATTTTCAACCCTTTATATCTTCTACATTTATAGATCTGTGCACAAAATAACTATAGCTTGTAATTGAGAAAAACAAAGTGTACAAGAGAACAAAATTCCATAACAATACGTGGTTCACAGTGGGAGATATAGAGCGGCCATAATTTTACAGAATTTCGTGACCCAAAAAATTTTCAACCCTTTATATCTTCTACATTTATAGATCTGTGCACAAAATAACTATAGTTTATAATTGAGAAAAACAAAGTGTACAAGAGAACAAAATTCCATAACATTACGTGGTTCACAGTGGGAGATATAGAACGGCCATAATTTTACAGAATTTCATGACCCAAAAAATTTTCAACTCTTTATATCTTCTACATTTATAGATCTGGGCACAACATAACTATAGTTTATAATTGAGAAAAACAAAGTGTACAAGAGAACAAAATTCCATACCAATTCGTGGTTCGCAGTGGGAGATATAGAACGGCTATAATTTTACCGTATTTTTTATGACCCAAAAAATTTTCAACCCTTTATATCTTCTACATTTATAGATCTGTGCACAAAATAACTATAGCTTGTAATTGAGAAAAACAAAGTTTACAAGAGAACAAAATTCCATAACAATACGTGGTTCACAGTGGGAGATATAGAACGGCCATAATTTTACAGAATTTCATGACCCAAAAAATTTTCAACCCTTTATATCTTCTACATTTATAGATCTGTGCACAAAATAACTATAGTTTTTAATTGAGAAAAACAAAGTGTATAAGAGATAAAAATTCCATACCAATACGTGGTTCACAGTGGGAGATATAGAACAGCCATAATTTTACAGAATTTCATGACCCAAAAAATTTTCAACCCTTTATATCTTCTACATTTATAGATCTGTGCACAAAATAACTATAGCTTGTAATTGAGAAAAACAAAGTGTACAAGAGAACAAAATTCCATAACAATACGTGGTTCACAGTGGGAGATATAGAGCGGCCATAATTTTACAGAATTTCGTGACCTAAAAAATTTTCAACCCTTTATATCTTCTACATTTATAGATCTGTGCACAAAATAACTATAGTTTATAATTGAGAAAAACAAAGTGTACAAGAGAACAAAATTCCATAACATTACGTGGTTCACAGTGGGAGATATAGAACGGCCATAATTTTACAGAATTTCATGACCCAAAAAATTTTCAACTCTTTATATCTTCTACATTTATAGATCTGGGCACAAAATAACTATAGTTTTTAATTGAGAAAAACAAAGTGTACAAGAGAACAAAATTCCATACCAATTCGTGGTTCGCATTGGGAGATATAGAACAGCCATAATTTTACAGAATTTCATGACCCAAAAAATTTTCAACTCTTTATATCTTCTACATTTATAGATCTGGGCACAACATAACTATAGTTTATAATTGAGAAAAACAAAGTGTACAAGAGAACAAAATTCCATAACAATACGTGGTTCACAGTGGGAGATATAGAACGGCCATAAATTTACAGAATTTCATGACCCAAAAAATTTTTAACTCTTTATATCTTCTACATTTATAGATCTGGGCACAAAATAACTATAGTTTTTAATTGAGAAAAACAAAGTGTACAAGAGAACAAAATTCCATACCAATTCGTGGTTCGCATTGGGAGATATAGAACAGCCATAATTTTATAGAATTTCATGACCCAAAAAATTTTCAACTCTTTATATCTTCTACATTTATAGATCTGGGCACAACATAACTATAGTTTATAATTGAGAAAAACAAAGTGTACAAGAGAACAAAATTCCATACCAATTCGTGGTTCGCAGTGGGAGATATAGAACGGCTATAATTTTACCGAATTTCATGACCCAAAAAATTTTCAACCCTTTATATCTTCTACATTTATAGATTTGGGCACAAAATAACTATAGCTTGTAATTGATAAAAACAAAGTGTATAAGAGATAAAAAATCCATAACAATACGTGGTTCACAGTGGGAGATATAGAACAGCCATAATTTTACCGAATTTCATGACCCAAAAAATTTTCAACCCTTTATATCTTCTACATTTATAGATTTGGGCACAAAATAACTATAGCTTGTAATTGATAAAAACAAAGTGTATAAGAGATAAAAAATCCATAACAATACGTGGTTCACAGTGGGAGATATAGAACAGCCATAATTTTACAGAATTTCATGACCCAAAAAATTTTCAACCCTTTATATCTTCTACATTTATAGATCTGGGCACAAAATAACTATAGCTTGTAATTGAGAAAAACCAAATGTACAAGAGAACAAAATTCCATAACAATACGTGGTTCACAGTGGGAGATATAGAACGGCCATAATTTTACAGAATTTCATGACCCAAAAAATTTTCAACCCTTTATATCTTCTACATTTATAGATCTGTGCACAAAATAACTATAGCTTGTAATTGAGAAAAACAAAGTGTACAAGAGAACAAAATTCCATAACAATACGTGGTTCACAGTGGGAGATATAGAGCGGCCATAATTTTACAGAATTTCGTGACCCAAAAAATTTTCAACCCTTTATATCTTCTACATTTATAGATCTGTGCACAAAATAACTATAGTTTATAATTGAGAAAAACAAAGTGTACAAGAGAACAAAATTCCATAACATTACGTGGTTCACAGTGGGAGATATAGAACGGCCATAATTTTACAGAATTTCAGGACCCAAAAAATTTTCAACCCTTTATATCTTCTACATTTATAGATCTGGGCACAAAATAACTATAGCTTGTAATTGAGAAAAACAAAGTGTACAAGAGAACAAAATTCCATAACAATACGTGGTTCACAGTGGGAGATATAGAACGGCCATAATTTTACAGAATTTCATGACCCAAAAAATTTTCAACCCTTTATATCTTCTACATTTATAGATCTGGGCACAAAATAACTATAGCTTGTAATTGATAAAAACAAAGTGTACAAGAGATAAAAATTCCATAACAATACGTGGTTCACAGTGGGAGATATAGAACGGCCATAATTTTACAGAATTTCATGACCCAAAAAATTTTCATCCCTTTATATCTTCTACATTTATAGATCTGTGCACAAAATAACTATAGCTTGTAATTGAGAAAAACAAAGTGTACAAGATATAAAAAATCCATAACAATACGTGGTTCACAGTGGGAGATATAGAACAGCCATAATTTTACAGAATTTCATGACCCAAAAAATTTTCAACCCTTTATATCTTCTACATTTATAGATCTGGGCACAAAATAACTATAGCTTGTAATTGAGAAAAACCAAGTGTACAAGAGAACAAAATTCCATAACAATACGTGGTTCACAGTGGGAGATATAGAACGGCCATAATTTTACAGAATTTCATGACCCAAAAAATTTTCAACCCTTTATATCTTCTACATTTATAGATCTGTGCACAAAATAACTATAGCTTGTAATTGAGAAAAACAAAGTGTACAAGAGAACAAAATTCCATAACAATACGTGGTTCACAGTGGGAGATATAGAGCGGCCATAATTTTACAGAATTTCGTGACCCAAAAAATTTTCAACCCTTTATATCTTCTACATTTATAGATCTGTGCACAAAATAACTATAGTTTATAATTGAGAAAAACAAAGTGTACAAGAGAACAAAATTCCATAACATTACGTGGTTCACAGTGGGAGATATAGAACGGCCATAATTTTACAGAATTTCATGACCCAAAAAATTTTCAACCCTTTATATCTTCTACATTTATAGATCTGGGCACAAAATAACTATAGCTTGTAATTGAGAAAAACAAAGTGTACAAGAGAACAAAATTCCATAACAATACGTGGTTCACAGTGGGAGATATAGAACGGCCATAATTTTACAGAATTTCATGACCCAAAAAATTTTCAACCCTTTATATCTTCTACATTTATAGATCTGTGCACAAAATAACTATAGCTTGTAATTGAGAAAAACAAAGTGTACAAGAGAACAAAATTCCATAACAATACGTGGTTCACAGTGGGAGATATAGAGCGGCCATAATTTTACAGAATTTCGTGACCCAAAAATTTTCAACCCTTTATATCTTCTACATTTATAGATCTGTGCACAAAATAACTATAGTTTATAATTGAGAAAAACAAAGTGTACAAGAGAACAAAATTCCATAACATTACGTGGTTCACAGTGGGAGATATAGAACGGCCATAATTTTACAGAATTTCATGACCCAAAAAATTTTCAACTCTTTATATCTTCTACATTTATAGATCTGGGCACAACATAACTATAGTTTATAATTGAGAAAAACAAAGTGTACAAGAGAACAAAATTCCATACCAATTCGTGGTTCGCAGTGGGAGATATAGAACGGCTATAATTTTACCGTATTTTTTATGACCCAAAAAATTTTCAACCCTTTATATCTTCTACATTTATAGATCTGTGCACAAAATAACTATAGCTTGTAATTGAGAAAAACAAAGTGTACAAGAGAACAAAATTCCATAACAATACGTGGTTCACAGTGGGAGATATAGAACGGCCATAATTTTACAGAATTTCATGACCCAAAAAATTTTCAACCCTTTATATCTTCTACATTTATAGATCTGTGCACAAAATAACTATAGTTTTTAATTGAGAAAAACAAAGTGTATAAGAGATAAAAATTCCATACCAATACGTGGTTCACAGTGGGAGATATAGAACAGCCATAATTTTACAGAATTTCATGACCCAAAAAATTTTCAACCCTTTATATCTTCTACATTTATAGATCTGTGCACAAAATAACTATAGCTTGTAATTGAGAAAAACAAAGTGTACAAGAGAACAAAATTCCATAACAATACGTGGTTCACAGTGGGAGATATAGAGCGGCCATAATTTTACAGAATTTCGTGACCCAAAAAATTTTCAACCCTTTATATCTTCTACATTTATAGATCTGTGCACAAAATAACTATAGTTTATAATTGAGAAAAACAAAGTGTACAAGAGAACAAAATTCCATAACATTACGTGGTTCACAGTGGGAGATATAGAACGGCCATAATTTTACAGAATTTCATGACCCAAAAAATTTTCAACTCTTTATATCTTCTACATTTATAGATCTGGGCACAAAATAACTATAGTTTTTAATTGAGAAAAACAAAGTGTACAAGAGAACAAAATTCCATACCAATTCGTGGTTCGCATTGGGAGATATAGAACAGCCATAATTTTACAGAATTTCATGACCCAAAAAATTTTCAACTCTTTATATCTTCTACATTTATAGATCTGGGCACAACATAACTATAGTTTATAATTGAGAAAAACAAAGTGTACAAGAGAACAAAATTCCATAACAATACGTGGTTCACAGTGGGAGATATAGAACGGCCATAAATTTACAGAATTTCATGACCCAAAAAATTTTTAACTCTTTATATCTTCTACATTTATAGATCTGGGCACAAAATAACTATAGTTTTTAATTGAGAAAAACAAAGTGTACAAGAGAACAAAATTCCATACCAATTCGTGGTTCGCATTGGGAGATATAGAACAGCCATAATTTTATAGAATTTCATGACCCAAAAAATTTTCAACCCTTTATATCTTCTACATTTATAGATCTGGGCACAACATAACTATAGTTTATAATTGAGAAAAACAAAGTGTACAAGAGAACAAAATTCCATAACATTACGTGGTTCACAGTGGGAGATATAGAACGGCCATAATTTTACAGAATTTCATGACCCAAAAAATTTTCAACCCTTTATATCTTCTACATTTATAGATCTGGGCACAACATAACTATAGTTTATAATTGAGAAAAACAAAGTGTACAAGAGAACAAAATTCCATACCAATTCGTGGTTCGCAGTGGGAGATATAGAACGGCTATATTTTTACCGAATTTCATGACCCAAAAAATTTTTCAACCCTTTATATCTTCTACATTTATAGATCTGTCCACA
Organism: Rhodnius prolixus; assembly: GCF_049639745.1. Taxonomy (NCBI): domain Eukaryota; kingdom Metazoa; phylum Arthropoda; class Insecta; order Hemiptera; family Reduviidae; genus Rhodnius; species Rhodnius prolixus. The sequence goes on from NW_027411581.1 coordinate 67,178,356, forward strand.
AAATAACTATAGTTTATAATTGAGAAAAACAAAGTGTACAAGAGAACAAAATTCCATAACAATACGTGGTTCGCAGTGGGAGATATAGAACGGCTATAATTTTACCGAATTTTATGACCCAATAAATTTTCAACTCTTTATATCTTCTACATTTATAGATCTGGGCACAACATAACTATAGTTTATAATTGAGAAAAACAAAGTGTACAAGAGAACAAAATTCCATAACAATACGTGGTTCACAGTGGGAGATATAGAACGGCCATAATTTTACAGAATTTCATGACCCAAAAAATTTTCAACTCTTTATATCTTCTACATTTATAGATCTGGGCACAAAATAACTATAGTTTTTAATTGAGAAAAACAAAGTGTACAAGAGAACAAAATTCCATACCAATTCGTGGTTCGCATTGGGAGATATAGAACAGCCATAATTTTACAGAATTTCATGACCCAAACAATTTTCAACTCTTTATATCTTCTACATTTATAGATCTGGGCACAACATAACTATAGTTTATAATTGAGAAAAACAAAGTGTACAAGAGAACAAAATTCCATAACAATACGTAATTCACAGTGGGAGATATAGAACGGCCATAATTTTACAGAATTTCATGACCCAAAAAATTTTCAACTCTTTATATCTTCTACATTTATAGATCTGGGCACAACATAACTATAGTTTATAATTGAGAAAAACAAAGTGTACAAGAGAACAAAATTCCATACCAATTCGTGGTTCGCAGTGGGAGATATAGAACGGCTATAATTTTACCGTATTTTTTATGACCCAAAAAATTTTCAACCCTTTATATCTTCTACATTTATAGATCTGTGCACAAAATAACTATAGCTTGTAATTGAGAAAAACAAAGTTTACAAGAGAACAAAATTCCATAACAATACGTGGTTCACAGTGGGAGATATAGAACGGCCATAATTTTACAGAATTTCATGACCCAAAAAATTTTCAACCCTTTATATCTTCTACATTTATAGATCTGTGCACAAAATAACTATAGTTTTTAATTGAGAAAAACAAAGTGTATAAGAGATAAAAATTCCATACCAATACGTGGTTCACAGTGGGAGATATAGAACAGCCATAATTTTACAGAATTTCATGACCCAAAAAATTTTCAACCCTTTATATCTTCTACATTTATAGATCTGTGCACAAAATAACTATAGCTTGTAATTGAGAAAAACAAAGTGTACAAGAGAACAAAATTCCATAACAATACGTGGTTCACAGTGGGAGATATAGAGCGGCCATAATTTTACAGAATTTCGTGACCTAAAAAATTTTCAACCCTTTATATCTTCTACATTTATAGATCTGTGCACAAAATAACTATAGTTTATAATTGAGAAAAACAAAGTGTACAAGAGAACAAAATTCCATAACATTACGTGGTTCACAGTGGGAGATATAGAACGGCCATAATTTTACAGAATTTCATGACCCAAAAAATTTTCAACTCTTTATATCTTCTACATTTATAGATCTGGGCACAAAATAACTATAGTTTTTAATTGAGAAAAACAAAGTGTACAAGAGAACAAAATTCCATACCAATTCGTGGTTCGCATTGGGAGATATAGAACAGCCATAATTTTACAGAATTTCATGACCCAAAAAATTTTCAACTCTTTATATCTTCTACATTTATAGATCTGGGCACAACATAACTATAGTTTATAATTGAGAAAAACAAAGTGTACAAGAGAACAAAATTCCATAACAATACGTGGTTCACAGTGGGAGATATAGAACGGCCATAAATTTACAGAATTTCATGACCCAAAAAATTTTTAACTCTTTATATCTTCTACATTTATAGATCTGGGCACAAAATAACTATAGTTTTTAATTGAGAAAAACAAAGTGTACAAGAGAACAAAATTCCATACCAATTCGTGGTTCGCATTGGGAGATATAGAACAGCCATAATTTTATAGAATTTCATGACCCAAAAAATTTTCAACTCTTTATATCTTCTACATTTATAGATCTGGGCACAACATAACTATAGTTTATAATTGAGAAAAACAAAGTGTACAAGAGAACAAAATTCCATACCAATTCGTGGTTCGCAGTGGGAGATATAGAACGGCTATAATTTTACCGAATTTCATGACCCAAAAAATTTTCAACCCTTTATATCTTCTACATTTATAGATTTGGGCACAAAATAACTATAGCTTGTAATTGATAAAAACAAAGTGTATAAGAGATAAAAAATCCATAACAATACGTGGTTCACAGTGGGAGATATAGAACAGCCATAATTTTACCGAATTTCATGACCCAAAAAATTTTCAACCCTTTATATCTTCTACATTTATAGATTTGGGCACAAAATAACTATAGCTTGTAATTGATAAAAACAAAGTGTATAAGAGATAAAAAATCCATAACAATACGTGGTTCACAGTGGGAGATATAGAACAGCCATAATTTTACAGAATTTCATGACCCAAAAAATTTTCAACCCTTTATATCTTCTACATTTATAGATCTGGGCACAAAATAACTATAGCTTGTAATTGAGAAAAACCAAATGTACAAGAGAACAAAATTCCATAACAATACGTGGTTCACAGTGGGAGATATAGAACGGCCATAATTTTACAGAATTTCATGACCCAAAAAATTTTCAACCCTTTATATCTTCTACATTTATAGATCTGTGCACAAAATAACTATAGCTTGTAATTGAGAAAAACAAAGTGTACAAGAGAACAAAATTCCATAACAATACGTGGTTCACAGTGGGAGATATAGAGCGGCCATAATTTTACAGAATTTCGTGACCCAAAAAATTTTCAACCCTTTATATCTTCTACATTTATAGATCTGTGCACAAAATAACTATAGTTTATAATTGAGAAAAACAAAGTGTACAAGAGAACAAAATTCCATAACATTACGTGGTTCACAGTGGGAGATATAGAACGGCCATAATTTTACAGAATTTCAGGACCCAAAAAATTTTCAACCCTTTATATCTTCTACATTTATAGATCTGGGCACAAAATAACTATAGCTTGTAATTGAGAAAAACAAAGTGTACAAGAGAACAAAATTCCATAACAATACGTGGTTCACAGTGGGAGATATAGAACGGCCATAATTTTACAGAATTTCATGACCCAAAAAATTTTCAACCCTTTATATCTTCTACATTTATAGATCTGGGCACAAAATAACTATAGCTTGTAATTGATAAAAACAAAGTGTACAAGAGATAAAAATTCCATAACAATACGTGGTTCACAGTGGGAGATATAGAACGGCCATAATTTTACAGAATTTCATGACCCAAAAAATTTTCATCCCTTTATATCTTCTACATTTATAGATCTGTGCACAAAATAACTATAGCTTGTAATTGAGAAAAACAAAGTGTACAAGATATAAAAAATCCATAACAATACGTGGTTCACAGTGGGAGATATAGAACAGCCATAATTTTACAGAATTTCATGACCCAAAAAATTTTCAACCCTTTATATCTTCTACATTTATAGATCTGGGCACAAAATAACTATAGCTTGTAATTGAGAAAAACCAAGTGTACAAGAGAACAAAATTCCATAACAATACGTGGTTCACAGTGGGAGATATAGAACGGCCATAATTTTACAGAATTTCATGACCCAAAAAATTTTCAACCCTTTATATCTTCTACATTTATAGATCTGTGCACAAAATAACTATAGCTTGTAATTGAGAAAAACAAAGTGTACAAGAGAACAAAATTCCATAACAATACGTGGTTCACAGTGGGAGATATAGAGCGGCCATAATTTTACAGAATTTCGTGACCCAAAAAATTTTCAACCCTTTATATCTTCTACATTTATAGATCTGTGCACAAAATAACTATAGTTTATAATTGAGAAAAACAAAGTGTACAAGAGAACAAAATTCCATAACATTACGTGGTTCACAGTGGGAGATATAGAACGGCCATAATTTTACAGAATTTCATGACCCAAAAAATTTTCAACCCTTTATATCTTCTACATTTATAGATCTGGGCACAAAATAACTATAGCTTGTAATTGAGAAAAACAAAGTGTACAAGAGAACAAAATTCCATAACAATACGTGGTTCACAGTGGGAGATATAGAACGGCCATAATTTTACAGAATTTCATGACCCAAAAAATTTTCAACCCTTTATATCTTCTACATTTATAGATCTGTGCACAAAATAACTATAGCTTGTAATTGAGAAAAACAAAGTGTACAAGAGAACAAAATTCCATAACAATACGTGGTTCACAGTGGGAGATATAGAGCGGCCATAATTTTACAGAATTTCGTGACCCAAAAATTTTCAACCCTTTATATCTTCTACATTTATAGATCTGTGCACAAAATAACTATAGTTTATAATTGAGAAAAACAAAGTGTACAAGAGAACAAAATTCCATAACATTACGTGGTTCACAGTGGGAGATATAGAACGGCCATAATTTTACAGAATTTCATGACCCAAAAAATTTTCAACTCTTTATATCTTCTACATTTATAGATCTGGGCACAACATAACTATAGTTTATAATTGAGAAAAACAAAGTGTACAAGAGAACAAAATTCCATACCAATTCGTGGTTCGCAGTGGGAGATATAGAACGGCTATAATTTTACCGTATTTTTTATGACCCAAAAAATTTTCAACCCTTTATATCTTCTACATTTATAGATCTGTGCACAAAATAACTATAGCTTGTAATTGAGAAAAACAAAGTGTACAAGAGAACAAAATTCCATAACAATACGTGGTTCACAGTGGGAGATATAGAACGGCCATAATTTTACAGAATTTCATGACCCAAAAAATTTTCAACCCTTTATATCTTCTACATTTATAGATCTGTGCACAAAATAACTATAGTTTTTAATTGAGAAAAACAAAGTGTATAAGAGATAAAAATTCCATACCAATACGTGGTTCACAGTGGGAGATATAGAACAGCCATAATTTTACAGAATTTCATGACCCAAAAAATTTTCAACCCTTTATATCTTCTACATTTATAGATCTGTGCACAAAATAACTATAGCTTGTAATTGAGAAAAACAAAGTGTACAAGAGAACAAAATTCCATAACAATACGTGGTTCACAGTGGGAGATATAGAGCGGCCATAATTTTACAGAATTTCGTGACCCAAAAAATTTTCAACCCTTTATATCTTCTACATTTATAGATCTGTGCACAAAATAACTATAGTTTATAATTGAGAAAAACAAAGTGTACAAGAGAACAAAATTCCATAACATTACGTGGTTCACAGTGGGAGATATAGAACGGCCATAATTTTACAGAATTTCATGACCCAAAAAATTTTCAACTCTTTATATCTTCTACATTTATAGATCTGGGCACAAAATAACTATAGTTTTTAATTGAGAAAAACAAAGTGTACAAGAGAACAAAATTCCATACCAATTCGTGGTTCGCATTGGGAGATATAGAACAGCCATAATTTTACAGAATTTCATGACCCAAAAAATTTTCAACTCTTTATATCTTCTACATTTATAGATCTGGGCACAACATAACTATAGTTTATAATTGAGAAAAACAAAGTGTACAAGAGAACAAAATTCCATAACAATACGTGGTTCACAGTGGGAGATATAGAACGGCCATAAATTTACAGAATTTCATGACCCAAAAAATTTTTAACTCTTTATATCTTCTACATTTATAGATCTGGGCACAAAATAACTATAGTTTTTAATTGAGAAAAACAAAGTGTACAAGAGAACAAAATTCCATACCAATTCGTGGTTCGCATTGGGAGATATAGAACAGCCATAATTTTATAGAATTTCATGACCCAAAAAATTTTCAACCCTTTATATCTTCTACATTTATAGATCTGGGCACAACATAACTATAGTTTATAATTGAGAAAAACAAAGTGTACAAGAGAACAAAATTCCATAACATTACGTGGTTCACAGTGGGAGATATAGAACGGCCATAATTTTACAGAATTTCATGACCCAAAAAATTTTCAACCCTTTATATCTTCTACATTTATAGATCTGGGCACAACATAACTATAGTTTATAATTGAGAAAAACAAAGTGTACAAGAGAACAAAATTCCATACCAATTCGTGGTTCGCAGTGGGAGATATAGAACGGCTATATTTTTACCGAATTTCATGACCCAAAAAATTTTTCAACCCTTTATATCTTCTACATTTATAGATCTGTCCACAAAATAACTATAGTTTATAATTGAGAAAAACAAAGTGTACAAGAGAACAAAATTCCATAACAATACGTGGTTCGCAGTGGGAGATATAGAACGGCTATAATTTTACCGAATTTTATGACCCAATAAATTTTCAACTCTTTATATCTTCTACATTTATAGATCTGGGCACAACATAACTATAGTTTATAATTGAGAAAAACAAAGTGTACAAGAGAACAAAATTCCATAACAATACGTGGTTCACAGTGGGAGATATAGAACGGCCATAATTTTACAGAATTTCATGACCCAAAAAATTTTCAACTCTTTATATCTTCTACATTTATAGATCTGGGCACAAAATAACTATAGTTTTTAATTGAGAAAAACAAAGTGTACAAGAGAACAAAATTCCATACCAATTCGTGGTTCGCATTGGGAGATATAGAACAGCCATAATTTTACAGAATTTCATGACCCAAACAATTTTCAACTCTTTATATCTTCTACATTTATAGATCTGGGCACAACATAACTATAGTTTATAATTGAGAAAAACAAAGTGTACAAGAGAACAAAATTCCATAACAATACGTAATTCACAGTGGGAGATATAGAACGGCCATAATTTTACAGAATTTCATGACCCAAAAAATTTTCAACTCTTTATATCTTCTACATTTATAGATCTGGGCACAAAATAACTATAGTTTTTAATTGAGAAAAACAAAGTGTACAAGAGAACAAAATTCCATACCAATTCGTGGTTCGCATTGGGAGATATAGAACAGCCATAATTTTACAGAATTTCATGACCCAAAAAATTTTCAACTTTTTATAGCATTGGTTCTTAACCTTTTCATAGACGCGGAACACAATTATATGTATATATTTTTCTCGCGGAACACTAACATTAAATAATTTGAAATTCGGTATTTAGCAAGAACTTAAAATTAAATTCAAATTAAAAAAAAAGGAACAATTCTTTGTTTTCGTATCTTTCCTAAGTTTCTAAATTTCAATACATTTAAAATTGAAATTTCGCGGAATACTTGGACCATATTCGCGGAACACCGGTTAAGAACCGCTGGTCTAGAGACTCGTGAAGAAGTCCAAGTCTACAAAAATTCACCGAAAAGTATTTATTGAGGACGCTTAGAAAAAGGGCCTCGCCAAAACGTGGTTCGAACCATTGGTTGAAAAGCCATAAAAGTGGATGATTAAATTAGTTTGATTAACGATTGAAATTGAACTAATTCGGTGATTAAAATTAAAGTTCATTTTAATTCTCAGATTTAATCATAGTTAGATTAAATTAGTTTTATTAACGATTAATTCTGAAATTTAATTGATTAAATAATTGTCATATGATTAAAATTACGATTAAATTCACCGATTAAATTCTGATTAAAATTAAAAATAAATTCAATCAATTAAAAAATTTAATCAATTAAATTTAGAATTTAATTTTTTTTTTAATCAGTGCCCAACTCTGTTACAGATGCATATTATTCATTGTTATTGGACCGTTTGAAAACCGAGCTGCAAGAAAAACGCCCACGATTGGCCCACAAAAAAGTCCTTTTCCATCACGACAACGCACCAGCTTACACCTCAGCAGTTGTGGTCGCAAAATTAATGGAAATAGGGTTCCAACTCGTTTCACATCTCCCCTATTCTCCAGACTTGGCTCCCTCGGACTACTATTTGTTCCCCAATATGAAGAAATGGCTGGCGGGAAAAAGATTTTATTCAAACGAGGAGGTGATTGCAGAAACGAATGGCTATTTTTCAGACTTGGACAAATCCTATTATTTGGAAGGGATCAACAAACTAGAGCAGCGTTGGACGAAGTGTATAAGCCTAAAAGGAGACTATGTTGAAAAATAAAAAAGGTTTACCCCAAAAAATTAAGTAGTTTTTATTTTTGCACGGACTTTTCAAACGACCCTCGTACATATTTACTTTTTATATACAACTTATAAGTTGACAATAGTTTGGTTTCAATTCACATCCTAGCAGTATAAAAAAAGAAATTTAAACCAAACTTAGTCGTTCATTTTAAATAAAATGGATAAATATTTGCTTACCTGAACATTAACTGTACGGTGGTCAAATCAATCTTATCTTTCTTTATGGTATTTCTGAAAATATATATTATGTAAATTATTACGATGGTATTAAAAGTAAGAATAAAACAAAATATATTTAACTATTAACTTCATTAAATCTATTTGAAATTCTGAAAGGAATTAGAAAAAATTATTGATTAACTCCTCCATTTTAACCTCGGCATATTCATAACAAGAGTCATTTGATCTGGGATTTCTAGCTTACAAGTCTGCCAGGTTTCAGACAGAGCAATTAATCTCTTTGCTTATTCTATTGATATTATTGCCAATAATAAAGACAATTCGGCAACTTTTGGAGATGTCTAATGCAGCCTTCATACAACACTGAAGGAGGGAATGTTGTAAATTTACAGTTGTGACATCATTACCAAAAAAAGCACAAATACATTTCATTTCAATTTTATTTATTTTTCAACTGTAAAACCTTGACGCTGACAATTACCACAATTAGACATAAAGATAGAGGTCCTGTGGCAGCGCTATGTCAAGTTTTCAATTTACTTTCCTTCCATATGCACATACCTGTACTATCAATAAGGAAACTACTAGATTAGATCTAGTATTTCCTTTCGAGCAAGGTGCGTTTATGCTGGAAGGGATGCACATTGATGTAGAGGTTTGTATGTATAATCTAATATGTGATAAATCTAATAAAAACAAAGTATTCTTACCTCCTTTAAGCCGTTTTGGATTATGAGCTTAAGTCCTGTAAAAGTAAACAAACAAAAAATTTAATTAATGTTATCATTTTGCAAAAATGCAAAAATACTTTTTTAAAATTTTCATCAGATTTTAAAATAGGAACGATTTCATTTTAATCACAAAGAAAAAGAAATCATCTGGAAAAATCTTTATTAACATCATGTTGATCAATATGGAGGAGAAAGCCTGAAGAAATTTTATGGGCTGCGATGGGAACATTTTGGTTTTTAAAGCAACTCAACACCAAGAGCATCAAATTGTTGATAACCAGTTTATATTTCCAACTTTGAAAAAGATTCTTTTGAGTCTAGTAAGAAGAGGGAGTAGTCACCAATTATTCGTAGGGTTTAATAGCTTTAATTCGAGTAAATATTCCCACTTCCTTCCTTCTTTAGTACAGGAACTTACGACGTAAAAATTAACTTACCGGGGGGAAATTGCATCCAAAAATAAGAGTATAGAGTATACAAAAGTACAATTATATAAAATTGACGAAACTATTAATTAGAAAATTGAAAAACAAGAAGTACAAATTGTGTAAAATTGTATTTACGGTTAAGCTGTACACGTTCTAAAAATTTATTACATATAAATTTATTACCTAACCGCTGATACATTATTCTGACGCTGCCTATTTCGAGATGAAAACTGCGATTGTCAGTTAAGTTCCCACACAAAATCGATTGTAGTAGTAGAAATACTGAAATTGTTATCCATTAATTAGAAGGGCTGCTATAAAGGAACTTGAAAATACGCTCGTCCAGAACGTGAAAAGAATACTTCCGAATTCTTTCCTAGCAAAGGATGTGTGATCTTTTGAATTTATTTTCATTCAGGAAAACTGACTCTCACGTGGAAACTCACATTTGAAAAACTATTTTCAATTTCTCTATTTTCAAAGTTGAAAGTTTTAACTTAATAAACCTTTGTTTGTAATCAAAACTTACACTTACCTCAATAAAATGCTGTTACTTCCTCTTCCGTATTCTCGCAAGTACACAATAACTGCCACTCCTACGCTAGAGATTGCCATCCACTGCTTTAATCTGCAAAATATGGAAGGAAAACTTGTTTCATTATTTAAATAATTTTAAACAAGTAAAACATGTAAAAATAATTTTTACTATCAGAATTTGTACAAATTTCTTCATGAAATTTTTAGGAGTCTGACCGCCCGTACAATATCATCCTTGGATAGTTGAATTTTACCAATAATGTAAAATTAGTGTTGATGTAACATCTATTTTTTTGGCAATGGTGACTTGGGGCGTAAATTGGTGTACTCTTCCTCTTAAAATGAATTAAAGCTGTAAGAAGCAATTTTTTGGCGATCGTGACAAAACTTGAAGAAAAAAAGAATTGCCATAAATACGATTTTTTTTTTTAGGACCTCTTAAATTGCACTTTCTTGGAGGGGAGGAGATTCCCTGAACTAAAATGCACTATTTTTCCAAGTACCAGAGAACAGTTGCGGAATTTAGCCTTAAAAAAAAAAAACTGCGGAATTAAAATCCAACGCAGGGCAAAACAACCAAAAATTTATGTCATAATAGTCACTGCGGTGCACTTTTTATGCAATTTCTGGGGGGCTTGAGATTACAGACAGAGCATCTGTGCACCGCTTCTTCACGTTACGCATTGCCTATAGTTAACTAGGGACGCACAAGAGCTTTTACAAGAAAGAAAAAAGAGCTTTTGAATTCTGCGCAAAATGAAATCTTGCTCGTTCTGCGTTCCTGAACCTTGTATCTAAGGTAAAAACGGGCATTACACAAGGGTTTGAGAGCTTCTATTTGTGTGCCTAATTCCCCAATCTCTAATGCGGAGACCAAACATGTACCAGCCACTTATCATTTGGCTGACAGTTCTATTGGTAAGATAAAGGAAACATCCCACTAAATAATATTCTTATTGTATTTTATTAAAATTTCGAGTTTTTATAGTTAATGGCAATTTTATATTTTTCACAACGAGTATTGCACGTCGAACGCACTGTAATAGAGATTTGGTTTGACTTGTATACACGTCAAACGCGCTGAACTGGTTACTGGATCGATCGTGCGTCTCAATTAGCTTTTTATAAAATAAAATGGAAAGCAAATTCTAAATCATTGATATATTCTTGAGCACCTACCTCTCAACGATGTTGCCATCAATTCCCTCTCAGAAAAAGAAATGAAGAATTTACTTCTGTAGTGGACCTTCACTAAACAATTGGCTGATTCGATTTCTCCTTGATACTTGAATTTTAAATTAAGTAATAACAAAACTACCTGAAAAGAAAAATGACAATAATTGAATAATTCATAAATGAATTTAAGTTTTTTTTAAAAAATCAGAGGGAGTTCAGTTTAAATCCGATCCACACTTTAATTTCAGTCTGGGGCGGTAATGTTCATCATTTAAAGGACAAAATTAAATTTAGTTTTAAAAAAAAAAGAAAGAAGTAAACAGTCTTTCTCTGCAGACTTACCAACAGAAGAAATGGTAATATTATTAGTCTTCTAAATCCATGATTTTTAAACTTGATACAACACAAAACTTGATAACTTAACATTCTTCCTTGCTTTGAGTTTGAATTTTCTCCTACAACATACCGAATAATTAAATTTTCATCAACTTATACATATATACAATATATATAGTGACAACAGATATAAATTCAGATAAAAAAAAGTCTAATCAATGTAAATTTTGATCATAAACTCTAGTCTGTTTTGAATCATCATACTTTTTACCAAAAATAACCACAATTTTTATCCACAAGACACCAAAAACTCACCTGAAAACCCACCCCCACATATCCGGGGGCACACTTTCTTCTTTTAACGTTCACAAAAGACAACTGAAAGAAAATAAAGTATTAAAGATCAAATTAACTTATTTCAACACTGGAAACCAAACTCAATACTTTACAAATTACATTTCAGACCTGTTGAGCTATCCATACATTGTTTAAGCTATCATTAGATATATCAATATTAGTTAGTATCATCATTAAAATATTGGCAAGTTTTATTTTAACCTTTTACTTTTACCACAAAAGTATGAGATTATGATGGGCTTTACTCCCCCATACTCGCAAATCAATTATGTTCTCCTAACTTAATAAAAGTATAATAAGAAAAATATACTTACGTTCACAGTTAGCATTGCTCAGTAGGATAAACTTTTTTGATGGCATCCAGAAAACAGGGAAAATATGTTTTTGGATGCGAACGGCGCCACATGTACTCAGCAAGATAGGAATCAAAATGTCCTTCACAATGTTTCCTATTTAGCTGCTTCTTAAGTGCAGCCCAAGTACCTTGGATGGATGTATGTGCTGCCAATTCTGGGAGTTTAAACTTTTGAGAATGTTCTTCAGCATGACGCTTAAACTGTTCCTCATCCAAGCAATCATAAGTCTTCCAGCATTCAGATATTATGGTTGTACCAGGCAAGATGTACGTCTTAATGATTGACAATAGGACGTCTTTGCCTCTTTTTTCCACCACTTTGAAAAATGTTCTATGTGATCTAAGCTCAATTCCGCCTATCACCCAGCTTCCATTCTTATTCTTATCCTTGTTCTTTCCTCTACCAAACTGATACTCATCTAGCTCAACAGTTTCATTTTTACCTCCAATCGTACAACTTTCTTTCACACAAATATCCATACATACTGCCCGGCAAAAACCATTCCAATCAACCACAGTAGCTTTAGCAACGTTCAAGTCATGAATAATTAAATCATTAGGTGCCTTAAAATACCAAAAATAGGCTATTAATAAAATATTAATGATAGTCAAATTACTACCTTCAAACCATGAATCTTTCCTGATGGATACAGTCACTCTATGCGGATTCTCACGTCCTTTTTTTCTACAAATCCAACCAAAACCATCAGAACCTTTCTTCTGTGCTACCAGTCTCATAAGGACACCACAATTTGGACACTTTCGATCACGAACAATCAAACCAACATCCATACACCAATTTAGAACACTTTTCGGCCCCTTTTCCTTTAATTGGTGAAAAAAATAGGTATTTAGTGTGTCCATCTTGAAGGCAAACAGAAACTTGCTAAGGTCATTTACTGCACCTGGTAAAAAAATATAAGTTTTTAATTACTTGTGCAAATTTTTCACAAATATAGAGTACATCATAAAGATTGATATGGTAACCGAAAATAATAAAGCGTCACTCACACAATTTTCCTCATTCCAACAAATTTACAAAACCTTCACGTAAGAGGAAGATAACCTAGTTAACACCAACACCATTGTAATATGTAAAATTCCCAAATTGAAAAAAATTAGTTAATCTTAATTGCCTCATTAAAAGATTATTTACCTTAGCGTTGGAAAGAAAATAGAAGTCAAATTTTCTACCCCTACCTAACTAAGAAACATCTGAGAATAGATACAAATTCCAATCGGAGTTAACTAAAAAAATAATAAAACGGCTTAAACCACTGATTTTATCCAGCAATGCTGGCCGAACCACATTTTAAACTGTTTACTTACGTGAGTTTATTTTCTACGAGTTTTTTTAAAAGAAGTCGAATTTTTAAAAAAAGTATAAATATGCCATGAATAATTTGAAGATAAAAAAGGAAAAATGATTCTAATTAAGATAATTTAAAAAAATAAATAATTCACAGTAATTGCAGTTAACCCTCAACCACCATACTGCCTAACCACAAAAGGGTAAAAATAAATATGGAGAATCAACATGGCGGTGGAATGCTATGAATTCTAAAACTCTTAAAAATGTTTTTAACTTTCAATCAGTACAAAAGTACTGAAAATAAAAAATTAAATTTAAACAAAAATATTAAAAACAGATAAAGGCAATAAAAGGTTTGAATTAGCAACTTTACTGGATACCGAGCAGTACTTACATAAGCATTTGGATTTTGAATTAAAATTGAAAAATAAGCCGACTAAAATAACTGTTGAAAAACTAAAAACTAATAAAAAAGGAAGGCACCTTTTTCCGCTTGAATTCATCAAATATTTTAGAAAAAATGCAACGGCCGAAAATCGCCACATTTCCCTCAGTGAGGTATAGAAAACACGTGGTGTAAAAGTAGTATTACGGATTTACTGTTCAGCTTTTTTTAAGGAAATCACAATTTCAGGTTGTTTAATATTTTTAAGGATGATTAAACTATTCATTTAAAATTAAATTTCGATTCCACTATAAAACAAAAAGGTTGTGGTTAATATAGAGTAAGAGGTTAGTGAAAATACTTGATACCTAAGAGAAAATAATTGAAAATATTCCAAGTTTCAGTTATTGAATGTATTTAAAATAAATTAAATTGTAAAATTTGAATAACAAACCTTCTTGAAAATGTGGTTTTGGCAAGCATATCACAAATCTCACCAACAGCTACCGTCCGCTTCAAGCATGAAAATGAGGAAGCTTCCAATACAACTGCCATATTTATACATGAAGTTAACAATAGACCACCACTCCTGGATATCAACAATAATTTTAAACAAACAGTTATTATATTTAAAGAAATTACATTCATTATAAATATGCAGCATTTTTTTTTTCAAGTAAATAAAATCATTTCCATTTTAATTTTTTTTATATATTATTATTTATACATTATTTGTAACTGATGATTAAGAATTTTTTTTTTAAACTGGATTTATTTGAATTTTTTTTTTGGTTATAATGATTTTGATTGTTTTATCTATTTATCTCCTTAACAAAAACTTACAGTTTAAAAAATTAAGTATAAGGGTTGATTATTCGCCGAAAGGTACACAAACAAAACAGCAAGCAACATAGATTTTATTCATACTTCAACTCGTAATTTCAGCCATATTGATATGTTCGAAAAAGCATGTGTCTAATGGAATTATTTTAACAATTGATATTATTCGAGTAATTTTACTGCTTTATATTTCATTAATATTGTTCAGAATTTATTAGAAGTCACGGACCCTTTATGCTGGCCAGTTTATTCACAATATTTTTTTTTGTTTTAATTCATGATAGAATGTAAATTACATCTCCATAAATACATAAATAGGCACTTTATTTCCAAATTGTTCTTCTGATTTATATTTATTATGAAAAATATTATTAAGGATAGTTTTTGGGAAGGGGTTACTAGCCGAAAAGTGACATTAATGTTTATTGTACTAGCTTGCCCCCTGCATAATATTAATAAAAATTAAATGTGTGGCTAATTATTAGAAGAAATCAGTTGAACAGAAGTGCCCCCCTTGACAGAATAAAATTTTTCGTATTATAAGAATTTCTCACAAATGGCTGCAACGATTTTATTTTTATTATTTATAATTAAAATGATTTTATTATTTATTATGCACACCCAAATAAATTTTAGCCAATAACTTTACTACCCCTACCAACTAATTTAATGAAATATACTGTTACTTTTATGTTCAACTTTAAGAATTACCTATTACTTGGAATTGTAATAATTATAAGCCTTGAATAAGGATTTAACAATTAGAATTTTAAAGTTATTTATATTACAAAACAATCTTTTGAAAAAATAATGGGTCAACTTTGCTACCTGCAAAAACAGTAACCATAGAAGATACAATTCCGACCGTTATTTAGTCTGTATTATGAAATAGAAAGGTGAGTATTGTGCTCGAGTTTCTTTATTTCATGTTTATATTTTTGTTTGTTTGTTTGTTTAAATAGTTTCATTAAATCTTGGTACATATTTAAGATAAAATAAGTCTAACGGAAATGTCATCGTACTCGATAGAGATTTCTCTGCTTGTTTTTTGTTTTTTGAAACGTCTCTAACGATTTTATTTAAAACTTTTCCTCAGGAAAATACATTTAAGTTCATTTTTCGTGAAAGTTAAGGCAGATTTCCCTCTCAAGCGTACTGTTTAGAGTACGGCGTATAGGAATACGAATTCCATACGTTACCTAAAATTCCAATTTTATTGATAGCTATTTTCTTGATAGTTTTTCTTCTTTTTAAAATTTTGGAAAATGTTTCCAATATTTTATTCAAACGTAGTAATAATAATAAGTGCATCTTACACTTATGCAGTTTTTTAAGTGAAACAAGTACATATGTTACGACAAATTTTTAGTTGAAATTTTGCTGATTTTCTCTAGTCTAAACTTTAGAATCTAAGCAATTGCAGTTTTATATCAAATTGGGTAGAACGTGCGTTAAAAGTTGATGAGTTTTCTTCAACGTATTTGAATATTAGGAACGCATGTAAAATCTTGAAGCCAATGTTTTAATATTTTTAGTCAAATTCAAGAAAGGCGATGATACTAGAAGAAGTCCTTCCCTTCATTTGACTTTTGTAGTGACAATTGTATTTATGTAGTTTTCATTTTAGTGTAATACAAATTTAATAATTAATTCAATAAAATCTAATACTACTTTTTTTATTTGCAGAATACGAGAACTCAAAGAAGTTAAATACAGCTGATAAGGACTATTTCCATATTTCCTGGGTATTGTGCAGACAGTCCGTATCCGTACCAAATTAAAAATTTTTGTAAAGAATTATTCAATGGTAGATTTGCTTACAAAATATGCTTTCCAATAGAATTTCTTGGATGTATTATTCGACTAGCAATTAAATCTACAGATAAGTTTAGGTTCATTTAACCTAAAACTTGAACTACGTCCTATTTTTCAAATAAATAATTGAATATAATTATTTTTAAATGTTACGATGTATAAACAATTGCCCCTTTTTACATTAAGGACAAGAAAAAATAGATTATCCTCTAAGTTAATTCGGATTTTATTGAGTCTTAAGTTAAATGAGCGTCTGGATCAGAAACGATAACTTTCTCTTTAAGTGGCTGAAAAAATATCGAATTAGAGCTGAAGAAGCGTTGAAAGGTGAGCGAGGCGCCACGGTAGCTGGTAGCGGTTAGAGGCGAGACCTGCAAAGCTAATATGCATTATGGTAGCACTGGGTTCGATTCCCGGTCTGCCATGGATTTTTATTTAATGGTTAATAAAAGGAATTCTACAGTTAAGCATGTTTGCTAGTCGCCTCCGTCCACGGCACCTAATTTGGTAGTTAGAAGTAAAGCAAAGAAAAGTTGGACTTATTAACCGTAGCAAAAAAGTAATTTTCATTCAAAAATTGAATCAACTACAAAATTAAATTACAAATGAAATGGAGCACACATAAAAATAAAATTGTTGTTTCATTACTTAAATAATATCATGTTTTCCAAAAGTCTATTTAGTGGAAACACGGCATCTTTTTTTATAACTGAAATTATCGGCATAAGATTGTTGCTTGATTGGCTTGTGAATTTGTGGTTCCTCTTCGAATTGATATTGCCAACCAAATTTTTTACAGTGTTGCACTGCTGCGTCTAAATCGTTGAACGTTAACTCTGACGGCGATAAGCAATCATCTCTAAAATAATATTATTATTTTAAAATAATAATTATTATTATCACTCTAAAGCCACTAAAAAAAAATTTATATATATAATAATAATAATTGTCACTTTAAAGCATGTGAGCAATTGTTAGTATGACTCTAAATTTTTGAGTTGGCGCTTTCTAATCATGGCCAGCTAGATCTAGACCAACTCCTCAACAGTAATTTGTATATAAGCAGAAAAAAAGACTGCAACATTGTTTAAAATTAAAATCTACTCGTCCTCTTAAGAGGAAATAAATTTATAACAATTTTATCTAAAACAAAGCCTCCTTTTAAAACTTTTATAAAGACTCAGAAAACCATAAAAACAGTAATTACTCACGAAGATTCCCAACCTATTAGTGGATTTTCCCACGTCTTTGAACGGTTAAATTTCAGAATCCAGGAATGAGTATTACTTGTTCCTTGTTGCATTACATGTTTTGGTCTTTTCCTAATGTAGGCAACACGATCTCTTAAATAGTCACAAGGTACTTCTGGATGTAGTGGAGTAAGGCTCTGATGAAATTCATAACAAGTCGCCATGAACAATGAATTAAAACAAAAACTGCAAACTATCGGATTTCACAAATTACAGTACTCACTTCACGTTCGCGAAGTGTAATTTCTCTACTTAGATCTATAAAATCCTCATTTTGGCATTCTAATTTTGTTGGTTCATTCTTAGAAAGAATTTCGTCCATGGTCTGCTTATCATTGTCATCACATGCTGTGCACAAATGCCTCCAGTTACTTTTTAAAACACCTAGAATAATAAAAGTTTAGTGTAAACAATCGAAGAAAACAAATTTAGAATTAAAACTCTTTCTTACAAAAATTTAAATTAATTTGTTCTTTTCTTTGAAACTTAGAATTCAAACCAAAAGATAGTATAGACTTCAAGCCAACCTTTGTTTTTAACTAGAACGTAGATTTTGAGAAATGCTTGAATTCAGAGATCCTTTAAAACTCCACTTTCATCAAAGTTCCCTGAACCAAAAAAAAGTCGGCACAAAGTGATCCATGATTGACTAATTTCAGCAGGTAGGAAATGACGTAAGAAGTATTACAAATCTACAAGATATGTATCTAAAAATGGATGAAAAAACCAAAAGAAACTTCGACTCAAATCTGATTAAAAACCCGCTTAGCGAATTCATAGCACTTTGACAAATTGTCAATTCTAGCAGCAAAATAATTTTCACGGGCTAAATTTATAAAAATATTTAAAATAAATTTAAAGACTTTTTTCAAAAGAGAAAGATTTTCTTTCAACTTACGAGTTAAATGAATGTAAGACTATAACTTATATTTGAAAGAGTTTCTTAGAAAATGCATTTAAAAGCACTTTAGAAGGAAGATGGGTACATTTTTCTACTGAATGAATGTTTCTGTAAATATACAGTCTCTTCATTTGCATAATATTCATTATAATGAAATAAGTAATAGCAATTCTTAATTCGAAGAAAATTGGCTTGGTACTAATGTTTTATTTTTTTGAGATCATTCCAAATATTTTCTTTAAATTTCGTACATACTATGTTATCTATTAAGGGCCATCGCTTTTGGTTAAAAACATTTTCCAATGTTTCAATGGGTCTTTTAGGAAATGGGGAGGGGCGTGTGTGAGCAATGAATTTTCTCTGTCATTTTTATTGAGCTTCTATTTAAGTTCAATATTTTATTTTTATTTAAGGTTTTATATAAAATTAGGCATAACATACTACTTTATTACCTTTGGTTAGAAATGTTAACTCTGTAAATACTTACATATGTACACATGTATTTTCAATCAGATTCCGAGGGAGCAGTGACGTCACACTTACTTCAGCTTACCTTAATGTAAACCACAATTAACTATTTTTTTTTTTTTTTTTCTTCACATTCGAAGATGCAAAAAATTAAATTGGAGTAAGAGAAAGCTGCGAGAGTTTTCACAGCAGATATTTTAGTTTTTTTCTTAGTATGGTGTTGACATTAAAGACTATCTTCATAATTAACGTAAACTAAGCCAAAATTAAATTCATTTTAGTTGCCAGGTAGAAACAAAACTTGATCGAAATTTTTGTTATGATTTTTTTTTTGTCAAGTGAATGGACGTAATTTTGCTTTCTAAGTTTGGCTTGATTTTATTTTAAAATATATTTATGTACAATAGATTTATACACTAAATCGATGATAATTGATTCCAGCAAGGCTATTTAATTAAAAACTAGTTATTTTAATTATTTTTAAAAAATTGGAGATTTATTTATATTATAAAAGCACTTTGTAAATGATAATAATTAGGTGTAACAACAAAAATTATTAATTTGTGATGGGAAATTTTATTTTAATTTTTTGTCGTTAAGGTTAACTTGTTTCGATCAATTGGGCTTTCACAAGTTGAGCGCTGTAGTAGTGGGGCTTTTATTTTGTCAAGTACTTGGTACCGGTATTTTATTAGTGATTATTAGTTATTAATTGAATACAGTGAAATGCTCCTACTTTATATTGGTACTAAAATATTAAGTTTTCAATATTTTCAAGTGCGTATAGTGTGAACGTGCATAAAGAATAAACAAAAGGCGGGTGGAAACAAGATACGAGAAGCATGGTTCGCCAGCGAGCCGACCATTGATTCTTAACATAAACCAGGTTACATTTATGTTCAATATAATATCTTTATTTTGCAAACTGTGCTGTTTTTTTTTTTTTTTTTTTAATCTTTTAAGTTGTAAATAATAAAGAAACCATTGACTTAATCATAAGTTATTGTACTCGTATCTGGGCGCTTCAATATAGGGCATTTAGGAAAAGGTTATAAACATTTTTTTTTCACCTCCCGTTGTCAATAAAAAAGAAAAGTAGATAAATATTATTCTATTAATTTATAAGTTAAATAATAATGTTTATAATAATTGATTACCTTGAATTATTGCCTGTGTTTTTACTTTCTTTATAAAGATATTTGCTAAAATCCGCATGGTTGATAATGCGCAAAAAAAGACGGCAGTTCTATTTTTTCTTGTTAAATAATATTATAAAAAAAATTTAAAGAGCATCTGTTTTCAGTAGTTTTTCTTAAACATATTGTTCGAAAAGAGTTAGTGAAGTTTTAAGACATGTTTACCTTGAATTAACTATTCTAAGATTATTACAATCTTCTTTTTTTTTATTTTATTGATATAATTTTTTTTTTTGTTTAAATGAAAAGAAATTTTGTCTTTCTGTAATTAGCATAAAGTAAAATAATCAAAAAGTAATGGAAATAATAAATAATAATAGCTATAACCTAGCTAAATAATTGGCGCTGTAATACTCTCTTATTGAAATCAGTGAACATTATTTTATTAAAATAAAATACTGGCAAGTAGAATAATGAGACAAAATTTAGTTCTATTATGTGTGGATGAAAGATGACATCAGGAACTGATAGAAATAGATTTGAAATTTTATTTTTTTCCCCAATTAAAATATCATTTTGATAGTGATAATAAATATATAATTTAGTGATAATTGTAAATGCTATACAGAAAGTTTAGTTATTCTGGGATATCATAAAAAGCTGTAGTATTAACTTCTCTGTATTTATAGCAATTATATATCAGATGAGAGCCGTAATGTTGGATGTTCAGAACTTAGATAACTCTGCTGATTGTCTAAAAAGATTTTTTTATGTTGGAAGACACTAATGTCTTAAGATTATAAAAGTTATATTATTGGAAATACAATTTCGCATTTTTTTTCGCAGAACGGGGAAAAAATAATAATAATACAGATTCATTAAAGGAAGAATCTAGCAACAAATATTTTTTTAAAAATTTATTTTCAGAAATTTGAAAATTAACACATGTTAGTAAGTATTTTAGAGACAGATAATAAAGGTCTTAAACATTCATTAACGTAACTGATAATTCTTCTAATCAGTCTTTTAAATTGTGTCATTCACGACAAGTGAACATTTTACTTATTTTTCTTGCTACATTATTATTTTCCCGTTTTTTTTTTTTGTTTTTTTTAAATTAATTTATTTGATACCAATCATATTTTGATTTAAACAATTGATCCAAAACCTGTTAAATCTGACACAGCGATCGGATTCCACATAGTAGTTTTAGAAGCGTTCCCGGCAATGCTGTAAAGGCATGCTCAAGAGGTTTTGTAATAGTATTTCTTCTCTTGAAATGAAATAATCTTACAGTGAAAGCCAGCATTTAATTATATATCCTCATCATAGAAAAGAAAATATTTGCTAACACCAATATAACTTCTCCGTTTCACAGATGTTTTAATAGTTTACAGAAAATATTTTTTTCTCCTTCAATTTTTGTTTTTTTCTAAATTATTAATAATAATTCAACTAACTGATATGGTTTTTATTTTTTATTTAAGTAAGGAAAAGCGTTTTTAATGGGCCACACTATTGATTTTCTCAGCGGCTTATTTTCCCGCGCTTTTACGTACTAAGTCACCCACTCCAGGCTACTTGGGGTGGGCCACATAAGGGTTCAGCACTGGTATCAACCTTAATTTATTTTTATTTTTTCTCGGAAGGGACGGCATGTTTTGTAGCAGAGATCCTTAATTTTCGTATTTTTGTTTGTTTAGTAATAGCTTCCCAAAATACAGTTTTTAAATACAGTAATAGTAGTAAATAGTAATACTAGTACGTAGTAATACATAGTATGTAGTAATATATAGTTATAGTCCGCAGTAATTTCATTGTTTTAAATATTCGAATATATCTGCCCTTATTTTCGTTCAATCACTGATTGATATATCTTTCTTTAAAATACAGTTTTGCAACAAGAAATGCATTTTTTTAATTTAATAAAAACATTGTAAACACTAACAGAATTGTTTTTATCACGATTTACATAATTCAATTTTTTATTTTTTGTTTTAAATTTTCCCAAAAACACTGCCAAGATTTTCGGTTGAACTTTGTATACTTGTTGCAATGTGTAGAATTTTCATTTAAAATACTTGACCAAGAAAATCTGATGAAAAGCACTTCTACGAGACGGGGTGTTAAGATATATCTCTCTAAAGCATCATTTTTATTTATTGTACTCATTTAACATCAATGTTGTAATAAGGAGATTCCAAAATTGAACTAAAGTTCCAAATATTGAAGACAATCGGCTGTCTTGAAGCCGATTGTACAGCTTATTCGAAAGTGTCAACTTCGATTTTATTTACAAACTAAATAAATTTTTATTTATGTACAAACTCATAAATATACATTGTTTACTGATGTAAGTTTTTCAATAAATTCTATTTAGAAGGGTTAATGGATATATTCCATCCAAAGTGATAAGAATTAAATGTGACTAAAATGTTTGTAGTTTGGAAAAAAATTGCAGTTTGATCATTCTCCTACCATTTTTTTTTTTTTTTTTTCTTGTACTCTAATAATTAAAAGAGATCTTTTTAATTGTGTTGCAGGTTGAAGGAAGATGCCCGCACAGAGCGGAGAAGATCCAGTGAGTACAGCATTACAGCTGACACTAGCGCCTGTCAAATATCGTAATAAAATTGGTGAAAATAGTTTACCATCAACTTCTAGCAATGATTTAGGTTTTGATTCTAGAATTATGTCTTCAGCGACAGAAATTTTAACAGCAAACATACAGTATACTGTCGGTGATGAAAGTTATAGTCCGGCTAGTTTATATTCAAAACTGAAAGAAAAGTATACAGTACTCAGTGCAAATAACCAGCCAGTCGTTGGTGGTAGTGGTGGTGGTACGACTAGAAATTCTACAGAAACGTCTTCCTTAACAGTTGCGTCTACTAGTACAACAAATAATAGTACTGCTACAAATAGCGAGGTAGTTTCACCAGAGGCAGACGGTAAGAAGTTGCAACAGTCAGTAATATCGTCAACCTCATCACAGCCGAATGTTAATAAAAGTACTACCGCAGCTTCCTTACCAACGCCAAAGAAAGTTTTATACCCTCCAAACTTGGTCTGCCTTGGATGGAAGGGTAGTGTACCGGTCGGAGCTGGATTTGTCAACCTAGGCAATACATGCTATCTCAATTCTGCCTTACAGGTGAATAAAACCATTTTTTTTTTAACCGTTTATGAAATATTTTTTCTGCAATCCTTAACTAATGGACTTATTATTGTACATTTGAATAAAGAAGGTTAAAAACTATCAATTGCTAGAGATTGAAAGAAATCATGCACTAAAATACGTCTTTAATTTTTTTGGTTTTCTCTTTATCAACAAAAATAATATTCTTAATTTAAATGATTGTTAAATTATGAATTATACAATACCTACAATTTTAAATATAATTTAAAATTAGCGATGCGCCGAAAAAAAAAAAAAAAAAAAAAATTAAAATTAGCATTACTTGATTTTTTTGTTGGTATTCCTGATCCAAGAGAAAGGCTTCATTTATTCCAAGCTAACTCCGGGGTATATTGACTAATTTAACTTAATAGCCGTATCTGTTTTTCTAAAAATACTCCTCTTGAAATGAAACCATATGCAGAAAACTACGGTATAACTTACTAAGAACCAGTTAACAGTAAGATTACCTACCATTGCCAGTTGTAGAAAGTGTAGTAAACTAAGAATATGTTTTTTAAAAAATCAATTTAAATATAGCTTAAAAAATTTGTAATTTGTGCCAATCTGTACGAAAAGAATACAAAATAATTATAATTTGTTACCAAACTTTTACATTTTACTAAGCTTCACATTTAAATATATTCTAACCTAGCCTAAAACTTCACCAGGTTTACCTGGAACATTATGGAGCTCTTACTATCTTCTAGTCAACCT
The DNA here is from genome assembly GCF_049639745.1 of Rhodnius prolixus. Lineage (NCBI taxonomy): Eukaryota > Metazoa > Arthropoda > Insecta > Hemiptera > Reduviidae > Rhodnius > Rhodnius prolixus. The sequence continues at coordinate 67,202,606 of NW_027411581.1, forward strand.
AAATTTTGGAAAAGATTGCAGAAAAAATTAAATTTTAAATATTTAAGGGAAGTGCGTGTTTACTCTCAGTAAATACCTGTCTAAGCATTACTTTTTAAATATGTAAAATACTAAGGATAAACAAAAATCTGAGTATTTGTTTTTCTTTTAATCTTAAGTAATTTTTGATTATCACTGTTTCGACGCATTTAGTTTACATATAGTTAAAAAAGCACAAATACGAAGATGAGGAAGTTTTTTTGCTGTATAAGTTAGCTCTGTAATCGAAAGGGCATGAAATCGTTGATTGAAGTTATGCCATCTTCGAGTAAGCTTAATTTGAATAAAACAAAAAAATTTTATGAATAGTAAGGTCTTCAGATAAAATATTCAGACTTTTGTTAATTTATTGATATGCTTATAAATATTTAATTTAGCGAGAATTATACGAAAAGTATAATATAAAGTGTATCATTGTTATTATTCTTTTTTTTCAGGCATTATTACATGTACCAGCTTTTGTAAATTGGCTACAAAGCGATAATATACATATATCGCAATGTGAATCAATGAGTGAGTAATTTTATATTTAATAAATAATAATATAAAATCCAAATAATCTTATATTAGGAGTTTGAGTTCTCTTACTCTTTGTAAGAAAGTAAAAGTATTACGATTGATTCAAAATTTCAATATTAAGAGTGTAAAATAAATGTTTGGAGGCCCTTAAGTTCAAAAAAAAGTGATTTTTTAGAAATTAGTCTGTGTATATTCCGACCCAAAAGTAAACAATACAAGTAAGCTCTTAAACTTCATACTTAGTTTACGTACAACCATGGGCTTGACTGCCGTTGAAAATCCCACACTTATAATTACCATTTTATCAATCTTTTTTATTTTATTTTTTGAAATTTACACTGAAACTGTAAATAATTTTTCAAATAAAACTAAGTACACTCAGGATCACATTTTTCAATCGGTTTTCTCTGAAAAATGGGTTTTGTTTTCCTGTGAAGTTCAATTTTAGAGTAATATATCGATGTAGATTCTATCATGTATATATTATATCGATTTGAATTAAAGGAGTTGCTAAAATTTTGAGTTTAAAGAAAAATTGCGTTTCCGTAAAAGTGAGCAATTTCCATTTTTTTAAAAAACTTTTTCTTTTTAAAGAAAAACAATAGAGTTAAACTCTTTTTAACCAAGTTAATTGTGTACTTACCTAAGGACTTGACTTACTTTGTGCAAGAAACGTTATTATTGTGTAAAATATAATAACTTTGAAAGGTTTAGGATGAACAGGTTATCTTAGTAACTAACTAAGATGTCATTTCTGTAAACACTTCACATTTACAAAGTACATATTGTTACTGTGAATTAGAAGTGATTTTTAACTTCAGATTATTGTCACTTATTCATATCTGCGTGAATATTTCACACCAGATTATAATAATATGTTATTTTATTTTTTCAGACGGTATGACTCATAGTGAATGTCTTATTTGTGCAATGGTAAAAATTCTACATAACACACATAAATACACGGGGACAGCTATTAAACCATTAAATATCTATTCAAAATTAAAAGGTAATCAAATTATTTAGTTATATTATCAATTTTTTGTTTTAAATTATAAATATTAATATATTTTATCTTTTTTTTGTAGATATTTGTAAGCATTTAGTACATGGTCATCAAGAAGATGCTCATGAGTTTCTTAGGTACTTAATTGAGGGAATGGAGAGGTCTTATTTAACTATTTTTAATGGTATGAGGTAAGTCATAGAATCAAATGTAAGATTTAAATCGTTCTTTAAAGAAGTAGTTGAAATTATAGAGTAAAATGTGTTTCATATTTCTAAAAACTAGGCAGGCATCCTTGCGTGCACTAAACTAAACTAACATTTATTCATTTTGCTCAATGCCAACTTAGGATGTTTGCACAGGCAATATTATCTCATGGAGTTAATTGGGTGGCGATGGGGGGCGCACACCGAACTCTTAGGTGAAACTCATTACGAAGGTTCATCTTGCCACTCTCACAAAATGCAACAAAATAAACTTGGTCAACCCCGAGCAATCGTGGGACCAAGAAACAACTTTTTCCACCTTCCAAAATGCATAGGGAGGAGATGATGTATTATTTTAGGAGAAACAATAACTAATCATTGATGCCAAAATATCTGTACATGTATCCTAATAGTATCACATCACATTTATCAGACTATAATGAAACTGGAACAATTGAATGTTAAATAAGTCCTCATATACGTTTATTGAAATTTTAGTATGACTTAGAACAATGCTTTCTTAAAAGAGGAAGTGGCAGCAAAATTTTTAGGTTACAAAACAGACCTTAAATTTTAGTCGTATTATCTAAGAAGATAAGAAGAATAATATTATCTAGTAAGTAATAATCGAATTTCGTTGTAACTAATTTTTAATGTTTAAATTTCAGATTAGACAGTTATAGTAAAGAAACTACTCCTTTAAATCAAATTTTCGGTGGATATATGAGAACTGAAGGTTAGTTTTCTTTACTTTATTTTATTTTTTCTTTTCTTTTTTAATTTTTGGGTAGCATTCGGGAAAAACAAATTTTTTTTTTAAATCCCTTATTTGAATTTACAACTGCAACGATTTTTGCAACAAGCAAATATGGTACCTGTTAAAAAAATACGTGAAAATCACGAGTGGAGAAGGCACCCAGTGGTGTCACTCCAGTAACGTGGTTTGCTATACTGCTCTCACGATAAGAGTAGCTCACGAGGCCATCTTCTCTTCAATCTCCTTAGAGGATTACATCTGGTAATGTGGAGGAAGATAGGTGTTCTATGAGAGGGTTGTTAGGATGAGCTGCTGTAGAGGAATGAAATGATGACTATGATTTAAAATTAATTTTCTAATTTTAGTTGTAAATTTACAAATTATTACTTCCTGCAAAAAAAAAATCCTTTTTTTTTACTCATTTCCCGTTGTTTACAGTAACATGCCTGGAGTGTGGCTACGTTTCTACGACATTTCAACACTTCCAGGATCTGCTATTAGATATACGACAAGCAAATAGCATAGAAGAAGCTTTGGATACGTATTTCTCAAGAGAAAGGCTTGGCGATGGAGATCAAGCGTATAAATGTGGCCAATGTAAGCGTAGGGCGGCAGCTACCAAAAAATTCTCAATAGAAAGGCCCCCTAACGCTCTTTGTATTCAGCTCAAAAGGTAATACTTATTTTCTTAGAGGTGATGAGAATTTCTACTTAATAAAATGTTTTTACTAGAGGAGGGTATAACGTAAAGTTTTTTTGAAAACATTTAAGTAAGTAAGGTCCTATAAGGTATTTAGGATTCTATTTTGAAGAAAATAGAAGAAAAACAGGGAAGGGATTAGCTATGCGGTTAGCGTATTGGATTCCCACACGGAGGTCCCAGGTTCGAATCCAGCTGCTGATTCCCTTAGATTTTTCTCTTTCTAGAAGCTTCATACAGCTCACTGTCCGATGATGGACAGGGTTGTCTCTTGTCTGTAATGAGGGAACACTAAAAATAGCACCGGGCGTACCAATAACCTCAGATGTTGACGCGCCTTAATACATTCCATTAAAACGTTACTGTATAAAATGAAAATGTCTAAAAGTTTCATTCAAATAATTAAAATGTTTGTATAATATGATTATTTATTTATTATGATTACAGATTCAATGCAATGGGAGGTAAAAATAATAAACACATCAGCGTAAAGCAGGTTCTGGACATGACACGATTCATTCATCATTCACGACCACCAGGTGGCAGTCTCAAGTACAAACTGGTTTCAATGGTCAACCACTTAGGACAGTCGGCAAACTGTGGTCATTATACGGCTATTGGCCAGTCAGCCGCCGGTGCCTATTACCATTTTGATGACAGTATTGTAAGTAAAAGTTTTTTTTGGGGGGAAAGTACAAGATTATTAATTTTATTTAGGCTTGTCAAAGTTGGTGATAATCTTTAATAGGGCATGATGTCCTCTTTTCCTGCCATGGATTGAAATCTTTCCTTCAGGATTAGAGGTAGCCATTCTGGACTCATCTAGGATAACCTATCCACTGGCATTCTCGGGATGTTTAACTTACTAGAAATTAGAAATTTATTTGATAAAGGTAAAATACCTTTACAAATACGAATACGTTCATACAAGCTAAAGTTGTTATAATTTACATTACGATTTTATATTAGCTTTTAGTGACCGTAAAAATATTATATTAAGGATTCAAATTGGCTAGGAATCGGTCCAAATAAAAACAACAACTCGTCTTTTTGCCAACGTTTCTTCGATACGCCTTCTTCAGGGTTGGTTGAGTTACAGAAAAACTGTTGATTACGATTAAGGACCTAATGGAAAAGCACTTATTTTTACAGAAAATTCAGGAATTTTTTATTCTTTACCAAAAGAAAAAGGAAATTGCCACATTTGGGGGATTTTCAACAGTGTGTTGGAAGCTTTGTCGTGGCAGGCAAAAAAAAAAAATTCATTCAAGGTGGTTCAAAAATCGATATTTCGCTCAGTTGACAATAAGTTCGTTGTTTGGCCAATCTGAAGTTTACTACTTTACAAATCGATTTTTTTTTTTCAGTTTTATGATTATTAATCGAAACCTCCTTGAATTAAATCTTGCGCTTGCCTCATGAACATTAAGATTTATAATTAAAGAAATAAAAATGCTTTTATAAAATACTATTAATAATATGAAAAAAGTGTAGAAACAATTTAGTTTTAATAATATAATTTCTGTTCTGCTGGTTTGATTTTGGAAACTTTAATTTAAATTTAACTAATTGATTAAATCGCTGGTAGGTTACATTTAAAATTGTTATTGTTTTAATTTTGTTTACATTAATATATTGTAGGCGCCACGGTAGCCGAGCGGTTAGAGACGAGACCTGCTAAGCTAATATGTACTGTAATGGTTAATAAAAGAAATTTACAGTAAAGTAGGTTTGTTAGTCGCCTCCGTCCACTACACCTTATTGGTAGTTGGACGTTAAGCCCGCCTGAAAAAATAGGCATTACTTTAATTTAAATTAATATATTATAAAAACAATTAGTACGAACCTTTGTTTTAGGTGAGACCTGTCGCATTGCAGAATGTTTTAAATACAAACGCATACATAATTATGTACGAACTGGTAGAAACATCACGTGAAAAAACTAGCAACAATCAAGTTGTGCAAACTAATGGTGTAAATAGTATGAACGCAAAAGAACGTTTAACATCCTCTTCTTCTTCTTCTACTTCTTCTTCGTCTTCGCAGCCTCCCGTAGATAAGAATCTTTCTGATGATAAACAACAAATAGTGCAACAACGTTCGCCGAAACCAGCACTTTCTTCATCGCCAGAGAGGTATGTGAAATAGATGTTTGTTTAAAAAAAAAATTACAAGCTATTGCAAAAGAAAAAAGACCTATTAATTTTTTTTCTTAGTTTTGTAATCGAGGTGAATTTCTATTATGAATTTTCAGTGGAAATACTCTTTTTAAGGAAACTCGAGTACGAATTAAAGTGATTTTCACAAAATCGTAGAAATCAGAGCCGTTTAGATCTGATATTTTGCTAAGGTTCCTTCAATGGACGTGACAATAAGGTTTTGGTCAAAGACGATCTATCAGTACAACCACTGAATCAATTTTTTAGATATTTAAGATTTTATCGATCAAAACCCCTTAAGATTTCCTTCAAACATTTCTACTAATTGCATATTTTGTTTTGCAATAATAATTTGCTTTTTTTTTCACTTAATAAAAGTAATAAAAACTTTCGGTTCTTTCAGATCCATAAAGGTATCTACGGAAACTAATAACATACCTAAGAAAATTAATAAGAACGGTGTAAATTCTAAAGATAATAATGGCCAGAATACTGGCGGCGACACTACGGCAACGGAAGCTGAATGCAGCAGCAGCCTTGTGCCGTATCTTTCAGAGTCTAGTGAATCTGAAAGTGGCTGCGAATCAGCTCAACAAAATGCAACTAGTCCAGCATCAACTTCCGCTAGCGTTGACAATGTTAAAGGTATATTTTTGTATTATTATTATTATTATTTGATTTATTTTATATTTGTTTCAGTAATACGAGTATATACTCGTGATATCGGTATAAAATTTGAAATCACTTAGCTTTTTTGATAAAGTGACTTTTTTTTTTGTGTACTTATTGAACTATTCTCAATTTAAATACCTATTCATTTGAACTGGAACTGGAATGTTCCAAGTTTCATTAACCTCTTGCGCTATTAATTAATCATCAAAAATGTGTGCCCATCCCACTGGAAAAAAATCAAAATATGCTATCAATATAGCATTGACTGTTGGTAACGGTGTAAAACATTTTGTCCCCATAACTTCACAAGCGTTGATTTCTCCTATACCGGAAAATTCTCGAGAAATGCTATACTTTATTATTATTTGGTTCCATTTTTTCCACACCCAAACAGTTCTGGAATCTTCTTCGTCTGAAATTCTAGATCATTTTTCCAAAATGAACAAACAATATCGCTAGATGCACTACCAGTCTCCTCATCCTCGCTTATCATTTTGCTCGCTTTCTCTTTGAGAGTAGTCCAATGATATCCACTACCTTCACCCATTCCATTATCCATTTTAGGGATCTGAATAAGGATAATACTTACTAAAAAATAACAATGAAACTATTATTTGTACTGACCACAGGTTTTATTTTATTATATCGTTATAAATCTAATATGTACGACTAAATAAAAAAAAAAGACAGTTTTCGTGTAATTGCACTAATTTCACATTTAAATAACGAGTGTTTAGTTAAGAGTTAAGTACAGTATTACCAACACGAAAAAAATAATAAAATGTAGCAAGTAGTATCAGTATCTCAGAAAATTTAGTAGACGTGCGATGCCACGTTATTTTCAGTATAGGAGAAAATTATCAAAGACGTATACATTGCACGCCAAAATAGCGCAAGAGGTTAATTTTAATAAGTGTTTCATGCTGGCGCCTTCTTTCATGGCTTTCAGATTTTTTTCTGGTTATATTTGTTCTCAAAATTCACTTTTAATATTGATGTGTTGGGAAAACAATTAAAAAAAAAATATTGATATTAAAAATGAAAATAAATAGAAAGTGTACTAATGATTGCAATAGTAATAATAATGTTTTTAGAGTATTTATATACTTAACAAATCTTAGATCATATTTATTAAATGAGTAGTAATAATAAGTTCAGTAAGTTACCGTGTTAGAACGATATTAAGTTTCATGCTTTGTTTTTACCTCCAAATACTTCCTCTATATTATGGAAACGACTTCAGAAAAGTACTAATTTATAATATTGTTCCTCTGTGAAAAACCTTGGTATCACTTTTGATCAAAACCTATCCTGGAAAAACCATGTTTCCCAAATCTCTCGTCGTTCCATCCATATCCTTAAGCAGTTTAATAGTTCCCGTCACTTTTTTCCAATTAAGACTCGGCAACTTCTAGTTTCCTCTCTTGTTTTTCCTCCCATTTCGACTATGGTTGCTTAGTGTATGGCGCGGTCTTTCTGGTGGATATTGAAGCTAAGCACAAGCGCCTCCATGAACTGCTTCATAAGATTTATTTTCAGCATTTCCAGAGAGACTCTCGCATTTCGTACTGCTACGATGAGTTGAAGTGGCTTTTCTCCTGTCTATCGCCGCCAATATTTTTTGGCTTCTTTCCTTTTTCAAGTCATCCAGTCTCAAAGGCTTTCCTATTTTTTTTTTCAACTTCTTAAGTTTAAATCCTCCATCCATTCCCGTAATACTTGATCTCGCTTATCCGATCTCTATATTCCCTCTCACCGTACCTCATTCTTTGACAAGACCTTCCTAATACGTGCTACCTCTCTCTGGAACTCCTTGCCTTCATCTGTCCGCCATGCTCCTATCCTATCTATCTTTAAATCCCGTCTATTCAGTTATCTCCTTTCTATTCAGCTTCCTCCGAAATTCTAATTGTTTTAATTTATTTCCTTAATTTCTGCTGCTATTTTTATTTTCACTTTTTGTAAATACTTATTTGTTTAATTATTTTCTTTTTAATCACAGGCCAAACTATTAAGGCCTCTATTTGTTCCTGTATTTATTCTTAGGGGCGATTGTCCCAGAATAATAAATTTCTTTTCTATTTCTATTTCTAATATTCCCTATTTTTAGAAACTTCGCAAATCTTTTTGTGAATTTCTTTTTTTTTTTATAAACATTTTTCAAATTTTGGTAATAACAATAAAGTTATTAACTTAAAATACTTAATTAATTAGGTAAGAATATAGCTCGTGGAAAACCAGAAGATAGGCCAAATAAAGAAAATTGTATAGGAAAATCTATGGACAATGTAGAGAAATTGAAAATAGCAGGAAACTCTGGTTGGCGAGTCTCATCTCTTAAGAATGATGGACAAGCGAATGGATCGAATAGTACAAGTTCTACTTCCGGAAAATGGTCTGTTATTAGGTAAAGATATTACCAAGCAAAAACTGTATGCTTTTTTTTTTTTGTAATTATCGTTTGCTTTGCACCAAAAAGAAAAAAGGGAATTTTAATTACACATTATATCTCAACAAAAAAAAAAAATCATTTCTCTAATTTTTATTTTTAAGGACCCAAGAACGTGATTCATGGAAACCAGAAAATAATGTTGAAAATAAGAAAAATCTTGTTACATCAGTTTCCACGACAACGCCGGTTACTCCTACGAAAGGAGGTGGCAACACTGCAACAACTAATGGTTCACTAATGGCTAATAATACTCAAAATTCTACTAGAGAGCATGGTGAAATGATGGAATCTAATAAGAATTCTACTTCTTGTAATAGTAGCAATAATAACAACAACAACAACAATAATAATAATAATAATAATAATAATAATAATAATAGTTCATCACCATCTGCTTGTACTTCGCCGAAGAATACATTGCAATCATTACTTGATATGTCGCATCAAGGATATGGGTCGAATAATGGTTAGTATAGTTTCATTATTTAGTATATTACTTTCCCTTACTCGTAGGGCGGCTGCTACGAGTAAGGGAAAGTGTTACGATCAAGGTCAAATTTTCCATTTTGGGTTTTCACTGGGAAAAATTCGGTTTAAGGTCTCCTATATAAAAAAAAAAAGTGGTTTTTAGACAATGATCTGAATGTGTGTCTATTTATGGGTAAATTGAATACAGTGGAGTCTCGGTTATCCGTCATGACCGGGACCGGACACGTGACGGGTAGTCGAATAGACGGATAATGGAAAAAAAAAGGAAAATTTCCAGATTCTTGTGTTTAACGTGTATAAAACTTTGTATTAACTGGTATGCATATTTTATACGTTTGTACGCTTAAGCCTTAAAGGTCAGTTATCTTTCATTATTCAATTCATTCTATTGGGTATTAAAATTAATGAATACAATCTGCGACATCTAATCGGTTTTGTGGACTCTTTTTATTTAAGACAAAAGGACTCTTTAAAATTTCTGTACACTTAAAATAAATTTTTAAAAAGGTTTATTTTTAAAATAATTTTTTTTTTTTTTTAAATTTTTAAATACTGAGGAGAGTGACGGTTAATTGGAATAGACGGCACTGTATCTCAAAATTAAAGATCATAAAAAAAAATTAGAAAGTTTATATTGTAGCCCATCTTTGGATCTGTTTAACGTAGTCTCAAAATACCACCTAACATCTAAATACAACTAGATAACAGTTTTTTCTCCCATTTTGAGATTTCCCTAAAAATGGTTCTAAAAGTTTACTTCAAATTTTCAAAATTTACTAAAAACTTGTATTTGAAATATTTTTATTGGAAGAGAGAAACATTTTAATGCAAATATTTGCAAAACAAAGGGTGCTGCCCAAATAGATCGGGTTGCTAGACACACAGCGTACCAATCAGTCAATCAAGATATTAATTATTTACCAAGTATTCAATTTTTACATGAGAAATTTCTCCAGGAGAATTTGATTTAAGGAGGAAGGGATTCTTGGGGATGGATAGCTTCCCTTTTGATCATCATAATACACGGTTCGGCAGGTTATTTCTTATAAACGGGAATAAATAGGTGTAAATAGGCCTCCTTGCATTTTGATACAGTATATTTTTGGTTGTTATTGCTAAATTTTGTTTAGTTATTTTCTCCAAAATTTAGTAAAAGGAATATTTACGATTTCAACTAATTTTTGAAATTTAATTTTTCAATAGAAGTCATGTTTAGCCCCTCTCTGATAAAAATTTTCATCAGTTGTCTTGACTAAATGTTGAGGAGGTGCTTCAAATTTTGAAGTACGTGAATCTTTACTGATATCAGTGCTTTCATGCCTGCTTTCGACTTCTACTTATATTTACATACAATTTAACGGCTTCTGTGATATTACCATAAAATAAAATGATAATAATATAATATAAAATAAATTTACAATTTTCTTTCATTTTTTGTTATAAATTTGTTTTTTCTGTTTCCAGTAAATTCATGGAATGGAACCAAGAGTAAGATTAGCAAAGACATTGAGAAGGATAGACTGCAGTCAAAAAGGCATTATGACAGCTACAATGATGACCTTGATCGTGGAAAGGTATGGCGAACATATATTGTATATATATATTTTTTTTATTTAAATTGTAAGTCAGCATCTGAGTTCATCAGCTGTTAGAATATTCCCACTTTCCACGTACATTGATTGCTTTTGTGGCGGAGGATGGGGGAAAGTGTCGCGGATGTTACTATTTTTCGTTCTATCTATTGCTGCCGGAAAATACTATTAAAAAAAAGCTACATTACAAAGTTTTACTATTAAGATCATTTAGATTAGAGTACGCGGCTATTTCCCGGCCAAAGAGATAAAGCAAAACTAGTCTCTGTTTGCTGGAGAGTGTAGCTCTCGCTTGAGAGCATCTGTGATTCGGTGGAAAGCAGTTATTATAGAAAATTTTTACACATATCTTACAGATAAAGAAAAGAAGATTTCATAAAAATACAAACATGGAAAACGATGGAAACAGCCCCTGGAATCGAGTACAAGACTATCAGAATAGAAAGAATTGTTGGAACAGTCCAATGAATGGTAGTTCAAGGCAGAATTTCTATAGACAGTACACTTATGAGAAATCAAAAGGGCATGGTCACCATCATCATCCGCCCTACAGAGGAGGCGGCAATTACTATAGAGGTGGTGGAGGTGCTGGCAACAATTTCTCTTTGTCCATGATGTCGCCAAATGTAATGTATAAGTGAGTAGATTATATTACATTATTATTTATTGTATACATATTCGCCTGTAAAGGAGGAGTATTTGCAATCCCCTCAAAAAAGTTAACCATAAATTAACCTCTCATATCAACAGATAAATGTCTACAAAAAAATGAAAATAAACTAAATAGAAAATATTTAGGTTCTATTTAGCCAAATTTTCAAATTATCCTCTTCATTTTTAAATTAATATATTATTTGAAAACATTCAAGGATAATTCATTTTCTGAAAGAGGGGATTGGTTAGGCCGCCGCCATGTTAAATGCCCTATTTAGGGTGCGTTCCACTAAGCGTTCACAACGATCACACTCACGACCGCGGTTTTGCCCGTTCCATCACTTGCTTGCGAACGTCACAATCGAAAACTCAAATGGAATCGACTATGAGGCGTTTTAACCGTTCATGTAAACATTACAAATGGCGACCTCGAAAATAAGTCAGAAGCTTGAAGAGGTTGTTTTTTAATTTTAACCCCGTTTATTTGCAGTTATAATAAACTTTATTAATTATTGGTAAAGTTGACTTATATTAAAAATATATGTTATATATAATTCAATTTTTATATTGCATTTTCGTGGAGTATTTATAAAATTTACGTTTAAATAAAATTAAAATGTCTTTTATGGCAACAGTTGGATATTTATTAATGCAACGTAATAATGCTTTAGAAAGTTCTTCATCTAGTTCCGATGAAGAGTGGAATGCAATTTTACAAAATCGCAATGGTGAAAAGCGAAAACTTGGGCCACGTATTATTAACTATCAAAGTGTAATTGATCGTTATTCAGTGATTTAGCATGTAAAGGGATAAGTAATTTTTTCATTTTTTAGACTTTCGAGAAACACATTCAATTATTTACATGAGATAATACTTTCATTTACCTGATATAATTTCTTCTGTGGAACGGCTGAAGGTACATATATTTTAATCGTTGTGGGCGCTTAGTGGAACGCACCCTTAGTACTGTGCTTGGGCTCTTATCTCTTGAATAATTCATTATTTGATAAATTTAGTTTTTTTGGAGAAAATGTTTAAATCAAAAATTTTATTGAGAAAAGTTCAACAACATTCCTACCAGATTTATATTTTACTCATTTTCTAAGTTATAAGAAAAATAATTAATTTTTGTCTCCAATTTCTGCCTTTTTTTTTTTTCAGGAAACCTCATTGTACATAGCGAGTGAACAGGAATACCAACCCAAAACAAACCTATCTACCTCTTTTTTAATTTTTAGAAAAACTATATATATATAAATATATATACATACATAAATATTTATAGATATATTGTATATATATTTATATACATATTAATATGTAAACAAAATAAAAATACCCACTGACATCTTTTAGGAAAAAAAGGGGGAAATTTTGTGTTCATACGAGAATTTTGGTCCGTGTGTGTGTGCAAAAAAACAAACATGTAATTTTACATTTTTTCTTGTTAATTTGTATGAAAGACAAAAAAAAAATATTGTAATAATAATAAAATGTAAACACGAAGTAGCTAGTGAAGAATATAGTGAATCATTGGGAGATTTACAGAACGGCAACCAAGGCTGAAACCAGGTATAAAAGATTTAAAAAAAAAAAAAAAAAAAAAATGGGAAAATAAGAAATGTGGATATATATACATATATAAATAAGATTTTTTAATTTATTTATTTTTAATTTTTAGTAATTAAATATATAAATATATATAAAAATAATAAATAAACTACATAAAAATTACCATTCCATTTTTATTGTTATTGTGCCTTTAAAAAAACATAATTTGGCTACATTTTTGTGCATGTAAATATTAGTTAATCAACTGTTTTTTAAAAAAGAAAAAAACTATAGATTGGGGTAAAACGAATATTACAATTACAATGTATTTATAATTTTTTTTTTTTTTTTAAATTATTTTGGGTCACTTTTTTTTAAAAAGAAAAGGAAAATATTGATAAAGTATAAATTGAGAAATTACTGTCCGCGGAGGCCGGGCAGTGCACTAAAACAAAAAAAAAGCTCTGGGCGCAAGTGACCTCAGATGTTGACGCGCCTTAAATTAAAGAAAAATAAATAAAATAAAAAAAGTGATCAAAAAAAAAATACAAAAACAAAAAAATTTACATAAATAAGGTGTACATTTTTTTATATTAAGGAGTAATTTTTGTATACTCCTGTAATAACCTATATTTTAAATACTTGTACAAAAACAAACAAAAATTAAAATAAAATAAAAAATTGAAACAAAAACAATCAGAAAAGATTAAAACAAAAAAAAATTATTTACTTATAACCACCATAACTCCTTCCCCAAGAATTGTATGGATCTTGCAGGTTTTCGAGTCGGCGGGGTCAACATCATCAACGTACATATTTAACTGGTTGTTACTAAACCTCTAAATGTTTCTCTAACCAAATCAAATAGTAATATTGATCATATTCAAATTATCGAAATTTTTATCTTTGTATTTACCTAGTTGATTTACGTACGAGTACATTAGATGCCATCTTTGGACACAGAAGTAAACTTTTTGAACCAACAAAAACTCAGCCACATTACTGTAGTCACAGTTTTTTTTTTTTAATTTAATTTACTAGGAAAATTTGACAAAAAAGCCGATTTTTCTAGGGAAGAACTAGTTTTACGTTCCCTCTACAACCATTTTCGATGTTAATTTTTGTCACCTACATACGTACATACAGTGGAACAAGAAAGTATTCATACACTTAAGTTTTTCTTACTTTATCTACTGAACTTTTGTTTTCTAGGATGACTATTTCTTCAGCACTAAAATCGAAGATAGTAAAACAATGAATTTAATGCTCTCATTTACTTTTAGAAATATAAAGAATTGATTAAAAAGCAGAAAAATAATTTATTGTATGCAAAATATGTAAGTATTCATACACTCAGTTTTAAGGTTATAATATTTTGTAAGCAATCCCTTTGCATTTGTTATTGCTTGAAGCCTCCTTGGCATAGATTCCACCAGGATTAGTGTCTCTTGAGATGTGTGATTTCTGCCCTTGATTTCTTTAAATTGGTTATGAGCTCTTTTCTGGAAAAACATTTCAATTTTCGAATTTTCCGCTCCAAATAAGACCATAAACTTCCAATAGGGTTTATATATGGAGACTGTGGAGGGGTGACAAGTAGAACTTGTCTTAAACTTTTTAATTATAATATATACTTCAGCACTGAAATCGAAGATAGTAACAATGAATTTAATGCTCTCATTTTCTTTTAAAAACATAAGGAATTGAGTAAAAAGCAGAAAAATAATTTCCGGTCGTATGAGATAATGTAAGTTCCCTCCCTAAGTGGTTTAGATAAATAAACCCTTGCTGAAATAAGCCACAATTTTATCTTTAATCAGAAAATTTAATTCGGCTGACTTTCGCCCCCATCTCAAACAATTGATAATAAGAACTAATATTTATCTTAATACGAGCTTCCTAACATCAATTTGGACGCTAGCCTTCCTATACTCTAAATATGGACATAATAAATAAAGCTTAAATTCATAACCATCAGCTGTATGAATACTTATTTTGCATACAATAAATTATTTTTCTGCTTTTTACTCAATTCCTTATGTTTATAAAAGAAAATGAGAGCATTAAATTCACTGTTACTATCTTCGATTTCAGTGCTGAAGAAATAGTCATCCTAGAAACAAAAGTTCAGTAGATAAAGTAAGAAAACTTAGTGTATGAATACTTTTTTGACCCACTGTATGTACTATTAATTAAGTGCTGCTGAAATTCTGAAAAAGACAATTACAGTCAAAAATTGATTTTATTTATTTTTAATTTAAAGGTGCCCCAACTTAAAAATGAAGTATTAGCGCCCGAAGCTTTCTTACAATTGCAATGCCGGCGTACGGACAGTGTTTTGTCGTTACAGACAAGGACAGTTTATGTTGACCAATAAATCAGCTGACCACTTCATTAAAATAAATACAAAAAAAGAGCCTAGACTTCCTGAAAAATGTTTTGTTTTTGACTGTTCATTTATACATTCAAGTTGTAACGTTTACTAAAAAAACTTACTGCTTTTTTTTCCATATATATAATTTGTGTGAACTTAGAACAGAAATTACCGGTGAAAACATGTCCAAAATTTGATTCTAAAAACTCGAACATAAGACAAGTATTAAGTAGTTTCTTTTCAGTATAGAAAATTGATGTAATAGTTCTGTTGTTCTAGTTTGTAGCGTTTAATTGCTTCAAATTGGTTAAAAATAATTTGAGTAATTAGGTAATTTTAATTATTAAATGGAATGGTTGGAGCTTGCAGCTAGCACGATCTATCACACTTCGATTCAAACTGAATAACTCTCGATTACACTCAAGAGATGGTGACAAGTTAAATGTATTGTGGAGTGTGAACTCTCACTAGGTTTGCAGTTGAGTAACAGCTGGTGCTGATTCATATTGAATGCGCTGGGTCTGGTTCGTGAGTGTAGTGGTTGGAAATAACGTTAAGTGTAAAGGGAAGAAGTTCAGGGTGATTGCAGAAGTCGTTAGGTTATCACTAGTTTGTTACATTTATTAGGAAATCATTAGGCTTCCAGTTAACAGTAAAAACTTGTCATTATTAATTGTTTTGTGTGAAAAAATGATTTTAGAAGCCTGTGATAGCCTCTCCAAATGCAGTTTATTTTCATAAATTTTGATCAACTATTGATTTAATTATTAAAAGTTCAAAGTACCTAGAAAGTGGAACAAAAAAATAATGTCTTGGATAGGAAATTTCATAAAAAAGAATTTGTTAAATTTAGAAGCAAATCCAGAACAAGTGGTCGAAGTGAAAACCGATTTATACGATGATAGAATTATTATATCCAGGGATGAAGGTATGTTTTTTTATGGGAACAATGGGAATGCTCAAAAATTTGAAATTGTATTACACAAACCGTGTTCAGAATCACTTTCTCAAGGATACAGGTAAAGAAACTTTTTTTTTTTTTGTATCCTTCTTTAATTATATCGTTTTAATGAAGTGAAATATGCGCATATATTAATGTATATTTTCTCATAGTTTATTCAGATCTACTGAAAGAGATTCATGTGAAAAAAGGTTCAACATTTTTAGGGATAAATTACCACTGCTTTGTAATATCTCTGCTATTGTAAGTATTGAAACAAAAATATGTATTTAAAATGAAAAATATAGATACTAATGCAAAAGAAAACTTGAATACCTGCTTCCTTATTCTCAAAAATGTTTAGTTTTCCATTTATGACTTTCTATACTTGGTTCCCACTTTTTCGATATTAATTTGTTTTCTTTTATTCATAAAAAGTTTAGAAAAAGAACTGTACTAAATGAACTCAATTTTTTAAAGGCCTTATTTTATAGTTTTTGGAGAGGAGTAGGTTCTTACGATAAAGGTTAAATGAATGTGGATTGAGCTGCATGCTACTTAGCAGTGATCTTGTTACTCGCAATATCGATAGAACGATTAAAATTTTCTTTTAATTGGGCATTTTATCAGATTTGCATTCACAATGAGTGCATTTGTTTCAAATCTTGGTATATACAGAAAGGAGTGTTATTTGCTTGAACCCATCATCTCCTATTGTCGTCCACTTTGAGAACATGCTTGGAAATTGCCGTAGCGGCTCGGGTCGCCGTTCTGCATGACTAAATGCACTAATCTAACTGAAACAAGCTCTTTTGGAGTGTGGGAACAAAAGTGGGCAGGGTGAAAATTCTACGCTTTATCGTGAGAAATTGTATGAAGGTCTTCTGTTTGTGTGAAACATAGATTTTTGTGCTTGTAATTTTATCAAGAATTTTTGCAATAACTTCATAGCTTATTCCTTATACTGCAACCAAAGAAAGTAGAAGGAAATTGTTTTAATTTTTTAATTACTGAAAGTATAATAATTCTTTGTTTACATTGATTTCAGAATCTGAACATTATTCAAAAGTATTGCACCACCATTCGGGAACATCCAAAATGGAGTATATGTCATCTAGTTGTTTATTTCAATTTCATTGAATCTATTTCATTACCTAAAATTCTGAGGTAATTCAAAATTTATTTTTACTGAATGAAGTTAAGATTTGAAAGATTTTGTTTTAGTAATTATTATTTAATATTTAATGTTTTGTTAGCTATATTAATAATTCGGATGCGGATACCGGATTGTCACCATTGCAGGTAGCCGTTAAAGAAGGTAATATGCCCATGATTGTTAAATTATTACAACATGGCGCTTCATTAGGCCATTTGGACAATGATAGTAATACAGTATTTCATTATGCGGCTACTATCAATAAGGAAGTAATCTCTGTAAGTTTCTTTTTTTTTTTGGCTATTTACTTAGTTAATTATTTACTTTTATGTGACCAGTGGTTTCTTAAATAAATTTTCTACTCCATTCATAAGTTCTTTTTCCAACCATTTTGTCTCCTAGATGCCTTAACGGTACAGTTCATCTTCTTGCACGCGTACTCTTGGGTTATGCCGTCAACATCTCTCCTAGTAATCCATCCAAGAAATGTCGTTGTTACAAAAATCTAGAAAAAGATTTAGATCTCTAAGAATTTTTTTTTGCGATATAGTACTTATTTGCAGAAATGCAGAAATTTATAACTCCTATTTTAAACATTCGATTAAAGGGAATTGTAGGAAAGGGAATTAATGTGAACCCATCTATCCAGCCAATAACGTACAAACTTACTAAGTACTAATTTGCTTATATACTATTAAGGTGGATAAAATACGAGGGTCGTTTGAAAAGTCCGTGCAAAAATAAAAACTACTTAATTTTTTGGGGTAAACCATTTTTATTTTTCAACATAGTCTCCTTTTAGGCTTATACACTTCGTCCAACGCTGCTCTAGTTTGTTGATCCCTTCCGAATAATAGGATTTGTCCAAGTCTGAAAAATAGCCATTCGTTTCTGCAATCACCTCCTCGTTTGAATAAAATCTTTTTCCCGCCAGCCATTTCTTCATATTGGGGAACAAATAGTAGTCCGAGGGAGCCAAGTCTGGAGAATAGGGGGGATGTGAAACGAGTTGGAACCCTATTTCCATTAATTTTGCGACCACAACTGCTGAGGTGTGAGCTGGTGCGTTGTCGTGATGGAAAAGGACTTTTTTGTGGGCCAATCGTGGGCGTTTTTCTTGCAGCTCGGTTTTCAAACGGTCCAATAACGATGAATAATATGCACCTGTAATAGTTTTACCCTTTTCCAGATAGTCGATGAGGATTATTCCTTGCGAATCCCAAAAGACAGTCGCCATAATCTTTCCGGCCGAAGGAACGGTCTTCGCCTTTTTTGGCGCAGATTCCCCCTTGGTAACCCATTGTTTAGATTGTTCTTTGGTCTCAGGAGTGTAGTGATGTATCCATGTTTCATCCACAGTGACGAAACGACGCTTAAGGTCCTGCGGATTCTTCTGGAACAGCTGCAAACCGTCCTTGCAACACTTCACACGATTTCGTTTTTGGTCAAGCGTGAGTAATCGCGGCACCCATCTTGCGGATAGCTTTGTCATGTCCAAATGTTGATGCAAAATATTATGTACCCGTTCATTCGAGATGCCCACAGCACTAGCAATCTCACGCACCTTCACTCTTCTGTCATCCATCACCATATCATGGATTTTATCAATGATTTCTGGAGTAGTAACCTCAACAGGGCGTCCAGAACGTTCAGCGTCACTTCTGCCCATATGGCCACTCCGAAAATTTTGTAACCACTTATAAACTGTTCTAATCGAAGGTGCAGAGCCACCATAATGTTTATCAAGCTTCTCTTTAGTCTCCTGAGGCGTTTTGCCTTTCATAAAGTAGTGTTTAATCAATACACGAAATTCTTTTTCGTCCATTTTTTGAAAATCACTCGACTTCCTCGATTCAAACGAATGCCAAACACAAAGAAATAGACCGATCTGGCTGAAACTTGGTATGTGTTCTTCCAAGAGATGCTACTAACTAAAGATAACCTCGACACGCGCCAGTAGTGCTATCTCTCTGACTTTGTACGGACTTTTCAAACGACCCTCGTATGTCGCAAAAATTCCTAGTTTACGGATCAAATTGGATTGTTAATTTTTTTTTCTCATATTATTTCAAAAAATAGCCGTCACGGATTTTATTTAAATATTTACACATTAAATTATTACTTTATTTGAATAGTAATAATAATTAAAAAAGACGTGTTTTTAGGACTGCTTTGAATAAGGGGTGACAATCTGCTTCACTTTAAGGTACCATTTCTAGGAAATTTACAGTTTTACAACTTTACAGTATTAGTAAGAATGATATGTATTTCTGTGTGTTGGAAGTTTAAGGCAAAGTAAAAGAACTTTTATTATTACTCTTGAAGTACTTGAGCAGTTGTTGATAAGTTATTGGGTTCTAAAAAAAAATCTTCAGTTTTGGTAAATTTATTAATGAAAAATCTTCACGCCTACGTTTCGAACAATATTTAGTTCAACTTCACGGCTTAGAATTTAGATTAATATCTATATGAACATATTTTGTAAAAATTGCTCTAAAAAATAATATTAATAATTTTTTACTAGGTTGACTCAATCTGCAGTAAAAAGTTTTACAATATTTTCATTTAGGGCAAATTATTTACCTACAGTTTGACAATCACTCGGTTCGGCGGTACATATACTAAAATTCATTTACTAATATTATTAAATACAAGATTTCTATATAATTTTTTTTTTTTTGTTCAGACCCTTGCTAGTATTGGTGATAGTAATAATACCAAATATTTGAATCATCGTAACATCACCGGACATACTCCACTGCATGTAGCATGTTTGGCCGATAAGCCGGACTGTGTGACAGCGTTAATCGCCATGGGTGCTGATGTTAATCTAGCTGCTGGTTCTCCTTCAGGATCAACCCCGCACAATCCACTGGTAGCTCCAGCAATTATGGGCGATTTTGTGCATGATATGCATTCAAAATTACAACCACAAGTAAGTTAGCAGATTTCTTCTTATTTATTAAGTCATGTGTTCTATTTGTTGGAAGGTCTAACACAGCCCTGTGTGAATAAAAAACTTAGCTTTATTGAATGATCGATAAAAAAAATTAAACGATTTAGCAAAAGAGAAAGAAAACAATATCATAATTTGGTATGTTCAATAAATGTTCAGCATACAGGCAAGAGACAGTTTTATAATCTTAAATATTTTAAAACCCTATTAAATAAATCTGGGCCAGACCCCCACACCACACACTAACCAGCCAGTTCAACTAACGATACAAACAGATGTAATTATTAATGAAAGTATCGAAAGAAAATCGATAAAACTTATCATATATATTTATATGTATGTTCAAACCTTTATTGTCACTAGTATAAAGATAGTCAGTGTTTGAAAAAGCTGTGTGCATTAAGTTCAGTGAACCTTTTGCTTTGTTAATGTTTCTGAATAATATGAAGCGAATAGATCGTTTATTAAAGAATTCAGAGATAGCTCGTGAACATGCTAAGTTTCTTACACATCACCTTCCGACAACTATTAAACATTTACCAGCTGCACAAGCATCTGATGCAATAATTTTTGATTTACTGCCCGTAATATTTTTTTGTTTATTATTTTGCGTATATTTTTTCTAAATTAATGTTAGATTATTTTTTTTTTGTGTGTGTTCATGAACTTGGTTCAAATAATAATCCCCTAGATCTTTTCATTTCACTTTTCTCCAGTCATTCTGGTCTATTTTTGCAGCCCCTCCTTGCTGGGTATCTATCCACATCTTCATTGGACTCTCATTCCTCATTTTCTTCTTAAGACTGAATTTTATTATTGCCCTTATACTTCAGTTTTATTTAAAATTATGTTTAAAATATTTTATATGATTGCAAACACAGGAGATGAAATATGGTGGAACACCGTTGCATTGGTCATCATCGAAAGAAGTTATTGATGCACTTCTTGATAGAAACTGTGATATAAATGCAGTCAATTTTGTTTCAAGAACTGCACTACATGTTATGGTAAGTATTACTTTTTTTCTGAAATCTGTTTTATTATTATTATTATTATTATTTTAATGAATTAAGGCGCGTCAACATCTAAGGTTATTGGCGTTCGGAGCTTTTTGTTCAGTGCACTGCCGGCCTCCGGACAGTGTTCTCTCGTTACAGACAACACTCCCCATCGCCAGACAGTGAGCTGTAAGAAGCTCCTAGGAAGAGAAAATCTAAGGGTCAGCAGCTGGATTCGAACCCGGGACCTCCGCGTGGGAATCCAATACGCTAACTGCATAGCTAATCCCTTCCTTTATTATTATTATTATTATTTTTTTTTTTTTTTAATTATTTAAGGCGCGTCAACATCTAAGGTTATTGGCGCCCGGAGCTTTATTCAGTGCACTGCCGGCCTCCGGACAGTGTTCTCTCGTTACAGACAACACTGTCCATCACCGGACAGTGAGCTGTAAGAAGCTCCTAGGAAGAGAAAATCTAAGGGTCAGCAGCTGGATTCGAACCCGGGACCTCCGCGTGGGAATCCAATACGCTAACTGCATAGCTAATCCCTTCCTTTATTATTATTATTATTATTTTTTTTTTTTTTTAAATTATTTAAGGCGCGTCAACATCTAAGGTTATTGGCGCCCGGAGCTTTATTCAGTGCACTGCCGGCCTCCGGACAGTGTTCTCTCGTTACAGACAACACTGTCCATCACCGGACAGTGAGCTGTAAGAAGCTCCTAGGAAGAGAAAATCTAAGGGTCAGCTGCTGGATTCGAACCCGGGACCTCCGCGTGGGAGTCCAGCATGCTAACCTCATAGCTAATCCCTTCCCTTATTATTATTATTATTAAATATTCACTATTAGTATAAAGAGGAAATATTATATTTTTTTTTTATTGTAGCATTTTCACTGCAAATAAATGTTTAAATATTCCTTAAGTATTACAAAATCTTCAGAAATTATTATAAAATGAAAACTATAATTACAGTTGAGTTCGGAGTAAGAATTTGGCTCTGTGTTCTATCTCAAATGAGTGATCAATATTCTGAAGTTTATACAAATTGGACTATACAGAAGTGCTTAGTTCTTTGAATAAAATAAGCTGAATAAAGATTTTTTTTTTTTTTTTTTTAAATATTTAGCAAATTTTAGATACAAGTAAAAATAAATATTAATTGTATAATAACGAACTGCTAAGCTGGACAAATCCTTAATTATGACGGCGCCCATTTTAGAAAAGAAGACTGATGAAATAATGATTTTTTTTTTGTATTAGAGATGAAATCATCGGCTGTTACACAGAAGTTGCTTGAATCATTGATTAGAATTGAATGAAGAAGTTTCTCTTTGCTTTAGAATGACATTTAAAATATTTATGGTTCATATATTCCCTTCCATTATTAAGGAGAATACCTGTGTTGTTTATTGCAGAGTAACAAGTAGATCCGGGTCAGTTTCCAGGTCATTGAGTTCTCCCACTATTTCTTAAAATTCTTTTCCTTTTAACCCAACAGATATTAAAATTAATTAATTTTTAGAAAATTTAATCCCACAATGTTTGGTGTGTTTTTAGTTTATATATTATATATATATATATAGTGGCACCTCGGTTTTCGAACGACTTGTCTTTCGAACAAATCGGTATTCGACCAAGAAATTCGAGAAAATATTGTCCTGAAATTCGTACAAACATTTGGAACTCGGAACACCCGAGATGAGCCGAGTTGTTTTTATATTTACACTTTTAGATCTTATTTCTTGTTTAGATACACGTTTTTACATAAAATATAAAAATTAGGCCAGCAAAAACGGCCTAATATTTCTGGGGGCTTAGAAACGAAATAAACTGACATAGTTTACATTATTGTTTATGGGATAAATTGTTTCGGTTCTCGACCAAATTGGTTCTTGACCGCACTTCCGGAACGAATTGTGGTCGAGAACCGAGGTACCACTGTATATATAACTTCGATTATTTTTATATTTAAACGTATACTTAAATCACAAAATTTGTGTGTAATGTAAGATCTTTACAATTAGTCTTTACATTCTCCACTATGTCACATTTCGTTCTATTTGTATAGTCAGTATTTAATCGATCGAAATTATATTGTTGAAAATGTAGTTAGGTTCGGAGTGCTGGAATATATCTTCGATTTTATCTTTCATAGCTCGCATGATTATTGTATTTGGACTTTCATCTATAATCAGAGATAGACTAAATCAGTCTCGCTCCCTTAGTCAGCAAGTGTAGTACTAGACGATAACCTAAGTGAAGTCGAAATCTCTACACCGAACTGAATGTCTACGAACTAATGTTAGATAAAAGTTCGAAAACGGTCAAAAATGCAATAAACATGCGTGCTACAATTAGATAAAATCAATATTAAGTTCTGAACATTAACTGAGCGTAAATTGTGTCAAAACTTTTGAATGAAAGTAAATTTTGGGCTTAAAACTTTTTAAAGTTTTGTTTATGCGGCCCTGGTACCTAGGTTAAAAAGCTTGCCTTATGCATTTCGTCGTCGTATTTTATACATTCTCTAAGTTACTTTTTGTGTTTAAATTTTTTGGTTAATATACACGTCATATTTTTATTAATTATTTTTTAGGTATTGCGAAACAGATTAGAATGTGCAGTCGCTCTACTATCCAGGGAAGCTGATCCAAATATTTCTGATGAAGATGGCAACACTGCTTTACATTTAGCTGTAAAAGAAAGAAACCTACCCATAGTGCAAGCGTTGACTATCTTCGGCGCTAATTTAGATCTTTTGTAAGAATTTTTTTTTTGTTTATTTTATTAAATAATATTTGTTTATTCAGTTAAAAAATCTGTATTGTGAAGAGAATATTACATTGTGGGAACCATCAATAGCTTTCAGGTACGAAACCTTCCAGTACTGCCATTTTTTTACGTTCATTTTTTATTCCATCGAAAGGTTATTTATTTTATGAAACTTTATTTTTATACTATTCATAAAATATTCAACAATAACAAAAAACATTCACTACTTGGGGGAAAAACTATTAAAATAAAAAAATTATAAAATTTAAATGGAGCGCCCCCTCCTCTTTTAAAAAAAATATACCCATGAACTTAACTAAAAACGACGTATAATTTTTTTCATTATGATAATGAATGTAAATGGGTAATTAAATAATTTTATTTAGTCGTCCCCTAATTACCTTAGTCTTTTTTACAGGTTATAAACAGTTAACAATTATAAATATGTGTATTTAAATGATCCAATATATACATTTATGCATATTAAAGGTACATTTCACTTTATTGTTATCGAAATGAAATTTACAAAAAAATTAGTGCGGATATTCTTAAGAATTCTTCTTGCCGGAATTTACGTAATAATTTTATTTTTTTAATTAAGAAACTGCAATAAAAAGGTAGTTAACTTAAATGTTACTCAAGTTGACTGTAATAAATAATAATCTTGTAGAAAGCGTGACGACATAGCTCCTTAAGAACCCTATTTAAAATTAATAATCCCTGAGAAAAATTTAAACCAAACTAATTGGCCTAACACACGTTATATATATTCATGTCCAAATGAAATCATTTGGCAGCTGTTTAAAGAAATTACAGAATCCCTTTCTTGGAAAAATCAAGTTAATTCATTTTTATTTATTTTACTGAATTTGTGCAGTTTTAGGAAGATGATCTAATCTTCTCAGGGTTTGAGTGAAACAAATAATATAAAGTTATTTTTTTGAACTTTTATACTGTTTTATACTTTATCGGCAGGATAGCTTGTAAGAGATTGTCGTGTTTCTTCTGGTCTCCATTAAGTCCATAACTGTATCTTACCCGTGTGGTTCCTGGTTTTCTTCCTTTTAATTCACTTCTTTCTTTTTTTCTAAGGAACAATGCAGGAGAAACAGCAAGACATATGGCCGGCCTTGATGGGAGTGACAATGGTTCACGAATCGTATACACCTTGCACGCTGTTGGTGCCGGACGTTGTACATCTTTAATGTCCTCCTGTACACCTTATTGTGCTCCAGGCGGCAACAATGACGGCATGCCACCGCCACCTGCAAGCGGTCCAGCAACCAGATGCATCTCACAACTTCTCCAAGACTCTGTACTAGCTTGTGAAGGAGATGGCACTACTACAAGAGGTGGTCGCCTGCTGTGTCTGGACGGAGGAGGAATTCGTGGGCTAGTGTTGATCACACTGTTACTGCATTTAGAGCAAGCTGCTAATAAACCGATTGTGCATTGTTTTGATTGGATTGCCGCGACTAGCACAGGTGGAATTCTTGCCTTAGCATTGGCTGCAGGTATTTAAACGTTTTCCATTTATTTGCGTATTTCTAGTGGCTTACTTGATAGTTCTCTTATCAAATTAAAATATAAAATTGCTCTTTTTATTTCTAGCTTTACATACAATTTTTTACTGACATTTAGATTGTATGCCGATCATTTTCAAACTCTGTAACATTTTATTACAAAATTAATAACTTTAAAGAATGATCTTGGCGCTATTTAGAATTTCAACAGCATAGGATTAAAATGAAATATGCTTAAGAAAAATTACGACTCTTGTTTTGTTAATATGCTGTTATTTTAAACCATTCAACTAATATTCTGTGGAAACAGTTTTGCTTCAAATATTGGAATTTTACTTATGATATTGAAGCACCTCTAGTAGTACACAGACAACGAGGCCACTTGTTACACTTAAAGGTCACCTTTAGTTGGTATTTAAAAGGGCGGTTCCACCAAAAAGGGGGCAAGGAACGCAGGCCTTTCCAAAATGCCCATTGTTCTCCTAAAGGTCACTAAAATAGGGAAGTTTTAATGGTCCTAAATCTCGAGAAATGTCACATTCTTCTCGGAAAATGTCTCTAATAAAACTTTCAGATCTAAATGTGTGCAATGTGTTTACGAAAATTAATGAAAATCGTTGATACAGTTTTCGGAAAAATGATTTAAAAAATATATTTATTTATTAAAGAGGCAGTTTTGGAATATGGAAGAGGCAGTTATTACATTTGAACATTCTTTGAAAATTTCCTTTTATTTTTAATTATTTATTTATTTTTTCTTTCTTTAAGTAATGCTGATCACACACATTGTTCAAAAATATTACGATGAATTCTTATAATCGAAAATCTGCATGTCTACAAGTTTAAGAACTTGTAAAAATAAAATGCATAATTAATATACATTGAGAGCGTAGAAATGATAGAATTAAACAATTTTTTTTTTATTATTATATACACATATATATTTAATGCACTTATCATCAACATTACAAGAGTATTTTGTACCAATGCTAAAGCTGATGGTTGAAATGAATCGTGTTATGGTTGAAACAATGAACGATGTGGATTGAATCAATGAACGAATCAGTTCGATTGATTAACAACAGTTTACTGGCAATATCATTTTTCTTAAAGAAGAAAGGTAGTCGAGCGGTTAAGAGGCTAGACCTGCAAAGCTAAGATGTATTGTTGGTTTAGTGGGTTCGATTCCCGGTCTAGAGGCCTTGGATTTTCTTTAATGGTTAATAAAAAGAAATTAACAGTAAAATATGTTTGCTAGTCGCCTCCGTCCACGACACCTAATTGGTAGATGGACGTAAAGCCTGCCTGACAAAAAAATAGGCAATTACTTTACTTGACTTTACTTTTTTAAAGAAGAAAGACCTTTACTTAATCGGGGTAGTATGGTTGACTTTGAGTGGTATACAATTTCAGGTGTAATTGCTCTTAGATTTTCTGTTCCTAGAGGGAGACGGCTGCCTCCACAGTCCACTGATTATCAGACTACCAGAGAGTAGTGCTCCAATGACCATAGATGTTAACGCACCCTTTTTTTTTCCTCTTGAATTCATGCTTGACTTCTTACTAACGTGCTACATCTCTTTTGTTTACAGGAAAAACATTAAAAGAAGCGTTGTGTTTGTACTTCAGAATGAAAGATCAGACATTTTCCGGTTACAGGCCTTACAACAGTGAACCGTTGGAGTCAATGTTAAAAGAATCTTTGGGCACTGACACAACTATGGCGGATATTACTCATCCAAAGTTGGTTCTTTTTTTTTGATATTTATATTTTTTTTGTTTGTTTTTGGTTTTCTCTTTTATCATTCAAGCAAATGGTTCTTAAGTTTTCGTGGATAAACTATTTACTTGATATTATCATGTGGATCAAGCAGCGTAAAAATTTTGAAGTACTGCATATATATTAAGAGTACTTAATCCGGATTTTCCCTAATATGGGTTTCTGTCAGGTCCATTTCCTGTCTCCTAGTAATATATTCCACCAGTCAGCCTCTCTCAGACGTCGTCCCGTCATCTGCTGTCGATTTCTTCCTCCTATCTCTCGATTACTTTGATTTCCACTTCCTGATTTCCTCGAGCCATCTCCCGGAAACATCCCGAGCTCTTATGCTTCCTCTCTATCAGTTGTTTCCTCGACGTACTCAATTTTTTTTTTTTTTTAATTGCTAATTATTTCTTTTCGTCAGAAATTCATCGAAGGTCATTTTTAAAATGATTAATAATAAACCACGATCTGCATTTTGAGACATAAATTCATCTTTTGATTTGCGGAAATTCTAAGAAACATGATTCTCTTCTATTATTTTCATTCAACATGAAAAGACGTAAATGACATGTAACAAAGTACATGATAGACTTAACATTATGTAGTCTTGCTATAAAAAGAAATTTGTTAAAGTGATAACCCAGATCTTAAACAACCATTTATGTTGTTCCAATTTTTTAACTACTGAGCACAAGAGGCGAATTTATATACCAAATGTTTCGTGAAACATATTTGAAAAACCAATTAATTAAGCTGACGTAAAAACAAAATAGTAAAAACGTAAAAATGTAATTTATAATTTAACCATATCTTTTACAGACTTATGATTGCTGGTTGTCTGGCTGATAGAAAACCCGTAGATTTACATCTTTTTAGAAACTACGAAGGGCCAGGTGATATTTTAAACAGTTATCCTGTTCGTCAGTGTACAACGTGTCCAGAATTCGAACCGTTGCCTTCCTACAGAGAACAACTAATCTGGGAGGCTGCCAGAGCTTCTGGTGCTGCGCCTTCTTATTTTAGGTAAGGTAAAATAAAACTTATCGAATGGAGAAATCGATAATTTTATTTTGAAGTTGCGAGAAATGTGATGAAAGTTCTTATTTGTGACTGTTGGTATAAGAATTATTCTTTTTTATGGCGTAAAAACCGCATTGGATTATGAAGGGCGACTTTATATTTGTAAATTCATCAAAAAAGAATCAATTTAATATTTAGCGGTAACAAATAGACCTCATTAGTAGGGTACTTTCACTGTTCAAAATCACTTACCTACTTTGCAACCAACTTACTATGGGTGCGTTCCACTAAGCGACCACAACGACCAAAACATACCTTCAGGCGTTCCACTTGGCGACCGCGGTCGTTGTGGTCGTGGCGAAAACGTCACTAATGACGTCACTATTTTCGCTCACGCGAAGCCCACAACGCCCCACCTATAGAGCTGGATCGAAGTGGGCGTTCAGAAATATGGCGACCGAAAAAATTATCTCATGTAAATGAAAGTATTATTTCATGTAAATAATAGAATGTGTTTCTCGAAAGTCTACAAAAAATAAATAAATAAATAATTACTTATCCCTTTACATACTAA
The DNA here is from genome assembly GCF_049639745.1 of Rhodnius prolixus. NCBI lineage: Eukaryota > Metazoa > Arthropoda > Insecta > Hemiptera > Reduviidae > Rhodnius > Rhodnius prolixus. The sequence goes on from NW_027411581.1 coordinate 67,231,486, forward strand.
ATCACTGAATAACACAAAATCATTTACCTGAAATAACTTTTAAATTCTTCATCTGAATAAAGATCAATTACACTGATAGCTAATAATACGTGGCCTAAGTTTTCGCTTTTTATCATTGCGATTTTGTAAAATTGCATTCCACTCTTTATCGGAACTAGATAAAGAACTTTCTAAAGCATTATTAATAAATATCCAACTCTTGCCACAAAAGACATTTTAATTTTATTTAAACGTAAATTTTATAAATACTACACTAAAATGTAATATAAAAAATTGAATTATATATATATACTTTTAATATAAGTCAACTTTACCAATAATTAATAAAGTTTATTATAACTACTTATAAACGGGGTTAAAATTAAAAAATAACCTCTTCAAGCTTCTAACTTATTTTCGAGGCCGCCATATGTAATGTTTACATGAACGGTTAAAATGCCCACAGTCCGTTCCACTTGGGTTTTCGATCGCAACGCTCGCAAGCAAGTGGAACGGGCAAAATCGCGGTCGTGAGCGTGGACGTTGTGGTCGCTTAGTGGAACGCACCCTATAAACTACATTTAACCTTCCTTTCAACAGTAAACAAAGAGATGAGCCACATACACTTTCTAAAGTGTCCTCGATGCCCAAAAGTGGCCCTTAATTGTATTTCTTAGAAATTATCGATCTTACATACACACACATGAAATTAGTTCACCCAGTTTAATGAAAGTCGTTGGACCCATTTTGTGGTGAAAAAAGCGATTTTGCGAATGTCAACTTTCAGTTGATACTAGGACGAAAATAAGTAAAAAGCACTTTTTCAGCTAAAAGGGACATCAAAATCGATATTTCCAATTAAAAATTATAACTTGAACATCTGCCTGATTACAGTATCTTTTCTTAGAAGTAGAATCTGAGGAAGTACAATCGTTATGCTGCAATCCATTTACTTCTATGTTGATTTTTTTCAGATCATTTGGCCGTTTTGTAGACGGAGGTCTTATCGCCAATAATCCTACACTGGACGCCATTGCGGAGATCCATGAATACAACATGGCGTTAAAAGAAGTTGGTAGAAAAAGTGAAATGGTTAAATTGAGCGTAGTAGTTTCGTTAGGAACTGGTTCCGTTCCTTTGGTGAAGGTAATTTTCTTTTAAATTAAGCAATGCTTTAATCATAATGTAGTAAATAGTTTAGATTAGGTTAGTTTACTGGAGACCTGTGCTATTCCCCAAGGCTAAAGAGGCTTATTGTACTCCACTGAAGGTTTAGTTGGTACAGCACTCTCCACTTTTCTGGGTTCAAGCTTTCAAGTTGCCAAAGATCTCATACGGCAACTTAGTGGTTGCAAACGAAGTCAAACAAGAAATTACAAGCCGTTTTTTTCTTACTCTTCAGTACATACGAGTAGTACGACAGGGACTCAACCTCACTCTATGAAGGTACTTTTTGAAACTTTCATATTTTGGTTCCCTTCTTCTATTCTGGTTTTTTACACCATTCTGACAGCCTTTAACAGTTTTCTTCTAGAGAGTATATCCAAACTCTTTCCGAAGCTGAAGAGAGACGCTTAAATGATGCTTCTTTGATTCTGAGCAAGTTATGCGGGTGACTCTATCCTGGCCAGTTTGATTTCGTTTAGCCTGATACCAGGATTCCCCGGTGAGCCGCGGGATAACTTCATCAGGGTTTTTGAGATAGTTTTTTAAAAGTCGCCTAAGCTTTTAATGCTACCTGGTTTGTTTGAAATGATTAGAGGTGAGCGTTTACTTTGTGGCCATTCTCATGTTCTCTTCAGCATTGGAAAAAAATATATCCTGGGACAGTGAGCCACATACACTGTGGCATTTTGGATTATCACCTTAGAGGTAATAAGTTGGTGGATTTAATCCACGTTCCTAAAGATCATTGGAAATGGGATTCCTCAAAACTGAACATTGGAAGAATAAGGTTTCCCTATTCATTTATCTAAGCACTTCTGCTGCTAGAATCGAAATGCAGAGGCAACCCCAAGCATCATTTCCAGTACAGAAGTTGGAGCACTTTTAAATGTTCCAGCACATGACATACTGGACAAAATCTACCATCCTAGCGAGAACTTTCTTGTTGTTCTGTTGTTCAGTATATTTCTCGGTAATTTTGGGGGGGATAACTGTCGTGGAAAACATCTAGTTAGGCCATTCTGGAACTGGCCTAACCTACTAACTAACCCACTAAGCCTTCTGCATGCTTCAGTTATGCCAAAGAGAGAGCCTGTGCATATTGAAAGTGTATTTCAAACAAATGAGTGTTACACCTCATAAAGATATTTGTCCTCCTAAACCAGAAATTCATTTTATCCAACGCATCCTTAAAGAAACTCAACCACAACGATAGCTCAACTGCTATAAGAACTCTTTACTGAAATCATTGTTTTATTGGACATGATTATAAAATTGTCTTTCTTTACTTGTTCACAAAAACACAAGTCGGACGTTATGGACATATTTTGGCCGTCCGGTTTCTGGGATACAGCAAAAGTGGTGTCAGGCGTTAAATCTATGCAAGCAGTATTGGTTGATCAGGCAACTCTGGCCGATGGACGAGTGGTTGATCGAACTAGAGCAATCTGTTCGATGCTTGGTGTGCCATATTTCAGGTAACTATTTAGTCTTAGTCATTTTTATTGTTTATTATTATTATTTTACGAGTTAATTTTTAAATCACTTACCTTTGATCATAGCAGCCTAGTACAATATGTTTAATACCTAAATTTTTACGTGTAAAAACTTAAATATTAGTAATGTTCGAGTATATTGTGGTCTATATCGACCTCGAGCTGCAAACGAATGCATCACCCAGTCTAGTATTGTTCGTGTTTGGTATTAGTCTGTTCAGTAATCCCTGAAGGTTGTTATCAACCTTTTGCCATTTATGTGTCGTCCATTCATCAAAAGTCTTTGGGATCTTGATAAATTTTCATTTATTTATGGGTATATTTACACTTATTTTTGTATATATGTATATTTTATATTTACATTTCTTTGTTTAAAGATTTTCACCTCAACTTTCCGAAGATGTTGTCATGGATGAAAAGTCTGATGTCAAATTGGTAAACATGTTATGGGAGACCAAAGCGTACATAGTGTCACAAACGCAACTAGTAAATAAACTAGCCTCACTATTAAATTGTTGACACTTTAATTAAGGTTACAACTTATAATAAATGATATTTGTGGATTAAATTATATTAAAAAAAAAAAACTAAGAAAATAACTAACTAGCATTAATTCATCATTAGTTAAAATTATTTAAAGTTAGAGAGATGAGTTTGTTTTTTCATTTAAATTTCTTGGCTCTTGTTTCTGGTGATAGGTTAATTTAAAGTGCTAGTCATTCAAATTTTATTAAAATGTAATATTCGTGTATCAGTTTTTTTTTTTTTTCTTTAAAGTTATATTTTTATGAATATATAATATTTAATACTATTGTAAATATATCGATGTTTCTTAAAAAGACGAATTAGAAAAGAGATTAATAAAATAACCTTATTAATTATAACAAAGAATGTAACCCGATAACTTGACATTCTTGGAAGTTACCAATAAATAAGCCAGGCGATTATGGGTTTCCTTTTTTGCCGCGTTCGTCTGTGAATTTTCTTTTGTTTAGAAGATAAGTTAGAATTTTATTTTAATACGTACAATTATTATAGTGTGGAGAAGAGATCGCAAGTGTGGTATAATTATGTATAGTGGGTGAAAAAAAATACTCGCAAGGTAAAGATATTTTTAAATTAAAAAAAAAATTTGAATTTTTTGATAGGAATTTAATATTTGAAAATTCAATTGCGTCGAGAAATGGTAGTGTGAGTTACTAGATTTTTTTATACTGTAAGTCAGGAGTACATTATCACCTAAAACTCTTTGTCAAAATACAAAAAAACAACTCACTTATTATAGAAATGAATCTGAATTCCATGAAAACAAAAAAAAAATCTAGTTGGTGCGCCTTCTTAATCTGAATACGCTTAAAATAGGTTACCCGGTATATCGCCTTGGACTTGAATTTTTCTTTTCTTTTTTTTTAGTTAATAAGCAAAATAAATATTTATGTGATAATAGAAATTTAAGAAGAAAATATAAGACACAAAATAATACAATTGTATTTTTGAACATAATTCGATTATAACCTATACATAAATCGAACAGTTTATACGTTAATACATCGCATGCTTTAGCCTTTCATAATACTGTTAAATAAATGTAATACCTATACCTGTCATAAATACTACTTTAGACGTAGATATCTGATATATAGCTCGCCACTTTAAAATGAACCTAAATCTAGTAGATTCGCCAACCTACAAGAATAAATTAAAATTAGATTCTCTGAGCAAAAAACTTTTGAAGGCATAAGATCTTCTTCTGCAAAAAAAAAAAAAAAAAAGAAGTCGAACTTTGAACCTTACATAGTGCAATTTGTCACGGCTTTGTTAGTACAATACTGCAGTAATTCAGAATCTGTGGATACCATCGTGTAACTAGACCTGGCCAAATTGTTCAGTTATCCTCCTAGTCAACTTTTTGAGGTATTTCAAGTATGACTTGGGAACCATCAATTCTTTATAGAAAGAATATATAGGTTTCGTGACCGTAAATTTGTTAAACTAAGGATTCAAGATTGACCGAGGAATCGGTCAAATCAAAAAACAAAAACTCATCTTTTTGCCAACGTTTCCACAAATATATTGTCTTCTTCAGGGCCTGGATATTACAAATACAAAACAATTTACAGAGTAGGTGACATAGAAAACAGTAATACAAAATTAAAAAAGTAAAATACAATAAATTCTTTATAATTATTGAATCTTAGTTTGTGTAACTCAACCACAACCAGCATAGCCCACGTAAGTTTCAATAATTATAATGAATTTATTGTATTTTACTTTTTTAATTTTGTATTACTGATTTTCAATGTTACTGACTCTGTAAATTGTTTTGTATTTGTAATATCCAGGCCCTGAAGAGGACAATATATTTGTGGAAACGTTGGCAAAAAGACGTTTTTTATTTGACCGATTCCTTGCCAATCTTGAATCCTTAGTTTCCGTATAATACATTGATGGCTCAAAAAAGTTGTAGGAGGCCGTGGTGTATGAGTGCTATACTTATATCTTTTATAATCTTTAATGGATCACTATTTCTGACAGGAAAAGGTAAATAAATACGTAATAAACATTTAGATTATACTTTAACTTACTCCGAACATACAATTAATTAATTTCATTTCCTTTTTTGTTATCGGGTAATTTTGAATGCAATAATAGAAAACAAAAAAAGCACAAAATAAAATTTTAGAAACGTATTAATAAAACATAAAAATGAATATCCGTAATTTGCCGTAATTTTTTAAATACTTTTTGGTATAGGGAAGTTGCAAATTAAACCATTTTTGTTCACTCATTTTTTACTATAATATCTCCATGCAAAATGGCGAAACTATGTGCACGGAGGTTTCAATTTTGAAAGGTTTTTTTTTACTGAGTATATTCTACAAATTTATTATAATTATAATATTAAATGCACAAAAATTATATATATTATAAAGGTTTTTTCTTTCTATCAAACTCTCATAAGACAACAAATTTATCCCGTAAAAGGTTAAAAACTAAAAATTAGTGCTCTACAAGCACCATTTACTCTTATTATACCTTCTAAATGTGGCCACCGACAAGAAATTATTAGCTGCCAGAAATAAATAAATAATTTTGCAACTTCTCTCATAAATATTATTACCTTTATTGTTACAGAAATAAGTTTGCAAAATTTTATTACAATTATATTAGAATAACACTCTACATTATAACATATACATACATATGTACATACATATAAAAGCAAACCAAACAATGGGGAACATTTTAGATCGATAGTGATGTTAACAAAAAAAGTATTTATTATATTATATCGATACTTTATATTATACGATTACCTTTTTATAAGTCTTTATGAGCTTATAAGTTTTTTTTACTAGCCTTTCCATGGATTATTTTCAAATTAATAATTTGAATTCAGTAATAATAAATAAGTTTTACATTGAAAATATTTCCCAGCTGGATATGATTCCTGATGTCACACTTGAACAAACTACGTACTTCTTGCAGGTGATCTACACTACTTGTAGTTGTACATTTCAAATAAAATTAAAAATATGTATACTTTATTTACTTATTTTCTAAAAACATAAATATTTTACACCACGAATTATATATATATATGTAAAAGTTAGCTATATATTTAAATATTACATACAATTTTGGACACATCTGTAACTGAGAAACATTTCATTGCAGCGTTGTTACTCCTTTAACGTAGTTGTGGTGAATATTCTAATGTAAATCATACATAAAACATAAATTCTAAAAACATATGTTGAAAATTTCATTTTTTCTCCTCAATTTTTTTACTTTTAATACTGAAGTATAATGCAATATTCTAAATTCAATACCTTAACTAACATTCTGAGGATATTTTCGTCGTAAGTTTGGAATTTGTCTTCTAAATTATTAAAAAAAAATAATAATAATAATAATATACACTTGAAGTTAAACAACATAGACTTTACTCGTTTGTAAAATAAATATTTGCTCGATAAAATTGACCATTGACAATAATATATACATGACATATCCAATTGTTCTTTAAAAACAATCGTACACCTATTCGACTGTATTTCCTTTATTTTATAATATATTAGTTGGCTATGTTTGCTACCTGATGTATGCAATAAATGTTACATGAAAATATAAATGAGTTTTTTTATTTAAGCAAAATCCTTTTCACTAAAAATCGAAATAATGAGCAAATTTCAACTTGACAGTTCACGTCAAACGCCCATCAACAATCGAATTCTTGTCCACGATACCTAATTGGTAGTTAGACGTTAAGACCTGCTTGAAAAAAATAATAAGCGATTGCTTTACTTTACTTTTGATTACTCATTAAGTTTTAGAAATATAGAGGACAATGAAGATGGTTGTAGAGTTTCAAGTATCCTTTTTTTCGGACGTAATATTTTTGGAGAAAGCTTAACAAGTGAGTAGATCAAACCAATTTTGATGTTGTAATTTGAGAAACACCATCACTTTCATACCTTATTAAGTTTGGAGGAAAGTGAGTATATTTGTCCTGCGGACGATCTGTATATTTAGTCAGTAGAAAAATCTTATGATTATCACCACTACCTAATTTATATTAGCCATGCATTTCACAGTGCTTTCATAGAATGTCTTTGTTACACTTAAACAATCAGAATAAGTTATACATACTTAATAATATTATAATATAATTAAATATTTAAAAACGAATCGAGTAGGCACTGTGTTTCACCAGATTTAATTTGATTGGCTGCTTGGAAGATGAGAGGATGAGCCTATGAACCGATTCGTTCTCTACAGCTTCTAGGACTCTAGAAACAAAATCTGGAGAAGTTGATTTACCTTCACTTAACTTAAACGGGAAAAACTTTTCTCCTGTAAGATTCTACAATTTTTGCTATTTTGTGTAATTGTAGTTCTGCGTAAATTTTTAAAATTTAAAACAGCTAGGGCTAAAGGTGAGCCGTTCACAAATGATCGAGAACCAAGTAGCATACGAATCTCGTTCACTCTATTTTTGTATGGTCACGCTTAATATTTGTTGTATTTTTAATGGTTTCGTTTTTAATTATAAGTAAATTAAAAGCAATGTTACCTGTTACATTTTTTTAATAATTTTATTTTGATTCACTATCTTAGTGCAACTTATAATTCATTTTAATTTGGCAACACAATTTGTACATGATGTAAGAAGAGTTTTATTCTAGCTTTTATTAAATGTTTATTTGCATCTGGGCGTTATATTACTTCTTTATATTTCGTGTTTAACACAGAAGTGTAATTTTATTATGTGTTGATTAGAATTAAAGTACAATGTAAGAATTATATTTGAAGCTTGAAAAAGGGAAAAAGAACGAATCGTTTTTACCTACCCTTGTAGTCTTTAAGCTTACCTGTTGTAACTTTAGCTTAGTTCTAATCCACAGATTAGAATTCATTGCATATTAAATTGCTATTTCGTAATATGGACAGATTGAAGATATCTTTCGCGTCAAACGGAATTGTGTACAAGTGAACGGTATTGGGTATGTGTCACTTGTTTGGTAGTCTTGAAAAGAGCCGTATTTATTCTTCTTTAGAAACTGCCTTCTTGGCTTTAAAATTAACCGGAGATGTTTGCTTCGCCTTTAGCTTAAATATCTAGTGCAGATGGAAGCCTTGACGTCGTATACTTTGCTATCGGCGGTCGTGCTTACTAGATGTCTGCCACTATTCTTGATATTAAATCAGGGAAACTGTTCAGCTATTATATGTTCAGTCCTGGCACCGATCTCAAGTGATGTGGAACCATTTCCAGTTTACCTATACACCTTATATCTATTGTATTTGTTGCCTGTACAATGGAACGAGTACAGCTGGAAACATCATCGCAATAATCCTGTGAACAGCTACTCTCTAATGATATGCTATGCTCCGCCCAAGAAATCAACTCTGTTTATATACTAAGGGCCGGACCATAACGTAGACACACTTTATGTTCACTTTTCAGAGCATTCATTGGTTGGACAATGTGTTCATTTGATACAATTATTAATTTTTTAAAATATCTTTAACGCATTCAAAAATTATAAATTTTATATAACTATTTAGGCATAAACTCAAATTACACTTTCAATAATTTCTTTTCAAATAATAACGATTACAAAATAACAGTTTTAAAAATAAATCGAAGATAGATCTAAACTTCTGGTCATATTAAGGGATTATTTGTTTATAACTTTTTATATGAATAATACAATGTAGTAATAATTTTTATACTGATTATTTATTAAATCTAGTAACAATTATTGCAAAGGATCATACAGTTTAATGTAATTTAAGTTTAGAAAGTATGGATCAAAATTTGAAGTGATGTCTCAGGGGTGGCCAACTTAAATGATCTTTTGGACAACTTTGGAAATTTATTACAAGCCAAGCGGGCAGCTTATGAACATGTATGTATACCTATTAGATTGGACCCACTACAAAAAATTTTCGCAATGTAATTATTTATAATTATTATTGTTCATACATATATGTAAATAGATTATAATTCTGAGACGATCGAAAAATATTTACTGCCTCTTCTAAATATGTATAAAAACAGAAGCAACGTAATGGAATAAAACAATATTAGCTTTATTTGTTACAAAACTTACAAATCAAAATATTGCACAAAATAAATTTTGTAAAATTAAGATGAATCTTACGGACCATAAAATTAATCAAGGCGAGCCACATGCGGTCTGCAGGTTGGCCACTCCTGCTTAGTCTGTACTGAATATCGTACGGACAGTAAGCTTTATATCATTCTTCTCTCGACTTAAATAATTTTTCCCTACTCAGCCATGAATGAAAATCATTTATTAGTTTTATCTTATACCCACAATGTAAGGAATTCAACTGTAGTTTAAGTTAAAAAAAATTTTTGCAAGTGATACTTTTTTGGTGGCCCTGAAAAGGGCCGTTGAAATGTGTAGGCGTAGATGTAATAACTTATGAGCTCTTCTCGGTCTTCTTTGGTAATAGAACCGCTTGGATGTTAGGCAATACACCTCCTTGGGCAATGGTTACACCGGACAACAGCTTGTTCAATTCTTCGTCATTCCTGATGGCCAGTTGTAAATGCCTTGGGATGATCCTGGTCTTCTTGTTATCCCTGGCAGCATTACCTGCCAACTCCAACACTTCAGCCGCTAGATATTCCATGACAGCTGCCAAGTAGACTGGGGCACCAGCACCAACTCGCTCGGCATAGTTGCCTTTACGCAGTAGACGATGAATCCTTCCTACGGGGAACTGAAGTCCAGCCCTAGACGATCTGGTTTTTGCCTTTCCTTTGGATTTTCCTCCTTTTCCGCGGCCTGACATTGTTGTGCTGTTTGTGTTGTTGACTGCTTCTACACCAAGTTGAATACTGATATTAGACGACGAAGAGCAGTCAATATATAGTCGCGGTGCTGCAAATTTATTGGTTACTTTCATTTCAGTACAATGCTTCCATCTGGTGGCGGTAAATTGCACTACTAAAGTCTCAAACATCTGCCAGTTTTTTTTAACTCTTTTTCTAACCCAAGGTGTAGTAATTTTTTTTATTTATTTTCAATTTTTATTTTCACCTTAACTATTCGTTTGGAAGGGCTCTGAGTTCGAAAAAAATTATTTTTACAGATTAGTGTCTCTGTGAGGCTTTAGTCTAAAGGAAAAGCTGCTTAAAGTTTTAATTTGCAAATTAGAAATCGGTAAATAATAAAAAAAAACATGCTTCCTAAGTTGTATAAAATAATTCTAATTTAATATTAAGGGCTACCGTCGGACCCGGAAGTAAACGTTTAGAAAACAGCCAACTAGAAGAACAACTTTAGCCACCTATTGTTTATTTTTTGTTTTTCAAAAACTACTACCATTGCCTTAAATACAATAGCGTATTAAACGCAAAGCTTAAAAATTAATATACTAATTGAACATATTGAGATCTAGGTATTATTGTAACATTTTTACCAAAACATTCACGTATGGATGCATTCATGCAAAACCTTATTAAGAGTTGCCTTGAAATCTAACATGCCGTTTTAGTACAATGTGAGTTTCATTGTTTGTAAAATAATTCAAACTGAAATTGAAAATTTTAATTGGGGGGGGGCGATGAACTTATGCTTTCATCTAAATTACAAGTCAACTTTGTACAGGTTCTGTGACTTTCAACGGTTTAATAAATTTGAGAATATACAATTTTTAACTAAACTAAAGCTTACCTCCGAATGTTGTGACATCACAACTTTTATATGTATTAGTTTTCCGCAATTTACTAGGGAAACATGAAGGGTTTATTTTTCATTTGGACCACACTTTAGGTTTTGCCCCGTGGTTTGAAACTTTACGTTTTGGCGACTAACCATTCGGTTCTTTGGCAATGCTTTTCTAAACCAATGCTATTTACTGTACAGTAGATGAACGTAAAATGTTCACTCTTTTTGGTGCAAAATGTATGTTTGAGGAAAATTATGTAGGAAATAAGCCAGTGGATACATGGTAACATTAACTTATACAATGGATTTATTTTCTATTTAATTTAGCGCTATGTATCTTTCTTTCTTGTCTAAATAATATCGATTTTATTAGTCTTCTGAAAGGTCTTTTGAGTATGGTAAAGGGAGCTTTACCATCTGTTGTCAGAAATTAAAACGTACACTCGTTCTACAACCTTCTGAGAAAAATTTTAAGTGATTTTCAAGTTGGTGGCCCTGAAAAGGGCCGTTGAAATTAGTCGCTTCTCTGCTACAACTCACATTACCTTAACCTCCAAATCCGTACAGTGTTCTACCTTGACGCTTCAAAGCGTACACGACGTCCATGGCAGTTACTGTCTTCCTCTTAGCATGTTCCGTGTATGTAACAGCGTCTCTGATCACGTTCTCCAGGAACACCTTCAACACGCCTCTTGTCTCTTCGTAAATCAAGCCTGAAATACGTTTGACTCCTCCACGGCGAGCAAGACGACGGATAGCTGGCTTGGTTATGCCCTGGATGTTATCACGAAGTACCTTCCTGTGACGCTTGGCACCTCCTTTTCCTAGTCCTTTGCCTCCTTTGCCACGGCCTGTCATGTTGTGTACTCTTTGGAGATATTAGAACTGATCAGGAACGTTGGTTGCGGACTCAATTTATACTCTCACAAGAGTGCCCCACCACTCCTTTTTTACATTGGTAGTGGCTCAGTAGGTACGACGATTATCGAACATTTACGTATACTACCGACCACTCCTTAGTTTTGCTGGATTATGGATTTTCTAAAGCATAAAATAATTTGATTCAAAACTGAAATATCTTTTTTTCCTATGCTTTTGTTTTGCCATTTTCACAGTTCATGTAAATAATGCTATTGTTAAAATGGAATTTTACATACACTATTACATACACATACTAATGATTAATAATTTTATTTCATCAATTAAGCGTTGACATTTATGCGAAGTTTGGAAAAGGTAACTAATAGATTAAATGTTATACCTATGTTGAAATTTTTTTTAAACCAAAAGTAACGGTAATTATGTAATACAAATTTTGACTATAATAATCCAGGCTAACATAATTTCAAATAAGTAGAATTATTTTCTCTGAATCACATTACAAGTGGTACTGTCAAATTTTTCTTCAGAAAAACGCTGATAACCTCGTATGGAAATGTACATATTTCTTGGTGACATGAACTTAATTTCCTCTACCAAAATAACACCAGGCAAAAAATAAGACCAAGTAATATCTTACATGTATGTATCATGTTCAGCTTATTTCCAAAAAAAAATTACATTAAAAAAAGAATTTAATCGATTTATTTTAACAATTAGTTAACTTAACCTTTCCTGTTTGTGTAAATTACTGGTAGTTACCAAAACGTGTTCATCGCTATAATAAAGGTTGTTTATTTGGAAATTAGGTTATGTTTGTTTTAAAATTATATGTTCCATAATTAACAGCATCTGACCATCTTCGATGTATTTTATGTGAATTAGAAGTTAGTTTAACTAGCTATTTTCTTCCCTTAATAATTTTATTAAGTTTTATATCAGTTTTGACTTCGGTGGTGTTGTCAGTTCATACGGTAGGGGTGTAAGCTTCCCTACAATTAAACGGCCATTTCATTTTAAACTTTTTAGAAATAAATCTATTTCACAAATGCTTAATAATTAATAATTAGTTTATTTAAAAACTTTACATATGTTCACAAAAATGAAACATTCATTCACACTTCAAGCAGCCCCCTCCGTGAGGACGCATTAGAGGAGTAGAAAGTTAGTTGCTGTAGGTTTTGATTGTATTTTGTGTTGTAAGAATCCTATCTATAAACCTTTTAATTAATATTAATTATAAAATTACTTATTACAAATATTATGATTATATAAGATCTTTGTATTAATAAAATCACATTTCTAGGAAAATTGGTTTTAGATCAGTTTTGACTTCGGTGGTGTTGTTAGTTGTTACGGGTAGGGGTAAGCTTCCCTACAATTAAACGGCCATTTCATTTTAAACTTTTTACAAATAAATCTATTTCACAAATTTTTAACAATAATTATTTATTTACAAATCTTTACAAAGAGTACAGAAAATTGAGGTTCCAAGCTTAGCGCCTGTATACGCTCATCAGATAATGTTAGTACAGACTAAAAGGGAACATCACAAATTCTTAGAAAATGTTAGAGCTTGAGTATTGTTGTACGCGAGATATGTGAGTGTTTTACCCATTTTTTTTTTTTTTAAATTGTTAGTGACTACACTTCATATGTATGTAATAAATATGAATCTTATTAGATTTTTGCTTTTGGTACAGTAGAAAAAGTAGTTTTTGTAGCAAAAATCTTCAACAGACAAATTTAATCAAAATTAACTGAACCCGTAAATTGCTAAGCTCAAAAATAATTTTAAAAAAATTAAAAATATGTTCCCTTTTAATTTGTTCTAAAATAATCTGTGTAGATAGGCGCTAAGCTTGAAACCTCAATTTCTTATTCTTTCATTTTTGCGACATATTAACTTTTGTAAATGAATAAATTATTAGGTAAATATTATAAATAAAAAAAAAATTAGGTATTAGGGAAGTCAGTAATTATTACTGTTTATAGTTAACGCTAGGAGCGCTGGACGTTACTACAGCCGCTTCTGCCAACGGCATGCCTGTTGTTCACTACAAGTAAAACAGTTGTTCAGGCCAACACACATAGCAATGTAAGTGATAGAAAATTGGTGGCCCTGAAAAGGGCCGTTAGAATTCAAATATTTTACATCTTCCTTTTTAGGCACGTTCTCCTCTGATACGGCGAGCCAACTGAATATCCTTAGGCATAATGGTCACTCGCTTGGCATGGATTGCGCACAAGTTAGTATCTTCAAAAAGTCCCACCAAGTACGCCTCGCTAGCTTCTTGCAAAGCCATTACAGCTGAACTCTGGAATCTTAAGTCGGTCTTGAAATCCTGAGCGATTTCTCTCACCAGTCTTTGAAATGGCAGTTTACGGATCAGAAGTTCGGTGCTTTTCTGATATCTTCTGATTTCTCTCAGAGCTACAGTGCCTGGCCTATAACGATGAGGCTTCTTCACTCCACCGGTCGCTGGTGCACTCTTCCTGGCTGCTTTGGTAGCCAACTGCTTCCTTGGAGCTTTGCCTCCAGTTGATTTCCTGGCTGTCTGCTTTGTACGTGCCATCTTCAGTAAACGCTGCCTGTCGGTCAAAAAGTTATCATGCATGCTTATGCTCTGGCGGTTTCTTTTATAGTCAGACAACTGCCCCCCACCATAATACTAATATCCCCCCCTATCAGACAGCTGCAACTGTTTCACCAACCTTTGAATAGAATCAACCAATAGCAGTACGTCTAAATTGTAGATTGCTCTAGCTGTACAGAGCACAAACCAAAAATAGTTAATTATTAATATAAACTTAAATTTTTGAGTATATGAAATTGTTTGAAAAAATAAAATCCGTAAAGCTATTGATCTTTTCTTAAATAAATTCAATAAACAGATAATAGAATGTAGTGGGCCGTGGACAGCGTATGTAATGGCGGCAACGGTGTTCATAATTATGTTTAAGTTTATGAGTAGGTTTTTCTTGGTTATTGTTGGTACTACATAACTTTTATTAAAACTGTGTTTTAAATGAAACACGATTTATTTATGTAAAATTACTTGAATTAATTAAAAATAACTGTGTCCCGTAAGAAGGGTGTAAATAAATTATTTGGCCTCTAAATAATTTTCAAATTTGTATAACCTATTGCTTATCGAAAACAATCTGGTTAGTGTTTAGGTTTACACTAACACATTCACTTTTAATTATAATCTGAACTTTTGAAACATATTTACTTCTCAATTTCCAGTAAGTAGTTTAAATTTAAATCAAATTGTTGGAATAATTTTCGAGAAAAGAAAAAAAAAGTAAATTTTCTATTCGATTAAGTATATCAGCCGTTGGGCTGATTTAGACCAAAAGCAAACATATTTACCAACAAATAAATCAGTCATGATGAATTCTCAAAACCAAATATCTTCACAAAAGATAGCTAGTTTTTCTTAAAGTAGTGTTAAAACATGTGTTCTGTGATCCAACTATTCACACCATTATACTAAGTTAAGTTACTGTTTTCGAGATTAAATGAATTCTACTTCTGGATGCAATTTTAAAAAAAGTTTATAAAATAGTCTTTTTCATATTTTTGTATTAAGATAAATTATTGTACAAAAACCTCTTATACAACTTCTGGTTACTACCTAATTTCTTCAGAACTTTAAAATTCTGTCAATTTTGCATTGAATTAAGTCGAAATATTTGAATCGTTTCAGATTTTCACCGGCTACATACTTTGAATATTTGATATTTCAAGCTTTTGCAAGGGATGTGTGTTATTAACGCTTACCCTTGGAAAAGCTGATATTTCTACGTAATTCTACTGGTTTCCTACCTTTTTATGTTATTTTTTAATTACTTACTATTTTTTATGCACATTAAGCATATTTTGTTGTAACTACGTGAATCAAGTTAAGATTTTTTTCCCTTAATATGTAAATATGTTCCTTTTTAATGTGTACTAAAAATAATCTGATGAGTGTATTTAGGTTCCACGTTTGAAACTTCAATTTCTGTACTCTTTTAATTTTGTGTACATATGTAAAGTTTGTAAATAACTTTTATTATTGTTATTATTATTATCTTTCATATTGTGTGCTACGGCTCACTTAGAGCGCATGGAACACAACTTTCCTTTAGGGCCGGACCATAACGTAGACAGCATTTTGTACTCACCTTTGCAGCATTCATTGGGTACTAATTTTAAAGAACTGCTAATTTATAATAATAATAAAAATAATATTTTTCTTTTTTGAGAATTTTCAAAATAAATTATTTTGCATAAAAAATATTTTTCTTTGCAACAATCAAACGTTATATTATCAGGTAAATATCTTCCATCCAACCTGTGCCTGTACTGCGCATGCTCGTAAAATTATAATTTAGTTTCAATAAATGAGCACATAGTATTTGTATACAAATTGTTTCGCGTTGTTGGTTGAATTTGGAGTATAGGAATTCTTTCTGTTAACCTGTTAAGGGTGAAATATAATTTAAAAAAAAAAAATCTACAGTATGTGGGATTAAAATCAGACAATGACGTGTATACACGTCGAACGCAGGAGGGCAAAACAACCAATAGTTTACAACGTTGTAATAGTCACTGCAAGCACTTCTTTTTGCAATCTCTAGGGGCTTGAGATTACAGAGCATTCTGTGCATTTCAAAATCTTGCACCGTCTTCACGTATGCATTGCTGTAGTTAACTAGTGACGCAAGAGCTTTGAATTCTGTGCAAAATGAAATCATGCTCGTAATGAGGTCTGAACCTCGTATCTAAGGTAAAAACGGCATTGCTGCACAATTGAAAGGTTCTATTTGTGTATCCCAATCTAGAATGCGGAGACCAAAACATGTACTAACCACTTGACATTTGGCTGACTTCCACCTCACCCCTTCGTATAAAATACTTGGGAGTTCTATTGGTAAGATAAAGGCAACATCCCACCAAATAATATTCTTATTATACTTTATTAAAATTTCGTGTTTTCATAGTTTTATAAAATTTAGTATATTTTTTCAACCAGTATACACGTACACACAACTGGTTAACCAATAAATAAATTAGGTACTGCAATAAAACAGTAACGAAGTTCTGTTAAAACATTTAAGTGATTAAATTTGGTGGCCCTGAAAAGGGCCGTTGAAATTATTTCTCCAAGCATGGAATTTACTTAGAGCTGGTGTATTTGGTGACTGCCTTTGTTCCTTCAGAAACAGCGTGTTTAGCCAATTCGCCTGGTAGCAACAATCTCACAGCAGTTTGTATTTCCCGTGAAGTGATGGTCGATCTCTTGTTGTAGTGAGATAGCCGGCTAGCTTCCGCAGCAATACGTTCGAAGATATCGTTAACAAAGCTGTTCATGATGCTCATAGCTTTGGAGGAAACACCAGTGTCAGGATGGACTTGCTTCAACACTTTGTAGATGTAAATGGCGTAGCTTTCCTTCCTCTTGCGTTTCTTCTTTTTGTCACTCTTCGAAATGTTCTTCTGGGCCTTGCCGGCCTTCTTCATTGCTTTACCAGTTGCTTTAGGTGGCATGTTGACTTGTTTGCAGTCTTGAAACTAATAAACAACTCTAGAACGCAAGCGCTTATTTATACTATTTTGTTGGTACGAAGCGAACCAATAGGCGCTCAGTATTTCACATGACTTGTATTCATTGCTTGTGTGTGTGTTCTATCCCCTCCACATTTCACCATCAGTAGTGGCTTTTGTGCGTTCATTGCCTGAAGCCAGGTGCAATTCCGTTCCCTCACATACCAAGGGGAAAGAAGATTGCCAGTTGTTAAGCTTGTTTTTTCTACCTAGCGTGTTTTCGTCAATTTACTTTTAGTTTGTTAGTTAATTTACTATAATTATTGCACTAAATCAACAAATGCTAATTATTATTGAATAAAAAAACTTGGAAAAAAATAATCTAAATTATGCATATGTATTTTTTAAAAATTTAATTTAATTCTTTATTCGAATTTTATACTCAATAAAACTATTATTTAGTTAATAGCTAAAGTTTATATTGTATCAACTAATCATGCGCACTTAAAGTATTCATTTTTCACAATTTTTTAGTTATTTATAAAATGCACATTGAATTACAAAATATTTAAATTTTGTAGGAAATCTTTTACTTCAAATATACGTATTCCATTCCCTTTAATATAATATTTCTTCGTTTTCTATTTTTACTTTTTCAGTTTTTTTGTTTTTGTATTCAGGTAAAGGTTTTTAATTCAGCATAAAGATATTTTAATTCAGGTTTTTACAGGTTATATTGACTAAAAAATTAAAAAGCTTTGAATTGTTTTAATCTTTAGAACCGGAATTAACAGCTTACTGAATAAATGTTGACGAAATCAGCTCCACCAAATTTCTTGTAAAGTTATGTAATACGCCATTTTAGGCTTATAGGTCTAAAACATTATTAATAATATAATAAACATTATATTATTAATGTTTATACAATTAAAGCTTCTTTCTATGAAAACCAAATTAAAGACGCAACTTGAGGAGAATAAGTTAAGCTTTATATTAAAATGTTATTTTAGTGAAAATTAATGTTCTAAAGTGAGAAGTAATTATGCACAAAAATTTCGAAGAAATAATAATAATAATAGAACTTATAAAATTAAAGTAATGGAAAATGTGCGAAAAAGAATAATTTCCCCTTTCTGAACTCAGAAGTAGAAACTACCCCCCCCCCTCGCTTATTTTTCTATAATAAATTTTCTATTATTTTGAATTTAAGTAATTTCCCCAGCTAGTAAATATAATTAGGCTTGGGATCTTGACGTCTTTTTTCTGTAATGTTCTACTTTTTAATTCTGTATTAAATGGTAGGTTTAAAATGTGGAAGTTTTATGTTTACAATTTTTCCCACCAAATAAGTAGGAGAGATTATCAAACAAAACAATATCTGAACTAACTAATTATGCTCAGAAATAATTTACAAGAAAAATAAAACTACAATAAATGCAATTACAAAAAATAAAAAGCTTCAAGTTGCAACTTTTAAAAAATTAACCTCTTGATTTTTATTGGGGAAAAAATCCCTGTTAAGAAAGGGGTGCGGCGCTTGTTGACGCATGCGCTGTTAACCACAAACCCCTAATAATTTCCTTCATTGATATTCGTCTACAATGAAGTTGTAAATAGTAAATAGTTTTATTTTTAAGTAATAAAATGTTTTGGATTTTGAAGAAATCTGGTTTAACAAATAGTGCAGTTTCTTTCTTCAATTCTATAAATAATAATGGTATTTCGGGCACAACTGCAGGTAAATATGTTTCCCTTCACACCCCTACAATGAATTGGATAAAGTTAAATTGCTATTCTCATTGTTTTGTTCTCTCTTTCTTTCTTCGTAAAACAATCACGAAATAGGTGGCGGATACAATAAATTATGCTGTAGTGAAGAAAAAGAAATTAAATTCAACGATAATGAAAAGAAGATGCCTGCGTATGATTTCATAACTAATCTTGTCGATATAGAGTCAGATTCCAGCAGCTGTTCAGAACTGGATGTGGAAGATGAAGTCTCACAAGATTCTGATTATGGTAATTTTTATGATTACTTTTAGAAAATTTAAACGAGGCGTAGTGTATTAAAAATATTTATCTAAAAAGTGATAGCTCTATCCGTGTTTAGTAATTTTAAAGAAACTTGTTACGAGTCTTTCTCTCTATAAAATATCAAACCAATGATCTTCCTTAAACAAAATTGTTCCCCTCTTCAGACATTTATTGCATCGTACATTAAGTTTTTCATTCATGCACATTCGAGAGTAATAATTGTTCCACATAATGCTTGATGCTGAGATTAACTGATGCTGTTTCTGAAGCGAAAAACATAAGAGGTCAGTAAATTAAGTAATGAGACTGGCATTTGATCTAGCAACACTGGAGGCGCTGGGCTTGGTGGGGCGGCAGAGGAACATGGGATCCGCCTTCAGTACGAATTTGATCTCGCTCGAGTCAATTGGTTGTGCGTAGCGATTGATTTTGTGAAACAGTTTTTTTCTATTGTGTTCTAAAAATGAATGAGATCAATTTCGAGCAACGGTGTGCTATCAGGTTTTTTTCTTCAGACTTGGGCACAGTGCAACGGAAACACTTGCTAAACTTAAGCAGGCCTAGCAGGAGATAGTGTTTTGTCAAGTGCCCAGGTTTTTGCGGTGGTTTTCAGAAGGAAGACGAGTCGATTGAAGATGAACCACGAAACGGAAGGCCTTCATCTTCAAGAACCGATGAAAATGTCAACAGAATCCGGGATCTTGTGCGTTCAGATCGTCGGTCATACAATCAGAATGATCGGGGAAGAGTTAAATTTGACTCACACCACCGTTCATCAAATTTTGACCAATGAATTGGGGATTGGAGAAAAATCTACGCAAAAATGGTTCCAAAAAACCTTTCGCAAGGTCCAGAAGAACATCAGAAAGGAAAGGTGCCTTGACTTTTTGGATTCAATTGAAAATGACCTCGTATAGTTCAGTAAATAGTACAGCTGGTCGTCCATCTTTCGTCTGAGTTCAAAACGTGCACCTTTGGAAAAAAAAAAAACTCGAATCAATCGATTACAATAATTCCATTTTAATAGAGAGGGGGCGGTTAAGAAAAAGTTAAAACACATTTACCACTTTTTTAAAAATTTATTTATGTCGCATCAACTCAGAGTTCATTGGCTCAAGGAGTATTTTTCTTTGCTCTAGCCGCTTCCGGGCAATATTTTCTCATTACGAACTATACTGTCCATCACCGGATAAGGAAGAGAGAATCTAATCTAAGCTGAATTAAAACCTATGTCTCTGCGCGGGAATTCCACTCGTTAACCTCATACACAGTTAATCGATTATTTCTTATTTTCTCATTAAATAATATTTTATATTGGGCTACCCAGACGTCGCATGGCCGAAGTAGCCGTTGACCCTGAAGGCGTAGGTTAAAAAAAAACTATTTAAAATTAATTTAAATTAAAAATCAATTTTCTAATTATTCTTAAATTTATTTTGCAGAGGAAAATTTAACTTGTAATGTGTGCGATAGACTTTTCTGCAGTCAGAATCAATTATCACAACATCAGCAAAAGAAACGACATTTTGGGTAAGAACACAGAAATATAATAATCTTTATACAAAGTTATTTCTAAAATTCTAAATGAAAAATAAATTTCGTTAAACGACTTTATTTTACAATGTTTTTAAAGTATTTATTTTATTTATTTTTTAATAAAGAAAGTTTTTGAGTGGTTAGGTTACCTTCCCTGTGTAGGCGCTGTTTACATAAAGCTTTACCGTTATCGATGTATTCAATTGTTTTATGACCATTTCTGGTGAATTTCTGGCGACATTTACATAATGTGATTACGTTTTCTTTCTTAAAAAAAAGTTTGTCATTTTTTTTTTTAAATATTTTAACTTGCATTGGTTGTTAACCTTAATATCCAGACAAACTAATTGTGCTTTAATTTAATGAAAGTATTGGAGATATAAAAAAGCAATTGTTTGAAAATTACGCTAATAATCATAATTTTTTAAAGCCAGATGGATTTAGCTCTTCAAACATTACTTAGAATCACAAATTTCAAAAATATCTAGTTAAACATTTTGAATTCAGTTATGAAAGTTTCATCACTACGTTGCTGTTATTCCTAACGAACTAATGATTTTGCTCAAGTGCGTTGTCGATTCAGAAGGACCTGAAGAATTTGGTTCAAAACACTATGGTACTTACAGATTCTGTGTGCAATTTGGAGGAAACACTAATTCAAGGAATTTTCTGACTCCTAGATAATTAACTAGCAACTAGAGGAGGACATAATCTTTCTTAGGATCCCTTCAGATTCAGGATTTTTTCGTTAAACGTGACTGGAGCGGTCGCTATTTGGATTCACCTAAAAACTAGAATAGGATCTTTTAAGGTCGCAGTACACTCCCAAGAAAAGTCTATAATGGCGGAAACCAATTAAGTGTCAGTTTTTTGCGTTTTATTGGTTTTAGGGAGGTTTTGTTTATACTCAAGCATACATTTATACCCATAACTTCACAAATCGAATTTGAAAATTTGGCCTGATTGTAATACTTTTCATTATAAACACAATTATTAGTTTATCGTGATATTTAAGTTATTTTTTTTATTTTATTCAAACTTTGTATTCATTTATTTTTAATTTCCTATTAGTTGTTCTTCATGTGATTCACTATTCTCATCGTTGATGGCACTTGAACACCACAAAGAAGAGTTTGAACACTGGTCTGGAGATGAACTACCAGTTGACCTGTCTGAAGAAAGTGAACACGAGCTCAGCTGTCTAGAACTAGAACGACTGCTTTGAAGTACTTAAATATAATCAAAATTAATACTTTCTTAATCAAAAATTACCATTGAAAACAAATGCTTCCTTCTAGAGAGGTCCTGATTCAAACAAACACACACAAAAATTAATTATAAGAATACTTTCGTGTTCTATATTAAAATATTTACCAATATTTAATAGCAATATTCGGGTAAATGTTGATTTATTAAACCTTTTAATTTAAATAAGTACAAAAAAATTTAATAGAAAAGAAGTTAATTCCAATTAATCAATTATCAATTCGATAAAATAGAAGTTAAAAAATGTTGATTTTAAATTGAAATCAAACCCTTATTTATTATGTATGAAGTAATTGAAAAAGATCTGCTTATATGAAAGTTTTTTTATTTATGTTGTTTAAAACTAAATAATAATAAGTAAACACGATTATAATATAATTAAAACTGCAGATACTTTGCTCTGACAAACCTAAATTGTCGTAAATAATTTGTAAAAATCTCTCACTATGAATTGGATAATTTCTTTTTCTTTACCAACTAAATAAAAATGACTAAAAAAATAAAAACAAAAGTTTTCCTGTGATTTTTACGAAGATAAAAAATAAATAATTAAAAAAAAAAAATTTTGCAAAGAAATTTGTAAGGTACTCTTCATTTAATGATCGATTCTAGTTATCTTCTATCGATTCTAGAATCATAGAAAAAATTCGATCTTGAAATATTTTTTTTCACGCAAAGGTTTCAATCAAAATAATTATTTTGTTTTCATTATTTGTAACTGAGCATATCGTACTCATTTTATGCCAATATCTTGAGATCGTGGTGTTTGTTTTGTAACCAAACTCTTTTTTTTTGCGTTTAATGTAATTGATTAACTTTTTTTTTTCACTCTTATCTTCAGGAGTAAATAAGTTTTTTTTTTTAAAAAAAAAAAGTGTTTAAATGGAGAGTACCTCGAATTTTACCAATAATCAAATGACAACGCATCTATTTATGTAAGAAAAATTTCTTGCTTGCTTACTACTTTTATGAATTACTTTTCCAACGATATTAAAGTGCCAATTTCAAATTTCTAAGATGTTAAGTCTGAAATTGTACCTTAAAAAAACTATATTTTTTCGAATCTAAGTATGTAGAATAGTTATTTTTAGATAGTATTTCATTGTTTTTTTTTTTCAATTTTTTTTTTTTTTTCAACAATTATTGTATTTAGATCTCTACAGGCCTACAGTATTTATATATGAATCCTTAAATAATAGATTTATTTCTTATCAAGGAAGCTGTGCTAATAACTAATCTTTACTTTACTGGAAAAAAAGCTTCAGAAATTAAATTGAAATTAGACTTTTTACTAAATACTCTTTTTTTTTAAATATCATCGCTTTGTTAAAATTGTTTACTTAAGGCTAGTGATTTATTTAAATTTATTTATTATATGTTTCCAACTATAAGTTATTCATGTTGAGTTAAATTAGAATATCATTACTTTGTTTTTAGAAAAAACCAATACGAAAGTAAGGAATTACTCTCAAAGCTATTCTTTTACAATTAACGATTTTTCTCATAAATTATTTCTTTTCGTGTACATTTTTAACAATAAATTGGGAACAAAGATGTTTCATTGAAGCTAAGATTTGATTAACTGAAAATTTAACTACGAAAAATTTATAAAATAACCCATTATTTTTTAAGAATTAGTTAAATTTTTGGGACCTCTCAAACTATCTTTTTCTCTTACCTTTATATTTATATTAAGAGCTTATCAAAACTTCAATTAAATTAGTAAATTACTGTAATTTGCTCGAATACAGGTCCTTTACCCAAGGGGCAAAAATTAATTATTGATGATATGATGAATGGATTACTCCCAACACAGCTAAGTCTAATCTCTCTTTTTGCATTCCCTAAATTATTATGAAGAATGCTCGCCAATAGTATCGTACGTCCGGGTATAATACTCTTCAATGCCAGGTAACTTAACTTAAGGCTCTCCAGGATATACTAAACAGTGCGGGGAGTAGCAGTTAGAGATAACTCAAGTCACCTCCTGGAAGCCCTAGAAAGAGCCAATAGTTTTTTGGGATAATTCCACTCCTTGGAATCCCGTGCAACTCCTTCCGGGAACACTTTCCTCCAAAAAAAAAAAAAAAAAAATCGATAAAGATATCACTAAACGTAATGAAGATGGGAAAGAAGAGTTGTCATGACCTTCAACCCTGATAACCTCATAGGCGCTCTCCAGGTAAATCGTACAGATCGGGAAGAGTTGACTGTTTAGGATACCCATTTCCTGGGGCTAGACACCTTTTCTCCTCTGCCCACCCCTTTTACACTTTTCCTGGCCAAATTCTGTCAGAGGAAGTTACGCTGTTCTTGTATAACTAACGGAACTATCTCTTGTATAATATTTACGAGATTGAAATGGATTGCTGAAATTTTGGGCTAAAGAAAATGGTATTTTGAAAAGTGCAAATTTCCTGAACAGGTTTCCCTCTTAATTTTCACAAAATTTAATAATCAGGTAAAGGCTTATAGGTTTTGCTTGATTTTTGCTCTTTCTTTTTTTAATTTTCGTTCGTTTCTTTCCCCAGGTGCACGTCAGAATATAAACATTTGAACCTTTTTACGTTAATATTCAGATATTCTGAACATCTTCAGATATTGCTTAACTCTAATTTAAGTAGAAGAAAGTTTTTAGAAAAGTACCTTGGCTTCGAGCAAATATGGTACCTTAAAAAAGAAAAAATAAGTTTTATTTTACTCGCTAAGTTGTACAATAAATGCAATTATGTGATATTATACACCATAAAAAAAAAAAAACAATATCTTGATCAAAGACAAACAAAAATGATGAAATTTATTTTATGTAAACAATAAACTGGGCCAATATTGTTTTGTTATGAATTGGCTATGATCATTGAAATTATTAAAAATAGGAATTTCACAGCTTTTATTACCTTCCTTAGCAATATTAACCAAAAAATATAAATAAAAAGTACGTGTACTTGTACCCGAAACTTAATATTGTATTCTAATCATATCACTTGGAATTATGTCATATTGACCAATAAAAAAGTAACCTACCTTCATATGTATTTTTTTTTCTTATTTTTTCATAAATCACGATATATTATTAATGAGAAAAAAAATTATATAATAAATGATTCCTACAACTTAATTACAAAATTATTATAATAAAACTGAATAACATATAAATTGACAAGAATTAAGTACTCATTCGATACACCAGTATTTTTTCGATACCAATATAATATCGAATGATTCGATACCGATGTTCTGATTGTTTTGCTGTTAATTTAAAGTTACAATACGTAAACTCAAGAATACGATTTTTTTTTTTTATTTATTAAAACTGTCCGGTAGGACAGTTGTATAAGGGTTGATCATCAAAAACTGCACGAAAAAGCGTAACGTTGAAAAACACCCAACTTTGATATATATTATATATGTTATGGGTACACACTAAGGAAACAATCAGGTAAAGGGGTACACTAATGAAAAAAGATTGGGAACCGCTCTTCTAGACGGTATGATGATACCTTTTATATATATAACAGGATGTGAACATAGTAATATACATACGTTATCATAGAAAATACTCCTCTAATGTTTTCAGCATTACAGATGTCGTAATTGGTAAGAAAGTTTATTTAAACAATTTTTACAGATATTGTTTCTAGGAATGTTCGAGTTAGATTGTTTATCAAAGACTAATCAAAACTTTGCTACTATCTGATTTTTACGAAGTCTGATAATATTAAATAAGATTTGTATTGTTAGTTTTAAAGTTTTTTCACAGTTTCCTTGTGTTGTTTACGTGACAGTAATGTTTTTGTTTAAGTTTAAAATGAGTAGATTATGAGATTGAAACGTTATGTCTTCTTGCAAACGAGTTGGTGAGGGCTCTGTTACAATATTTTAGCCTTGTAACTACATATTCCAAATTCAAAAGCTAAAGACCAGATTTCAGTATAAAAATACCACATCAATTTCTAAAAAACCATTTTTCCAGCTCGGGATTCTTCAAAAAGAAGATTCTATTACGGATGTACACTTTATAAATACGATTAATTTAATAATCTTGTTATGGAATCTTAATGATGGATATTAAAAATAATAATAGTGTGGATATTATTGAAGAATTTAATGGCTATTCCTAGAAGCTGATGCGAAAAAAAAAACATTATGCAAACGCATTTTATTTTTGAAATTTGACAGAAAGTACCTATTGTAATTTCACAGAACAGAAACTATTTGCATATTTCAGAGAATTATTTTTTATGATGTTGATTAGTTGGCCCAAGCATCTTCAAAAGAAAGCAAAATCGATTGAGATGCGTTGTAAACTGACGTATAAAAAAAAAAGCTGCTTTAACTATTGTGCCTTTTGACTCTTTATAACGATCAATCAATGTGGGAATTTTCCGATTTTTATTATTTTTTATTTTTTGTCTTCTTTCCTTTTTAAGTATTACAAACTACAAGGTTTTTGCTAAATACATGCTTCTCGATTTGCTGAAAATATAACAAGATTTTCAGAATCGATAGTGTATTAATCGGAAGGGGTAATTCAAGTTTGTTTATTTATTATATTGAACTTATTTGTGTATTATTTAATACGTAAATAATGATATTATAATTAATTTTAATTATTATTTATTTGTTGATTAATTTGGAGGATCCACGTGCTAGATCAGAATGTTGATGGTTAGACAGGCTGTGGTGACTAGTTGAAACAGCTACTGGTGGTCCACTGGTCAGTTAAGTGGACTAGTTGTTGGTTATATTGGTTTTAGGATTTAATAGGTTATGAATTAATTAAGAAAAATTAAATATAGTGATTTAGTTCACAAATGCCGCCAAAGGGAAAAGCCCCAGCGCCTAGTAAAAAGGCAGAGACGAAGAAAAAAGAAAAAGTTATAGAGGTAAAGCCGAATAAATAAGCTTAAACCAATTATTTTAACAAAACATGCAAACGTGAATAAGTAATCATTTGGAAATTTGTGTGGTTGGTTTTTTCTTTTATTTATAGGACAAAACTTTTGGGTTAAAAAATAAAAAGGGTGCGAAACAGCAGAAATTCATACAGCAAGTGGAAAAACAAGTTAAAAGTGGCGGTGTGCCTGCTAGAAAACTACCAGAAGAGCCCAAGAAAGATAAAGATGCAAAACTTAAAGAGCAAAAAGAAATGGCAATTCTTTTTAGGCCAGTACAAAAGGTTGAAAAAGGTAAAGAACATTTATAATTTAAATATTTTTTTCTTGGTTTTAACTTTCGTCATTGTACTTTTAAAAAGTAGTTAAGTTAATCAGAAAACTAAGTGTACGGATATATTTCTCTTTTTATATTTAACCTGATATTTGTTTTTTTTTTTTTATTCTCACTTAATTAGGTGCCGATCCAAAATCTGTGGTATGCGCATTCTTTAAACAAGGCCAATGTACTAAAGGTGCAAAATGTAAATTCTCTCATGACTTAACTATAGAAAGAAAATCTGAAAAGAGAAGTATTTATGTGGATATGAGAGATGATGAATTACCA
The DNA here is from genome assembly GCF_049639745.1 of Rhodnius prolixus. NCBI lineage: Eukaryota > Metazoa > Arthropoda > Insecta > Hemiptera > Reduviidae > Rhodnius > Rhodnius prolixus. Next base: position 67,259,088 of record NW_027411581.1, read on the forward strand.
CCAGGGGAAGAAAAATTCAAGGAAACTATGGAGCGAACTGGTGAAGATGGGAAAAATAGACCTACCACAGATATTGTAAGTTTTTCTTTTTATTGTTTAATCTATATCACATCAATTGATAGTTTTTCTTTGTTAGTCGGTTTGTTTAAATGTCAAAAATGAAGTTAGCGCCGCAGTACAAGCAGTAAAATTATAAACATTGTAGCGAGAAAGTGTACTCGGAAATTTTTATAGACTAATCAGTCATCTTCGTAAAGTATCTCGACTCTTTAACAATGTTTTAGAAAATGCTAAATTTCCACCTGAAAATGTACAATTTAAACAGTAAAAGAAATATTTAAATGTATTAAATATGTGAATACCGATATTTATTGCAAACGACCTAATTCAAATGCTATTTTATTTTACCGTATGTTTTCTTGCTATACTTTGTGTTTGTTTAGATAACTTATTCTGTATTTATTACTTAATAACCTGTAATTTTTTTTCCTTTGTTATTGGCCTCTTGAGCTAGCAAATCAGCCATTTACCTTCTTCTTTCGAAGCTTCTTTAGTATATTGAATGTTTATAGAATTATCTTGTTGTTTGTTATGAACTCAAAGTGCTCTGTGTAAATGCTGCCAGAATAGTATTTAAATTGGCAGGTAAAGGGACATCCAGTCGCTATCACAGCCCTCCACGATCGTTCTCTTCCTTTAGTATTGTTAGCACATTCCAGAATTAGATGGTTGTGGCGTCTGCTATTATTCCAGAAGTACAGGAACACTGGTGAGATTTTTCCACCCCAATCCTTGGCTAGATGGTGCGGCGAATAATTGTGGTTAAACCTCATTCTAATGACGGTGCTAACAAACTTCCTATTGTAGTTTTTGTATCTATAAAACCAAGGTCTTTTGGGGATACTAGATTGTATGGCTGTGTAAAATTGGCCTTTTCCCGCCTTTGACAATTAGTATATCCGCTGTCATTATGGTATAGCACTCCGCTTTTGCATAATTTTTAATATCGGAGACCAACATTGAGTATGGAGATATATGATGTAGGGAGATCGCATCCTTGGCTTTACGATCCACGATTTCATTTCCTCTCAGACCTGTATGGCCCTTAATCCAGATTAAATGTACCGATTTAATTATACTTTACCTGTAATTTAATTATACTTTACAGGTATGTTTGTTATATTTTGATATTTTTATAACTCGTACTATATTTAATGTTGACCATTAACTACTTTTTGTAATTCTTTTCAGAACAATAAAATCTGTTATATGCTTAATAATTTTTTTAATGTTTTCTAAGGTATGTAGATATTTTTTGGATGCTGTGGAACATAACAATTATGGATGGTTTTGGAACTGTCCAAATGGTGAAAACTGTATCTATCGGCATGCTCTGCCTCCAGGATTTGTTCTAAAGAAGGTATGACAAACCTATTTTTTTTTTTTTCATATATATAATTATAATTTTCATGTCTTATTAGTGGTAAAATGGAAAATTTGTATTGTTCTTTATTTTTAAAAAATTTCAAAAATAATTTTGTAAGTACCTTCGAAGTGCTCTAACAGAATATGAAGCCTGAACTTCCTGTGGTGTGTGTGTCTCTCTCTCTCAAAATCGGCATTTTCAATGAACACTTGATATCGATAACTTCTTTTTTAGGACAAGAAGAAGGAGAAGAAAGATGATCTTATTTCGTTAGAAGATCTAATTGAGAAAGAGCGAGCAGCATTGGCCTCCACCAAGTTCACTAAAATCACCTTAGAGACATTTCTAGCTTGGAAAAAGAGGAAACTGAAAGAGAAAAAAGAGGCCGCCCAAAGGGAAGAAGATAAAAAGAAACAAGACTATAAGGCTGGCAAGGCGTCCGGACTGTCTGGTAGGGAGATGTTCTCCTTTAACCCAGAACTAGCGGCCGGCGACCAGATGGACGAAGGAGATGAAGCATTCAATTCTTATCAACGAGACGAAGAAGAAGAAGATAGCGCTGATAACTTATTGGTAATCATTATAATTTAATTTTTATAATTTCAAAAGAAAAAGGAGGTAATCAAATTATTATAATTTTATCTTTCGCCATTAATCGTAGCCTTAGGGGCGGAAGTTAGTTTAGTGGTTAAGAAGCGTGGATTTTTAAAAGTGGAAGTTCCACATTTTGAATCTCGCGTATTGCTACCTTTTTTTCTGCTACAAAAAAAAGGAAATGTTAATATAATAAGGTGTGATGCGTGCTTCTGGGGGTCCGTATAACCTAATTGGCAGTTGATCGTTAAGTCAAGTTGTTACTCGTACTTAATGAATTATATATTGGTTTCGTGACCGTAAATTATTAACTTAAGGATTCAAAATTGGCGAGGAATCGGTCAAATAAAAACAACAACTCGTCTTTTTGCCAACGTTTCGACAAATATTTGTCTTCTTCAGGGCCTGAATATTACAAATACAAACAATTTAGAGAATCAGTAATATAAAAATAAATAAATTATATTGAACGTCACGAACATCATACTGTCGTAACTTCAGGAAGTATTGTATTTCTAGTAAAAATGTAAAAACGAAAATCTTTATGAAAACAAAATTTTCTTTTTTTTGAAAAGATAAAGTACAACATAATATTTAAGTACCTGGAAAATAAAAATTAGAATTTAAGATTCTATTTTTTGTTTTGTAATAAAAATAAAATGAAGGTTTATTTATTATGTTATCTCTACGGATACAGTATAAAGAAATTGAATTGGAGCAGCTGGGAATAGATACATCAGATATTGATTCAACTTTGATTACGCAAGCACCGGATGATCGACTGTCACATCATATAGAGAATCTTATCAAATCTGCCGGCGCTAAAGTGGAAACACCAGGTGAGAGTATGATTTTTTTTTTTAAGAATTGTATTTCATATCTTTGTTTGTTTTTTTTTTTTTATTACCAAATCTGAAATCGGGATAGTTAATTTCGGTTGGTGACGTAGGTTTTGCAAGTCAGATCAGGACTCGGTGAGATCACTTTATTGTTTCCGTTTCTACGATAACAGGGAGCTTTTAGAGGTTGAAAAGCTTTATTAAGCTTTCAACACTGATGTTGACGTTAATCTCATTTTCTCAAAGTCACTGCTTCTTTGTATCCTGTGTTAAATATTTGTATTGAATCGTTTTAAGTTGGAACGAATCGATTCAGTTGGGATAGAGTCGTTCTTTTGTTACACATGTTTACCTCTGGCTACTGGAAGGTACATTTTTTTTTCGGCCACTGAGATTGTGAACCGTCTGTTATTGTGTTGTTTAAGAATAATGATTTATTTATTTTATTTCTTAACCAGTTAACTGTTTCAATCTTATTGGAAAATGTGTCCCCTACGTGCGTCGTACAAATTAAAGCGATGACGAAATATATTCGTCAAAGCCAGAGTATGTTTAATATGAAATTGGGTTGCAATGAAATAACTTTTATATTTTTTTCGTTATTTACTTCATGTACATTTATTTATATTAACATAAATAGGAACCAAAAAACAACAAAAATAAATTGACGAATATATTTTAATTGTAACTAAAATTGCACAAAATTAACTACCGATGGTCACTACTGAAAACGCATGACGAATATACTCGTCATAAACAGTTAACTGGTTAAAGTTCTATTAAGATCTTTTTAAATTTGATGTTAAGTGATTATTCAAACGCTAAATTGACGTACATATCTCGTTTTTGGTTAAACTAATCTTCATTATTTTGGTACTAATTATAAATATCATTTTCTAACTTTTTTTTAAAAAAAACTGTGTGATATAAAGTTTGTAACTAATTACATAGCTAATAACAAAATTTGCAAAGTAGAATAAAAAAAATAATAAAATGCACTTATTTCAATAATATTTTGAAAAAAATTTCAGACGAAAACGCCGTAGAAGCAGAAGCATCCGGTTCCGGTTCAGTTGCAGTTGCTATCAATGAAAACCTCTTTCTTGAAGAAGATTTGGAAGATCTTGATGAGGAACTTGAAGATTTGGAAATTAACGACTAATCCTAATATTGTTGTTTTATTTTCCTATATTCGATATTTATATCTGGTTGATGTTTAAAAAAAAGTGTACATATTTAATAATATCGTCTTTCCTAATTAATATCTTTTATTGTTTTTGTTTTACAAAAATCCTGGAATAATTTTTTATAAAATTAAGATCAGAATCATAAATAAAACGTAAGTGGTGCTGTGATTATTATAAATATTTGTGGAATAAAGAGAACTTGAGGCTCTGCTTTCCATTAAAAGTTTCTGTTCTTTTTTTGTTCTTTGTTCCTAGTAAGGATGGAGATGATGGGCTGGGCAGGGCTGCGGCAAGACGAAGCTTCCGTAACAAACCAAAATTAACAACTTAATTTTTAACCTCATTTGTCCGTCGCAAGAGAGACAACAAAAATCTTGCGGAGATTTTATTATTATTCTGGGAAGATCCGTTTTGAACGCAATTACTATTATTATTATTTTTACAAACAGATTTGTTTGTGTGTATCAATCGATAATTCGATTCGGTGCCACGCAACAAATAAGCAAAAAAGCGGATTTATATAAATATAAATAAAAGAAAGAGTAACAAGAGAAAGGAATCAAATATATTTAAAAATTTGTAGTCCCCTGTCTCCCTTTAAATGTAGAGGTTGGTAAAACGAAACTTGTCTCACAATAGGCTGTTCAAATGATGAACGTAATTTATTGGAAATAAATTTTTAGAAAAGTTCAGGATGGGATATTTATATAGTAAGTCTTAATCTTGTTTAGTTTACAATTGAAATTGTCTTGTTTCGTAAAAATTAGTTTTATATATCTTACATTAGTACATACAGTTTTATCTATCACTCACATACAATTACACACTTCTGGAGGAATTAAATAAATAAATTAACACACTAAAAAAAAAAAAGAAAAATACACTTTATCTACGATAGGATTCCCGATAGAACCGGCTACTTCGTTCTCTTGGAGATCTGGGAGACCTACTTCGTTCTCGTTCACGTCTATCCGACGGCCTATAGTAATAGGATTCCTCGGCTGTAGAACGTTCATACGACCGTTCATAACGACGACTGTCACGTTCAATGGATCGTTCACGTTCGTACGATCTTTCCCTTTCATAAGATCGTTCATACTCGTAGGATCTCTCTTCCACGAAGTCTGTAGTTCTTGGTGGCAGCGGCGGACCGTCATAGTAACGAGGCGGTTCATAGGGCAGTACGGTGCCACAATCATGATGATGTGAAGTTGAAGAGGATGTATAGTAATCACCACCACCACCACCTCCTCCTCCTCCAACGGATGGATATCCACCAGTATCTGATCCACGTCCACCCCGTCGATGATGATATCTACTTGGACCACGTGACGATGAGCCGCTACCTCGATGGTGCAACGGCGGACCTCCGCCACGTCCACGAAACGGTGTTGACATAAACGGTGGTACGTACGACGGTACGATATACTTTTGGAATGCCCTTTTAGCCGCTTTTCTTCTTTCGCCAGCTTCTTTTGATTTTCTCAAGATTGGATTCAATTCGATACTTTCATCTTCTGGAAATAGTTTACACAGCGCTGATCCCACCTTGGGAGGAATGTCTTGTCCATCTCTTCCAATTTTTACTGGCTTCCCTAAATTCCATGGATTGTAGAGATGAGAGGTTGCTGTGAAAGGCAATTCTTTTCTACTTATCCAGTCCACCTGTAAGAAAAAGTACTAACATTCTCAACAATTCAATAAATAAAAAACATTCGGTGCGATGATACAAATCTTTTAGTTATTAGTAATAATAGTAACAATAATGTTAATAAAGGGAAGGGATTAGCTATGCGGTTAGCGATTTGGATTCCCACGCGGAGGTCCCTGGATCGAATCCAGCTGCTGACCCTTAGATTTTCTCTTCCTAGGAGCTTCTTACAGACAACACTGTCCGGTAATGGACAGTGTTGTCTGTAACGAGAGAACCCTGTCCGGAGGCCGGCAGTGCGCTGAAAAAAGCTCCGGGCGCCAACAACCTTAGATGTTGACGCGCCTTAAATCATTAAAAAATAATAATAATGTTGATAATTTTTATCATTTTGTCAAGTTCTAAAACATTTTTCTTTAATTTCTGATTTTGGCAATCTGAAGTTTTGTTAGCATTTGCGTGTTACGCTTCTTAGTACTCAACAGAAGGCACGGGTGACTTTATGAAGAATGTTGAAATATTAATTGATAACAGGAAAGAGATTAGTACAGTGGAAATTAGGTAGTTGGATATATAGCCTGCCTAAAAAAATAGGCATTATTTTATTATTAGCTCAGAACACTAATCAACCTATTGTTAATAGATCAATCGATATTATGGCATACAAATTATTGAGAATCATTCGCAACCCACTCAGTAGTACGGATCAATCACTGCCGTCAAATCATCAACTTCTGACTTCACTTCAATATTGTTGTCAACATCGAACGGTATATTAGCAAATGATATTGACAATATTCGTTTTCCACCTCCAAGACACCTCGTAATCTTTGTAGATCCAACCTCCAAACATGGATTGGATGAGCACTGCTCTTACGTCAAGTATTAAAAAATAAAATATGCAGGCTTTTGTTTCAACTTAGTCAAATAAAAGATTGACTTCATTTCAAAAAAAAAAAAAGTTAGCTCTATCACTTATTTGTCTGAGTAATAATATAAATATTATCCAAAATAATTAAATTAATAGTATTACCTTGAAAACACCACCAAAAGCATTTTTATTGCCCCAATCGCCGGTAGATAGGCTGACCCAATTGATAGGTGGTTCATCGTAGTTGACTTCACTAGCCAGTCGTGCAAAACCAGCGAATTTTCCACTTTCTTTCACTGAAAATATTAAAAGTACATTTCTTGCTTCAGAGTAGGCATGGTTCAGTTTTGCTTCGTTCATTGGCAGCGTTGACCATACACCTTTTACTTTGGAAAGTGTCACATTTTCAGCATTGTTGCTTTTGATCATGTAAAACCTATGCAAGAAAAGAAAATTAAATAAATAGCGAATTTTGTTTTTTTGGATAGTAAAATTAAAACTTAGTAAAGATGGACTGTTTCAAGTTGAAGTTATCAGCGTACTTTTCCAGAACCAAAGTTGAAGAATTCTCCTCTTACCATTCTCTAAGAAACTTAATTCGAAATGTTGAATTTCACCAGTTTTAAGAAAACCAATTTCAAAATATTTTTGAGATAACTGCTAAGAACTTTGATGATCAAACTAAATTCTAGTTCGTTCCATCCAACAACTTTATTTTTGTTACTGCTGTTCTTGAATGTTGTAACTCGAAAGACATTCTTCAAATTCCGAACTTTTGAATCATAATTAATAATTATACTTTAGAAAGAATACTACCATGATTATTACACCTTTTAATCGAATTGACTGCCAGCAAAAGTTTTATTTACTACTGCAAAACAAAGTTTAAATAAGATCATAGGAGCCATTTCCGAGTAAATCTTAAAACACACATTAAACTATTTTTGGTAAAAAGTGGCACTTTTGGACAGCCGATTTTTTTTCTTTTAACAAACATTGAAAACATTCAACAATTCAGAGAAGTTGCACTTTTTGAGATTACAAGGTGTCATAAAATTAAACCTGCCCTAGAAAAAAAAATTAAAAACATGTGCCTGATTCAACGATGGCAATATGAAGAGAAGTTCCATATTGGATGAATTCTGGGAGAATCCAGAGGACCTTCCAGGTGTAGGAGCAGGAAATCAAACTGACTTAGGAGTGAAAGGGAGTCATTAAGGAAATAGTTATTCCAATTTGTCAACAGTAGAGCAGTACGCCATTCTTAATAACATCAATACTTACCTCGAAAACAGAAACAGATTTGCTTTGGCAGCTATCCGAGGAGATCCGATAGAACTTAAAAATATTTTTTTTGAAGAGCTACACTTAGTTTTATAACTGAATGGACCTGCCCAAACTACTCACTTTAAACAAAACTTCTTGTACATCCAAATAAAATCTTTTATATAGAATCATTCCAATTCATCTATGTATCTTTCAAGTACTTCTTTCAATTATTATTAATCTAAAGGTAAAGAGAGTAACTAATCCTTTCCTAAAAAAAGAGTTATGGCTCACCTTTAACTTTTGCCTAGTTGATACTGGTTTTGTTAAAATAAAAAATATTTTTAGTAAGTTACGAAGAGTTGCCTTCTAATAATTGTTTCATTGTAGTTTCGGTCGCATCTCTTCAACGTTCTTCACCTGTTCCATCTGTATCAATAATACCTTTAGCGTGAAAACGAACGGTAAATTATATTATGCAGTCTTTAGAGCAGGGTTCCAGCCAATGTGTAGTCAGAATTATTGGAATAGTTTCACCTCCTAATGAAGACAGTACCAAAAGATTGATTTTCGAGAGATCCGCGTAGGGACAAGAGGTGACTGGTTCATCCAGGAAAAAAGCTTTAAGTAAAGATCAAGATGTCCGACTTATAGAATACAACTAATCCCACCAACACAAACTGGATGTAAAATAGGGATTAGATGAATGTTAGTTTTTAAAAGAAACCTGTAAATCGCACCACTAAAACCTACATCAAATTGTATGTAATTCACAAACAACAAAAAGTTTCTCCATTTTTGATTCGGTTAAAGAGTTCTCTTGATGATTTGGCTTATTATTTAACACAAACTTGAAAAAAAAAATTAAAATAAATAAACAAAAAAAGTTTTGATAAAAGAACAAGATTATACCTTGCGTCCCTAAAGAGATAATTCAGCTTGGTTGCGTAATCGTACACCTTTGTGGTACCTTCTTTACCACTCCTGGATTTGCGATGTCTAGATGACCTGTCTTCTTCACGTTGCTGTTTGTGTCGTTCTTTGTTGCGTTCATGTTCCTTCATAGCACCAGATCTACGTTCATTTACTAGCTTATGGGTAGATCGCCTGCTTCCTCTATTATCACTTTTTCTACCCCATTCGCCTTCTGAGCTCGAAGTAACCTCACTACGTGTATCGTACTCTGGTTCAGATGATACTTCTGATCTTGTATCATAATCAGAAATATCAACACCTTCTCCGGCACTTGTACCGCCAGCAGAAGGTTTCCGCCCATCGGAAATAGTACATTTACTATCTCCATCGTCTAACTCGATCATATCACCATCGTTCCCTTCTTCCTGTTTATATTGATGAGTGCGTCGACGACGTTCACCTTTAATTTCATCCTCTAGATGAGAGTCATCTCCCTCTGCAATGCCCATATCCTCCAAGTCATCCATTTTCTCTTACCTGGTAAACAACCGTTAAAGTAATAAAAAAACAATTTTAAAAAATATAAGAGTCCCAATACTGAAAGATATTTTCGAAAGATTGGCACTGCGAATAACATAAACTTTCCACAATTATCGACGACTTGATGAAAACCTGTCATGATGATAGCGACGTGTTTCCAAACTAAATAATTATACAAAAAAAACTGAGGATTCAAAACATAATTCCATTACCACGATTTTTCAACTCAAAATGTCTGAATTACTAAAAAAAAAAAATCTGAAAGTATAATAGAAAATATTTTTCAATGTTTTAAATGTGATATAAGCAGAACGATACAATAGCAAGTGAAAATTTCGAAACTAATATTTACACGTAGCGAAATGTCCATTTAAAACTGATAACCAATACTGATCACAACTGGCAATTCCAGCTCATTAAAAGTTAAAGAATGCAAAAAGAAAAAAAGAAGAAGATGACTGGAGTTTAATTTCTTATTAACGCTCTGCAAAATAAAAAATAAAAAAACAAAAAACACTAAACTGTTTCACAGGCTAAGAAATATCTACAAATTAAACCACGAATAAATTTCTTCACAGAACATACATCAAACTTACAAATATTACCGTAATTACTAAATTAGTCCATATTTTTCATTTAGTCCAATATATGTGCACTGTGAAAACAAAACAAATTCGATGATACCTCCCCTCACTATAGAATATTATACGCTGTCCAAAGAAAATTTTGACTGAAATATTAAGGAACCACTCACTTGTTTCCAAGTAGAATAGTGATTGTAAAAACCTAGAAAAATTTAAAATTAATTCACAATACAGAAAAAAGGAAAATACTTGGCTCAAAGTCTAAAGTGCACAATCCGATGCACTATTCTACCGATTGATGTCAGAACTTAGAAAACATTAAGTGCACAGAACCAAACATTAGCAAAGCGTACTCATTATACCAACTTGCCCTGCCAAAATATGATAACCAGAACCAATTTTAGATTTTTATTTATATGAAAAGATATTATCACTTTATTTTAAACCTAAAAGACGTTTCGACTTTAATTTTATGGGATTTTATTATTATATATATAAAAAAAAACTGTATTAGAATAAGGGAGATTGATTAGTGAGAATTAATTTTTTCTAAGGGGTACCGCAATGCTACATTTTTTTTTTAAGGGAACGATTTTAGATCGAAACTCACTAAGAACCTTAAAAAAAACACACACAAAATTCTAATTAGCGACCAAACGATAATTCTTTTTTTAATTATCTGCAAATTATCAAAAAATCTCTGAAGAAGTTTTAAAATTACGAGCCAACCATAAGCCAACCCTTTATTGTATGATTTAATATCATCAATAATTTTACTCAATTTAAAATAATTGTATCCAAAAACGGGAGAATGTATGAATATACATTAGTATATATTTTCCTCTCAGCACATGTTTTTATTCTCCAAAAGCAGAATATTTGTAAAACTAAACATTTTTGGACTTCTATGAACTCTAGTTTTAATTGGCAAACTCCAGTTTACTGTCAGAGTTACTTCTTTCTTGATTTTGCCAGTAAAGTTTTTAAATATGACGTTTCAAGCTATTTATAACTAATTCTAAATGCTCCTTCAACTGGTAATCCGTTCATAGGGCTGAAATTACAAGTTTTTTTTGTGGGGAAAACCTTCATCTAACCCATAGAAATTCTGTAAAATACAATACAATTTTCGGAAATCTATGTTATTTCAAATATAAGTAGTTCATGTTGAAAATCAGTCGCACTTTTTTTTTCAGAACAACCAGTATTTTACATTGACCATCTTTTTCTCCTGATTTGTACCCAGTAGATCGTTTGTGCTTTTTAAACCCCTAAGAACTTACTTTTAATCAGTAAAGTATATGAGGGAACTGCGACGGCAGCTTCAGCAAGCTTGAGATGGGACGCCAATCATCTATGAAGGAAGACGTATAGTGGCGTAGCAATAAGGGAAATGAGGATTATTGTCCTGGATGTAACAAATTATTGTAGAGATATTATAAACCGTAAAAGGCGCCACGGTAGCCAAACGGTTAAGAGGCGAGACCACAATATGCATTGTGGTACTGGGTTCGATTCCCGAACTTTAGGCCTTGGATTTTATTTAAAGGTTAATAAAAGAAATTTACAGTAAAGTACATTTGTTTGATAGTCGCCTCCGTCCACGACACCTAATTGGTAGTTGGACGTAAAGCCCGCCTGAAAAAATTGGCAATTACTTTACTTACTTTTTTTATAAACCGTAAAAAAAAGGTAATAAAAATTTGTTCTAATTTAATACTAGCACATTTCCCCATGAAGCTCAGAAACCCAAAGATGCACATATTTACTTACACGTTTGTAAAATATACCAACGATATGTTAAATAAATCCCTCTAAATTAATGCTGTAAGGTTATTTATTGTCAAAGATTTTTGTTTTGAAATAGTTGAGTAATTTTCGATTACAAAAAAGTCGCGATCTCATTGACATTTCCGAAAAAAAATTTGTAATTTTTTTTTTTTAACGTTGCGAAATCCTGAGTTGACATTTTCATTACACTTTTTTTTAAAAAATCGATCAGTAAGAACTAAATTTGAAACATATAAAATATTTGACGGCCTTTTTCGTTCTTTTTCATATCTTGAGTTTTAAATCGTTGTCTAATACATACCTTTTTATCTTCATGCAGCTTTGTTAATGATTTAACTGCAAAAAAATAAAATAAAATAAAAGATGTAATCCCATTTATAAATAAGAGAACGTGTTAATGTTAGCATTTACCCACAAAGAAGTTTATTTCAAAAGAATATGTAAAAAAATCGAACAGAATTGAACTCTGATAATCGATAATGGCATCGAGTGATATTTTTCCAACCTATGTGCGAATCATCTTCGAAAAAACGAACCAAACGAGAAATCCATTCAATAAATTGATATTACCAGTTTTTAAAAATTTGGATAAAAACCTTTATAAACCTGGCCAAATCTTGAACATTCATCAAAATATATTTTTCTAAACATTGTTATGATGGTAGCACCGTATCGAAAACATTACATATTTGCCCTACTTGTGGCAAATGGTTATGTCTGACTCAAATTACTTGTAATTGTAAAATCAGTTGTCTTAATTAAACAACAACACGTATTTTTTTATTTTTATTTTATCATTTTTCATATCAAAGAAACAAAACGAAACATGTCGTTACTTTTTTTTTTTTTAGGCATTGACTGCACTCTAGTTCTTCTGCGTTTGATAGAAATGAAGGGAAACAAATCTCTTGCCAACACACCACAACAAAACACAAAATTATTAATTAAAAAAAACAAAACTCTAAAAAATTTGTATTTATTTTATTTTATTATTTTGTTCTTCTTGAAATTTATCACTAAATTGTTTTCCAATACTTTCCTAAAAAAAAATGAAAAGCTCCAAATATGGTGGACAATTTTATTTATTTAAAATTTATTCTAATCAAATTATAATTATTATTGTTTTTTTAATGAAATGTATGCAAGTGGGTGTAATATTTTTTGTTTTATTTCGTTACTTGACTAAAACTTTAAAATTTACAAAGGCTATATTTATTTTCTTATATATATATTTTTTATACTTGTTATATATATATTTTTTGTTTTTTTGTATATTATATGCAAATTCTTCTTTCTCTCTTTTTTTTTTTTTGTATTTCTCACAGTTTTGTATTTATATATAAAAGTGCTTTTGCTGGAACATTATTTATTTTTTTTTTATATTGCCCTCAATTTTATTATAATACAATGCTTGGTAAATCGATCTTATATATATATAAATATCATTTAAAAAAAAACATATCGATTTTTGTAACCCATAACATTCAATATTTTCTTTTGTAAATAAATAATTATAAAATTTAAGTTATTTTTAAGTCATCAATGCCAATTCGTTAAATTTATTTTTCCGTCTACTTTGGTGACTTTTCATTTTACTTTTCTTTGAATAATTGTACATATTTATATAAATATAATTTATATATAAAAATTTGAATTAATTTAAAGTTTTAAAAGTGGTGTTTTTCGATATAAATTCAATTAAAAAATAAAAAATACAAATTCAATTAAAAAATACAAACTTTTTTTTCCTTCTAAAATCTTATGAATATCAGTACAATCAGTCGATTATTATATGTGATTAGTTTTCATTAGTTTGTGTAAGGGGTCAATATAGGGTAAATTGTTTACGTGATTATTTTACAAAAGAATAGGTAGAAATTAGAGAAATAATAATGGTAATTAAAATGTAACTGATATAAATTAATTCTAATACATAATGTTCTATAAAAATATATAGCTGGTGTTCACAATTTAGACGTGCCGAATTTAACTAATTGTTCAGCAAGTTTCACAGCGAGATCTGCAGTACCTGGTGCTGAAGTTACTCCATAACCTCCGTGACCATAATTATGTACGATCTGCAATCGATAACAAAATGTCTACAAGGTACATTCACTTTTACCACTTTTTTTTTTGCCAAACATTTGAATCATATTTAATCCTCGCAATAAAAACACATACAGTTTGCAACCAATTCATTAAACTGAAACGTCGTAAACTTATAGGGAAGACTTAAAGGGTGCGTTCCACTAAGCGCCCACAACGATCATGCTCACGACCGCGGTTTTGCCCGTTCCACTTGCTTGCGAGTGTTACAATCGAAAACCCAAGTGGAATGGACTATGGGGCGTTTTAACCGTTCATGTAAACATTACAAATGGCAAATCTCCAAAAAGACCACACGATTACAAAAAAAAAAAAAACACTTTCTAATTTGTCTAAAATGTCAGGGGACAATTACCTTCAAACCATCCATGATATCTACGTCGATTCTAACACCGGAATCACGGTGTGGTCTTAATCCAACCATTTCCTTCAATATCTTATTACTACTGTCGGCCAATTTTGGCACCAGATTTGTACACCTTTCCCAGATTGAGGCAGCATCATGTTTACATACACGTGTGTTCCAACTTCCAAACTGTCTTGTACCACCTAAAGTCACGCCTCCTGCACTTGGAATAATATAGGTGTCACCTTCTCCATAGTAGAAATGATTCAACCAAGGGGCTTGAACCTGAGAAAATTATTATTATTATTTTCTTTAAATACTGTACAATTCTTTTTCTTTTTTCCCCAAATAATTAATAAAATATACAATTACCTTAAAAACCTGTCCTCTAATTGGTATCACTTTTCCATCGTTAAACAGTTTTTTCGCTCCTAATCCAGAACAATTCATTAACAAATCAAATTTCCCAATTTTTCTCAAATCACTCAATGAATCTACCTTCATTTTTAAAATTTTTCCTCCATTTTCTTTAAACCTGCAAATACAAAACTAGTTCACAATATTCTGTGTATTTATCATAGAACAATAGGATTCTATACATACGTTAAACTTATTGTTTCAAACTCTTTAAAAATTACAAGTTTATGAGGCTATGAAAACATTTTTGAATATAAATGTCTCCAAGGTAAACTCCAGGATTGGAAACTTTTAAGTATATCAAATTTAGGGCACTTTATGAGTAAATTCTGAAGTATGAATTTAATTTATTCAATATTAAGCAATTAACTACAGATTTTTAGTTTTTTAAAGCCAGTTTTATGGGTTTAATCTATTTTTCGAATGCTCTTCTTATACTTTTATCTGTTTCTCCCCCAAAACTGACGAGGGTGCCAGCTGCCTCGTTCAGCCAATCCTGGACGAAGCCCACCATAATATGAGAATACAATATGTTAAAACACTTACTGTGAAATAGCCCATGGTAGATAATTTCTACATTCTATCAACAATGATGCAGAGAACGAACCATATTTCCAACCTCCAGGGCACATATTCAGCTCTTCTTCAGTAACCTGACGATATACTGGCACTAAGCCTTCTAAATAATGGTTCTACAAGAAAGTTTCGAAAAAATCTGAAATTAGTTTTTTCCACTAAAATCTGAAAAATTAAATTTATTGATAGTTATTTGGCGAAACTAGTGCAGGAAGTAATTCGACAACACACGGCCACACTTGATACACAATGTATCCAAATATAACCTTTCCGATTACTGATAGGAACCAAAACTATCGATTGAATCGATTCGTCAACTGATTAATTATGATTATTTTATTAGTTTCGTAATCTTTATTCTCAAAAACTAGATAGAATACGCATAAAAGTGGTAGGTAGTATATTGTCAATTTTTTTTTTTTTTGAAGTTGAAAAAACTGAGAAATAGCAGTTCCATGAATTCTAATCCACAGATTGTTACTAGCAACCACAACAATCCGCAGAAAGGTGTCTAATGATGTCAACTATCAGTTATAAAAACCAACTCTGATTAAATTCTTTAAACACTCACAAGACTGTCCTCAAGGCATAAATTTCATAAACAAAACTCATTTAAATCATATTTATTTATACGAAGTTTACTTAAAAGCCTAGGAAACATTGCCGAGGAAGGGAACAATCTACATATGTATGAGGTTATCTATTGTTTAAAAGCAAAAACTATGTAAGAAGGGATTTCCATACGGAAACACGTGGGATCCAGCAACTGACCCTTAGATTTTCACTTGCTAGCAACTCCTTATAGCTCCTTCACTGTCCAGTAATGGTCAGTAAGGAGAGGGCATAGTCCAGAGGCCAATAAATAGCTCCGGGTGCCGATAATCTTAGATGTTGACATTTATTTAACCTTAAATTAACCAAATAAATGAATAAATAATAATAAGGTAACTTTTTCATTCTTTGCTACAGTTCCTGAAAGCTCGAACATCTTAGGTGTTTGCAGATTTAATAAGTTCGTACTTCATACATACCCTAACAAGTGACGCATCCAAAGAAGAAAACACGTAACCAGATATTTCTGAAATACCGCAGTCTTTGTTCAAATAATCCAAATAGTAATTATAAGAATCTCTTATACATTTTCTGAAATTAAAATAAATAAATAATACAATGGAATAAATTTTGGAATGAAGCATAAATTGATGCCGTTACTTGCACCCATAATACACTTATTTATTACATCACAAATGGATACAGAATCAACCAACTTCGTATTCCACTCAGGGTACAGTAATTAGTAGATGTTGAATCTCTAATTCTTTTTTGAGAGCTAGTTTTGCTTGCTAAATATTCATCAAGGAAATTCGGTAAGTTATTCTCATTGTTAAAGGTTCTCCCATTAGAGTTTATTGGAGGAGAATGGAAAATTTAAAAGTCAAAAAGAGATTCTTCTTGGGATGTGAGTGGCTATATTAGGATAACCTATGAAACTCCTAAGTGGAAAAAATGGACTCGTTTATAAAATGGGGTAACCTATGTCAATCTTACCTCCTCTCAAAACGGCAAAGTTGATCACATGTACATTGCTGCGTGGAATGGATTTCTTTTCTTGGCAGGCTTTTCCGAAGAATAACAACGCCATCCACGTTCTGCCGGACACATGTGTTTCTTAGGACAAACTTCTGTGAAGGGCCATTTGCTTTCCTATTAAGGCTTTAATCCACCCTTCGGACACAAGTGTTTTTCTTAGGACAAACCTCTGTGAAGGGCCATTGGCTTTCCTATTCAGGCTTTAATCCACCCTTCGGACACAAGTGTTTTTCTTAGGACAAACCTCTGTGAAGGGCCATTGGCTTTCCTATTCAGGCTTTAATCCACCCTTCCTGTTTGCTCCAGATAACAACAAACAGAGGGAAGGGATTAAGCTCTGAGTAGTTAGCGAAACTTCTTTCAGCACACTGCCCCGGTGATGGGACAGTTTTGTCTGTAATGAGAGAACACTGACCGAAGTCCGGTAGTGCATTGAAAAAAAGCAATTAACCCACTTTGGCAATACTCTGTTCCTAGTTGTCTCTGACAAAAATCATGGCATTCATAATAATTTAATGTTAAAAAAAAGTCAACATTAATTCTTTTAGAAAATAGACCTAATTGGAAAAACACTGTATTTCACAGAATTCTGAACGTGAGTGTAGGAATATTCATATACACAGTGAAATCTTTGAAATACATTGGCACAAATTTTCTCATTTAATCCAACAAAAAATATTGTAAGTTTAAAAACTTTAAATCAATTAATGAATTTGTTTACTGACTTAGTGATATCCATATCATTGCACACCAGAAAACTGGTTGCAGGACGAAATAATCCAGCAGCAACATGACTAGTAGTTTCTTCATTGAATAGTTCAGCAACCAGCGTATAGTTTACATTATTGCCAAATAGTTTTTGTAATTTCAATGCTGTAGTTAAACCAACCACTCCAGCTCCAAGTATACAACACTGTAATCCAATTTCTGGCATCTTGCTAGATTAAAACATATACATCATGAATAAAACAATAGCAACAATAAACAACAATCACGTTTCTAAAAATTATAAAACATTTAAATCCTATAATTATTATCATTAAACATTCATAAAATGATAATTTTGTTTTGTATAAACAATATAAATGTATAAATAGAACGAGCCAGTTGTTTATTACGTATCCTACAATGGCTGAACGAACGACAATTTTACATTCTTCAATTGTGTGAACAAGTAAATTAAATTTTTAAATTGTTCCCAATATGAACTTGGGACAGTTATGAAGACTCACATATGAAGACTTCCTCTTTTTATCTCTCTCTAGTTTTATATATGTATTTTCTTTAAATTCTGAATTTACGCTACGAATCAATTTTCACGGTAATTAATATTATATGTATCGATTTTTTTAAACGATTAGTTTCCCTCAAATTAATATTGGGATTGAGCCTACCCACGTAAAAATAAAAAGTGCCAATTTGTTGATTAAAAGATACGAAATAAGACGGTAATCTTACGAACTTCTAAATTCTAGAATTCATATTTATTTTATCGATAAGTTCCAAATTGTACGAGTATTTATTCCAATATTAGGCCAATTATTTAAAATTATCAAATAATTGGGTACGATAAACTTAACTGCTGTATATATTTAACAATTTAAAAAAAAAATGAGGACACACGTTTATGTACTGTGCCTATTTGAATACAATAGGAACCTATTTACTACGTCTGAATGCACAATTGCAATAGTTCACACCCATCTATAGACGATTTTTTTAACTATTCCCAGGTTATCTAAATTTGAAGATACAGATACATGGGGGGATATCGATCTTAGATATGGGGGGGCCCCCCAGATCTTGGACTGTTCATGCCCATAATCTGTGATATTTGGATACCTTAGAACAGTGATTCTAAACCTTACTTTTTTTTTGTCGCGTCACACTTTTAACCATTTCAAAAGTTTAATAGTTATTTATTTAACAAGTGTGGAAAGTAGTACTTTTCCTCACACGAGGCAGGGTTTGCACGTACGAGCGAGCGAAGCGAAGCGAGTGCAAGTGCAAACCCTGCCTCGTGTGAGGAAAATACTTTACACTCGAGTTAAATATTATATTTTTTTCTGCAACCATTAGGGTTATTAACTAAAAAAAAAAAAACTAAACAGGCATCACTAGAATCCATTTTAAATTTCTATAAGGTAACACTATAACCTTTTTAACTGTTATAATTTAAAATATCTAATTATTTATTAAAGTATTATTTTTATTTCTATATTCCTTTCAATTTTTATTTTATTGTTTAATGTTCGTTTTTTAATTATTTAGTTACGTTAAATAAGCTTATTAAAGTTTTACAGAAAATATTTAATAACAAAACTTCTTATATCAAGGAAGCACAATAAAGTTTTTCCACTCACCAGTGAGGAAAGTGACACTAATGGGAATTTTTCCCCACTAGTGAGGTAAAGTTGGGCCATTACACAGCTGATTTTAATTGAGTAATGAGAACATTCCTACATGGTTGCAGAAAAAAAGTATTTTACTTATCCCATAATACATTGTGTAAAATAGTTTATATTTATTTTCAATATGAAATAAAATAATATGTACTGTACAAAAAACAACAGTATATGTTTATTAAGGGATTAATTACAAGTTAATAATAAGAATACTTTTAATTAGAAATCTGAGCTTGATGTTTTTTGTGATAATTTCGTGTTTATATTTGGTGGTATAAATGATAACGTTACTCTCATATTGTCTTCTAAATTTAATATATAATTTTTATTGTCTGCATTTCTCTAAAATTTGGCGGCACACTTCAAAAACTTTAGCGCGACACGCAAAAGGGCAAAAGGTTAAGAATCACTGCCTTAGAAAATATGTTTTCCAAAATTACATTTCGAGAAATGTACGCCGCGGTGGCAGGTGTGCCGAGGGATATCTCTCTATTCTACTGTCAGCTGTTTCAAGATTGTGACTCGCGGTATTTCTGGACACATGAATTTATTAAATTTAAGGCAGGTCATTGGTGGGTGGGGGGGGGTTGGAGCATTTTTTCACAGTACACTGCCATCCTCTGGACAGTGTTTTCTCGTTGTTGTCCTTCACCGACGAGAGAAGCTCCTTGCAAGAAAGGAACCTGTAATCTCCGAGTAGGAGAGATCAATACAACAATACTGAGCTGATCGCTTCCATCCCTCCAAAAAAAAAAAAAAAAAAATATTACTCTAATCTATTATTGCACAATTTTAGACAAGTATTTATTTCTGCCTGTTAAGACAGGTCTGCCGATTGTACTTGTGATTACGCAATCAAATTTGTAGAAAAAGTAACAAATAAAGTTGGTTTCAATCACCAAAACTTTGTGGTGGTTCTTGCCCCTTACACTTTGACCGTACAATCAATACATGTTTTTTATGCAAACAAGGACATGCAATTTCGTGCAATATTTTAAAAATTAAAGAATTGACAAAAAAGAAATAATAATTCAAACTAGGTATTTGATTTTGGAATTTAAATATTAACAGAAAAAAACATTCCTACTTACATCAAAACCATCCAAGAATGAAAAGTGAATTAGTATAAAAAAAAGGAGATGAATTTATCGTAATTTTTTCATCTCTTTCTTATCATTTGATAGCACGGGTTTCTATTACTTAATGTTTTATAAAAAGAATAAGAAAATGCAAGCGATTATTTACATCGACGATAAGAAAGTTGTTTTTTTTAATAAAAGAGGAAAGGAGAAATTTTATATTAGTTTTAAACATTTGTAAACAAACAGAAGTAAAAGAATTTAAAATTTTCTCCCAATGCTAAATTGTTTATGTATTTTTAGTTGTAAAATTGCTTCCCTCCCAAAAAATATACTTATATATTTAGGTTTTCTAGATAGAGTCACTTAAATGTATCGTTAGAAGACCTAGCCAAAAAAAGGACAT
The DNA here is from genome assembly GCF_049639745.1 of Rhodnius prolixus. Lineage (NCBI taxonomy): Eukaryota > Metazoa > Arthropoda > Insecta > Hemiptera > Reduviidae > Rhodnius > Rhodnius prolixus. The sequence continues at coordinate 67,279,677 of NW_027411581.1, forward strand.
GCAACGTGCGTGATGCAGTCAATGAACCCAAGCCCTTTTATAATTCCTTCTCACCCAAAGTTACTGTCGCTGGGTCAAACAATGATTTTTTTTATAAATGTGTATATTATGGTGATAATTACAGGAAATGAAGGTCATGCTAGTGAAGGTATCACAAACTATGTTTTGAACCCGATAGTTTGGTAGAAAAATCGTGTAGCATGAACCAAGGATAAAACTTTATTGTCAATATTATTGCGTCAATGATAGCAGTAAATAATTAAGGTTTTATTTCTGTAGACGGATCAAGCTACGGCAAATCATCAATAATTATGATTTCTACTTCAATATTAATAACATTCACCTCCTCCACCAAACGGGCTGCTTCAGCCCCAATTGGAACGTATTCATTTAAAAAGTATCTTCAAGTTTTGTGGGGAAAAAAAAACCCTCAAATTGTAACCAATAAATTGAAGAAAAGAGAATCGTGAGGTTAATTTACCCTCAAATCGTCCAGCCCCTCTCTCTAGATCAGTGTTTCCCAACCTGTGTGGGGTCTGCGTACCATCAGTGGTCCGCAAAAACTAAAATATGGTTCCGCGAAACACGTTAACAATTTTTTAAAATAATAATATATTTAGGGAAGGGATTAGCTATGTGGTTAGCGTGGACTCCCAAGCGGAGGTCCCGAACCCAAATCCAGCTGCTGACCCTTACGATTTTCTCTTTTTTCCTTTTAGGAGCTTCTTACAGCTCACTGTCCGGTGATGGACAGTGTTGTCGGTAACGAGAGAACACTGTCCGGAGGCCGGCAGTGCACTGAAAAAAGCTCCGGGCGCCAATAACCTTGGATGTTGACGCGCTTTAAATCATTAAATAATAATAATATATTTATTTGACATGCGTCGAGCGCCTAAAAACCTAAAGTCCAGGAGTCGGACTAAAAAGCAAATGATGATATGCGCATGTAGATTTGAGCAATCTCATCAATCCCAGGATTACTACCCCATCTTGTTAAGGAAAATGCAAGCTCAAAAAGGCACATTAATATAACAAACTGAAAACATAATCATAATAGGATGAAAAATTAATGCCAGTTTCAGTCATTATAAACTTTATTCAGCCAAAGGGAATAGGTCATCTTCAGGGCTGTGCAACATATTTACAGTGTGTTATCAATTATATTGCCAATTAATTATATTACAATGAATATGTGTAATGTAACGAAAATTTACAAAAATTAGGTAAATATTTTTGTAAATTTTCGTTACATTATACGTATACATTTTAATATAATTATTGTTAACACGCTGTAAATATGTTGCACAACCCTGAAGATGACCTAGTCCGTTTGGTCGAAAGCTCGGCCATAATAAAGTTTATAATGACTGATACTGGCATTAATTTTTCATCCTATTGAAGCTATGATTCAGTCACCAGAAATAACGAACCATAATCACAAAGTTAATTGTAGTTTTATTTTTAAAATCTAAAAGTAGTTTACTCTGCTAACAATAAAAATATTAAAATGGTCCCTGGTCACAAAAAAAAAAAAAAGGTTGGGAACCATTGCTGTAGATGGATCAAGCTGCGGTAAATCATCAATAATTATGATTTCCACTTAGGTGCCACGGTGGCCGAGTGGTTAGAGGAGAGACCTGCGAAGCTGATATGTATTGTGGTACTGGGTTCGATTCCCCGCGGTCTGTAGGCCTTGGATTTTTTATTTAATGGTTAATAAAAGAAATTTATAGTAAAGTATGTTTGCTAGTCGCGACACCTAATTGGTAGTTGGACGTTAAGCACCACCTGAAAAAATGGGCGATTACTGTTTTCTTTTTTTTTTTATGATTTCGACTTCAATATTACTAACATTTACCTAATCCCCACAACGGGCTGGTTCCGCCAATTGGAATGTATTCATTTCAAAAGAATCTTAAGTTTTGGGGGAAAAAAATAAATAAAATCTCAAATTGTAACCTATAAATTGAAGAAGAGAGACTCTTGTTCTTATTAAATTATTTGCACCCCCAAATCGTCAGCCCCCCCCCCCTCTCGACAGTGTGAGTGAGTGCAATTCACCAGTGCACGGAAATACCCCCCCACTCACAGTATACATTTAGAAAAGGGTCAAGTCGAGATATTGATTCACTCTAAACTTAAACAATATAAACGTTCCAGAATGCTACACGTTTTTTAGTTTTCTTTGGTTCATATCACAATAAATGCTAACAGCCATTAAGCGCTTATTATTATTTTATTCTCAAGAATAAAGTAAATTTCCGGTATTTTTTCTCAAAATAAAAAAATTATTGATCCAAATCAATTTTAATAAATCAACTAAATCTTGAATCAGATCGAATGAACATGGTTCTACACTTACATAAAAAACTAAATACAACCTATTTACACTCCACAAAAAAAAAGTGACCAGATGATTTGAAAAGTAAATAATGTAATTAAAATTTTTGTTGAGAGAGAAAGGATCAGCTCAGTGGTTAGCGTACTGGATATTCCCATACACACACAGAGATCCCGAAAAGGAGAAGAAATAATGAAAGTTTAAACTTTTATTATTTCTTTTACTGTTTTAGATTAATGAAATGTTTTGTATATATACACACGTAGAAGGGTATTCTAGTTATCTTTAGACTTGACTGGTTTTTTTTTTAGGCTGTGGCTTAAATAAGATCTAATTGGCAGTGGCAGTTTCAAATTATCATCAATCACTTCAACAGAAACTATTAGCAACAAGATATTTTGGACGTCTTTTATTTTTGTTAATTCTGTTGGCTATTCTGCTATATATACATCAACAGAATTTTTTGCCCAAAAAATAATAATAATGAGGGTGTTATCAAAAAATAAAATAAATAAAGTGTAAAAAAAAGAGAAAAATTATTGTTTTCTAAACTACTTTTTATCATTTTTTGTTTTTAGTACGGGGTTCCACAATGCTTGACTCTTGCCTCCCAACTGGGACAATTCTATTCGGCTTGAAATAAATAAATAAAATTTAAGGAAAACAATCTTCGATAGAGTCCCAAAATATGGTTATAAGGGAAGCCGTCGGTATAGATAAAACCATACTGGATAGGGTGGACGAAAAAAGGCTGTGGTGGTTTTGGACATGTCCTTCGCATGAGCGATACGCGCCTCCCAAAGAAAAAGGCTCTCTGCTGGCAGACAAAGAAGAGGAAGGCCTTTGAATAGCTGGCTCGCGCAGGTAAAGGAACTAACGATAGCGCGAGATCTGAGCGAAAGCGACGCTCTGGATAGAGAAGGGTGGATGCTTGGCGCAAGGAATCCTGGCACTAGGGAAATACCTTGGAAGAAGAAGAAGAAGAAGAAAACCTTTCCTACATTCAAGTTTCAATTCTGGTGAACTTATTCAAGCTTTCCACCTTAGAAACTTAACCATTAACCGAGAGAAGAGAGGCTTGGAACCATGGTCTGCTGTTATCAGTCTCAATTCTCTTAAGGTATTCGGAGAGCTCATAATAGGACAAAGAAAACAGATGAGAGTGCGAATAGATTTTTAGTTCTTAAATTTGCCCAAGGCATTCTTACGAGCTAAGCAAAAATATTTAACCCTTGCAGCAGAGGATCTGAAAAGTTAGATTACTATTCACAGCTGTTTGTAGTAATATTGAAATATCTTGCGTTTAAAAATGTTCCTTGGGTAAAGATTGAATTCACTGGGGAAAAAAAACGTTGTACACGAATCTTTAAAACTTCTTAAAAAGTAAAGTTGCCTTTAATTTTGAATTTCTTTTAACTACTGAACAAATTTTTAAAAAAAAAATGTATTATTTCCTACGGTCTTCCAAAAAATCAAGTCATTACTACCTAGTTACAGGTTTAAACTTACTTTCCGCACTGATAAGCGTGTTTCCGCTTAAAAAAAAAGCCACTTTCATCACTGACGCATATCGATTTCGCGTTTAAACTTAAGATTTTATGCAAATCTTTTTACGTTCAATGCGGTAAATTTAAAAAGGCAAAACAAAAACAACAAAGAAACTTGAACGAACCTTTTTTACTGATTCTGTGTAAATTTTATCATTATTTTAACACAAATTAAGCAACTTAGGTATGTTAATAAGAGATGAATTGTTTTTATGACTTAATAAAGTTGTAATGTTTTCTCGTATTTTTTAAATTTTGTTACATTTCATAATATAACCAATTTAAACATGAGGAATACACATAATATTCTTAGTAAATTGAAACTTTATTTAATTTTTTTTTTTAACCCAAAACACGATTAAAAGCGTCATCACAACCTTTAAGTTTTTTTGCGAGATTCTATTTTTATGACTAGGGGGGGGGGTTATACTTAGAATACCCCTTGTTTCGCGAAATAATAGAAATTGATGAATTAAGCAGATTTTTTAATTTAATGAAAAATAACTAAAAAGTTATTTACAAAAAAAAAAAAAAAAAAGTCGAAGCAATAGTAGTGAAGTATTTTTTGAAATTTTGATTATGTTGGTAGTAATGTATAAAAAAGTTGGCTAACACACTGCTCCAACAGAAATCGTAAAGATAACAGTCGTGTTTATTTTTGAAAACGTCAGCAGTTATTTTTTTTTTGTTTAAATAAAAGATAATTAATTAAAATTAGCAAACTATTTAAAACTATAGTATTTCTTTGGTTAAAACACAGTTATTTTTACTTATTTATTTATTTTTTGTAATACACCCTACAATACGAATGTTAAATAATAAAATTAAAGAATATTATTTTTGTGTGTAAAACTACTTAGCTTACCGTACAGCAGTTATATCCAGGGGTCGACCAACTCTAGGCGGGCAGAGTAAGTAATATTTACAAATACAAAATAGTAAATCACAACATCACATGAGATTCACACTAAATCCTACAAATCACATTTAATTTAAGTAATACTCTTACGAATAGTTTTGCTTTGTCTAGGCCCCAATTCAATTCAAGTTTTATTTCTTAGCTTCGTCTTCTTTTTCCCAAATTAAATTAAAAATTATAAAACAAGATCATAAAATTCAGTTTTACTATATTTCACTTATTACTTTTCTTTAATTAGATCACAAAAACACCACTTTTATTACTTGCACTAAAATATAAGGACGAATTGTTTTAAATAATAAAAAATAATAATGAAATGAAAACAAATTAAAAAGTGCGATTCTGTTTTCCTAGTTCTGTTTTAAAAGAAAGAAAAATAGAACTTTTTTATAACGATATATATATATATTTTTTTTTGTATTATTATGTTTTTCTTTAAATATGTGATTTTTTTTCTTTACTTATTTAATTTTTTTTCCTCCTATCGATCATTTTTTAATATTTAAGCCAAGGATGTTGTAGGCAATCAGCCGCAGTAGCTCTACGATTCGGGTCAAAGTCCAACATTGGCCTTAAGAATGCTGCAAAATCTTTAGCATCTTGCGGTGCCCAATTATATTTATCTGTTAATACATCATACAGATCCCATGGTTTTAACCATGAAATATGCCTTAGTTCACCACGTTTATTAAAATATTGTCGTGATTGTTTGCCAGAATTGATTATCCTTTTTGGTATTTCGCCCAATAGTTCGATTATATGCGCTAAATGATCTTCATCACGTGTATAACCTTCACCACTGTGCGGTTCGAATAGGTAATCACCGGTGGCCAATTCAAAAGCCATACATGCTGTTGACCATATGTCCGCTGATGTATTGTAACCGGCTCCAATGAGCACTTCCAAAGATCTGTAACAAAGACAAAAGAACTTTTGTTAAAAAAAAGTAAAAGAAATGAAAAAAAAACCTGGCGAGTACATCATCCTCCTGACTCCGATTGACACAGATTACCGAGCAAACTCGGAATTTGTTTAGCAACATATTTTATTCAGAAAAAACAACATAAAAGGTGATAAAATCGTAAAAGTTCCAGAGATGGCACATTAGAGAGAACAACCGAATACTCCCCTCCTCTAGAAAGACTAAAGATCAATTTTCACGTAAAACGTTTCTACTAAGTGGAACTGACAAGTCCAGGGATAAGATTAGCACAGTGGACTCTGATCCAGCTGATGTCTCTTAGATTTTACTTTCCTAGGAACTTAAGGGACAGCTTACTGTCCTGGTGCTGTCTGGAACGTGAGAATACTTTCCGGAAGCGACAGTGAACTGAGAAAAAAAAGCTCCAGGTGCCCATGGCCACAGTAATAGGCTTAAATTGGAGGGAGAAAAAACCTGACGTCCTTACAAGAGTATTTAGAATACTTAGTCTTCAAGTTCTGTACGCTAGATAAAAATCGAGAAAAAACATGAAAAAAAAATTCACACGATCTTCCTGGAAGCTTGACAGTGCAGAACCGCGTCCAGAGACACGTCAGAGGAAGGATCGGAATAAAAGGGAAAAGCTACACCTCATTTGACAAACCTTTCCACTCCCTTATTTTCCTGAAAATCCCAGGAAACCTAGTCCAGGATACCTTGCACAGTTTAGAAGAAACTCCCTTCAAACTCCAGGAACATTATCAATTATTCATATGTCAAAATATCAAAATGGATACTGCAGTTACAAAAACAAAAAAACTGAACATTAGGGTGTTTCAAAAAATGTTGACTTTTAAATTTTTTAAGAGCGTCGGGCGGAAAATCAAAGTTCATTATAAAAACAAAAAAGTTTCGTTCGTATTAGAGCAAAATCGATTAATTAAAGGTCGCTACCATTGATCAAAAGATTTTTGTTTTGCTTATTTTTTTTATATAAAAATCCTTATTAAATGTTTTGTATCTTTTAAAATTATTAGCAAAACATGTAATTGTACAAAGTTTATTTAAATATAATTTGCTAAAAAGACAATGCAGTTGGAATCATTTTAATGGCCATTTTACTTTCAAAGTTATGAATAATTAAAGAAGCTGTATTTAAAAATAAAAAAAATTAGGTAAAATATACATTTTTGAAAAATTTCGATTAATTAACGTTAAAATCACTTCATTTTTCATGTGTTTCGTACAGAATTTAAAAAAAAAAAAACACAATTTAGGTTAATGAAACGTCTAAATTAGGGAGTATTTTGCATTTATTGTTAAAATTTGAAATTAATTTACTATCAATCAATCAATATCCAGAAATTAAGAAATGTATTCAGAAAAACAACATAAAAGGTAATAAAATCGTAAAAGTTCCAGAGGAGGCACATTAGAGTAAAACTCGTGTACTATAGGACGACTCTATACAATTCGCAAAGGAGAGCAGTTTAAAAAAAAGATTATTGTCAAGTAGTTTTTTTTAACGCAGAACAAGCCTAACACAAGTGCTCTAGTCCCAGAATTAAGATCTATTATCCAGGTCAAGGTTACAATTTTCTAGGTTGAGATCCATTGATCATCATTTAATGCTGTTACCTGTTGAACGAGTGGACATGAAGATAGAAAAGAGCGAGGTTTTTTTTCCAGATGTTATGCAAGAAGTTGCAAATTCTAGGGAGAATGTAGAGAGAAAGAAACAATGGCCTTGCTCAGAAGATTGCTAAGTAAAACTCGGAAGTTTCCAGATCTTCCGGGTCAGGAGGCACCGAGTAAAAGAGTGAATTAGCTAACATGGTAATACTAAGCCAGCAGCAGTACTATCACGGAGCAGTTTTTTATTACGAAGTAAGAAAACATTTGAGAATAAAGGTACTGAAAGGTCGCAGTACGCAATTACACTCTCCTCATGGGGAAAAAAGGGAGTATTATTGCACAAATAGAGGTAGTTGGCTTTGGTTTAAAAACAAATAAAAGTATCAGTAACGGAAGATACAGCTAGCTCTCAATGGGCTATGAAGGAAGTGTTTATTCACATTTTTGGTGATCGCACTCAATTCAATTAGTACGAACACAAAAAATAATACTATTAACAGAACAAATACACCATTTCCTGTTTTATAAACAAAATACAATACTATTCAAATATGAATTCGGAGGAAATTTGAACAATAAACAGTAAAATACTTACCGAGTTACAAAAAATAAAAAATGCGAATGATAGTAAACAAATTTTTAATGAGATTAGTATTTGCGTAATCGATTCAGTTCAAATATTATTTAAAGGCTATAAACAATATTATTGTCATAAGAAACAGTAAAAGCTAGAGATTAATAAGTTTCGAACTCAATTATTAGTTACGAATTCTCAGTATTAGTTTGTTTTGTTTTTTAATGCATCTAAAAAGTTATATTCATGCTTTTATTTTTATTTATAAAAAAAATCTATAAATTGTAATATATTACACTATTGCATAATAAGTTGTAATTCTCTCAGTTACACAATTGGAATAGTCTCAACAAAACACACGCAAAATATCACTTTTTTTTGCTTTTTGATAAAGGTGAATATTTTGTTTCCACATATATATTTAGAAAAAGAAAATGATCGAAAATAGGGTAATAATAACCCAAGAATGATGTACGAGCAATACAAAATATAAAATTCAAGTACGTTAAAAGCAATTAATAACAAGAGACCCCGCTTGAGATAAACATTAATAATAGCATTAGAAATACTACTCAGCTGATCAAACTACTAAAGAGATGCAGGCAACACTTTTACTACGATAAGTAATCGATTAAATGCGAGGATAATAGGGTCAATCGAATAGTACGTGAAATTATTTAAGCTTCTTAATGATTGCATATAACCTTTATTGTATACACTTACTTCGCGAAGTAATAAATGACTAAAAAAAAATGAGAAAATTTAACTAAATTAGAAAAACAGGACAAATATAGTTGCTATTATTTTGTAAGAAACAAAATATTCTTGAGATGTCGCAAAAGAACATAACCAAATACATTTTCGATAATTATAACACTAATCTATTAAAAAATTGGCTTCAAATGCATTTTTTTTTAAAAAAAAACATTGATCTGTATACAAAAAAAGCTCACTATTTACTGTTAGAAATAGCCAATTACCAACTTCACCATAATATACCTTTTCCTATTCTTATCTTCCTCAAAAACAAATGTTAACCTTATCGCAATCATAATAAAAACTTTCAGATATGTAATTAACTTGTTTACGTAATTATCACTTTTTTTTTAAATCAATGAATTTTATCTTTCTTTTATTCATGTAATATGAAAGAATTTTGGTAAAATTGCCTGATTCATTTTCAGATTATAATTGAACCAAATAATTTGAAGAGGAATAAAAGAATTTACTGTATTTCCAGAATCAGAATTGTAAATAAGGAAGATACCTTTATTTATTCAACCTAAATAAATTTATATGCAAGGAATCCATAAAGAGTAGTAAAGTAACCATTTAAGGAGAGTTATTATTTTTTATGAATTCATTTTCAAAAACACTAATTCCAATGAAAGTTATTTTATATGTTGATATTTTCGTTGTGTAGCTTTTCGATAAGAAAGAAATAAGAGTAAGATAGCAATATAATATTAATATAAACGTTGCTATAAAATTGTAGAGATTCTAATGTAAGAAGTATCCGAATACTTTTTGTTTCGTGCTTTCTATGGTGTATTAGAACTTATTAAGAAGAAAAAACTGCAATCACACCATTAACTAAGTAAACTAAGTATAAATACACACTTGTATTTTAAAACTAAGTCAAACCGGAAAGAGGTTGAGACCTAGTTTAAAATAATATTATACTCAAGAAAATTATATGTGAATTGTCTATTAAGTTTCTTGTTTTTGTATTGGTCCAAATCTTAAAAAAATGTTATTTACCTTAATCTAAACTGTTAAGTAGTTGTTTTAAAAAGGAGATAATAAAATTAAGACATGGTACTAACCTGTATTGCCTAGTTTGAATATCTTCTGTAAAATGTTTGTTCACCCAACAGGCATTACCCAGATCAGCAATTTTCACATCCATCTCACACTCCCATCTGGATGGATCGACTTCACTTCCCAGGTACTTCTTCTCCGAGGAATGCGGTGAAGATTGTGTAGTATCCTCGCCAGTGCTTAGCCTATCGTCAATCACTACATCCTCACCAGCACCACCGTCATAACTTTTCTCACTTTCCACTTTATCCTCGTTCATTACTTCGACTGCAGTTGTATCTTCACCGCATCCAGTGGGTGTTTCAGTATCTGCATTCGTAATCATCGGAGTTGGTAAACTTACATTGGCATTATCCAACGAATGAATCATACCGTTCTGATAGTCTGCATTTTCCACCTTTTCCTCTACTACCACTTCTTTTTCATTCATATTATCAGTATGGGTCGAAGTCATCATTTTCTCAGTTTCTAACTTCTTTTGCTGTTCTTCCAATTCTTCTATCTGTTGCATTTGCTTCTTCAAAAGCTCTGTGTGCCTTTTTGCCTTTCTCTTTAGCTTTTTCTTTTTATTCTTAGACATTTTTGCATTTGGTGCAACCTCTTGAAACTCTTTCGGCGCGGTGCTAATGAGTGAAACAGGAAGTTTAGATCCTGCAGAATGCAATTCAGTTGCTTCGCAAGCTAATTTCCTAATATAAGCTTCGGATACGCATAAAAGGACGTTTTCTGGTTTAATATCAGTATGAATTATTTTACACTTTGTATGCAAATAATCTAACCCTTCGAGTACTTGCCTTATGATGCACTTAACGTTTCGCACAGGTATACCTCGATAATTGCTCCTTATTATCAATTTAAGCAGGTTATGACCCAATACTTCGAACACCATACATACGTGTGTACCATTTACGCCACTTATTTTGAAATCATTTAATAGTTGTACTACTTTTTCTCGTTTTGGATCATTAGAATCTGAATCTCTGACAACCTTCAAGAGTTTAATTTCATCCAAGGCTGTCTCTGTAAAATGTGACGCACTCTTCACAACTTTTAACGCTACAAATCTTTTATCAACTAAATCCCAGCAAAGCCAAACTGTAGAGAAATGGCCCCATCCTAGTTTCCTGGCTACATGGTACCTACTCAAGAAGAGATCGCCAATTTTAACTGGATGATACCCACCTTTGCAATAATCAGACGAATCTTCTTGTTCTTCTTCATCAGAAGAATATGCTTCCTCCTCATCTTCCTCGATTGTTTCATTTGATGAAGAACTACTGGGCGGTTCCGATTTGTAATATTGTTTTTCCTTGGAAGTCGTCAAACGGTTTTCTTCTGGTTTGGGTTTCCTCTTGCCAGGTTTATGACGCTTCTTCTTCGCCTGAATGGCTAATACCCTTCGATTTGCGTCCTTATAGGTGTTCATGATTGTACTTGACAAATTTTGAAAACTAACTAACCTAACACAAAGGAAATTTACAAAGCATGGCGGCTTCTAACATAACACTTAATTTTCATCAGCTGTTATATCTAGAAAGAGGATTTAAAACTACTTAAAATAGGTGTAAAAGAGATCTTTCAATGTTAGATCTAAAAATGCAAATTTCAAAATTAATACTACTAGAAACCGAAACTTCACTTCAACCTAACACACAGCGTCCATATTTCCCCAATACGACCGATACCGCAATTACAAATCACAAACCTCGGATTTAGAAGAGCCCACATTCAAATTTATAATTAATATATACTTCATTTTTTCCTTAGCAAACTTTATAAAAATTTGATTAATCAGGATATTAGGTACAAAATTCATTTTGTTCAGTTAGAGTGTACTAAAAAATTATATAAAAAATATTTTATTTACATTCTTTCATTTCAAAGAAATTTAAAGTAGTAATTATTTATTTAAGAGTTTAGAGTAAGCATCTAAAAAATAATTTTTAAAATTAAAGTTTTTTTTCTTTAAGAATATAGCAAGGAATAGTAATCAAAAATCATATGATTGCTGTCAGGTGTTATTCTCTGGAGTAAAAGGTTTCAGACATTACTGTATGATGTTTTTATTTAGGGAGTATTTAAATTTGAAATTAAGTTGGTCCGGAGTAATGAACTGTATGGAACCGTAGCCTTAAATGGACACTTTTAGTTGGTAAGCCAATTTGTTTAAAATTTCAAGTCAATAATTCTAACTTTGTATTGAATCTTGCCCTATTTTGTGTTTTCAATTTTTAGATTTTTATTAAACGTTTATTAAGATGGTTTTACAGTTAACACAGTTAACTTGAAAGTTACGAAAATGTTATTACGTTACAGTTTTAATGGTTTAAGGATACTGTATCAGAAATTTTATTAAATTCACATTCTGTTAATAGGTTAACGTTTTTCTGTAGTTGAGGAAAATGTGATGTTAAAATTGCCTATTCTACTATTCTATTATTTACTATTTTTTTTAAAATTACTTTTTTGTTCTGAACCAGTATATTGCCTTAATGAACATATATTGATCTTTATATGAACTATTTAGTACAGTTTGCAATCTTAAGAGCATTTTAATTGTTATCTCTGGTTATGTTAGCTACCTAACATTAGTTCTATATATTTATATGTATTCCCTTAATACTCAGCTTTGTTGGTACATTATTACTGTATAATCGTTAGTAATTATAATTTCGAAACTGTTGAATATATATCTTGAATTTGGCACATATAATTTTCATTTCATCAGGAAATCCACAATCTGCGACCTACAATCACGAACCTTGATTGTTAAATATACAAGTTTTTTTTGCTTTCAAAATACATTGAAACAATGGAACTTCCAATTAAAAAAGCCATAAAAGAGGAGACAAAGAAAGAAGTCAAATTTAAAGTCGAAAACAATGATCATCTAAAGACAAAAATGATGTCTGAGAAAGGGTACTGTATGGTTTCTTTACAGTTTCGTTAAAACAGTAAAAAATTTTTTTTTTTTTTTTCTTTTCTTCGTTATAAATTAAAAATAATGTTAGTACATTAAGAATTCCCTTAACAGTCGTAAAACCAAAGTACTTTTGCTTCCCAAAGTACTGAAAGGCATAGTTCTCATTGGGAAGTTTTGGCCCTCAATCCATTCGAAGTGGATTGCAGGAAGTTTCTGACAGGAATTCTGTTAATACAAAAGAGATGATGCTGTGAAAGAACATTCAGTTGATGAATTTCCAGTTATCCTCGTCTACAGTGGGTTGTTGTACATAATTATGCTTCTAAACTACTAATTAAATACATAAGTACCTTTAAAGGATCTGCATCGAATGAAATTGAAGTGTTTCAATTAAACATGATGTCTTTGTTATTATTAGATTTCCATATTGTTATTAAATATATTTTTAATTTATTTTAAGGTACGCAACAGATTGTAATAATGCCTTGAAAAAGAACTCATCGAACAAATCAGTACCATTGTGTAATTTGAATAATTTACAACTTAGATTTCTTTGCCCTTCAGACCTCTTAGAGGTGAGTAATTGTTTTTAATATTAGATATTTATAGAAACAAATTTTAATGAGTTGTTTTAACAAGTCAAGAGGGAAAGTGTTAAAAATGAATAAAGTAATTGCCTATTTTTTCAGGCAGGCTTTACGTCCAACTACCAAATTAGGTGTCGTGGACGGAGGTGACTAGCAAACCATACTTTACTGTAAATTTCTTTTATTAGCCATTAAATAAAATCCAAGGCCTAAGACCGGGAATCCAGTACCACAATGCATATTAGCTTTACATGTCTCGCCTCTAACCATTCGGCTACCGTGGCGCCTTGTTAAAAATGAATATTAAGCCTCAATAATTTCAAAGTTATAATACTTAGTTGATTGAGTGGAGTAATCACACCCAACAACCAAATATCACGACCTTCTCTATAATCTGGACTTATTCCAAATTACCTCTTTATCTACATTCAACTCGTAACTTCATTTCTGTTAGAAAGAACTTGTCTATTAATAATCATTGGCCGTGATTTCTCAAGGCTCAAGGCTGTCTAGGAAAGGTGTCAAAGATAGTCGACAAAAGAGTGGTACAGTCAAACCTTAGCCACTTGTTGAGGAGACTTTTTTTTTTTTGGAAAGACATGTGGTACAACAGTTGAACTCAAATAAGTACTATTATTAGTGATGGATAGATAGCAAGTTGAACTCAAATGCGGTGATTCTTTACATCCTTTACAGTGTTTTTTGTAGTGAGGGAACCTTGAGAAGCGAAAGGCCAATATATAACTAGCCGATGGTTCCTAATTTTCATTCTTTTTTCATAAATTTTAAAGTAAAACTATTATTTTACAGGTTAGGGCATTGTGCCGAAATTGGTTTCCTATTGATTATCCGTACACATGGTACGAAGAAATTACATCAAATCCGAGATTTTATTCTTTAGCTGCTATTTATGAAGGCGTCATCATTGGATTAATTGTAGCGGAAATTAAACCATATAGTAAACTTAATAAAGGGGTATATAATTCATATTAATTTATTAATTTTTTTTGGTGTGTAAATTACTCATTCTTTTGTATAATATTGTAGGGTGTAACTATGGTCTAGGCGTTTATATATTTATTTTATTCTTTGCTGTCATCAGCTGTGTTATTTATTATTTTTTTTACTTTATTTTCTTGGTTTATGTTCCTTAAAGTAAAAGTATTTACGTCGGTGATAGTGGCACCCTCCGACAAGTCCCCAGATTGGCATGTTTATTCACTAAATGGTCCCCTGTATACTGGTAAAACATTTTAAAATATGTAGGCGATATAAAGGTATTTTGGTTTTTACAATGGCCTTTCTTTCAAATACTATGTAAATTCCAAAGAAAACTAGTGATGTCAAAAATTATGGAATTGTATTACTGATGGTTCAAGTTATAGTTAACAATAGCCTACATTTCAAATTTATAAACAGTAGTTAAATAAACAAATAATTGTTTTGCTGATGAGATTAATAACACAGGTCTTAGATGCAAGCATAACCTGCTAGTCTGAATATTCTCTTGTTTATACTCTTGAATTTTTATTCCTCTTTGCACAGCAAGTTTTTTTTTTATGTATTCCATTCATATTTTTAATAATAATTTGTTTATTTTTCGATGACATTCGTTTGCACTCATTTAGCTGACAATTTTAGCGAGGTTATATTAGAATTTAAATCTAACTTACTACTTTTTATTTTAAATTCGGAAGATTCAGATGTGAACTAGTGTATAATCAAAATTTTTAGTCATACTTGCCAACTTTGCTAGCTAAAAAGTTTTATAGGAAATAACGTTATGAAAGCTAGTGACTCTCGGTAGATCGTAATAATATTTAAGTAAACATTTTGGTGAAGCAAGATGTACTATGTATTGTTTGAAACCTAGATAGATGGAAACTGAGGGTGGGTTCTATTTCCCAGGATTTGCAGCCAAAAAAGAAGCTTAACGCACAAGCACTTTGCACTCTGTAGATAAGTTGTTTTTATATTCCCTTGTGGTTTTTATATGCAAGAGGTTTCACTTTGCAAAATGGTTTTTGCAACGCGTACAGGTTATCACAGACCGCTTTTTTTTTTTTTCTTGTAAAGATCCTTAGACCGTACAATGGTGGGAGTTGTTTTTTGATTATGAAAAGGCTTTGAGATCTGATTTAGTGGCATGGACATACAGTCTTAAAAGTTAGAACCGATGGTGGTGCTAGGAAGATGTATTTTCCCTTAATCGGCAGATCTTAAGTAACTAACTACTTTACCATCCCCAAAAACTTGCCCACATTACAGTATAATTACAGTTTTTATTATTATTATTATTTAATTTTTCTCTCTTACAGGACAAGAACATACTTTCATCGTGTTTTAGCAAGACATCCTCAGTTGCTTATATGTTATCACTTGGTGTTTCGGAGGATCATCGAAGGAATGGCATTGCCACATTATTATTAGACAATTTAGTTTCACATTTAACCGCGCCAGAAAATCGTGATTGCAAAGCGCTATTTTTGCATGTACTTACTACGAATAAGCCTGCTATTAGATTCTATGAGCACAGAAATTTCAGGTAATTATATTTTTTTTTTCATTGTTATTATTATTATTATTTTTCATCACAGGTTGAGCCTAAAATCGAACTTTTTTTTTTTGGTTCCAATGTTATGGAGAGGTTGAAGAACTAATTGGATTTCTAAACTCAGCTAGAACTAATTGGGACTTGTCGACGATCGTCCTAAGGGCGGGATAAGACCGTTACAAACCCAAAACTGCTTTTAAGATTTTTAGGGTCTCTTAAATAATAATCAATAATGAAGCAAAACAAAAAAAATTGATTTAAATAACTTAATTATCGATCAGCTCTTTTGCAAATGTCTTATCCTTCGATTTCATTTGCTTTGGCAAAACTCTTTTTTCATGATTTTCTTGTAATCAGATTGTTTAATTGTAAAGTTTTATCCCCTTTTTGTGGACCATATTTCAGCAGCATTATATGTATTATAGTTATGCTTACCATAATTACGAAGAGCCAAACCGGGACGCAGAGGAGGAAGAGGCTCATTTTCGTTTTGCTTTTCGCTTAATTTGTGTTTTACATATTTGAAATGCAATCAAAATTATTAAGAACTGAAAACTGTATTAATAAATGGGCGCGGAGGAACGATCGGCCGGGGTGTCGGTGTTGTTCAAGTTTGACCGGGACGCCGGGACAGGGATCTCAAACCGGGACGTATGGTAAGCCTATGTATAGTCCATGACCATTGTAAATTTCTGTGGTATCCCGTTTTTCTAATGCTTTTTTTGATTTGAGGCGCGTCAACATCTAAGGTTATTGGCGCCAGGAGCTTTTTTTTTCAGTGCACTGTACGGCCTCCGGACAGTGTTCTCTCGTTACAGACAACACTGTCCATCACCGGACAGTGTGCTGTAAGAAGCTCCACTCGGAAGAGAAAATCTTAGGGTCAGCAGCTGGATTGGAGCCCGGGACCTCCGCGTGGGAGTCCAGTACGCTAACCTGCATAGCTAATCCCTTCCCTCCAATGCTGTTGTTTTTTTTTTTTGGTTCAAGGTTAATCAGGTTAATCTGTGTTTATCAACTGAATTTACGGTCTATCTCTGTTCTCTGGATAATTAGGAATTAACCCTTATATCCGTAACTCCTGATGCCTTCTTTTTCACAATATCACCTTGTTTTAGTGCAAAGAAGACATTGAAGGCCCTCCGTTACCTTGATGAAGTTGGACTTTTTTTTTTTTTTGGATTTTCATTCCTATCGCTTTGTTTTGCAGTATTTCCATTAATATGGCTTGCGATAACAACTACTGACCGGCAATTGCCGTTTCTCACCTAAACAGTTTCATGAATTTCACGAAAATCGATTATATTATTTCTCGATAAACTAATTACGAAAGAATGTGTTATTAATTTAAATGTATTGTTTACAGGTTACACAATTTCCTTCCGTATTACTATTCCATAAATGGTACCAGTAGAGATGGTTTCACTTATGTCCTTTATTTAAACGGTGGACATCCGCCATGGGGACTTTAATATCCTTTTATTAGACTTTTATTTTTTGTATTAATTATTATTTAAAAATTGGCTGTACTAATTTAATTTAATTTTTTTGTTTGAAAGTTCTTTTTTACAGATCACACTTAATCCAGACTACCACCGATCTATTTTATTTCGTTCTTTTGAATTTTCTCTTTGATTATTTGGGCCCAATGTCATTTTTTATCTGAAAGTCATTATGTCTTGTGACTTTGTGACTTCTAACGCCTTTTCTTCTGGACATTCCACTTCTCTGGTGGGACTTTCTTTTCAAAACGGTTCGCTGCACAGTTCAGGCTAATTTTTTCCGTTTTGTTTGACTTTTTACGATTGAGTAATTTGTCTGCTAAATTATATTTCTTGATATTTATTTTTTTTTTAGAATAAATTTGTCTCAAAAAAACGTTAAATTTGGAAAAATTTTAGAGGGAAGGAACTTATTTTCTTTGTAATGGCTGCTTTAAAAATACAAGTTTTTTCTATTTCAAATCTTACCCTTTCAGTTAGGATCCAATCTCTCAGGTTGAGAAATAAAATAAGATATTCATTATTAAAGGATATGTTACTAATTAAATGTATTTTATAGGTTACACAATTTCCTTCCGTATTATTACTCCATAAAAGGTACAAGGAGAGATGGTTTCACTTATGTCCTTTATCTAAACGGTGGACATCCGCCTTGGGGACTCTAAGATCCTTTTTTCTTTTTATTAAAAAAAGGAAAATTACTATTCAAAATAAACAGTATTTGTGTTATTTTCTATTTGTTGTAATTTTTAAATTTAGTTTAGTAGTATAAAATGTTTTTCTCGTTATTCACGGGTATTTGTTTGGTTCGTAGCATTTCCGCGGATAAGAGTTTCCTTAAATGCTTTGCATACATATGATAACATCTTGATCTTTCATACATATCTACAGTTATAGCGTAAATTTTTTTGTTTTCCAATAAATAAATACTAGAAGTAAGGTCACAATTTAAGTTAGCGGATATTAATTTTGTAGCAAGCAGGTTGTGTCCACTTCCTGGTTCTCCGGTTGAAGAAGGAAGTAAGCCAAAAACAGCGGCCTGTGTAATTGAGATTGAGAAAAAAACTGGTGAAATAGTATTTGTTTAAGACCCGCGAAGCTAAGATGTATTGTGGTGTACTGGGTTCGATTCCCAGATCTTAGGCCTTGGATTTTATTTAATGGTTAATAACAAGAAATTTACAGTAGAGTATAGTTTGCTTGTCGCCACCGTCCACTGTCACCTAATAAAGGTAGTTGGACGTAAAGCCCGGCCTGAATAGTATTTGTTTAAGACCCGCGAAGCTAAGATGTATTGTGGTGTACTGGGTTCGATTCCCAGATCTTAGGCCTTGGATTTTATTTAATGGTTAATAACAAGAAATATACAGTAGAGTATAGTTTGCTTGTCGCCACCGTCCACTGTCACCTAATAAAGGTAGTTGGACGTAAAGCCCGGCCTGAATAGTATTTGTTTGTTCTAGGAAACCAATGCTGTTTCCGCTGGTGATATTTTTTGTTTTGTTTTTATTTTTTAAGATACTTAGCTTGGTGATGAGCGTTTACTGTGTCAAACCGCAGAAAACTGGGGAGTAATGTTTACCTTCATTGTTAAAAAAAAGAAAAACACCCTTCAAATATAAATAAAAAAATACGTTTAGGTGCAGTTTTAGGAGCTTTTTTTAAACTAATTTATAAAGTCTGGTATGAACTTCTACTACAAATCCATGCTCTTATTACAATGCACAATCTACAAATGGACATTATACCGGGGGGAAAAAAATAGACACGTTAGAGGAAAGCTTAAACTCCCCACTTAACCCCTGAAATGGCCCCAAGATGAATTTTCTATTCGTTTATAAAGTGAAAAACCAAAAGTTCAGAGGAAATCTGTAGTTATTTTTTGAGGAAATCTCTGGAAAATCAAGTATCCGTTCAGAGAAATGTTCGTTTCCGTTTTTTTCAAACTTAGTATTTGAGGAACCGAACATTATTCTCTGAAATTTTTGGTTTAGAGGGAAGCCTTACTTCCCATCCGTTAGATACATATTTTATTTTTTAAATATCTCAAAGGAAAAATCCATTCAGTTCCCCTTCTCCTCTTCTCTCACTCTGACTCACACATACGTAATATTCTAAAAACTACATTTTTACATGAAAACATGAATTTTCCTTTTTAAAAAAAGTGAAAAACTGCAAAACTTTCACCTTATCAGCAAACCAGAAGCCAGAAGCAAAATGTTTTGCCTACTGCCTTTTATATATGTACATTTTTTTCTTTTTAGATACGTATTTCAACAGCTGTTACTTTATTGGTTGTTAAAATCAACGATGTCATGTAACAAAAAAATGGACCGTCTCCGTTCAATAAACCTTAGAATGAGAAAAGAAAATTAAGCCAAGCGTTGCGAACATTATGTTTGAAATAATAATCATAGAAAAGAAATTATAATTTTTATGAGTTAGTTTTTAGATGTTCAGCGTAAGTTGTAGCAATATTATGAACGATCTAGGAAGTTTCTTATCATCTCTTACTGTCGTGGTTTGTAAGTTATAGAAAGCTTAGATCGGAAACGTATAATTGCGTAAAATATTCTAAGCTGATTCTAAAAAAAAAGAGTTCCAATTTACATCCTACAAGAAACTTGTATATAGCTATAGTAAAGTGAAATAACTTTTTATTATTTTGAAGCAAAAATATTAAACAATTTAAGAATCATCTTTAAGTGATGATTAAGTTCGTGGTGAGTCTGCTTGTAACAGATTTATTAGATTTATTTCTCCACCAACACTTGTCTTTTTAGAAACGTTCCAGAAGAAACAAAGACGTCCACATCTTTCCAATAGTGTATTGTTTTACTTACGATTTTGTTTAGAGATAGTGTAATTTCCGCTTAAAAATTTTACATTTTAGACTTTCTCTGAAATGAAAAAAAGTGATTTTTAGGAAAAAAAAAGACCGCGTATGTTTCTATTTGTATCTATCAACCAGAAGTAAATAGTTTTATTGCTTCTTAGTGATTTCCAAAGTAATGACCCTGGCGATTTTTATTTTTTTTAATCCAAAAATTAAAATCAACAGTAGTGTGACTCTCTTGAAAGCTGTCTTGTTCTTAGAATTCGTAAAATGTCTACTGAACTAAAGAATTATCATTTTCGTATGAAATTCATTTCATGAAAATTTCATTATTCCTAGATTGAAGTAAGCTCTACTGTTCTAAATAGATTTTTAAAGGATAATTATTCATAATACGCCCAGACACAAATATTTCTTAGTTTTGTTTTTAATGTAAGCATATTTTCGAAATATAACCATCATTCATTACTGTATACTTCCTTAATGCTATGTTCACTGATTATATAAAACACTATGGACAATATCTGTTCCGAGGAGATTTTTGCAGGTAACAATTGTACTTTTATTTTATATATTTTAATGATCAAGTTTTTTTCATTGGCAAAAAAAATTATTAAGTGAACACTTACGTATTTTTTTTTTTTTTTTTAAGAGAGATTTGTTGGAAATTTCTCCTCATTTTTATTTTATTTATCTTCCAGGTGGGTTTTTGTCTGGATTCGAACTGCTTTTGTTTGGGTTTGGCCTGGGATGAGAAGAATGGCTGTGGAGAATACGACTGCACTTGTCTCACAGTATGCCTGGGTCACTAAATAAGTTCTTCTTGGGTAAGTAATAGTTTATTAATTTATAATAATGATGAAAATTTAATTTCCTCATCGAAAAAAAGATAGAAATAGCTAA
This sequence comes from Rhodnius prolixus, assembly GCF_049639745.1. Lineage (NCBI taxonomy): Eukaryota > Metazoa > Arthropoda > Insecta > Hemiptera > Reduviidae > Rhodnius > Rhodnius prolixus. Next base: position 67,300,741 of record NW_027411581.1, read on the forward strand.
GTATTCTATTTATGTAGAACGTCCATAGTCAATCTTCGTAAGCTGATGTAAGAAATAATAAAAATCCAGTCTAATTTTACGTATCTTGCAATAAGTGTACAATTATTTTGAATTGAAAAATCTACAAAATGAGTTATCGATTATGTTTTTTTGTAAATTTCAATTAATTTCTTTTTTCCAAAATGTTTCGATTCTAATAATGTCTCTAACCAATACAACTGTATATTCTCTTCTTTCTTTTTTTTTAAACTGGCATTTAGCTCACCAATACTTGTACATGAATCTGAAAGAATGTTTTACTATTTATTTCAGAAAATAAAATTTTAAATAAACTTGACAATGTCTCGGCCTAAGAAAAAAAAAACTGGCAAAAACATAGGAAAAGATAATCGATTAGGAAGAAGAACATTTAAGGTGTAAGAACAAAAATCAAATCAAATATTTCCAAAATATGCGCTTCATTAACCTACCTCTCCCTCTTTATACCGAAAGGTTCTTTTAAAGAGTAGCAAAGTAAATGAAATTATAAAAATGTATTTTACTTAAAGAAGGATTGCTCTGTGTAATAATACGTAACCAACGCCTTCTTGAGTTTTACCACATTTGTTGTACATAATATATATAATTAAACTGAAAATTATTTTTTTAAAGAAAATAAATATTAAAATTAAAAAAAAAAACAACTAATTTTAGGAGAATTAGTTACCTAACAAACACTTAAGTATAATACAGTCATATTTATATTAAAAAATAATATATTTGAACAAAACTATGTTGTACTCGCTTCGAAACTAGTAGTTCTATTGTTAAGGTTAGGTTTGTTTTTGTTTTTTCTTAAAAGTGAAATATTATAATAAACTCATATATATTATGCCTAAGCCAAAGAGCGTGCCTATATTTTCAATCAGTTTTTACTTTACCCAATTGAAACATGTAAAATTTAAGGATGGAGAGAAGTAAGAAAGAAAAGATTAAATCACGTGCTTAATGTAAGTATTGTTTATTAAACATTAAATTCTATTTATTTGATAATCACTACGTAAACTAATGCTGTTACAGGCGTTGAATAATATTGTATTGTAAATGATATCGCGGAAGAGAAATAGTAATTCATTATTTGTGCCGAAAGTACTACTCTCTCTGCCCTTAAATTAGTTCTTACATTTATCAGTATTTACTATTTCAGTTTTTTTAAAGCATTATTTAAGTTTTTTAGGTTAATATATATTTGGCAGGCAATTTTCATTACTAAGAATTTTTTTTGTTTAGTTATAACCTTCTGAAACCTCCGCGAAAACTGCATGGGTATCTATATTTTTTTTCTGAACGACGGCTTCGTGATCCTTTAAGAGGTTGTACTGAACCCATTTTCCATCTCCTCATAGAATCTGCAATTGTCCATCTCTGTTAATAGGTATATAGGATATAGTTAAATAGGGCTTCGAAAAGAACACCACTCGTCTCTTCACTGCACGCATCCTCAGGGCTCATCCCATTAAAATTGCTTAAATAGATCAAGCCTGTCTCATTCTCTTGGAAAAGTTGAGCTTATCTTTTTCTGACTTCCTTCCTCTTTTATCTCAGCATCTGCTGGAGAAAACCCATCGAATTGGCTGTACATGGCGCGTTCTAAATTACTAAAAAAAAACCACGTTAACATCACGTAAAAGGGTTTAGGAGTGTTGCAAGATAATGCAGGTTGCAAAGGAATATATTTAAGTACCCCACGAAAGATTCTTTTATTAAAAATAAATATTTTTAAAAATTTTATTCTTATTCGATAAGTAAAACTCTTGACAGACAGTTCCTTCTATTTCTATTTAAGTAAAATTATAATGCAATTTATTTATTTTTTTTAATAAAATGTTCGTAATATTTAATTAATTTAAAAACCACAATGTCAAGATGTAACAGCTAAATTTTGGGCAGCGAGTAATGATTATTATAATATTTATTCATTTATTTCTTGGTTGAAATGAAATTGAAATTCAGTTTATATTGAAAATATCTATAATCTACTTTTTTACTTGGTGTATATTGAAATAATAATAGAAAACAACGATTATTATATTGCAATATTACGTTATTAACAACAACATACTTAAGGTTGATTTAAGGTATAACTTTTGGAGAAAAAAAGCAATTAATTATTGATTGCGCGTTTAAATTCAGTTCTTGATTCTCTTAAGCAAAAGAAATGTTGGTCTCTTTTTTAAGAGATCTGGGGACATCTTAAATGTGATTGATTGGACTAGCTCTGTTGTAAATTTAAACGAATAGACATTAAATATGGTTTCTTGATAGGTTGAAAATAGAAAATATTCTTGGGCATTTCCTTGTGTTTGATGATCTGGTTTTCCGGGGTTTTCAAGCGTTTCCTTTACTTTGATTAATGAGTTTCTTTTATTTTGAGCTCTGATAAAGGAATGCCTTTTTTTTTGCTGAACTTATTTCCTCTTTTTCAAACTGTCGAGAAGTTACTACCGAGCCCAAATTTTATTACAAAATAGTTGGAAACAAATAGAGCACGGCATGTTACAGATACCCTTGTCATTTCATACAGTCTCTGGACCCCAACCTCTGGTTTTATTCCTGCACAGTGATAGGCTTTAAGGCTGGAGACATAGTGGAGCGGCGATGATAGCGAAGAGCAAAGCGGCGAAAACAAACACTCTCTATAGATAGCGTTGCTCTATCTTCGCTTTGCTACCCACTATGCGCGGTCCCATACGGTTAACTTGTGTTTGATTTTGCCGCTTTGCTCGCCGCTCCACTATGTTTCCAGCCTAAGACTACATCTTTAATAATACAATAATACCTTTCAGCTTAAAACATCTGGGAACCAGCTAAAAGCTTTGCAAGATCTTTAGGATTCTGTTATACTTGCGACTTTTTTACTGATTCAACTCTGATTTCAAACTGATAATTGAAAATAATCCTAAGCATGCTTACAGCAGGATTTAGCACCGAGTGAGACGAGACTGCCAGTTCAAACTGGTTATTTATTGTGTCTCAAGTTGCAAATAGATTGCTTCTACGCTGATGTTTTGTCAATCTTTCAAAATGAATATTTGAAGAAACAAACTTATGTTGTCAAACTTATTACTTTTTCTAAAAGTCATTCACTCTTCTTGAATCCCTGTTTTTTTTTTGATGCTTGAAATTTTTCTAGACCAATTATTCAATCAATCTTCCGTGTTTTCCATGAAATCTTTTGACATTGGTGGCCCTTTTATTTTGCACCCTACTACGTCGATTAGCTTTAGCTTGGTTACTACGTCAATTTAAAATGTTGAAATTTCAATTTATCAGTGAAACAACAGCTGGATTCTGTTCTTCATTTCTCCAATTTTGTTTTCGAGTTCACCTGCCCAATCTAGGCTCGACAATTAACGACAATTATGGTTTAGGACAGATCTTCTGCGCTCAAATACTATTCACGGAGACTTTTTAAAAGAAGTAAAAACTGTTTCGTTAAAAGTGCAGTTTTGTTGCAATTATACTTTTAATCTCTCTTCTGCACCGTTTATTTTGACTTCAGCAGCTCTCTAATAAATTTACGAAGTAATAAACATCTTAAAAATGAAACTTTACGTATTTTAATATTTTTATATGATTTGAATCAAATCAAACTGTTCAAAAATGGCTTTAAAATTATTAAGAAACTTTTGATCAAAAATATTTCTTAACATTCCCCCCAATTATATTATAAATATACAAAAATATTAACTGCCAAATTCTCTAGCCAAATCTGTACTTACTTAGTTAACTAAATATATTATATAAATTACGTTTGATTGCCCTTAAATTATTTTTAAAACTACATTATATTAATAAAAAATTAAGGAATGACATTTTTCTTTTGTCTTTTTACCAATTTAAAATTTTTGCAAAATGTATAGAAATTTGAATGAAAAAAGAAAAGAAAAATTAATATAAAAATATTAAAGATTTTTTAAATATTTGTTTTTTAGTGTACATAATTTATAGTCGATTGGAAATTATTTATATTCTTTGTTGATTTTATTCTTTATCAATTTTTGTTTTTTACATTTGCTATTTTGGGAATGCATTTGTTTTAGAGATGTTTACTTTAAATGTTAATTTATGATGAATCTATTATTATAATATATTTATGTAAAAAAATTTTTGTGTAAAAGTCAGCGATTAGTGTCTCAAAAACACTTATATATATATAAATAATGAAATAAATCAAATTTATAGATAGATTTAATTTTATTTCCTGACTATTCTCTATAAATAACGATCATGTAAGGTCTGCATCATTTGAACACTTAACTATCGTCTATTTTAGAAGACGTACTCGTTATAGAAGCACATTAAGGTGTACGGGAACATATCGGACCCCTCTTATTTCCTGACTATTTATAACCCAATTATAGATCTTACTTTATTTTAGGTACTGCTAGATAAAATGGGGTAGGTATTTTGACTGATATTTTGATAACGAAGCCAATATTCAGTCAGCTATTAGTCACAGATCGATCTTATGATATTCAGGTATGTTGTAGGAAATTTAGATTAAAGTCAATAACGTTCATTTCAAACTTGACGTGTCCTGCACTTTCATTTGTGATGTCAGACTGAACTACAAGCAAATAACCACCCACAGTCGGTGACTCGGTCCGTTCTTTAAGTACGCCGAATCACTAGGAAACATTCTACAACTTACACGAGACACTGCTTAAAATTTTAATATTTACTGTAAATAAGAAGGAAAAGAGATATTTTTGTATTTAAAATTTGGCTGTTTTGAGAATTTCGATATGCTTTACTACTGCGACTGGCGGCATCTCCAATACTGTTGTTTCTTTCAATGCAATTGAATAATAAATACTAAATGAGCAAATTGTCATGAGTTTTAATCGGCCGGATATTAAGAAGCTGTTGTAAGATCATAAAATTGGCCCATTCACCTTCACAATGGTTACTACGAATTTGATTCTTCTAACAATCGTAGAAAAAAAAGAAGTATTCTTAATTGTATAAGTAAAATGCCTATGTGTTCTTAACGTGTCTTCAGCGAAATATAGGCAATCCACGTCCGATTTAAGGACTACAAAAGGAAGTAGAAGATATCCAAATTTAGTTGAATCTCAATCTTCTATCCATGTGTAACTGGATACATAGAAGAGCTCTATGGATATCTGTATATGACATAGAAATTTTTACACATCGTACACTACCAATTTTGGTATTATGAAGTTTTCTACGAGAAATGAAAGTTTTAATTCCGCTCAGTAGGCATTTTTCAAAGGAATACCTTATAATTAAAAAAGAAATGCTACATTTTAAATAAAAAAATTTATTATAAATTTTTTTTAATACATTTTTTCTGGCAACAAAACAGCCTTCTGATTATTTCTTGCTGAGTATATTCACAAGAATTTAAACTTCTATGGCGAAAACGTATTTGTAAAGAATGCAGCAAGTTTTCCTGCGATAATCACTCTTGCCGTCTAAAATCTGGAATAAAATCATGCAAATATACATATTGCGTTGAAATAATTTTTGTAATAATCAATTCGCAGAGCTTTTACAAGTATACCTTCTTAGCTGTCTCAGTTTTGAAATTCACACAAATCTTATCCTCAAATATAAGACTGTTTTTCAAAAGTTACCAAGAGGTTTTGCTTTATCTTAACTCCATTCCTTAAAAAAACCATCCAAATGAACTGCGTTCAATCACCTTCAAACTTCCAGTATCCATTTCCGTTTACTCACTTCCTACTTTGCAAAATTAAATGAACTTTTTTTTACATCTTCGGCTTGCCAAATCTACCTGCAACAATACAACACAAGAAAATCATCAATTATAAGAAGATGCTTTAAAATTTAATTACATTAAGCATACAATGCTTAAATATATCTCTTTAACAAAAACTTACAGTTTAAAAAGTTAAGTATAAGGGTTGATTAAACGCCAAAAGGTACACAAATCAGCAAGTACCCAACATTTCATTAATACTTCATTGATATTATTTAAGTAATTTTACTGCATTAATTTTCATTAATATTTTTTAGAATTCATTAGATGTCACAGACCCTTATGCTGGCCATTTTCATCTACAAAATATATGTTCAAGTAGCACTGTAGATTGATTGTAGTATCTATTTATCTATAATAATCAAACTATTAATCACAGGTTAAAAAAAAAAATCATAAAAAATATGAGGCTAAAAATTCAAAAACTGTTTTTAAAAAATGCTTACACCAACATACATCAATGATTTTGCTTATTTTATTTATTTATTCTTATTTTTAAACAAAAATATATAAGTTCATTCTTCGATTAATGTAATTGTTACTTTATGTAGTAGTCAAACGTTTATAATAATAGGTAATAATTAATCTGGCTTTATCCGCAAATAATATAGTTTTCTTCAATTACATTCTCAATCTAGGTATTCTTCTAGGTATATATGTAATATAAAATAAATAAAATATGCATAAATAAAATTAGGGGGACTAAATTAAATTACAATTGAGAAATGAATAATTATTGTTGCACAATCTACTTGTTATTAACTGTGTGTTATTTGTGCTCACGAATATTTCGGTAAGACGAATGCAATACTAAAATATTGTTTTAAATCCTCCGAGATTCAAATTTAATCAGTAGCCGACTCTAACTTTGTCTTTTTCTACTTTAACATGCATGAACATATATGTGACAACTTCAGAATAAAGCATATTAAAGATAAATCAGAAGAATAATTTGGAATACTCTTAAAATAAAGTACCTATTTAATAACGAAGTTATAATATACATTTTATCATAATTATAACAAAAAAATATTAATGAAAATTAATGCAGTAAAATTACTTAAATAATATCAATGAAGTATTAATGAAATGTTGGGTACTTGCTGATTTGTGTACCTTTTGGCGTTTAATCAACCCTTATACTTAACTTTTTAAACTGTAAGTTTTTGTTAAAGAGATTTTTGTACCTTTTGGATAGATTTTCCTTTTTGTCTATTTTACAAAGTTACTTATCTGCTTCACAGATTTTTTTTAAAATTTAGAATAAGCAATTCTATCATTATAACCTGATAAGGTGTTAAGTCGGAACCATAACTACCATTGGAGAGATCTTTTTAAAGAATGATTATAGTTGCCATCCTCAATAACAACTTTTTTGAGAAAGCGTTTTGAATAAAATAGGAAGGTATTTGTACGTAAATAGCAAAATTAAATTGCGATTTAAGTACTTCCTTTTAAGAGGAGTAAGAGGAGGAGAAAAATAAACTGCGATTACAGTACTTCTCCCTAAAAGGCTGAGAAGCAAAGATTTTGAATCGAACGACAATTCATTGATGTAAATCGGTTCACTCAGTGATAATTTTATCGATTGCAATACTTCCTCTTAGTAGGTGTAAGAGCATGAAGGCACTTCACACCCACGTAGAGGAGCTTTAACCACTTCTTCGTGCTAAATTTTATCAAAATCGGCATAAGCGATATAGAAATATTGGTAATAATAGTTTTAGAATGGGCCTTATTTGGGTGGGGCGAACTCCCCTCCTTATGAGGCACGGCGTCGAGACTTTTAAAGTTCAAATCTGTACAAAATTTCGATTCGATTGACACTTCATTCATGAAAATCGGTTCACTTGTCGATAATTTGAAACGATTGCTATACTTCCCCTTAACAAGTGTAAGAGCAGATCGTCGCTTTAATGTTACGTAGGGGAGCCCTGACCCTGTCATCCTACCAAATTTTATCAAAATCGGGCTAAGATTTACAGAGTAATTAGTAATAATAATTTTGGAGGGGGCTTTACATAAAGGGGGCTAACTCCTCTCCCATTCAATGTACAGCATCGAGACCCCCAAAAGGCACATCTACATAAAATTCCGAATCGAATGACACCTCATTCATGAAAATCGGTTCGCGCGTTTAGGCGCTACGCAGTTTACAAAAAAGGTAACAAGAACAAGAACAAGAACAACAACAATTTCTGAAAATGCCGTTTTTGCTCATTTTCGGCAACTTTTTTCTCGAAAACTATTAGATCTGGGTTGTTGCAAAAAAATTACAGTGATAAAGGAGGGTTTGCCCTATATTTTAAAGAAAATTTGGGAATTTTATCTTTTATAGAAAAAGAGAAAAAAATTGTCAAAGTTGGGTGTTTTTCAACGTTACGCTTTTTCGTGCAGTTTTTGACGATCAACCCTTATACAACTGTCCTACCGGACAGTTTTAATTTATACTAAATATGGAGATAAATATTGTAAACGGGCCAATCTTTCGAAACTGTTTTACACTTCAGTAAAAAAAATCAGTATATTACAGAAAACAACATATAAAATTCTTTAAAACGTTCATACAATCTGACCGTACCTTAACGATGAAAAATCCCAGAAGTGCCACTCTACTGGATTTGTTTTTGTAATTTTCTTAAATATTTTTCAATTTTATTTTAAAGATTTTTCCAAGTAAATTAAATAAATTACAGAAAGAAGGTTTTGCTGATTTCCAACTACACGACTGTTCTTCTTGAGTAATTAGTGTACTCTGTTTAAAGAGTACTGTTCAATTGGTTTTTCCGAAAAAGTTAGGGAAAAACAGTAAAATCTAGAAATTTACATATTCTTCAAACTAGCGACATCTTATACATATTTGGTGAAGAAATAGATTATTCGCTAGTTTGAAGAATATGTAAATTTCTAGATTTTACTGTTTTTCCGTAACTTTTTCGGAAAAACCAATTGAACAGAACTCTTTAAACAGAGTACACTAATTACTCAAGTAGTAACCCGTTTTTACTGATATTCACTATAATGTTTTTGTGAATATGTTAATAAATATAAAATCTGTAGCATAACACTCGGACTGGTGATTCACGTAACACTTTTTTGTTTAATTTTCAAATAAGTAGTAATAAACAGCTCATACGGATATTTTTTTAATCATTATAAAATTATTCATGCGAACGAGACAATTTCTAATCATTGCTGTTTATTTGTAAAAGTATTCATTACAACACCACATGGCTGTGTTCATTGCTCAATTAATTCAAAAACAAAGAATAACGTTAGTGACTTACATGGTGTAGAAAAGCTGGAAGTATTCATCCCATTGTTAAAAACAAAGAAGGTATTAGCTTCACGTAAAGTTTTCAGTCACAAAAAATTATTTCCGACTGTATGTTTAACGACCAGTACTCAAGCTGCATTGACGAATTGCTAACCCCAACAAAGCGTTAGACAAAACGACCATAAGTTGCAGGTTAAGTAACCTATCATGATTGAATTTTAAATTTGAGTATAATTCATTAAAGTCTATTTTTTTTTTCTTAAAAATCTGAGTTCAATAAATTGTTAAAATATATTTGAATAAGATCATTAATCAATTTGGAAATTATTCTAATAAACTAAAGTTCAGTACAAAGTCTCTACGTTAAAAGTCACAATAACCAGTTTATTTACAACAGATTATTTTTCAACTTAAAACTTTTACTGATAACTTTCAAGTACAAAGCAGCGATAAATAAAGTAGAACCTTCTAACATTAGATTAGAAAGTAAGAGCTTTCTATCTTTATCCAGTGCTTTCAATTTTCAAACCCTGTCATCTGGAAATGATTATCTGGAGTTGATATCGTGCATTTTGATTGGCTAGAATCAGCAAAAGAATAGAAGGACCAAATCAAGACCAAGAAAGATTTAAATCTCTTCGGATTCAACTCCTCTGATGCCAGGAGATTTAACGAATTAAATTGGGATTGGAACCGGAGTTGTTTAATCGTTCCTAACCCTCTGTTGCTTGTATTGAATCAGCTAATTCGTTTGTAATAAACGTTCTTCATTATGTAATATTATAACAGTTTTTTAACGGTTGAATTAAAATAATTTATGCTTTGATACTTCAGAAATAAATTTCTAATTTTATTTTATTTTAAGTAAAAATCAACATACGTTGCATACATAAATTACATACTGTACCTAACATAAAGCTTTACACTTAGTGTTAAGAAATAAACAAAATAAATAATATTATTTCATAATTATTGATAGTCTTCTAAAAAATCTTGTAACCTACGGCCCCCCTCCAAGCATCAGTATTTTGAACTTGTCAGATTTTTTTATTCTGGTGGGGATTGATTTTTACAAACTCTTAGATGATAGCCTCAAAGCAGTTAAAATATTGTATTTCAGTGTAACATCTAAGTAACTACGGTATTAATTATTTTCTTTTTAATTTGCCTTAATTTTTTGGAGCGGGACGGAATCACTATTTAAAAAAAATAGATATTTGAATCAACTCATACCACCATTGAAAAACAAAAAAACTGCACAAGGTGTGAAAATAAATATATTTGAAAACATAAACCATAATATCACAAAGCACAGCAATAAAACCAATCCTGTATGTTTAGTTTTATTTCAAATCTTTAAACATTAAACAAAATCTATACCAAACATTGGAAATTAAATTTCAAAGTCAAATGATAAATTTAAACTAATACTTTACAAAATTAAACGTAAACAATACGAAGAAGTTGTATTGAACTGTTGGGCTGTGAGGTAAAGAAAAATAATTTATTACTGACGAAGATCATCATAATACATGCCGACATAATAAAAGAGGATTTACATCCATTAGAGTTGTACGTCTTTTATTGTTAATTAGTGGGTTTCAATATAAACTATGTTTAAATGTATCAAACTTTATTTTAATTATTTCTATCACTAATTATGAAAATGCAGGTGAAAATAAGCGGCTTTTTAACCATAAATACTTAATTATATTAGAAGAGTATACGCTTCATGCCAAATTTTTCGAGTTGTATTTGGTAGAAAAACGTAAAATTACAGACCACTTAACTTATTGGATTTTTACAATTTCTTTTTCAAATTTACTCAAAAACATAATTTGAAAAAATGTTCCAGGAAAATTCTATTAAATCCTTCTGGAATTGGAGGGTACGATAAACATCCTTAAGTTGAATTGGAATCTTATAAAAGAAGGACGTGTTTGGATTGAATTGTTTCAGTGGCATTGAACTTAACTTATACAGTAACAAAATTATTAGCTAATCATTAAAATTGAAAACCCCATCAACACTACACTAAACTGAGAACCTCCAGCTCAAGGATACTACAAACATGACGTCATGCTACAAGGGATAAAATCAGCCCTAACCTGATCTAGTTGCTGTGAATGTATTTCATTGAATTTCTAAAAAATTTACTTGTACATATTTTTTAAAAAAACATTGTGCCCTAAAAATTTTGTATGTTTATTCGATTTTTTTTTTTATTTTCCTAATTTAAAATTTAATTTTGTTCACAAGCTGAGACGTCAGGCTTTCAATTTTAAAAAGCCATTAACTAATATGATTTAATTAGAAATAATATTATCCGAGTTGACGAATATGGGGCATAACCGCAATTGAGAAGGTTATGTTTATGTTTGTGTAGGTTTTGTTTTAAGGTATTGAAGTTTATAAGGGTGCATTCCACTAAGCGACCACAACGACCACGCTCAAGACCGCGGTTTTGCACGTTCCACTTGCTTGCGAACGTTACAATCGAAAACTCAAATGGAATCGACTATGGGGCGTTTTAACCGTTCATGTAAACATTACAAATGGCGAACTCGAAAATAAGTCAGAAGCTTGAAGAGGTTGTTTTTTACTATTTACCCCGTTTATATGCAGTTATAATAAACATTACTAATTATTGGTAAAGTTAACTTATATTAAAAATATATAAATAATTCAATTTTTATATTACATTTTCATGGAGTATTTATAAAATTTACATTTAAATAAAATTAAAATGTCTTTTGTGGCAACAGTAGGATATTTATTAATGCAACGTAATAATGCTTTAGAAAGTTCTTTATCTAGTTCCGATGAAGAGTGGAATGCAATTTTACAAAATCGCAATGTTGAAAAGCGAAAACTTAGGCCACGTATTATTAACTATCAAAGCGTAATTGATCGTTATTCAGTGATTTAGTATGCAAAGGGATAAGTAATTTCTCATTTTATTTTTCTTTTTAGACTTTCGAGGAACACATTCAATTATTTACATGAGATAATACTTTCATTTACAGGATATAATTTTTTCGGTCACCATCTTTGCTTTTAAAAATTGCACCAACCTTCTAAACGCCCACTAGAGACTTAGCTCTTAAGGTGAGGGGGCGTTGCGAGCTTCGCGTGAGCGAAACTAATGACGTCATTAGTGACGTTTTCGCCACGACCACAACGACCTCAGTCGCCAAGTGGAACGCCTGAAGGTATGTTTTGATTGTTGTGAGCGCTTAGTGGGACGCACCCCTAAATCATGTCTAATTGTTCAGAAATCGATGATAAGAATCTATTTTGTTCTTAAATAGAAATTACGTTTAAATAAGTAATCTGTTCCAAGATTCGAGACCAATTCTTTTTAAAAATGTTTTTACTTAATAAATTTAACGTTTAAAAAAAAAAACTAGAGTAACTAATTAGGCAGAAATAGACGTATAATTAGTGACTGGAGATGCGACTAGTTGGCTAGACAACCAGTCTAAACCTTGATACAGCCCGACACCAGTTCTTGCACTGCAAGCTTGTAGATGCCAACTATGGCCACAACAAAGTTTACTAGCTCCTAATAGTTCAGTTATTGTTTCTAGTCCTTCACAACCATCCACATCCTAGAAAAATAAGTTAATATCAATCATCAAGAAAAGTATTTACCATATCAGTATTTTTACTTGAAATATCCATTTTGAGTCCTTAAATCTGCCCCCCCCCAAAAAAAAGGGATTTTAAAAATTAAATCTGTGAGTGTGTGAGTTTGTCTGTGCGTCTTCTGCGGAATATGTGACGTCAGCATAATTAAAAAATAAAAATAATCGCATGAAGTCCAAATTTGTCATCTGGTTTTACATGTTTACCTCATATCAGACTATAAAATCGGCAACATAAAAACTGCTCACTTACTTGTTTATTGGCCAATATCAGAAGCGCAGCCTCCTTTAAATCTTTTTCTCCCACTAATTTCGCTAGCTCAACAGCGGCTTCTGGTAAGCGTTCTTTGTCGTTGGAGTCGACAACGAATACAACAGCCTAAAAAACACGCGAAATTTTTTATTTTTATTTTAGCAACAACAAATCTTCGAACTAATAATGGGGTTGTATATTGGATTTACAGAAATGTCATGAATCTTACTTGAGTATTAAGAAAATAATGCTTCCAAAGTGGTCTCAGTTTGGGCTGCCCACCAATGTCCCAGATGTTAAATCGTAGATTTTTATATTCTATGGGTTCAACATTAAAACCAATAGTTGGCGATCTACAGGACATGAACTCATTTTGTTTTAATTTGAATAATATACTAGTTTTGCCTGCACCATCCAAGCCGAGCGCCACGACGCGCATTTCTATCTTCGGACCAATGTGCACTCGATTGTCCTGGAAAATAGAATATAACAACTTAAATGTTGGAGAAAAAAAAAAGTTGGTTATATTCTTAAGATTATTATTAAGAGCACGTTCAGCGATATACCACATAGGTCAAAATTAGCAATAAAAAATCAATTTTGGTGGACCAATCAAAAAATGAGAATCAAATAATTTAAGCCAATAACAGGTTGCAGCAGATTTTTAATCTTCACGTAATACAATTAGATTATGAGCAAAATTGAACGCTCTTCAAAAAGTTTCTTAAATTAAGATGATAATCCGTCTACTAAAAACAACTTTCAAGCACATCCTTTGGATTCAGAAAGTCACTTCTCAGACTTGACCCCGACATAAGGACTGTCTAGTTTGGAAAGCAGCGATTACATTTAATGGATTCCTAATTTTATTGGGCATAGCACCAGACACCAATCTAACTCAAAGGGTCTGGCAAGCCAATCTGTTACGTCACCTCTTCCAGTCCTGTCGGCTCACTAAACTTATCAGTCTAGTCAATGGCGTTTCTTTTTTTCTAAAATGCCGAACTTAAAGCCAGATGTGTGCCGTGTTGTTAAGACTCCTGGACAGCCATTCGCTCTCAATCCTATGCAATGTGTTTTTATCATTCTAAAATCGTGTCCTACGCAGTTTTCAAGGGAGCCCCCCCTTCAGGGTAAAGTGCTCTGACACTTCATTGTCGCTGTATCTCAAATGTTTGGGCACCCAAGATAAGAGGCAGAACTAACTTTTGCTAAACAATTCACGTCTCAAGATCTCGTAACTATTTCTAAAAGGTAGCCTTGAAACAGTCCTTGATAGAGCTTGGATAGCCTGCAAGCGCCGCTTAGATTGTAGATGCAAGACTCTAGATCATCTCACGAAAAGAGAAATAATTGTTTTGCGTGAAATATTTGGTTAGCCTACCTACAGTTTAACCTTGGAAGTGACCGCGTAAATCCTGGCTGCTAATCTCCCTTTTCTTGAAGAGTTGGCCTTTAAAAAGCCTTTGATATGTCTAGAGAAGATGGGAGCTAACATCTTCAGCAGCCATGTTGTCACAATTCTACTAAATATTGAATTTATTGGTGGATAATATCCTACAATCTAATGACGTTTCTGAGCAAAGTATATCAAAACAGAGATAGCTTGACATCCTACACAATCATTCTAATACTGTTTTAGATCATTTCTTTCTCACACATTCACACACAGCCTTCAACATTTCTCTTTCCGTTCCTTGCAGAAGGCTGAAACCTCATTCTATTGTTTGAAACAATAAAGTTCATTATTTCCTAAGCATTCAAGTGCAGACTAAAAGATTCTCAGGAAGAAATATGTCCAATATTTCTTACAGAAATTAGCTCTAGCAACAATACAATTGATTTTGGCATTTGCCTAAAATGAAATTACTAACCTTAGTAAATGTTATTGGTATATCTGGATTGAATTGTTCAGGACTAAGCTGATTAAATTGATCATGTTGTTTTTCAATCGATTCCAGAGCTTTCTTCAACTGTGGTCCACAAGAAACGAGTCTGGTATCATCATGTGACAGAGAGGTTTCACAAAGAACAACCACTGACATTACCTACCAACAAATTATATGAAACAAATTATATAGTGCCTAATCTCAATTGGTACATTCTATTCATTGATCTAATTTAGTTTATTTACTCATAAATGATGATGATTATGAATATATTATAGTAAATATGTATCGTAAATATTTTGTAATAATTATTATATTAAGTAAAGGAACTGCTTGATTTTTGTAGTTTAGTTTTTAGTTCCGCAATCGATAGATATTTATCGTTCAAAATCAATAGCAACCTTGAATAAATAGATCGAGTTTTGTTTTTTTGGAAATGCCAGCAAATAATTAAACAAAGCTCAATCATTACTACATTATTATATTTTGTGGACATACCAAAGTGCTGTTTCAGGGTAGTATGGGTTAAACAAAATTTTACTTCGACGTTTGTTGAAAATATAGAGAGAAAAACTTGCGTAAGAGTTGACAATCGATTTTTTAGGTTTTGTTTGTTTAATTCAGTTTCAAAATATTGGCGATTCATTACCAAAACACAGGAAGTGGAACACCCCCCCCTAAAACAACAACAACAAGAGAAGTGCTAAGACTGCTTACTTGAGCCAACCAGGTGGAAATATCTTGCTGGGACGCCCTAAGAGTTGCTAATCTTTCTCTAGCGTGTGTCTCGACAGCAGACCTTGCTGCAGCCTCTTGTGTCTCTAATTTTGCACGTAACTCTTCAAAATGATGTTCTACACGAGATCTAGCACTCTCCAGCGTTCCACCGAGTTCTTCACCATTGCCTTCAATGCCAATGACAACCTCTTCCAATCTACGCTCAGTTTGATTCATTTGTTCAATCAGTTGATGCGTTCTTTCTATTGCTATTGAGACCATTGTTCGCAGTTTTTCCGCTTCCGCCTCTATATGCGAGTGCTGTGAAGAAGAAGAAGACAAAAATTAACAGTTCTAATATTTCAGATCATTAAAAGTCGTCATGTTCATAAAGCGGAGAAGAGACAAATTTGTAAAACTGAGGAAGAAGTGTGAAGATATTTACGCAAATAGGTGAAGTGATTTTAAATTCGCTACAAATAAAATTTAACGACAAATATTTTAATAGCTTTAGCAATAAATTCGTAACTGTATTACGCACAAAAAAGACGGTATATTCAATGTAATGCTATATTTCGCATCTGCATTCTACCGATTAATATCAAAAGAAGATAAAGGGTACTTTGCTAAAACGGGAACGAGAAGCTAATAAACCAATTTAAAATCAAATAAAACAAATATTTACTCACAGGATGATCTTTATGTCTACCATATTCTTTGCAAAGATAACACACAGTAGGCGTTCGACATTCTTCTTTTAAACAAACAAACTCTGCTGTATGCGCTGGATGTGCAGGACATCTTGGTAAATCTCTTGGTTTATCGGCCAATGGTACCCTTTTATGTGGTGCAAGCGTACGTGTTCCGTGGGTGATAATTGAACACGGTTCACATAAATGTGACCGACAGACTACACAATACAGTACAGCTGTATGACTTTCGTCTTCATCACAACGTCCAGCGTTTAACTAATTGGGAAAAAGTGTGACAATATTTTTTAAAAGTACGAACAATTTTTGTATTTTTAAAAATTAAAATTAAAAAAAATCAATTTACTTCTCCGTCATTTCTAACCACCTCCTTATCTAATATAGGCGCTTCTTTCTCAGTAAGTTCTAATTTTTCCAGTAATTCTAAAAGGGCAAAATTCTTCTTTAAGCCCCAAACTCCTGTACTACCTGAAAATTGACAGATTATTTAACCCTAAACAATGTGTGTGTACAATATTAACAAATATAACTTTTAAAAACTGAAAAAAAAAAAAACATACCAACAGGCGTTGGTTGCCTATCGAAAGGGCAAAGAATTGATCCATTTTTTAATGGAAGACGTAAAAGACAAGCATGACAGACTGTATGTCCACAATATAAAAGTCTAGGAACTCTCTCTCCTTGCACAGTAAAAACATCTTCACAAACACGACATTCTAAAACCTATGATCATTCAATACTCGAATTATTATCATTTTTTTTTTTAAATTTATAAATTAATGCAACTCAACTTACACTTACATTGTTTTTATTAGAAAATTTTGCCTTCAGCGAATACATTTCCGACAAAACTTCTTCAAGGATTAATGCACTACAGTTTACATTTTATTTTTTCAACAAATTTTCCAAAGTAAAGAGTTAAATAATGTACACAAGAGAGTAATCTCACACGATCTCTTTTTATAAATATAACCTATTCAGATGGAAACCTTAATCAAATGAACTTTAAATAATGATTTATTTATTAAACATAAATTGAAAAAATTTTAAAAGCTATTAAGGAACTTTTTTTATAACTTATTTATTTCAATAATGGACCAATGGTTTAGGGTGAAGGTGAATGTGAAATTGTTGAGGTAGCCCTCCCCCGCAATAAGTCACAGAATTTTATTCCACAGAATGCCTCATAAAAAGACGTTCATCTCACACGCTAGTCATTGCGACTACGAAAATGTTTATTCAAAAGCCTAAATGTAAATAATGTTTTCTGTTCTCGATTATTCAAAGTATTTTTTTTAAATCTTTAACTAGCAATCTCAGCCTATGCAATGCAGTGCTTTTTTTTTTTAAACTAAGACTAATAACTGAACTAAGAACTAACTGATTTGATACATATGTGCATACATAACATATGGTTTGATGATCCGGCCTATGAAGACGCTGTTTGTTAAATGTCATCCAAATAATTTTTTTTTGTGCGGTTCGCTCGCTTGATTGTGGTTTGAGAAATACTAGATTAGAGGATATTTATATTGAATACGTAACCGTCTCCTTCAGGGAATACAATTAAAAATATAGTAAACTGCTTACTTCTTTGAAGAAATTATATGTTATCTTCATTTATGTTTATTAAATAATAATAAAATGTTAGTGAATTTGAAAATTATTTGTTAAACTCAGAGATAGTAAGTATAAAAAATTAAAAAGATGTTTTTTTGTTATAGTAACACGTTCGTCGAATTTATTTATGGCTAAATTCCTATCCCCAGCTATTATAAAATAAAAATATTGACATACCGATAAATGTGTATTACCAGTTAAGCATAGAATTTAGTTTAAAAAAAAACCCTCGCAGTGTGCGGAATTAAAATCAGACAATGACGTGTATATGACGTCGAACGCAGGGCAACCAAACAACCAAAAGTTTACAACGTCATAATAGTCACTGCAAGCACTTTTTCTGCAATCTCTCTGGTGCTTAAGATTACAGACAGAGCATTCTGTGCTCATTCAGAAATCTTGCACCGCTTCATGTATGCATCGCTCTAATTAACTAGGGACGCAAGAGCTTTTACAAGGAAGAAAAGAGCTTTTTGAATTCGGTGCAAAATGAAATCATGCTCGTACTGAGAGGTCTGAACCTCTATCTAAAAGGTAAAAACGGGCATTGCAACAAGGGTTGCGAGCTTCTATTCGTGTGCGTAATTCCCCAATGTCTAATGCGGAGACCAAACATGTACCAACCACTTAACATTTGGCTGGCTCCCACCGCAGTTCTATTGGGTAAGATAAAGGAAACATCCCACCAAAATGATATTCTTATTGTATTTTATTAAAATATCGAGTTTTTTGTAGTTAATGGCAATTTTATATTTTTCACAACGAGTATACACGTCGAACGCACTTCAAGAGATTTGGTTTGACGTGTATACACATCAAACACGCTTAACTGGTTAATGTAGCCTGACTCAAGTTAGTCAAAAGGCATTGCCCCTTAAAATAAAATAAAGTATTGGGACCATATAAAAACAAAAACAAAATATGTTTAAGTATAATTAATTAAGTATAATCTACATTTAAATTAAATGGTGTTACAAAATATTGTCGCTGTAATATTGTACATATAAAAAAAGAAAATTATTCGTAACACATTATTAATTACAAACTAGTTGGAAAGTTTTTTTTTTTGCTATTAACACATCTTATTTTGTTTTCTCATTTTCAGAAAACTTTGAGAAATTTTCATCAATCAAACTATATAATCTAAGAAAAATTTCAGCCATTTTCTTTATTTTTCCACCATTTTATCTGAGACCTCCACACAGCCGGCTATTCCTCTTCATCAGGTTCCTCTTCAGACAGCAGAGGTCTCATTTCATGCTATACACTCTCTATATGATCTCTATCTTCCATTCTTCTCAAAGACACTTCACTAGTACTTACTTCTGTTTGAGTCGCTGGCAACCATTTATGCAATAATGGACTTAATAGATCATGATGAGGTATCTGATGGTTTTTTCCAGTTAGTAATGATATTGGCATGCCTACAAGTATAACTAATAAACAGCTAATGAGTCCATAATGAAATACTGATATTTTGTACAAATAGAAAACATCACCGTTGGTTGTTGAGTTGAGAGCGGCCGCCGCATTCATGCTGTAAAAAAAAAGGTACAAAAGCTAGAAAAAATTGCATAACTATTTCTTTTTTATAAGAAAATTATTTTGCAAAATAAAGTTAGAAAACTAGAACCAGAAAACAAATTTAGGGTGAACAATAAAAAGAATTCTTCCAATACTATTATTCTCAAGATACAAGTTTTTACATTCTTTACAAACTCCTCTGAATTACGAGAAGATATTCCATCTTTACTTTCATTACACAAAAAAATCATATTGCCTGGTGAGGGGGGAGGTTAAGTTTCCCTCTAAGTGCCACTATTGAACTCTGCCGTGTCATCACACCTGTACTACAATAACAACAGGAATCAATTGTGGTACTAAATTTCAAAATTTAAGGACACTTCTCCAGAAATAGGTAGGTAGTTTCCTCCATTTGCTTTTTTTTTTTTTTTTTTTTTGAGATTAATGTCCTGTATCCTAGTATACACCTGAGGGAAGGTTAAAATCATCCCTAGATTGTATTAAAAGGGCGGTTCCACCAAAAAAGGGGAAGGAACGCAGGCAATCCAAAATGGTTCCCATTGTTCCCCGCCTACCCCTCATCTGATGAGAGATACCGGGGCTTTAAAACAACAAATCCGGCTAAACGTTGCCAGATGCCAATACAATAAACTAATAAAGTAGTGAACAGGACACTAGGGAGCATGACGACTCAATCGCCTCAGTGCACTGGAATAAACCTAGAAAGTTCTGGTAAAGATTACCAGATGCTACAAACTCCGGTCGGGGAAACTTGTGACCTTCCGAAGACGAGAAATCTAGTTTTAGAATAAACGGAAGCACACCTCTACAAAGTGCCGCACAGTCTCATTGGACTCACCACAGCCAGCGCAAATTGGCGAGACTGGGTAAGGCCGCATTTGAAAAGATGGGTACTCTAAATTCGCATGTCCACTCAACCATTCTGGACCAACTGGCCGGATCCGGGACCTGCTAAAACCAACTATAACCGTTTTTGACAGACCAAGAATTTCTTTAGCCTCAGGACGGCAGTCAGCTCGGGATCTCCACCGTGTTTCCGATGTTCCTTCAAAATCCACTGCTCCACCTCTGTTTTCCATAACGTCGATAGGATACTAAAAGCATCCCTAAAGTCAAGTTTAATAAAAATTCCACAGAAGGAAGTACCTAATTTTTTTTTTAATGAATCGCTCAATTTGCGTCAAAAACAGCTCCTATTCTTTTCGTGAATTTTATATGTAAATTACATTTAACGAAGATTTATAACTTTGTTGTTTCATCTTTCTCAGCTCACCTTGTGTACACACCAGATTTTTGTATTTCAACTTGAAATTTTTAATTAAATAAGAGCAATCACCTGGATATATTGTGGATTTCAAACGCAGTTAAATTGGTACAACCATCTATTCGGGTAGGTTTAGCTGGATAATTTATTAAACCTAAAGCCGTGACCACTTGGTTTCCGATGAATATCCAACTCATCAACAGCATGCTGACCAATCCACCTCCTAGCGCTCCCTTAGGAAACAGAAACAGAACATTGTAATATTAATTAAGAGAGAGTAAATTTAGGTGATCAGCGCAACTACTGGATTAAGCTGCCTAAATTAATTAGCAAATATGGAAGAGGGTCATGTGAAGTAGGCTGTAACATAAAAGTTAAAGTTTCAAGTTACGGAAGAAAGGCGTTAATGGAAATTGAAGTAGAAAAACTGGGCCAATTTGGATAATTTAAAGATCCTCATTACGATATTCCTTCATCGTGTCCAAGACGTTTGTGTTTTTCAGAATTTTTGAACTGTCAGGTTTCTGCTACTAGCCGACAAACTGTGTTAACAATGACCCAAACTGATTTAGAATGGTTCCGTAATTTGGTCTATGAGCCGACTTAACATTTCCTTATTAATTGAACAACTGCGTACAACCGGTGGACATGAAGAAAAAGTGTATATACAAAACACTAAAGAAGAGATACAGGTAGCCGTGAAATAGCTCAAGGCATCCTTTTCTAACATCACCAGATGAATTTCTATTAGTTTATTCATTTTATTTTATAATCTATAATTATATAGTAGTATCTATATGAAAATCTGGCATCCGGTTTTCACTTTTTAGTGCAGTTTTCGTAGTACTTTTTTTATTTAAGTTACGCATTTTTTTTTTATAACAGAACACTATAAATAACATCTTTGTCCTTAGAAATCACTTACCCAATTATTGGCTCTAGGGAAAAGGATGCCTAGCGTAAATATACCAAGAGAGGCACCAGTAGTCATGCCACCGAAACTTGAGGCCATCTGTAACAACAAGATAAAATCACTGTAGAAAGCTATTGTGGTCAATGTGAAAAAAATAATGTGGAATTTGTTAGTAAGTTTTATATTTTATAGCAAAACTTTTCAATTTGTTTTATTAATTAATTAGAAGAATATTAACATTATGTTCAGTTAAAAATGGATTTGAAAAATCTAGAAATAAGTATGTGATAATAAAACAGAAACTGTCAAATTCCAGGAAATTCAAGGTAGATCGAAAAATTGCTCTTATCTGTTTTAAAAGTAAGAATAAACGGTTTTGCTTGCATTTTTTTTCTCACAATTAAGCACGACAACATCTATGGGCCTTTTGTTTTAGGCCTTTTTCATTTTAACGCAGTTCACTGGGCAGTTTTTCTTTCAATTCGGGCAGCATTAACTATCTGGCAAATTGAGGCTAGGAAGAGATTTAAATTAAGATAGAAAATTTTTGTGTTTAAAAGGGATGCAGCTGAAAAGGGAATTGTATTTAAAAAAAAAAACGAATTTTTTGAATGCAGTTTCTAGGCTGGTAACATTTTGTTATACAAAAATTTATCGATGTAAATTTACACATTGAGGACACTAAATTTAAAACAAAGATTTAATACTTGTACAATTTTAACCAAAACTTATGACGCAACTATTTGTAAAAACAATGTTTCCACTGGAAACTGATAAATCTGCACGATAATAAAAGTTTTTCTCGAAAAATAAAAAGTAAATATCACGTAGAGTGAAATACGTTAAAATCGTAAGAGGTTATAAACCCCAACCAAAGTAAATTACTTTACAATAATTTCCATTTATGAGAAAATTTAGCTATTAAACTTAATTCTAACAAAGAAAAAAACATGTAATTCACACTTACTTCCAAAATATGGCCCAAATTTTCAATCACTAATATGAAGAGCGTACAAATAATGCCGGTGACAATCACTATTAACTTCAATATCATACTGGCACTATCTTCAATAGTTTTCTGCTGCATGTATGGAACAATAAAATCCTTGAATATAGTTGCGGCTAAAGTGTTCAGGCTAGTGGACATAGTGCTGGAAAGTTTGTTTATTTATTTAAACTGTTCATTAAAAAAATGTATAAATATAATACTAATAATTTCTACTATTAGTAAAGTTGAAAATGTTGGTTAGGTTGACAGTGCTGGATAATATTTTTTTAATATTTTATGCGTCATAGCTCGCATATTTATTGTTTCCGATTTCTACTAAAAACCCAAAAATACATCGTCTCGCATTTGCTGACTGAATGAGGGAGGTTATAACCATATATGGTAGTTTTTTTTTGTACAAAATGAATCGTAAAACATCTTGTGTCAAAATAGTGAAGTGAAACTAATGAAATTTAATTTGTTTTGTAATTGTTTAATGGTACTGTTCGTTTAGTGAATGTACAATATTTTAAAACTGTTTAAAGTTGGGTCGTATTTTATTCGGGAGGCACGCGAATTGAAGCAGAAAACACTCGGAATTCTACTTATTCTGAGTAATTATTCTTGTTAAATAAAATATTGATGAATATGTGATTCTAATCATTTAACAAATAAGGCGTAAAGTTTTTTTTGTTTTTCTATAAGGTTAGCTCAGTTGTGCCTGTATTACTTTAAAAAAGTGTATTCGAGTTAAAAATTAAATTTGGTCGTTCATGTTTTGGAGAATGACTTTCTGTTCCGTAAATTTCTGTTCTTCCTACAAAAAAAAATGTACATACGTCTTTCCTTCTTTACTGTACGCAACAACGTCATTGTACTGGATACTGTCCGCATGGTGGCTGCATTTGATAATTCACGATTCGACGGATAAAATCAACGATATTACATAAGGTATGAGTAGAACTTGTTGCTAGAATGCCAAAACCACTACCTCCATTTGCACGTATATAGGTAAATAATTCTACATAGCGCTTAGCCACCTCTATCTAATAAGTGTACAATGTGTTAGCGAAGAATTTGACAAATGTGGTGAGCTAGAATTTGCAAATACAAGCCTTAGATGTGAACCACTCACACAACCTTTTCTTATTGAATTTTTTCAAGATTCTTCTCGTATATTTGCTTCAAACTTTGTGTAAGAAGAATATATTTAATGGCTCTATCTTATTAGAAATTTTTCAAAATCGAAGAACATATTATTAGTCAGTGGTCTTTCTCTTAGAAATTGGTAGTCCGCCGTTTCATGGTTAAGAACAAATGTTCCTAGATGATGATTAAAATATGTCCTAGATTCATTTGTGAGGGTGGTTTTTTTTTTGGACCTTCAAAAAAATAATTGAGAAACTCATTTCTCTAAAGTAGCACAACCGGCTTAAAAATGTTGGAACATAAAATTCTAACAATTTTTTTTTTCAAAACCATGTTCGAAACCGCTGGAAAGGTGTTACAGGTGGGTGGGGGTGGAGGGAATGAAACTCCGTTCTATCTCCTTTAGAGAATACGGAGCATTACGGAATAGTAAACGATACGGAGCCAATCTAGGGCGGTGCGAAGTCTTCTGCAAGCGTCTCTGCATAGGGAGGGGAGCACTTTTAAGCACACCACTTTAGGCTTAACTTCCTGTATGTTTTTGATACATGGTGGTCACACGCATAGAGAGAGACAGGTAACAACATTTTGTGCTGTGGGTATCTAGAAATATTGGAGGAACAACAAAAATGTACAAGATAGCATTCATTTTCATTTTGTGGAGGGTTTTTGATAATAAAGATTTTTAAAACTTGAATTACGTGCAGTAAGCTCAACAGGAGGCTTCTTACCTCGCTGATTTTTCCCAAGCCCATTTTTTCTTGACTAGATAGTAGACAAGGTCCGCAGGAATGCCGGTAATCCAAAAAAATTTTTATAAAAACTGTTAAGAATCGAACTCTTAAAAGCTGATGATGCGAACAAGATCTAGGAATATCTTTCTAATTACTATTACCAATAATTTTGGGCAAAGATGGTGAAAGGGTTAGTGTGAGATAATTAAGCAGAAGGACGGTGTAAGTTGCAATTTCAGCAAACTACTCTTTTTTTTTAATTGGTAAAAAAGTAAAATTCATGCTGTTGTAACTAAGAAACAAAAAATTAAAGTAAATCTAATTTGGTTATTTCTGATATCAATTTCCATTGTGCCCAACTTGTCTCGGTAAGTTTTTTTTTTTCCTCCTTCCTCAGGAAATAACAGCTTCAGAGAACATTAAATGATAGCCGTAGTACCAGGGATGTGTTATATACTAAATAGGTTAGGGCACTAAGTTACCTTTGCAGCTGCAGTAAAGTTGAACAGCTTTTTTGGATTGACTTCTTATTTTTGGGGCCATTTATGTTCTACAATTTATTTTTTCAATGTTTGGTTTTGTTTTACTACTTATCATTAAATAATAAAATTAAATTATTAATTATCATTAACATAATTGGAAGAAATCCGATTGTATACCTGAGCGCAGCGCTGACGATGCCCGCGAAGAAAAGTCCAGGTAATCCTTTAATTTTACCCGCAACGTCCAAGACGAAATGTGGTAATATTTGATCTGCTCTGTTTATTACCTGGGGGAAAAAAACACCTGGAATGAATACTCACAAGACTTCGCCTAAATGAAATTATTATTCATTGGCAAATGTTCACTTTTTTTTTTTAAGTATAGTCTTAAGTTGGTCTTAAGCTTTTTTAACAAGACTTTCTCCTACTGTAGTTCTCGCCTTGTTGACTTAGAGGGACACTTTAACGGACTTCTCAAATTGCTTATTTACAAAGCATATCTAAAGTTAACCGTCCACTGAGTTATTAACACTAACAATTCTACAACTATTTCACGAGATTAAAAAAAAAAAAATACCTTTGCCTTCAGAGGATCACAAGTTTGATATTCTGCATACATGATCATACCAATTGTCATGGTCAACATAGCGAATACATCAACACCAATTGTCATCAAAATAATTGACCTGCAAAAAAAAAAGGGAATAGAGCTCTTCAAATATAAAACATATCATGATCACTTATAAAATGATGTAAATCCAAGAACTGTTCCTTACCATTGAGCTTGTCGATAAGTTGGTAGCGCTATAAATCGTTGAACAACTCCAGGATTAACGGCTAGCTGTGCGGTCCATGTGAAGGATAGGCCAAATATCAAAGACCAAAAGCTTAACCTTGCTGTAGGATCTGGATCGAAACTGATATAGAAAAATTACAGATACATAACTGATTTTTTTATTTTTTTAAAATTTATTTTGTTATTTATAATCTGTATAATATACTAAACAATAAGTAAATAGGGAGAATGAAGTATAAAAGCGTGAAAGGCAGGAAGAAAGAAACTGCCCAGCGGTAGCACTTTCTACAGGATATGATTTTTAGTCCTTCAGACTGCGAGGAAGTCACGGTGCCACTGGCGATTCAGTCGGCGAGGAGGATTGTCAGAGGAGGCGAGAGACTGTACAAGAGGATTGGAGTAAGTAGAGAGAGCAGTATGGAATTTTTTATATTTAATCTTGGCGAGTTGGTGTACGAATGGGGATGTTGAGGTCGTCGTGAAGAGTGAGGTTAGTCACCGTAGAAAGGAGTGTCAGTTATCTGTCGGCAGTAGTTTTGACTGAAATGTCCTGTACAGTCCGTACGTTTGTTAGTTTGGCTGAACCTCACAGCTCTAGTCCTGTAAGTCCACATAGGTTTTGAGGATAGTACTTTATTAAGCGTTTGAGTTCAATGGGCAATTTAGAGCGTCGTCCAAGTAGTCTGTAAAGCAGTTTCGCACGTTTTGCGTCATTGCTTGTCTTTTAAGTGTATAGTATGTGGGTTCCACGTGAGTCTTTTGTCTATAAAGAGTCCAAGGTAGCGCACCAGATCTGTACAAGATAACTGATTATATTATTTAACTAATTATATTTTTATTATTGATAATAGGGTTTTATTATGTTTACATTTTCAGAGAAAATATCTGTTTCGAGATCGAACGCCTCAGATCGAAAGAATGGCTACCCTCTAATGTAGATATTTTAGAGAAATGTACGGTCCTATCTCTTAGGTGAAATTATTAATAATTAATGGAGTCTCACTTATGTGACGCTAACTCCTCTCTATAATACTGTGTCGAGACCGCAAAAAAAAGGTACCTGTACATCAAATTTCTGTGTAGAAAGGTCATCTCATGTATAAAAATAGGTTCATGCGTTTAGGGCTAGCTAGGGCTATAGGTGAGTCGAGAATTTCCCACTCTTAGTTTGTACTAGAATCGAGAATTGGATCGCACATATAGAATGCAACCAAAAAATTAGTATCTTTTCAGACCTAAATTGCAATTTACTGAGCTGCATGTCGTCAAATTGCCGAAGAAGACTAATGTCTTGGACAATACGTAATAAAGGAAAATATATCATACCAAAAAAGCCCAATTATAATAATTTTTTTGTCCTTCACCAATAAATAGTTCTTACTTAAAAAATTCAATTCTATTTCCTTCTTTGGCAGCTTGGATAACATTGTTTAAACCTCCAACTTTGTGTAAACCTATCAAAGCTATCGCAGCAGTGGCCATTAACATCAACGCTCCCTGCAGAGTGTCTGTCCAGACAACAGCTTTCAGTCCACCCTGAATAAAAAATAAAGTTTATTTTTATAAAAAGAAAGAAAAATGCAAATGAATTCAGATTGTTAAAATAGGAAAGGTTAACTTTTTACCAGCGTGGTGTAGAAGATACAGACTAAGCAAATTATTGGCGAGATCACATGCACAGGTACTCCTGAAACTGTAATTAGCAATTTCAATTAATAAATTAAAAAATTGGAATAACCAAGAATTTCAAATTTAATTTATTATATCCGGGGTAGCGCGCACTGTTTGGATATCCCTCGCAGTAACCTTCCTGCGGAAGAGAAACTTGACTGAAATCGAAATTCTTCGCCAAACTGATTTATTTACATCGATTGATGAATAAAAGATCGAAACCAGACAGGACCACTATAAATATGTGCTAGCTACAACGGATATCAGATGCAGACCTAATCACATTTTCAATAATTTCTTATTTTATTGATTCTCCAAAAAGATCTAACGGAATGTTAACGATCAAAATTCTGTACATATTATAATATTAACTGAGAAAATGGCATTTAGCGGAAGTGCGAATTTCCCAAATGTTTCTGTATTTCCAATTTTCCATGATTTTCTATTAAAACGACAACTAATAAGGTTTAATGTTTTTAAACTAGATTTAGTTAATGTAAAGATATTAGTTCTTCGTGAAAATTAATTTCAGGAGGGTATTTAGGATATGAAAGATGATCTAAAGAAAAATCAGAACTGCAAAGTGAAAAACGGACGCGAAGTGAAGTGAACGCAAAGGTTGGAAATGTTTTCAGATCATAACCTACCTTAATCCAAGGAATAATCATAAGATTAAGATAGTTACTCACCTTGGTTAAACGCTAATGCTGGGCCATATATCACAATAGGAATAAAGGTGATCTAAAAATAAAAATCATTACTGTCTTTACATAAAACTTTAATGTGTTTGTTTTGTTTTTTTTTTTTTTCAAATTATTGAACATAAAATTAGATAAAATAAAGTAAAAAAATGAATAAAATAAAATTACCAATGAAACTGTGTTCATAAATGAAGCAATCAGTCTCACAGAGTGACTGAATCTCAGTTCCAAATACTGAAATATAAATGAAAAACAAAAATTAAGCAAAACTAAAAAATTGTATTAACATTTATCAATTTATAAAAAATTCGATGCTCTTAATCGATATATAAACGATTCACAAACAATACAAGACTATACTAAAAATTTGATGTGAACACTCTCACCGTAATTTTTTAAATTAAATTTTGTTGAAACAAAGTGCTCTGAAAATACTGCTCTTGGTTAAAAGGAAATATTTTCGAAAAAAAATCTATTAGTGAAAAAGCATTTTCATTTTCATCAAATTTGGAACTTCGTTTACGTATTTAATTTTTATAAATTCTTTATAAGTCCAAATATTCATTGAAATGACATTTTCAACAAAATACCAACTATATCTCATCTACTTATTCGTATTTTCTTGAAAAAAAAAAAAAAAAATGTTTCAAATAACGAGTAGCACGACTACGTAACAAGCATGCCAAGTTAAAAAAACAAAAATATCGTACAACCTAATTTCGATAATTTTTTTCTTTTTAAAAACGCAAAATTCGCACTTCTGCTCACACCATTTCTTTTTTCGTAAGAAAATTTTAGCTTTTTTTTTTATAATTGCAGAACATTTTGAATTTTTTTTTTAGCCCGGTAGATCTTTTGAAAACTTATCTTTACGATATTTAGATGCAATATTAAAGTAGATTGTAATTTTTAAAAAATCCAAAAAACTATAAATAAACAGTTATCGATTATACTAATTTTTTTCTCTCATTAAATAAATAAATTATTGTTCGTATTAACTAAATGAAATTACCTCATATAATGAAACCAATTGTAACTTGTAAAATACTGGCAAATAAATAACTGCGGTTACAATTCCAACAATAATGTTAGTTACATTGGCTAAAAAGAATTGCGTTCCATTAGTGTATATCTCTGTGGGAACTCCAAGTAGTGTAATGGCTGAGATATAACTGAAACAATTATTATATTCACTGTGATAGATACAATTATAAAGCTTATTTTAATGTAAAATTTGTCCTTAAGGATAAAAACAATGTATATGTATGAAACTAATTGTAATTATTTATTTAGGACGCGTTTATCTGCAGACATTGGCTATTCACAGTGTATTGCATACAGTGTTCTCTCATTACAAGCAATACTGGGCATTTTTCGGACAGTGAGGTATAAGAAAAGCTTCTAAAAAGGAGATAATCTTGCTTTGTTCTCGCTAAATAAGATTACGTGGAAAAAAACAACACAATTCATGGCAAAACCTTATCGAGCACCCACTTGGGATACGATAAAAAATACTTTCATCAACTTTCAGCTACTGGGCAGATGACAAGAGGAGAATGAAAGAGCTGATGTTTGTTGGCTGTGAAACGTTTGTTATATCTTAAGGCTTGAGATGATAATGCAGAAAAAATTTCCAGACCTTTACAGAAACGAAGAGGTTACAAAGTGTTGCATAAGGCTAGGGAAGAACACCTACATTATAATCTCATCTGAATCTCTTGTTAATTATTTGAATACTTAAATAAATTTAAAAAACGATTTTAAAGCCTTGTTTAAATTTAATTTCACATTAAGTCATCAGTGGATCCATAAAAATTTATTTTGTTGAATACAATTAACTTTTATGTGAAAATTTCATTTTTTTTTCTAAGACATTTAATGTTAAAATAATAAAAAATTATTACACTGCACACCAATAGAACAAAATACACACCTTATATTAATTATTTCCACCTTAATTCTTTAAGCACAGTATTAACTCTTTGTTTGCCTTCTTTATTTTCGGTTTTTCCATTTTTTTTTAAGAAAATTATTATTTCTTAAATTTAATTGTATTTTTAATACATTTGTCTTATTTAATTTTAACTTTTTTAATTATAATTTATTCATACTGCATAATTTTTATTTAAACGTTTAAAAGTGATTATCACTTTTTAATTTTTATTACTTTTTTTTTTAGGAATAAAAGTAAAGTAACAAAATATAAAGAAATTAAAAAGACGAATTTGATAATTTGATAACTTGTTATGCTATTAAGCATATTTTATTGTCAAAAACAAAATTTTAATATAAGTTAATTGTATAATTCCAAAATAATTTTATATAGATCCACTGGCGATGAGCTAAGTGATTGAAACGTGTGGAAATTAATAAAATTAAAAGATAAAAGATAGACAAACATGGGATTAAAGCAGAATTCTATATATTTTTTTAAAAAAATTGTTCTGAAAAGCAGTAGAAAAAGAAGCAAATAGCACAAGATTCTTCGAAACCCTAACCTTTCCAGTTACATTTTATTTATTTATTTCCATAGTAACTGAAATATGGATTTAATAGGCCATCAGTGTTTTGGAGAACGTATTGTGTGAGGAAGAAGTATTAGATCTCTTTCCGTCTCAAGTCGGCCCTGATTGCCCTTCTTTCACTTAATAAGGTATAGTCAAACTTTCACTTTTTTTTTAAGTACCTTCACTTAATGATTGTTAAGATTAGAATAAGAGAAAGTTTTGTGTGTTTACGACAAGGCTGTTGTTTAGATCGTCGAGCGATTACTGAATAGTAATATTTCCGATTTTTAATCAAGAGCCTCTTAGATACAAAAATAATTTGATAAAATACAAAAGAAAAAGCGTCCGTTCCATAAATTAGACAAAAATAAAATTAATTGTTTTAGATTATTTCTAGTTTTATTTCTAATATTTACCTGGAAACCAGTGATACAGCAATTGGAATAGTTGTCATACTTTTACCTCCTAAAAGGTAAACAAATTCTGAATTCTGTTCACTTCTAAAGCAACCAAAATAAAGGCCAATCAAAGCTGATAATGTTAACATCATGATGAAAACACTGTATTCAGCCCAATCAAACATGTAATGCTGCATTTTCACTAGGTTTATACGAATGAATTTCCTGGCCTGTATAAAAAAAAAATTGAATGTTAAATAAAATCTAGGTTTCAGTTAGCAAAAAAGCATGGTGCATTGCTTTAGTTATTTATTTATTAGCAAATATTTACTCTAAATACTGCAACAAATTAATGAATCCTAGAGAATAATAATGTAAATATAGCTGAAGTATATATCAATTTTAATATTAATGTTAATTTTCAAAATAACCACTTATCAACAACAACAAAAATTCTTACCTTAAAATCGAAACTTTTAAATAGCTGAGAAAAAATTGCTTTTCGCGCTTCATTAAAAAAAAATGCTTTCTTATTTGTATTTATTCTTCACTCCATGTTAATTAACGTCTGCCGTGTATTGGTTGGGCAAGTCAATGTACTATCAGGAATTTTAGGGAAGAATTTGAAGAATTCAAGTTGGCAAAGAATCATAAGTTAATTCTAGGCCGTATTTGTAGTTTAAAACTGTAAAATAAGTAATTTAATAAAAATAAATTCATCTTTGGATTTTTTTTTTTTATTTAGATTATAAAAAAACCTGTCAAGAACGAAATACTTTCCTTATCTAATAAAATAAAGTAAAAAAAAAACAAACTAACAAACACAAATAAAAATAAAACAGAACTAAAAAGTGAACAACTCACCATCAAAGTTACTTTCAACGTGTTTTAGCGTGGTGCTACCAATGAACGTTCTATACTGAGATGTAGATTCACTTTCAGCTAAAAATTTCATTACTAAGCAAAAGAGATTATTATTATTTCTGTTAAACATAAGTATGATTGCGTGATAAATCAAGGTTTCTCTTGAAGGACGCCCAGCACTGTTAATTGCAAGTTAGTTGGATAAATATATACTTTGGGATAAATATATTTGTAGAGAAGCATTCTAGTAAAAAGAATGAATAAGGATGAAGTGAAGAGGGCAAGTCACCAAGCTCAGCACAAGAACATAGTACCGGCTACGACCAATTACTGATCGCATCGGCAGTTTTCTAGTTAGAAAACTTGAAGGACAGTAAATATAGCTGTAACCATATATAAACCTCCTCCACGTGACTAACTAGAAGTCATTAACTAAATTCAAATATTTAGAAAATTTCAACTAGTTCAGCAATAATTAAATATTTAATTGATAAAAAGTGCTGTTAACATTTTTTCCCGTACCATTCACTAGAGTATAAATTCTAGCGTCTAAGTTTTGTAATCGGCTGTTTAAGACAAAAAAAAAAACAACAGAATCAGTGCTAACCAATTTCAATAAAAGGAATCCATAAATTTTTATTAAAGAAAAGTATGTAATCACTCACAACACCTTTTTCTTATTCTAATTATTAAGAATGATAAATATTCTTCACATTTGTACGTATTAATTTCTTGCGAGGGGGGAGTTTATTTTGAAGGTTACATTGGAGGGTGAATGCCACTTATAGGCCAGCGACTACAATTATTGGCCTCATTAATATTTGAGTATTAGGGTTTTAAAAAATATATCTTAAAAACAGAATAGATATTTAGAAGTTAAAGAGCATTAAGTTTATATAAAATTGCATCAGCTGTATTCAATAAAATTTCAAAATACTTTTTTTAAAATTTAGTTATTTACAATACATGTATATAATTAAATAGGAATATATACGATAAATGGACTCTATACAGGATATTAATGATGTTTATGTTCTTCAGACTGCAAGGAAATCGCGGAGCCATCGGCGATTCAGTCGGTGAGTATTAGGGATTATTAGTCAAGAGGAGACGAGAGACAGTACAAGAGGATTAGAGCAAGTAAGAGAGAGCAGTATGGAATTTTTGGTACTTCGCCTTGGCAAGTGCCAAGAACTACCTTGCCCACCTCTAAGTTGTTAGAAATAATTATAATGAGATCCAGAAAATCAGCGACTGAAAGTGTCGCTTAATAGATTTTCATTATTTTGAGATGATTCTTTTAAAATATGACAAAGTTGTTGTCACGATTTTGTATAAACTTGTTGCATATGCAAATCTATAATTTGCGACCGTGTCACGTTTTCGTAATCGGAGTTTTTAATTGTAAATATTCGTTTTAAGGTTCTCTGAATCAGAGAAAATGGTTCTTAGAAAATCTTTTTCTTGTTCTTTTTAATGTAAGACGTGACAACAAATAGAGGGATTTAATGATAAGTGTATAAATGCATACCATTATTATTTTCCGTTTCAGATCCTTTGAAAATCCATGATAGCTGTCCTGGATGATGAACAGGATGGTCTCCAGCCTACAAGGACCACATTGCGATTTCCTCTTATATATGCCGGCAGAAAGAAGGGAGTTTCTCAGATGTGTGAATGACAGGCACTTGATAAACATAAGGGGAATATCTGCACGTTCATATTTTTGTAATACTGGGAATACCAGTGAAAATGTATGTCCAAAATACTGGAACGCACAATAAAATGTAATTGTTCAAGAAATGTATCAATTAAATGTAATAGTTTTTGTCACTTATTCTGAATATCCCAAGAGAAGGAAGGAAAACTTACGATTGTCTGGATGAAAGAGTTCGATATGGCTGCTTCAAACGATAGCAAAGTACTAATAATGTGGAATTGCAGTGAACAAACACTCATCTATAGCCAGCCAATCCTTGGTTTGTGGATTGGAGGGAGTAAAGACAGTTTTAAACAAAGATAATCTCACTAAATCGCACTCTTGTACACAGAAGTAAAGCCGGCAAATAGTAGCACGTGTGGTTCTGCCTTTGGAGAGATTACCTAATATCAATTATTTGCTCACTAATATAAACAATAAAAAAAAAAAAAAAAACAGTCAAGTTGTTGATGACTTATTTTTCTTATTCATAACCTGTTTATTGTCTATTATATTTTTGTAATTGTAGCCTTTTTTTCCTTTTAATCGATTGTTAGAGGAACTATTTATGT
The DNA here is from genome assembly GCF_049639745.1 of Rhodnius prolixus. Taxonomy (NCBI): domain Eukaryota; kingdom Metazoa; phylum Arthropoda; class Insecta; order Hemiptera; family Reduviidae; genus Rhodnius; species Rhodnius prolixus. The sequence goes on from NW_027411581.1 coordinate 67,334,925, forward strand.
AAAATTCCGAGTTGGAAGGAAACGCAACAATCGGAAGTCCCATTGTGTTGTACCGTGTTTACTTTGCACACATTTATTAAGTCAGACTAATGTATTAGTTAGTCGACATACTCATGTATTTTTTTATTATATGTACATATATTCGAAATATAGTAACTTGTTTTTGAAAGAATGTAATCGAAAGCAGTACAATATATCGTAAAGACAATTTTAAAGAAAGCCTAACCCCAACAATGGCCCAGAACTGCCCTAAAAAATAATTAGAAAAAGATAAAAAGCTATTGTTTACATTATATATGGCGCCATTTTAAAGAAAAACTAGAAATGTAAACAAAAAAAAGTTAAATTTTCTTCAAACTTGCCATTTTTACACCACATTTAACCCATCATAAATACAGCCAACACTTATACACCGCCCGAGAAGAATTAATCGAAGAATCTTAATCGATTTTGCCTAAAACATTATTTCCAAAAGAAGTAATAAATCTGGGTGTTTATGTCCGTGTATTCACTGATGCGTAATCAGTTCGTAGCAGGTTATAAGCAAATCATTGCAGCTATTTGTTGACAAGGAAATTTACAAGTGAAAAACAACTTTCGTCAATCTTGTACTTCAAGTCAGGGGTGATTTCCCATCGCTAACCTAAAATTTTTGAGCTAAATGTAAATTTACAAATTTACAATGTATGTAAATGTAATTTACACTCACCAGTCTAGGTGCACAAAATATCACAACTGGATGTATCACTTTTCATTTTTTTTGAGATTTTCTTTAAAATAACTTCCAATAATTTAATTTGAAATCATGTATACCAATTGCATACATTTCAATTTGAAACTTTTATTGTGAATATTTTTGAAAGAATATTCTGATCATGGCACTAGTGGGAAATGATGGTGCCATTTTTGGGTTACGTACAAACTTACTTATTGTTAAATAAGAGTTACTTTCACACGGAGATATATACCTCGACCGATACTACCTATCTACCGAATGGAAAGTACCAAATTAGTCAATGGGGTTTCCCGTTTCCGTGATTTTATTGAAATACTTTTCCCAAGAAAATTAACTTGGGAAATTTTAAGGTTCGTTAAAAAATGTTTCTGTGCAGCGATTCGAAATTTTAAGTAAAATAATTTTCTAGAAAATTGGTTGATGTCATTTACTTAAAATTGTTTTTTTCAAATGTTGAAAGGTCCTTTTGTCAAAATCTCTCTGCAGTCGTGAACTTTCCATGTCACTTTAAGAAAAACAAATAAAAAACTTTATAATACAATAAAAAGAACGAAGGTCAATGGTAGAGAATATGGTTTAATATAAATTGGATTCAATGAGAGGGTATACGATCAACAAGATAAATAGCGAGGTCAGAACCTGACAATGATGATTATTATTTTTTGTAATTAATGTAGGGCATTGATAATTCGGATTGTTTTTATTATTATTTGGAAATTTAATTAAAATTGAAATGAATAAACAATAAATTTATAAAAGTGCCTGTTTTGGGTACTACGTAGTTCAGTTTGTAAACATATCAATTGAACGAATCTTCTTGAAAAGTCGTTCTAAGACAGAAACGTTCTTTTCCAGCTACACTTCTCAACTTTCTCGTAAAGCTGCGAAAAAATAAAATAAAAATAACTGGAACTTAATACTTAACTTACATACACATAAGTTTTTAACTTTATTTTCCTTGAAAAATTCTTTTTAGGGTAGTTTCCCTGCCTGGATAGAAAGGAATCTGAGAACAGCTATCATCGGTCCGTAATCTTGAATTTTCAAGCTTATTTTATTGTATTTTTGGCAAGGCTGGAAGCCTTATAGGGAAATACGCCTGCTGATTCCATTATATCTAAATATTATCGTTGATAAACAAAAGAAATTGCCAAAATAGGAAAAAAAATGACTTACTAAGAAGAACCCCTTTATTGTATAACCAAAATTCTATCGTATATTTCGAAAAGAGTCAAGTCATTACTGTTTTTTAAGAAGCAATATTATTTTAATTTCTCAATTGCATTTTTATGGAAATATCGGCTTTGATTTTCCGTAAGTAAATTTTTAGAAAATGGTTTGTGAACAAATTATCTCAATAATGGCAAATCGCAGGAAGCGGAAACGCTAATTTGAACTGATCGCTTCACTGAACCCGATTATAACACGGCGATAAATATCCGTAAACCGGAAGGAAGTACCTCCTTCCTGAAGATGTTCCTGAACAATTCCCTTAACTTGATCTAATTAATTAAAACTTGAAAGCGCATGCCAAAAATGTATTTGTAAGAAAATGTAAACGTTTTGTTTTAATGGAAGATTTGACAAATCACATTCTATCGGAGAGGGGGTTATTTGGATTTGCTATGAAGCACGATTTCAGTGTAATTTACAAACCTTGCTGTCTTTAAAACAATTACCATGTCTAATTGTGGTTTTTTCTAAATTTCTTTGCATAAATTCCACCACAATTGGATCTTACGACTTTTGTGAGCGCATTTTTTAGTGTTTGTATTACCTTAATGATGTCACCTAAGACTTTCTTTTTATTTTCACACATTGAACACATCTACACTAACTTTTATTTAAAACATGTTTTTTGCTTTGTTCTACAATTTACAGAAATAAAACTCCACTCTGACAACAAAAAAATCCACAGTAAAAACATTCTACATTTTTTTTTTACTTGACTTGATAACAAGAAGAACTGATAAATTGAATCTTCTGAGAATCACATCTGAATTCTTACTATACACTCTGACGACCAAACGTTTCTGTTCAGAAATCACTGGAACAAAACTATAGATTAGCACGAAATATAATGGGAATTTTTTAATTTAAAAAAAAAATAATAATTGCAAAGATAGTTTTAAATGAAGTCGAAAATTTTGCACGTTCTATGGTTTTTCTTATTGGTTTTATTCGATGTAGAATCGATTTTTTTTTCTACTAACGATGTTGGTATGTGCTTTGTTTAACTTTATTGCAAATATTTTAGACATTTTTTTTCGAAAATTTGCCATCAAAATGTGTCTATTACACAACTACATGTTTAAATTTTTATAATTTTTCTTTTTAAATATGTATATTAATGTTTTACATTTATTACCAATAATATTCGTCTAGCCCGCTTTGATTTCGAACTAGAGCGAAAGGTCTGTCCAACGGAACAAGGGAGTATTCGACTTTCGACATGCCTGACGATGGCAACACAGCTAAAGCGATAAATATTTAAAGCTTAAATTACACCTAAAAAGAATTAAAGAAAATTTGCAAATTAAATAATAAAAATAAAATAGACGATGTGACATTGTAAACATTTGATACGTTGATATAAAAAGTTACGTCAAGATTGCACCAATTAAGATTATCTCCAAAATCCCTTGAAGGAAGATAACGTAATTATGTAAGCGTAAGCTATTATTTTTTCTTCCATTTCTATACATTCGCAGAATAAATGGTTAATTAGATAACTATACAGAAGCTAATAACCATATTTACAAATAGTACACCTTACTGCGCATGAGCTATAAAAATATTTTTACCAATTAAATAGCAGCCAAAATATTATTGTTTTCCGAACTAAAACAAGTTTCAAAAATAAAAATAACTTATATTTTATTAATAATTCGTTTTTCAAAATATAATGTCGTATTCAAGTTAATTACTTTTTTTAGAAGCCAAATTAAAAAAAAAAATTAAATCGCAAAATGCAATCAGGTATCAAGTGATGTAACCTATAATAAGTGCCTGTTAAATAATTATAATGGAACGTAAGGTTATTTTTTTTTAATAATACCGAGTAATAATTATTATTTGTGGAAAATATACACACAAAAAAATAAGATTATTATTAAAAAAAAACAACTAAATAATTGCAGTATTTAACATTCCTGATTGCAAGTTGGCAATTTGTTGTAGGAAGTATTTGGCTCGTTTCTTTTTTAAATGGAAACTTTTGTTTTAAACAATTTTTTTTAAAAATTTTATTTCCTAATTTTTGAAAGTAGGCTTTATTCGAAAATTATTTTCAATTTTGTAAACCAAATTGTGATTCTTTAACCTAACCGTCTGAAGTAATTTGAATAAAAATCTAGAAGTAATCTTTTGAACAACTTTAATACTCGTATCATATCATATCGTTAATTTAGGAATTTTTAAATGACTAAGAGAAAGTTTAGTATTCTAAATAGAAGGTGGGGATGGTACTTAGGAAAATTCTGATTAAGAGGATTGGATTTAACTGTAAGTACAACGACTGTCTTCTTCTGAACTCAATTGTTTTGTCTTTGTCTGAACTCAAATATTTTCCCTTTGATATTTAATTATATCTAGAGCTCTTATATTCCAGAAAATTCCTAAACTCCAGAAAATTAATAATAGAGAAATCTTTTTATTCAATCGCATTTTCTGTTAACTAATTTCAAACTTCGTGTTCCCGTATTCTATCAATGTTTCAGTCGTAGATTACCATTATTTAGCCAACAGAGCGGTTACCTTTATGTTATAAGTTGCACACTTTCCAGAGAATATACACAAAATAGTTTTTCTTTGGATCGAGACTGTCCATAGGCACGAGTAAGTGGGGAAAAAGCCCCCTGGTTCCGAGCTTAACCCATACTCCGCCAGCTACGAGATACTCGTGGTAATTGGTTATAATGTGAAGAATTTTGAATTTGAAAAACTTCGTTTTCTTTTCTCAGTTGCGCGAATAATTGGGTAACTCTTGAAAGTATGTGCCATGCATGCCTGGTCACACTAGATATTTGTAATTAACAAAAAACGAATAAAATAATGCTTAATGTTGAAGAGTAACCATCATGCGATGATTTTCGATGGTTAAAATAATCTGCTGCAGATGGACCGAACATTTAGCTGCACAACAGATATGGTTGAGATTTGAAAGTAATGAAACTAAAGTGAATTCGAATTCTGTTATTCCATACTGAATGAATAATTTACCTCTCTAATGATAGCTGAAAAATCTGAAACCTATCTGGGCAACACTGCGTACATATCCCACCATTTTCAACAGATTAAAATTTATTTTAGTAATTTAATATTACAAAATATTCGTTTTTTCTAATGTCACTACAATCAAAACTAATGGGAAAACGATGAGATCAACAAAAACTGTGAAGATGTGAAATTAAAAATGGGGCCACACATGGAATTGATTATTTTAAAAATTAGAAAATTAAGAAATAACAACAATATTTCTAGTTTCAGAAGGCCATTGCTTGAGCAATTTCATTAAGGTGTCACACTCTCGTGTTCTGTAATTGTCAATATACCTTTTGAAAATCTTAAGCACAACTTAAGAATTTTATTACCAAATCCGTTGCTAAGGCAACGGTAGAACGCAGCTTTTCCAGAGGTGTCAAATCCAAATTAACTCTCCATAAAAGACTTTCTCATCCCCAAATTACGAAATGAAATTTTTCTTAAAAAGTGTGAATTCATAAAAAGACGATTACTTCTTTTTTTTGGACATGTTCATTATACAATACAGCGTGAAGTCACAGCATCCACTAAAATCCAATACAATCAACTATTTCCTAAAAACGTGTTGATCTTAAAATGAAAACTATTCCATGGCTCTTTTAGAAAAATTACTGAAAATTTTTAATTTACCTTTATACAGTAGCCCTTTCACCGATAAGTTGATATTTTTTTAAATTTAGGAATTTTTATTTGACATATCTTATTCATAAACATGTATTTAAACACGTATTTAAAGCATCATATATGTATGTATGTATTTAAAATGACCCTTCTCCTTAACCTAACCTCTCACTATAAAATACTCTACAGAAAATCTTTAAAAAATGCTACACAAATAAGAGTGAACGATTTATTTAGTAAAGCTGGATTTAAATTCAACTGACTTACTGCGAATTTGGGATTTGGTTGATGTATTTAATTCCAATTATGCAAGTGGTGAGGCCGTACATTATACGAGAAATATCACATTTACAGGAAAGCCAGTTTTCTCTTTTCCCACATATTTTTTTTTTCCCCAGAAGAAAATGTTCACAAATAAAACTATCACTTTGCCCAGACAATAAACTTAAAAGTATAACAGTACTTCACGTGGTAGTCCTTCTTTTAACGAAGGTTGTAAAAGAGTGTGTTAATAACAAAAAAAAAAAAATACAAAACAAATCAGTGTATCCATTTTATCTAGAGATTTATATTATAATATCAAAAAATTGAAATTAAAATATAGTAGATTTATTATTTTTTTTGTTCTCTTTCAATAAAATTTCATTAAAAAATAAACAACAATAATTATCAAACTGTACATGTTAAAAATCGATTATCGAGCTACTAATTAAGTTTCAACACTAAACTTATCACAAAGTTATCATATAAATGCTAAAAATCGATGCCCCAACTTATTCCACACTTAAATACGATACAAATAAAAAAATAGAGTGACCGGTTCAAATTCAAAATATATTCCTATTAGAATGAATTCAACGATAATTTTTTCACTTTGTTTTTTTAGTTTGTTTTCAAGTAACGGCTTAATTTTCCCTAATAATTATTTTCTTATTATTATTATTATTATTGTAGAAACAAACAAAAGAGTGGAATTACTAATAAAATTATCGCGATCTAGATTTATAGTAATAGACAGCACCCCCGGCTATGGCTAATAGAGCTGCAGCGGTTGCTCCAAGTACCTTGAAGCCGATTAGGGCTTTGAAGTGGTAGAAGAGTGTAGGGAATGTTGCCTGGAAGGATGGTCTAGTCGAGACTCTATCATAATAGGCTTCTACGCAAGGACGTCGTCCAGCGCTGTAAAATTTACGACTAAGTCCTACAACATCTAAACGATAAAGAAGTGTAGTCAAACTGACGTCTGCTGCGGTGAACTCTGGGCACACTAGCCAACTACTGGAATCTGGAAAATAAAATAATAATGATACTTATTTAGTAGTGAATAATACGACGTTTTTTTTTTAACTTCTCTTACTCTAGACGATGGCGATCGTGCAGAGTTCTAGTTATAAGCTTTCACTTGAATGTCCGCTGAGATCGGAATAATGGTTTCAACAAATTGTGCTATGTATGAGCGCGCATGATTCATTATTATGCCATGGAAATCTTAAAACGATATTTCCACTACAGGATACTGTCCTATTCGCCAATATTAGTCAATGACTAATATGTCTAAATAGTCCCTCACCGATGAAGGCCACTTCTAATTTGTTCACTTTACTCTTGGAACCAGGCTAGCAGATCACATTGGCAAAGAGATGGCGGACAAACTGGCTACATAGGTAACTGGCAAAACCTTCCCTTATCCCGGGGCTGTGATGAATGATCAGTATACGTATAAGTTCTGGGTTCACAACAAAAGTGAAACCGTTAGACAAATCCATGCCAACACTAACTGCCATCTGCTATTTTTTGGTGTATGATGAAAGGTAAGGTGTCAACACTGTATCTCCATTTCAAATATCTAAAAAGTCATAGAATTTGAGAGGAGGTATTCGAAACTTCTTTGAATAAAGACATTTCAGTCAGTTAGGAGGAATATAGGAGTTCCTATTTCTATATCTCCCCATATTCTGCAAGTGTCTTCACCAAATTCAGGAACCTCTGAGATGGCAATGCTCTGTGAGAAAACCTGCCATTAGCTTTTCAAGAACCAAAAAAATAACCAAGCTCTCCAGAACAGAGCTCTAGCAAGAGATTGGAATCGGCAGTCAAGTATAATCTCCAATGCACTATTACCCGCAAAACCTTACCCTAACATTAAAATTTTGGCCCCAGATTAAAGACTGGGATTGTTTTAAGAATGATATAAACCCCCACAAACCCGAGGCTTTCTAGGGGAACACCAGAGCTAGGGAAGCCGGTAGCTTGGGATAAACCAACTAATGCTAACTCACCCTTCCTCCCTATACTCCCACGAGGAACATGTCCCACCCTAACACTCGGAAAACCACCATGACTGTTTGGGGGAATTCACCAAGAGGAGAGAGGTAGGTTAGGATAACCCCAACCTTAACGCAGGGTCTACGCCCTCTCTTCTGTCCGAGATAGATATAAAAAAAAACACTCTGTAAAGAAGTACTTTTGGGTGAGGGGGCGTCAAAGCTATTATACTTCCAAATTTCTTTACTTATTATTGATTATACTAAGGATTCAAGATTGGCGAGGAATCGGTCAAATAAAAAACAACTCCGTCTTTTTGCCAACGTTTCGACAAATATATTGTCTTCTTCAGGGCGTGGCTATGCGGATTGGTTGAGTTACAGAAACTGTTTCTATAATAGACAATATATTTGTCGAAACGTCGGCAAAAATACGAGTTGTTGTTTTTATTTGACCGATTCCTCGCCAATTTTGAATTCTTATTTTAATAATTTACGGTTACGAAGCCTATATATTCATTAATGATTATTTCATATTTTACGAACGTTTAAACCAAGTAATTCCATCATCAGAAGATCTATTTTGTGTTTTTAATAGTTACTAGATACATAATTTAAACGTTCATTCCACATGAATTACATAAATAATAGGAAATTGTGACTGAAAACACGCATTGAATACATAATTATGATTATTACACGATTTGAACTAAAAAGTAAGTTCCACGGAGGTGCTCACACGAAATATAAACTTTGTACTACCTCCACTTTTAGAGGTACAGTGAACCACTTAAAAGAAACTTCTATTTTAGTTGGGCACAGAGGAGAGGATCGTATAACCTAAGAGGAAGTTGATAAAGTAAAGACAGATAAAATAATTGAAGTAAAAATTCACCTTTATTTTGAAACAGCTGATCTTCAACTTCTTGTAGGGTATTGTCAACTTCGTCTAACAGACGAGTATAAGCCTCTTTATCTTTAACAGTTTTATAAGTTTTGGCATGGTCTTCTGCTTTATTTAATAAAGTTTCTCTATATTGTGGCATAGCTTCAGCTAATTTTGTAAGACGTTCAGCAGTTTTCTCAAAACCAGCTGGAAAAAAAAAATAATGATAAAATTATTTTTAACTATTTATTTAATCAAAATATTTTTGCTGACATTTAAACCCTTTTTTCGCCAGACTGATTTCCCTTATTTTAAAAAAAATATGTACTGAAATGAAATCAGCCTACGAATGATATTTTGTACATCTTCTTGGATCACTCTTGAAGGAATGAATTTATTAGAAAAATGCTTGACAAATTTGCATTTACCTAAAAATGGGACTACATAGAAAAATAATAAGCATTTTCATACACAAAAAAACACAAGTTCCTAATTGCCGCTAGCAATTCAGAAGACACTTCTACCAAGCCTTCGTAGCCATTTATACTTTTTTTGCAAACTCTATTTAATCTGTGAAAATTACTCAAGCCTGAAAAGAAATTAAAGCGAAGAATATATGTATGTACATTATATGGAATAAAATTAATTTAAGGCGCGTCAACATGTGAGATCATTTGCAATTGGAGCTATATCAGGGCATTGCCGGTCTCTGGGCAGTGTTCACTCGTTACACATTATATCAAGACTATCTTCATCTTTTTGTAGATTGTTCCAGTACGCCTACCTCCTGTCCAATTGTAAAAATGGTCTTATAAATACTTATTATTACAAAAAAATAAAATATATCACAATATACCCACCTCTCATAAAAGCTCTAACCGGTGCGATGAATGGTAATTTCGGTTTACAAATGAATTCTGAATGATAAAATGCTCCCATAGTAACGGTATTAGCAGGAATTCTATCGATTAACTCTCTGAAATGATTTACTCTTTGTTTAATGGACGGTTCCTGAGGAATCAATCTTGGATGATTACCTTTAGAAAGAAAAACAAAAAACACCACTTTACATTTGTTTAAACTGTAGATTAATCTTGCAACTCAGTGTATGATATTTAAAAAAAAATGTGACTCTACTTTCTTCTTCAAAATATAATCTGTTATTAATCACATCAACGCATCTTTCAATTACCACGAATGGTGGCAAAAGATTCACTACAATCTGCTTTCAAGCATAAATTCTCAACTACAGTAACTCAAAATATGTGCGGAGGACTGGAAATTAGTCAGTCCGAAGAACCGAGATATGGGCCGCAAGACGGTTTAAGAAGTTCCAACTACAGCTCATTAACTCAAGCAGTCTGACGTGAAGTGGCTGTAGCCAGGGTATTATTTTATGCAGGAAAAATATTCTTCACTGTTTTTTTCTATTGCCTAAAGAAGCGTTTAACATTTAACAGCACAGACCTTAATCTAACTGTGCTAAAAACGTTCTGATGTTGTAGTAGCTCGTTTATCAGAAACCAAGTCACAACATACCACTCCTACAAAATTCGATCATCACAATGCTTTAAGAATAGAAAATTTCTTAGGTCTTCACAAAAAGAAGAATTTGGATATACTTTAAACTTTGTGCCTTTTGTTTAGCTAAAAATTCAAAATAGAAAATAGCCTTACAGCTTTTCAAGATCATTCTGATGTTACTAATTAACTACACTAATTTAGGCTTTTTGATCAGGCTTTCTTGATTCCTTCAATTTTTCCGTACGTGTTTATAAAGATTTAATTTCGAATTGGCACTTGATTCGATTATATGAACAAACAAAATTTAGTTCAAGGTTTTGTTGATTCCCCTGCTTACGAAATGCGTGATAAATGAATCATTCCCCTAATCATGAGGGGGAAGTTTTCGTTAAGACATTGTAAAAGACTACCTACCATTGCTGAAATTGTCCTCCAGATAGTCAATGATTCTTGCTGAATCTGGAATTACTTTCACACCATCTCTAAGTGCGGGAACTTCACCTCTAGGATTCACCTCAAGAAAAGAAGGTTGATATTGTTCACCTTTTGTAATGTCAATTGTTTGACTTTTAAATGGAATTTTTTTCTCATGCAGTGCTAGTATCACCTAGATTTTTTTTAAAAAAAATATCAAATCAAACATTTAAATTTTTTTCTAAATAATCTATAGAAATATTTCAGAATCTAAACGGTGTAAGCAGAGTTCATACCTTTTGAGCATAGAATGAATAATTATGTAAATATAATAGAAGCCCATTTCCATTTTCATTAGTTCCTTTTTGAGACATAATTACTAACACAAACCTTAATCCCTTAAATGAGTCTGAATATTCGACTGAGGAAGGTTATAAGTTGTTTTTAGTAGTATCTATTATCAATTTGACCAACATAAAATAGTTAAAGTTTTCATTTAAAAAAAAAAAATACTATACATTTATTGTTTTATTTTAATGATTGCATAAATTATGTTGAGCAAAAACCATAAACTTAATATTATTTACTAAATAGTAGGTAATAATTGACAATATATTATGTTTCATCCAGCTTTTCTGGCAAAACCTACAATGGAAACTTTATATAACGTATAAATTAGATACAATTCACACCATTTATGTAATATACTATCGAGTTGTAGTTTACTTGACTAAAAGTTGTGTAATTCTATTAAACACCCACGAATGTGAGAAAATAACTCACTATTTCATCACTTAAAAACCACTTCTTAAAAATATATTTTTAATTGAAAATTCTTCTGCTTTAAATCCAACTTTTTTAAATAGGAAAATTTGCATTACGGTAATTTTCGGAAGGGTCAGGAATAAGATGGTAAACAATATTAACTAAATTAAGTTAATTGAAACTTTTGTCCCCCCCAAAAAATTTATTTGCAGAGGTACTCCGGGAAGAGCACCTCTTGAGACTTGTCAACTTCGAGTACATTGTGCGGATTTTCAACCTGTGCCATGTCAAAGAGAATTATGTTATGTAGGTAATGTTCGGAAGGAAGGAATTAGTAATATTAGGATCGCGACAAATTCTTTATCTCAAAAAACTATGTTTTCTTAAGGAAATGTCCGTTTTGAGGTCTCCTTAGTCCGGAAAAGTGTTTTAAAGAAATTGATCCGCCTAAGTGAGCATTCCTACGAAGCTCAAGCATTATTTTTATTTTATTTTAGTGTTTCTTGAAAGTGGTTCCATTCATTTTCTTTACATTTTGAACGTTCACTGCAAACTTATAACATCTAATTGGAAGGTTTTTCCTCCATGAAATGAAGCCAAGGGCACTTTTCTCTAAAATGTACAGCTCTATTAACAATTAAGGCAATTCTGAGACGGTTAATTTAGTGTTTCAGCTTCCATTTAAAATTATTGTTTCAGTGAAATTAACCGGTTTCACTACGAAAAGTTAGGATTAAATGTTTTTAGAAATTGGGAATTTAAGAAAATTCTCCTAAGTTAATTGGAGTAACTAGTGTAATTTCATGCTAGATTGTAATTTTATTTTATATTTGTTCTTTTCATTTTTTTTTTTAAATAACCAGTACTAATTCGTTACAGGGGGAAGATGAGTTATCTGTGACCTCGAAATGTTTGCTTTACACGTTTGGTCAACACAAAGCTCCGAGATAACGGAAATATATATATATTTAATGTGATATGCATACTCACATGACATTTTCTCAAGGTTAAAAATCTTGATTTTTCACAGCTTTAGGTACCTCAGTTACATTTCTTCAAATCAATATGCGCTAGCTATAGCTATGCATAGCTAACCTAACCTAACCAAATGGTAATAATATTTAAAGTAAGTTTAATTATGCTTAATTTCTTGCTATCACTATTTATTTATTTTTTTTTTTTTTGAAAAATTAGAGCTTTACCTATTATGAACATATTTCTTTGCCATCAGTACTTTATTTTTGATTATTACTTCTTTTCAAAAACATTACCTATTCAATATTCAATAAATGGGAATGATGGCTTCTTTAAAAATATGTAGATCATCTGTACTAAATAAGCACATGATGAAAACAAATTAACTTTTTTTTTCTCTAGATCCTGTTCAAGATGAAGACCTAAATTTTTATATTTTTTGTTTTTGTTAAATTAAATGTGGAAAAAATAAAATAATTTCGTGCAAAATTAAAATTTTTAGATATGTTAACCGCAAGAGGATTATTCAATGTAAGTTTTTTCTTTAAATTAAGTCACCTAGAGCTGCCGTAAACAGTGAAATGGAAGGAAAGACCACTTTGGTTTTGTTAAGAAATCTACACTTTTATTTGGCAAGCAAAAGTAAAACGCTCAACCATTAAAAACAAAAGAAAAAATATAATTCTATAATTACAAACATTCCTAAAAGATGAAAAGTAGAGGCAATATAATGGAAATTGTAGTTAACAGGCTTTTTTAATACCTCAGACAACTATTTCAGTGTTGTTCTGTTTTTTTTTTTTTGAGAAGTAGGAAAAAAAAGGTGTACCAACATTAAAGTGTTTCTGCTGAAACCTACCCACTTTACAATAGTGATGGGCAGAACGAGTCCGTCTTTGGACTCGTTGGATTTGAATCAGTTCCAGGGTTGGAATCGATTCCAACAACTCGTTCACCGATTCCGGTCTCTGTACTTACCCTATGCATTAGTAACATTGTAAAAAATATCATTAAATGTTAGCTTTCCCAGTTAATAACAAAACTATATTTCTTTAACACACATTGAGTACTATCCCTAATTTCCAATTGCACTGATAAATATAAAATTAACAACGTAACACAAAAATTAACATAAAAATAGACTAGTCAATTATAAAAATTAAAGCAATGCTGTTTAGTCATTATCTAGCTTGACCACTGGAAGACTGGAGTTAATGTGCTTCAAGAGGATCCAAGATAGAGAAACGGAAATGGGTAGGAAATTATTCCCATAAAAAAAAATCTAACCCTTCAAGCAAAATGATAATTACTCATAAATAAAGAAATATTTATTTACTAGGACTTGTATATCAAGCTTTAAAAATATTATCTCATTATCTTACGAAAAGAAAAAGCTGTGTGCTTAATCTTTAACATAGCGCTGGACACTCTTATTCTTATCTTCATTGGGTAAGTTTAACCGTGTACATGACCGTGAGACAGTCAAAGTAACACTGAGCCAAAATTTAGTATTACCTAATTGGTTTACTTACTGCAGTATCCCTCCCACTCTATCACCAATTTCACAAACATTCATCGATTGGAAATAATTTTTAGTTAAATATTCGTTTTATTTGAATACAAAAAACATTATAACGCTTTCTTAAGATGATTTTAATTTTTAAAATTTGTTTTTGTCCATTACTCTTATAAAATACGAAGAATTTCAAATAAAATATAATATACAAACACAATGATCTAGTGTGCAGGTGGAGTCAGTCCTCGTTACCATAGCAATGGAACCGTTAAACAACTCCGGTTCCAGCTCCAGCAATTTCTATTGGCTAGATTCAGTGAACGAAAAAATGGAACGAGTCCGGTTTCAAAAGGATTTAAATCACTCCGGATTCGACTCCACCAACTCCAGTGGATTTAACCAATGAAAATGCTAGAGCTGGGCCGGAGTCGTTTAACGGTTCCGTTGTCATGGTAACTACGACTGACTCCACCTGCACACTAGATCATTCTGTGTTTGTATATTATATTTTATTTGAAATTCTTCGTATTTTATAAGAGTAATGGACAAAAACAAATTTTAAAAATTCAAATCATCTTAAGAAAGCGTTATAATGTTTTTTGTATTCCAATGAAACGAATATTTAACTAAAAAATATTTTTAATCGATGAATGTTTGTGAAATAGGTGATAGAGTGGGAGGGATACTACACTAAGTAAACCAGTTAGGTAATACTAAATTTTGGCCCAGTTTTACTTTGACCGTCTAGCTGACATGTACACGTTCAAACTTACCCAATGAAGATAAGAATAAGAGTGTCCAGCGCTATGTTAAAGATTAAGCACACAGCTTTTTCTTTTCGTAAGATAATGAGATAATATTTTTAAAGCTTGATATTCAATTCTTAGTAAATAAATATTATTTATTTATTTATTTATTTATTTATTTATTTATTTATTTATTGTATTTGTGGTCAATAAATATTATGAGAGTAATTATAATTTTGAAGGGTTAGAATTTTTATGGAATAATTTCCTACCCATTTCCGTTTCTCTACCTTGAATACTCTTGAAGTAAGTTAACTCCAGTCTTCTAGTGGTCAAGCTAGATAATGACAAAACTGCATTGCTTTAATTTATATTTGACTAGCCTATTTTTGTGTTAATATTTGTATTACGTTGTTAATTTTATATTTATCAGAGCAATTGGAAATTAGGGATAGTACTCAATGTGTGTTAAAGAAATATAGTTTTGTTATTAACTGGGAAAGCTAACATTTAATGATATAATAATATAATAAATTGCGTGACATTTGTTCTTATGTTTAATCGTTCCAAACCTTCTGCTGCCTCATTTTCATTTTTATTTGCCTAAATTTTTTGGGGCGGGGCGGAATCACTTTTTTTAAAAATAGGGATTTGAATCAACTCGTTCCACCATCGGACTCGTTCCAATGGAACGAGTCCGCTCAAATAGCCCATCACTACTTTACAATTCCTAACAATCTATCTGGATCATATTATTATTGACTTTCCTTATTTACAGACTAAACTAAAGTGACCACATTTTCATTGAGACAAAGCGGGACAAATGGGATGAAATGAGAATTACAATTTAGTGATATATATTTTATTGTATACATTCATATACTTGTACTAAAATGTATTTATTATTAATTATTGGTAACTATAAAAATATTTGTAAAAAATAATTTGAACATCATGATTTTTAATCAAATTAAATTTTTTATTTAATAAAAATTATGATTTTCTTTCACGGTCATATTTTTGATCCGAGTGAATACTCTGCAATAGATTCGTTATCATTTATTAAAATGTGAAATATTTCACATGAATTGGTCAAATTATATTTTACAATTAATATAGATTTTAAAGTTTTAATGTTCAACTGCGTTTTTTCATTTGTCCATATTTTATTGATATTAGAAAGAACAAGTTCTGTTGCATTTGTTCCTGGAAAGGAGAGCGCGAATTCTACAATTTTCAAAATATTTTGATAAGGAATATTATTCTGTTTAAAATGAAGGAATAACTCCGTCCATTTTTTGTCTCTTTCCACATTTGTAGACAACCAACATTTAATTTTTTCATCTGTAACATATCTTTTTACCAATGACACCTCATCTTATTGCTCTACCTTCGTCAATCAAATAATGAGTCAAACCGAACGTCAAATTGAAAACAACAAACCGCACTGTCTTCACTTATCTGAATTAAGCCGAGACGTAACGACAATGATCGAACACCACCGTGTAAATCTAACTCGGTACATTGCCTAATTTAGTTTACTCTGCATGCATTTTATGTGCTTTTTTTTTTAAAGTATTTTTTATTTCTTTATATTCACCATAATACTTAATAAATAATAGGTAATATATTTTTACAGCACATTTAAAATAAGAAATGCAGATATTTTCTAAAAAGCGGGACATTTTTAAAAATCGGCGGGACGCGGGACAGTCCACCAAAAAGCGGGACTGTCCCGCCAAAATCGGGACGTGTGGTCACTTTAGTCTAAACCTATTTTCAGGAAGTTATTTTTATATAAAGTTTTCAATCTGCAATGCCTACCTAAATTTGGGTAGATGATCCGTAAGGCAGTCGTTAGTTGCATTCAGACCCGGTGGCTGTCTCACCGTATACCATCAGGTCCCTTGGACCTTTTAGGTCTGGAAAGGTAGTAACTAATAACCCAGCATGCGTCATGCAGGATGTTCAAGTTACAACGGCACATTTCCGTATGATACCATCGGAAGCTACACTGTGCTAGAGCTACTATACAAACCTTGAATAAATTAACGTAGTTTTTTGTTTTTGTTTTTGGAGATGGGGCCAGCAAAGAATTAAAATTATTCTCTTTTCATTGCTTTCTTTTATGGTTTATTCAATCAACTTCAGGGCTATGAACATTAAAAGATTTCAATAGTAATCACTAATGTACAGGACAGAATTAAATGTTTTAATGTAAATGCAGCTACCTATATTATATTTCCTCTTAAATTTATACATTAATAATTAATAAATATATACATTATTGTTACTGACTGATCAGTGAGTACACCAATATTACAAGAGGAACTTAGTATTCATCAGAAAAAAAAAAAAGGTTATGAAGTTAACCTACAATAGATATGAGAAGGCAATAATCAGTAAGCTAACAAGATTGTCAAGGTTGGATACTTACTTGAGACTGTAAACTTGAAATTTCAGCTAGAAAATTTGAATGTAAAGTTACAAAATTGTAACCGTTTAATGATGAAAAAAAGTGTAAAAGGCCTAGACAATTTTGGGCTGAGCTTTTAACAATTACATTTGCGGCAGTTCTAGGTTACTTTATTTTAACAATATTTTAACTAGAACCAACGTTACTAACAATTTTTTTTTTCCTTTCTTATCGTTTTTTTTAATAGAGAAATGGTCCATTACAATTTATCCGGACGATTAAAACACCAAGAAAACACCTAGAACCGAAAGAACTGTCCTGGCAATGGGCAGTGAAACAAGATCCTGCCTTAGATTATTGTGAAAAACCTTGTCTGACTTGTCCGAAAAAGAGTTTTTTCCCACGTTTTCGAAAAGCTCATATAAGTGCCGATGTACATTCATGTAAGAAAAAGAAGAAACCGATGACTTGGTCTGATTTCTTCAGCTTCCTATTGCCGGACTCTGCAGTCGCATCCAAGCCACCGTTGAGGACTTGTCGTAAACTGTTGGCCCTAAGACACGACCTATGCTTAGATCCACAAGATTGGGCCTGCTGTGAAGTGAAATGTATGAAACAGCCAAAGGAATGGTATGGCCAAGGAGTGGTGCACGTGATCGTCTCTAATCTGCCAGAAGTACAGCCTCCTCTACTAGTAAAACCTTGTTCACCACCGGATCACATGACACCCAGATGTGTAATCGCAAAAAAAGGTATGCCAATTTCGACGAGTAAATCCTGTCAAATAGATTATATATACAAGAAACCATACAGTGATTTCTTTGGATCTTCTACAAAACCACCAACTTTGAGGAGTGACAGATTTGTGTGTCGTGTGAAATGTTTCAACGAATTTCCAAAAGTACATGATAAAAATATCAAACTTTCTTGTAGATCGTTTGCTGAATTCAAAGACGTTGAATGTCCAAAAGAATTGTTTACAAGATATAAGAATGTTTCAGTTACACCGTGCGGTGATTTAAAACCCATAGTTAGCAAAGATACTGGTGCAAAAATAGAGATAAAGAAAGGAGTCTGCGGACGGCAGACTTTGCTGAGGCCATCTGGAATTCGTAACTTCAGTACCAGACCTCCTGGGAAATATTCTACTGATGAAATCATGAAAGCCATGAATAACGCAAAACCTTACCTACAGCCGTCTAAGCCATCAGTCAATCCGGAAAACATCATGAAAAGAGGCGGTATAAGACCACAACTGAAGGAAAATACAATGCCTGAGATCAGACCACATGAAATGCCACCCAGTTTTCGTAAAGGTGGCGCACGTAAAATGCCCAAAAAACCGGAAATATTAAATCAAAGGTAAATATTTCATTTTTAATGCAAATTCTAAACCAGCGGTTCTCAAAGTATAGTTAGTAAGCACACCACTGGTGGCATAAAATCAGCGATTCAAACAATAATAATAAAAATCAGGTCCCAGAAAATGCTCACTGGACTTCGTCAAATCCGCTATTCTTAGGATAGTAAGAATGGGGACATACGAGTGCACGAATCCGTCGCCACGGACGCGCATTGCGGGCATCTCCCTTCATCAGTCAACATTTTTGTTTACAGGAATTGATGTTTTTTTTTTGTATTTTTAGGCGCGTCAACATCTAAGGTTATTGTGGAAGCCGGAGTTTTTTTTTCAGTGCACTGCCAGCCTCTGGACAGTGTTCTCACGTTACAGAAAACACTGTCCGTCCATTCCCCAGACAGTGAGCTATAAGGAGCTGCCTAGGAAGAGAAAATCCAAGGTGCCAGCAGCTGGATTTGAACCCACGATCTCCGCTATAGAATCCAGTACTCCCTGACCACTCAGCTAATCCCTTCCCTAGGAATTGGGAAACGTAAATTTATAAAAAAAAAAAAATATAGATTCAACTTACAAGATTTTCTAATACTCTCGAGATTCTAACCTTCTACAGAAAAAATTTTAATCCTAACGTAAATCAGATTGTATAACAGCGAATAGACACCTTTAACCTACCCCCATCATTCTTCAGATTGCCCTCAAACGAATTAACTAAATATATATATATATAAATATTTAATTAAAAGTTATAAATCCAGAGTGTTGTACCCACCAATCCGTTGGTTATACCCACCCTCGTACCGAAGTTCACAGAAAATTTTTGAAAAATCACAGTGGTGCTCTCAATATGATGAAGAAACCCGTGAATTATAGTAACTCATTTATTGTTCATTTATTTTACATAAAACAGGATATCGTACTGGAATTAGGTCTTTAAAGGTACTCTAAATACCCACCCCCTTACCCACCACTTAAGCACAATATTCCTGGAAAAAGTTGTGGAATAAACTTTGTACAACACAATGAGTACAAACGTGAATATAAAAATTTAAAGGAAAAAGAAAAACATTTTCCGGTAATTTCTTATAAAAGTGAAAAATCTATTCTAATAAAATGGTAGCTCCAGCCTCCACGAGGGATTGAAGCTCCAGTTTCCGGCAATCTTGAGTAGTTTAATAATTTTTCCACACACACACAAGAGGGAAAATCATTTTCTTAAAAATACCCAATTTTTTTTTTGCATACACACGGGATCACAGAACAGTGAATTTCACAGTGAATACTCGAATTAGAAAATTTGAATATTAACGCAATCTTATTCTTTGCCACCAATAGATAGATTGAGAACCGCTGCTTTACGAGGGTCCTTTGAAAAGTCCGTGCAAAAATAAAAACTACTTAATTTTTTGGGGTAAACCTTTTTTATTTTTCAACATAGTCTTCTTTTAGGCTTATACACTTCGTCCAACGCTGCTCTAGTTTGTTGATCCCTTCCGAATAATAGGATTTGTCCAAGTCTGAAAAATAGCCATTCGTTTCTGCAATCACCTCCTCGTTTGAATAAAATCTTTTTCCCGCCAGCCATTTCTTCATATTGGGGAACAAATAGTAGTCCGAGGGAGCCAAGTCTGGAGAATAGGGGGCATGTGAAACGAGTTGGAACCCTATTTCCATTAATTTTGCGACCACAACTGCTGAGATGTGAGCTGGTGCGTTGTCGTGATGGAAAAGGACTCTTTTGTGGGCCAATCGTGGGCGTTTTTCTTGCAGCTCGGTTTTCAAACGGTCCAATAACGATGAATAATATGCACCTGTAATAGTTTTACCCTTTTCCAGATAGTCGATGAGGATTATTCCTTGCGAATCCCAAAAGACAGTCGCCATAATCTTTCCGGCCGAAGGAACGGTCTTCGCCTTTTTTTTGGCGCAGATTCCCCCTTGGTAACCCATTGTTTAGATTGTTCTTTGGTCTCAGGAGTGTAGTGATGTATCCATGTTTCATCCACAGTGACGAAACGACGCTTAAAGTCCTGCGGATTCTTCTGGAACAGCTGCAAAACGTCCTTGCAACACTTCACACGATTTCGTTTTTGGTCAAGCGTGAGCAATCGCGGCACCCATCTTGCGGATAGCTTTGTCATGTCCAAATGTTGATGCAAAATATTATGTACCCGTTCATTCCCGAGATGCCCACAGCACTAGCAATCTCACGCACCTTCACTCTTCTGTCATCCATCACCATATCATGGAATTTATCAATGATTTCTGGAGTAGTAACCTCAACAGGGCGTCCAGTACGTTCAGGGTCACTTGTGCCCATATGGCCACTCCAGAAAATTTTGAAACCACTTATAAACTGTTCTAATCGAAGGTGCAGAGTCACCATAATGTTTATCAAGCTTCTCTTTAGTCTCCTGAGGCGTTTTGCCTTTCATAAAGTAGTGTTTAATCAACACACGAAATTCCTTTTCGTCCATTTTTTGAAAATCACTCTATTTCCTCGATTCAAACGAATGCCAAACACAAAGAAATAGACCGATCTGGCTGAAACTTGGTGTGTGTTCTTCCAAGAGATGCTACTAACTAAACATAACCTCGATACGCGCCAGTAGTGCTATCTCTCTGACTTTGCACGGACGTTTCAAACGACCCTCGTAAAGAGTAGAAATATAGAAAACCTTTCCTACAAATCATTCAATTCTGAAAACTTTTCAACTTTTACTCGCTCAAAAGAGGAGAACAATTTTTTTTTTTTATTTGCAAGTAGCCCGTTTTGAGTTTTTTTGAGACTCAAAAATTGTGATTTTTTTTTTTTTACAAAATTAAGTCTGCGAGTGTCCGACTGTGTGGGCATTTAAAAATTGATATTTCTCTTAGGTAGTACTATCAGAGAATGCCACAATAAACTTTTGATCAAATTCAGCCAACTTAAGGGGATCCCGACGGCTTTCTTTAATGGATTTTCCATTTTAGGTCTATTTTCTCGGATTCTCCGACTTTCTTTAAGCTTGTAAGCCATTGCATGAACTTAGATCTTCAGCTTTCTATTGGAAACCTTTTTTTCTTTTTTTAGAAAAGAATTAGATTAAGGACACTTCTTATTTTCTGTTTCCTTCAAAGGCGCCATTTTTTTTGTGAACTCTGTCTTGCCATCTCTATAAAAATTAGAAGAATCAAAATTGAAGAAAATCAGCTGGCGGAAGTTAAATTTAATGAACAGATTTTCGCGAAAAGCACTCTTGAGATATTCTTAAAACTTGGTTTATCCTACGTGTAGATCTATAAAGTTCTTGAAGTAAACTATGGTTACTATATTCCATCATGGTTTAAAGGCCCCACGGTAGCCGAGCGGGTAAAGAGGCGAGACCTGCAAAGCTAATTAATATGCATTGTGGTACTGGGTTTGATTCCCGGTCTTTAGGCCTTGGATTTTATTTAATGGTAAAATGAGAAATTGTAAAGTACGTTTACTAGTCGCCTCCGTCCACACGTTAGTTGGACGTTAAGCCCCGCCTGAAAAAATAGGCGATTACTTTACTTTTACCATTAAGGTTTGATACGGATGCTATTCACTAAAATCCAGATTGGTCTTTTTAAAAGCACTTTTAAAGAGTTTCGCTTTTAACACTATCCAGGAGTTCCTCTCAAAACACTCCAAGTCTAATTAATCGCAGAGGTATCGCCACGGATGTACGGAGTTGCGGTGGATCAATTAGATTTTGTTCAATGTAAACCTGACAGAAAAAGTATTGAATTCAATATTATTTTTTGCCCTCTTTACTAACACACCACATCTATAATCCTGATGGTTTTAAGGTTTGATAAGAAACAAATATCTGGCCTTCCAAGCGTGGATACCAAATCGTTTTCCACATCAAGCGCAGTCTTTAAAGACAAGAAGAAGAAGAAGAAGAAAGAAGAGAAAGAGAAGTATGTACCAATCTGTAGCGGCTGCCCAGGAGTACGAGAAGCGTTGAGCAATGTCAAGAAGAAGAAGGAGATCATCAAGTGTAGAAAACGGGCAAGCGGTAAATGTCCAGGACCGACCAGGCCCCACGGCCCGCTAGATCCGCCAATACTTAGCCCATACTGGAAATGTAAAACTGCAGCCGTCTCTAAATGTAACCAACCCCGTCCGGCGGTGGTTAAGAAAGAATATTATAAGATGCCCTGTAATCAAGAAAAGAAATTCCACACTTTTGCTGCTCAGTTAACGTACTGTAATGATGGTTGTTGTCCACCTCCGAACAAGGTGAAGAGGCTAACACCCTTGGAAATTCCCAGAGAATCTTGTTTTGACAAGAAATATAAAAAAAAAAAGAAGAAGCCACAAGGTATTCTATGCAAAGTGGCTAGCTTATTCGGAATTGGATGTGGTAAGAAGAAGGACTGTATGAAGTAATATTTAATTAAAAAAAAATTATTTTGCATTTTTCGGATTAATTGTTCTTTCTTTTGATTATTACAAGATTTCAGAAATTGGGCCAAGATTTAGTTTTATTCACTAGAACTCCTTTTTAGAACACATAAAAATAAACAATTTGGACCTGAACACTTAAAATTACCACTTTTTAAAGTTTTAACATACAATTTCTTACCATCTCAAAATTTTTACTTTAGGTAAAAATGATTTAAATAATTCCATTCCAATTTTGAATGTTATAAACTCAATTTAATTGCCACTAATATTTCAGTGAAGTTGCAACTCAGAAGCAGTCTCAAAAGTATATCTTAAATCAGGTGTGGTGGACATTCCATTCTTTCTGCCGCAAATCAAATAAATAATAGAAAGAAATGAAAAAAAAAAAAAAATAAGAAAATTAACAATTTCTAGTGAGAATTATAATCTTACGGCTTCTCAAATATTCATCTTGGCAATTTGTAGAGATTAACCCTGTCTTTTAGAGCTGTAATGGATATTCGTAAACATTCAGCACTTTTGTTTATGTTAGTTTTTCCACTTTCCATTTCTGATTTGTGCATTTCTCTGTTGCTGAAGTGAAGAAAAGCATCCTTGGAAACCATAATTTTTCCACTAGAAAACAAAAAAAAAATAATTGATTTCACTCAATTAATAAATGCAGCAAATTTACTTGAATAAATTTTATTAGTAAACATACGAGTATGAATATAAAAAAGGAGGTTACTGAAACACTAAATAACCTTACTTTTGTTATATGGTCTAAAAACTAAACGTTGAGAGGTTTAGAATTTAGCAAACAAAAAGTACTTTTAATTTTATATTGTAGTATACAAAATTTTACAAACGATAGAATAAGTCTTTTCAATATCGATATAAAATAAGTCTTTTCAATATCGATATAGAATAAGTCTTTTTAATATCGATAATCAAGACTGAAGGTTTTCTTGAAAGTTGTTTATCTCTGGTTCTTGTCGCTTTCTTGAATGTTCTCCTTTTATTTTTCTGTTTTCAAATCTTGAACGATATCAAACAACAGCACAAAGTGCCCCAGAAAAGCGATACTTACTACTAATTAAGAAGGCACATATAATAATCATTTTAAATTTTCAATTCCGAGTTTACACCAGAAATAATGCTGACGTTCTTTCCTTTAGGTAGCAACTCCTTGTTTTAATAAAATTATTTGGGGTAACTAAGGAGGTAACCTTCTAAAGTTATCTTACACCTGCTAACACTATCCAGAACTTATAGGGAATACGCGGCAAAAATGGCAATTACCAAACCCATTTGCCAAAACACCAGCCCACACTACCGCTCCATTAGGAAGGGGATAAATCCCTTCTAACACCTGGTAAAGTACTTAAGTCTTTAGATAAGTTACAAGAAAAACACTTTGGGAGGAAAAACATCCCACCCACTCAATACCTTCGAAGAATATTCTGCTCTTAACTCTTAGTTAACTATCCAGGACCCCCAAGGACTTCCTAGGAATGGTCAAGGATAACTCCCATGTTCCTATTCTGAGATGGCTACCTTTGTCGTTCTCTTAATACCCAAAGAGAAGAAATGTTTGACTGAGTTATAAATCAATCAAGTCTTCATCGGTCACCGTTACCCTGCTTCTAAGAGCAATTATCATTGCCTCTTCTAATAACCCAATTTACCCACCACCACACGGCCTCCAGGCCATGGATGTGGGGCAGTGTAAAATAAATGCTAGTGTACTTGTATAAGAAAGTACAGTTTCCTAAGGTACAATGTGGACAGGTAACTTGTAGGACGCTAATACCAGAAGATTCTTGCAGTCTGCACTTCTTCTGTATTACCTTAACCAATTAAATTCGGCGTCAACTTTATGGTTAAAAAAAAAAAACGAATCCCTCAAAATTAAATTTTATTTTTGCCTACTTTACAATCTATAATCGTGATGGTTTTAAGGTTTGATAAGAAACAAATATCTGGCCTTCCAAGCGTGGATACCAAATCGTTTTCCACATCAAGCGCAGTCTTTAAAGACAAGAAGAAGAAGAAAGAAGAGAAAGAGAAGTATGTACCAATCTGTAGCGGCTGTCCGGGAGTACGAGAAGCGTTGAGCAATGTCAAGAAGAAGAAGGAGATCATCAAGTGTAGAAAACGGGCAAGCGGTAAATGTCCAGGACCGACCAGGCCCCACGGCCCGCTAGATCCGCCAATACTTAGCCCATACTGGAAATGTAAAACTGCAGCCCTCTCTAAATGTAACCAACCCCGTCCGGCGGTGGTTAAAAAAGAACGAGGTTATAAGATACCTTGTGAACAAGAAAAGAAATTCCACACTTCTGCTAGCCAGTTACTGGCCGGTCTGAAAGATTGTTCACCGATTTCAAACACTGTAAAGAGAATGGCGCCCGTAGAGTCTTGGAAACAGATGCCCAGGGATCATCCTTTTGATAAGAAAGCTGCCAAAAAAGGGGAAGGATCTATCCTGTGCTTTATAGCCAGGATGTTCAGGATCGGATGTGGCAAGAAAAGGGAAAATGAGTAAACTACAGTGTTCAATAAACTATGTTTTTTTCTGTTTCTATTTTTATTCTTCAAAGAGATGAATCATGATTTGTTTATCCCGGTGGGCACTTGGAACATGGTTATCCATGTATTTTCTAATTTCAACAACTCAAGTTAATTCGTGCTAGTATCCAGTAAGAAGTGTTTCTATTGGATAACTCCTCCTTCCTCAGTTTAGTGAGTGAAATAGGTCAGTATTATTGTCACAGATACTGATCGCGCCATTAGTGCTGTTCTACGAGTAACATGCAAGCACTAAGTATTCTCCGAACCGGTTGCAAATTATTTTTCACGAACAAAATTTTCATACAAAAGTTAATTTAATTAAAATAGTTAGCTGTGGAACAATCAGCAATAATTCTTTAAAGTAAAAAACGGGTTTGGTGCAATTATTTTATAAACCGATAAATTTGTTTCCATTCTAAACTTTCCATTCAATCTGCACGGTAACCAAAAACATTAAAAGGAAGTTAAATGAAGAAAAAAAAAAAAAGAACATTTAATGAAGATGGGAAGGTTCCCGGGTTTCCTCTTAATCAGTTAACGTTAAAATGGTTTATTTGTTCGGTAATGCAACGTCAACATTAGGGGGGGAAAAAAAGTAATTATCAGTAGCGAACATTTTCGCGACATCCTCTTCCAATTTCCAAACAGCTGACTAAGAAGAACTTTTTAAAATGCACCTCAAAAATGACCCAAAACGCCATTTACCTAGAAAATTTATCCAAATAATTGCCCCAAATATGGAGTTTAGAGAAAATTTGAGAATCCGTTCGAAAGAAACGCTCTCTCACTCCCTGATTATTTCCTTTACACCTTTTTTTTTCTGTCTCAGGGGATCTCCAAACGGATACAGGTAAATCCTGAGCCGTATGAAATTGGATGTGGGGATATTTACATCCTAGACTATATAAAAGTTGATCAAATAAACCTTCAGGCTTATATTTTGTCCACGCAAAACTAAACAATCAAAAAAAGTGTTCTAAAAACACTGTCTCATTCAGGGGACCTCTTAAAATGAAAACTAGATTTCAAACATGACCACGATATTTTTTCATACAAAAGGAAAGGGAAAGTAACGCAATCACAATTCATAGCTAGTAGCATAGAAAAAATACTTGAAACTTAGAAACAGCAGAAAAACTCACCACCACATTATGTCTGAGAAACTACGTATAATTAAAGGTTTCCTTGGTCCATTCTCAACGAGCACTACATAGAATTTCCAGTGGAAAATTGCGAATTTCTCACTCTGAAGGTTTTTTCAGGTTGGAAATCGTCTATAACCTTGCCACCACTCTCTCAAGATGTAACCATTATCTCTTTAGTCCCGATAACTGAGGTGTTGACCTTGAGCAAGGTCCAAATCAGCTGCTCTAATAAACTAAACAACATTCATTATTATTCAGTTTTCGCTGGACATTACTTTGTGTACATCAGTTGAATATTGCTGAAACAAGGAATATTTTGAGTTAAGCATTAGATTTACTGATTAAAATAAGTTCAATTATTTTACAACAGTTAGTACAAATAGTAAGAATAATAGTGTACCTACTATTAGTTTTAAACTTAAGTTTTTTTGTAAAGAAAAATTGTTCGGCAAATTTTTCAAGAAAATCTATTAAAAAAAATTCAATGTTTACTTCCAATGGACCAATTTTGACCAAAACCTAATTATGGCATACTCTGTTATACTCTAGGCTAAGTACCAAATTTCGAATCTTTTGCGATTTTCTGTTTTTTTTCTTTTTAGTTACAGCTGACCAGTTTGTAAAAACTACTTTATGTACCTCAAAACGGATATACATATGTCCGGAGAGATTTCAAAATCAAAATACTGTACAATTACAAAACTTTTTCTTACTTATTACAGAAAGAGAGGGTAAAAATAGTTTTAAACAAACTAATAAAGAAAATAGTTTTCCGTTTGAAAATATTGTTTTCAGTGGCTAAACGTTACGAGTTTACTAGGGAAGTTTTGCAAATTAAAATCGAAACAAAAAACGAGACATTAAGTGGCTTGTTCTTTTCACTTAAAAAAAAGAATCCTCCTTGACTCAACTTATATATTAATAATTTTGGCAGGTCTAAGTAGTTATATGTATTTCTCACTGGATTTATTTACTAAAATTAAAAATCTGAACCTTTACAACAGGTCACTGAATAGGCAATCTGGAGCTGAGACCACTTTAAAAGCATTTTCAACAACAAGTTATAATCTTACAACAAACTGTAAAAGCCATTACAAGAACCAGAAACTGTCGTTACCATCCGGATGTGCTATTGTCAACAGTAATAAACAAATTAGCAGATCAATTCACTCTACGAACTTGACGTTGAAAGGAAATCAAAGCTGTAATGGTAACAAGTTCAATGATGAACCGGACAAGAAATTTGTCCGCAATGAATGTTTCCCTAGAGTTGATACATCAAAATGTAACAAAGGAATCTTATGCAAAATCGCCGCATTCTTTGGTATTGGTTGTGCTAAGAAGAAATCTGATGTTGGTTGTAAAAAATGTCAATAAAATAAAATGGAAATCAAGCATTTTTTTTACTTAATTTTTTTTTTCTAAGTTCATTGACCTAAAGTCCATCACCGGACAGTGTGAACTGTAAAAAAAGTTCCAAGGAAGTGATAATCTAAGGGCCTGCAGCTGAATTCGATTTAAAAATTTTCAGATCAGTTCATGATCTTTGCGGTGCATTCCAGGAACAATTCTTGAAAAACCACCATTCCTAAGTGATTCCTAATCATTTCTAGGGTTTTACTAACTTGACACTCTCAAGGTGTTTCAGGTGGTAAGAAGTACGAGGCATTAAATTCAGTTATCATGCTTATCATTATGGTACAGTTTTACACCTAATGGTGCAACAGTTATGCACTTCTTATGCAACAAGTTAGTGAAATAAAAGATGATAAATTAAATATATAAACTCAAATAAAAGAATCATAGATTTTTAATGTTATTCTGAATAATTTTTGTAATTTTTAAATTATCTATACATACAACCCACCTAGATTATCAATGTATGTTAAAACGAAATTTAAATATAAATTTCTGGTTAAAACTTGTGCAATGGCCAAATTTTCTTCAATTTCCTGTAAATAAACTGGTAATTATTCCTCTCCCATTCAATAAAGACAATGCTTTTTGGGTTGTAAGAAAAGTTGCTTTTATAATAAGTTTTTAGTTTGTTCAAGAGATTTAACTACTAAACACTTTACTCCCTAAAGATTAAGAGGACTATTTACTTCTTTAGGGATCTTAGCGTCCGAACGGGAGTATCCCAGTCCAACAACGCCAACAAAATTTTGCACTGAAACTCCCTGAACGTTCACAAAATATAGAGCCTGAAGAAGTGGTTGTTGATATGATGGTACTTCTGCTTGGGTTTAGCAGGTGAACTCTCAAGTTCTAGCACTAAACCCAATAACTCACTCTACACACCGTTAAGTCACTTATTAACCGATACAAGTCAACAATAATAGACACTTAATAGAGTTGAAAGTTGTATTGGCTTTACAATCATGTCAAACAAATCTAAAAAGGCTCTCTCACAACTCTATTGAGTGGCAGGGTGTAGATCAGGTGGCAATTTGGCAACCGGATGATCATTCACAAGTTGCAGATCGCTGGAAGGTTATTTGAAGGCTCTACAATTTTAATTTTTAATTATTGGAATTTTATTAATATTGTTTCTCCCATTTTATAATTATATTTCATAATAATAAAAGCCAGGGAAGGGATTAGCTATGCGGTTAGCGTACTGGACTCCCACGCGGAGGTCCCGGGTTCGAATCCAGATTTTCTCTTCCTAGGAGCTTCTTACAGCTCAATGTCCGGTGATGGACAGTGTTGTCTATAACGAGAGAACACTGTACGGAGGCCGGCAGTGCACTGAAAAAAGCTCCGGGCGCCAATAACCTTAGATGTTGAAGCGCCTTAAATGATTAAAATAATAATATTAATAATAATAATAATAAAAGCTAAAGCTAATGTAGGACACTAAAAAGAATGCTAAGTTTATTTATTAAGCAAACTTTAGGTCCTAAAACGGTCAATAAAGTTGTGCTTGGTAGGGAATGGTAGGCAATATGAGATGTCGGCATTGAAAAAGAAAAAATTAAAATTTTTCATTTTTAATTGAATAGATAAAAAATAAATCATGTCAAAAGCTTAGAAAGAGTAGTTTCATTTGATTGAAACATTTATTGGAGTTAAGGTTATCAATAAAATAAATAGATACTTGACTCCACTATAATCTACAAAAACAATAAATACGTACATTTAACAAACACGTCACTCTTTTCTGATCTTGCGAAACTCTTCGATGTCGAGTTCCAAAATTGTATCGTCATGTTATAATTTTAGTTCAATATACTTGGAAAATTAGGTCAGCAGAAAATTCCAACTTTAGGCTCAAATTTTTATATGGTGAAAGCAGGATATTCTGTAATATCAAGATTAGCATAATGGAGAAAAGCATACATATTTTAAAAATGAACTTGATAAAATTTACAGCATATTTCTATAGAATTCCCTTCTTATCACTTCAAATAACATTAGGGTAAGGTATTATTTTAATATTCAGTAAAGATGTAAATAACCTAAATTGTATCTAGTTACTGCTCATCTATAATAACCAAACTGCGGTTCACAGTGTTCTCAATTCAACCTCAATTTTGAAGAAGAAAACTTCCCGACAAGAAAGCTAGGCCACTACTGTATACAGAAAGACTAATCCATTAGTAAGAGCATCTCTTATCTCCTTGATCAGACTGTTGAAATCATTTTGGTGAAGAACTGTTTGCGTTAAAAAGCTTGAGTCTCTTTAAAGAGCTAAAAAGATTATGCTTGCAAAATTAAATTCAACCATTAGACGTCAACAAAAAGTATTGCCTTATCTTTGATTGTACATTTGTAGACAAAGCTACCTACTTTTTGTTTTCAAATATTTGTGCTGGACAATTGTGCCGGTTTAGGCCATTATCACTCCATCTATAACAATAGATGATAATTCTCTCAACAATAACAGAAAGAGGTTCGTTTTTTTTTTCGAAAATAATTCGGAACAGTTTGGATACCATGGAAACAATCACAACTTCAAATCATGAAGAAAAAATAAAAGGCACAATTATCCGATGATGGATACTTTGTGATGAGAGAACTATGTCGGTAAACCAAGAGTTCACACAAAAAACAGGTCTGAGAAGCCAATGACCTCAAATGCTGACCTGCCTTAAATTAAAAAAAAATAACATTAAAACAGATACTTAAGTATTATTAGAATCTTACTGTTGTTATGTTAAAACAGAAAAATAGAAATACTGCGAGTATCGCCATTCCATTTAGATCAATCAGTTTCTGTAGAAAGCTGGTTTTTCACTTCAGAATCGTTCTAGAAAGTAAACAGGCCCGGAAATTAAGATCTTACGTCTCTTTCCTCACCATATTTTCCAAGAACTTTTTTCTATTGCAGGAATATGGGCATCTTTCAACAAAATATCTTTCTCTATGGCCAAACATCTTTTCCTGAGGAAGGTCATCATAGCATATATATAATTGATAGGTCGAAGATTAGAGTAGAGAATTGTCTCACGAATGGAATGCAACTGTAACAAAGAACAGCATAACTTTATTATTCATTTCTACTAGACCATTTAATTAATAAAATGAAATACTAATTTTCTACTGATTAACTATACAAATTTAATGACACTTCTGGTTAACTATAGGGATAATTAAAGAACGAATCATTGCACTATTGCTAGCATGTAACAGATTACATAACTTTATCATGACTAAACAGTTAGTCAGTCCACTCCCCAACAGAACACTGCTGCGTATCAGTTTCAGATTAGCCTGGTTAGAAGACAGATACGTTTCTTCTCATATCCTGTTAGTTCCTGAACCTTGCAAAGAGAGAGAGACTTAACATCTAAAGAGAATACGCCTTTTTTTGGCTGCAGCGCTGGAGAAAACAGAACCCATTCTGTTCTAAACTGATCTAAAGCATCTTAACAGAAAGAAACCTTTAAAAATAAGGAATCTATGATGTTTCTCACTTTTTAAATTATTACGTAACTATTAATACTTACTTGCTTTACAAAAAACAAAAAGAAACCTACCTGTTCAATTCTAGAAGGATTCCATTGACAAGATTTTTTACTGTCACAACGAACCATGGAATTCCCCATTAAGTCAGCCTTCCTCTTTTCCTTCTATGAAAACAACAATTAGCAAGGTTTAAAACAAAACTTCTCAATCCCATGCAAGCTAAACACAGAATCTCCTAATGCAGTAGCCTATAAATGTTACCCTTACAAGATGCCTGAAAACCATCACCTTAACAGATAATTTACTGTTAACTGTACACATAATTCAGTTGATTAAAAAAAAAAAAAAAACTTATTTAACACAATCCAAAGTTGAAAAGATTTCTCTTAAAACAATGATCCAAGAATGTACAGAATCATACACTCGAATACTTACGCTTCATTGTCAACACATAATTTACAAATATCGGTAACACAGTTACGTTAATTTTTATAAAGGTATGTATACACATAATGTTTACAAAATTGTAACAAAACGTTATATCGAGTGCTCTAAAACTAACAAAGATTTTTTTCAAACTTAATTTAAATAATAAATTCACACATTAAAAAATAATTTTTGCATAAATTAACAACATTATATATGAATTTTTATTAACTGGTACAGTAAAAGTTAAAACTGTCATTCTAGTCATATCGAATCACTTTTTTTGGTTATCAGTAAAACTAAGTATCTCTATGAAAATTTTTGAAAGTCAAAGAGATTGATTTTACACACCAAATTGTTGCTTTGAAAGAAGAATGAAATATTACACTTTAAAAATGTTTAAATAATACGAAATCTAATGAAATTATCTTTAAATATAGGACAATCTTATAATAATATTCAACTCAGTACGAGACAAGTTAGGTTAGGAATTAACTTAGCTTGTAACAATTGTGGCTTTTAAAAAGTTACATTAAAAGATTGTAAATATATTTGAATTTTACTAGTGATGGATTAGTAATGTCTTGTTTTTAGTATTAAAATAATATTAGAAAGACTAATTTTTACTGACCAAAAATGTGGTTGACGCAGAGGACCATCTTTTTTTTTGTATTGAAAAGGGTAAAATGGGAGATTTTTTGAAACTTATTTTTTTTTAACAAAAAAGTATTGATTCACTTCTTAAATCTGAGAAATAGAAACAAAATTTTAAAAAAATAATTGGGACACGAAAAAAAAAAATGTTAGAGAGAACTCACGTAGTGCTGCCATCGGTGAGTAATTCTTTAAACTCCAACGCACAGATTAGTCTCCTGCCTCTATTTTGCTTGTCTTCGACTTTCTGCTAATTCCTCTAAACATTTCTTTCTCTAAACATTACACAAAACACTTGATGGTCTTCATTATTTTTTTCTTAGAATTTTCACATCCTGAATGTTTTCATGTTGACTTTTGCTGGCAATAAAGTTGAAAAGAAGCGGTCTTCTTCTCGACGTCGAAACTTTCGACAAAATCAGCTTTCACAATGATCTCAGAAAAGAAAAAAAACTCTGTCAGATCAGAGTGAAAGCCAGTTTTGTATCTGTTCTCATTTTGTGTGTGTCTAGTCGTAAACAAAACAAAAAAAATTAATTAATAAAAAATAAAAATAAAATAAATATGTACGAGAGATAGAAAAGAAAAAAAAAAAAAACTTATGTTGCCGTCTTGGCGCTAAGTGGTCCACAATCCACATGTGTTTCCCCTACCGCTCGAATAAAGATATGAAAAGGAAGGAGTTGGTAGGGTGATAGGGGGGAAGATCGGCAGCAGAGTGGGGGGTTCCATTCATGAGTCCCCACTTTTTATTCTTCTCTCTCGCACTCTGTTTCGCTCGCACAATTCTCGCTATCCTTCTCTTCTGGCTAACACTTCCATAGGAGGGTCGATGACTTCCTATGAATGCAATCCGCCGACTGACTGATGGCGAAGAGAAGTGGTCTATGGTCTGCGCTAAACAAAAACGGGCTTTCCATAAGCCATGAGGAGAGAGTTTATGAGTGGAGGGGGCAGCCAGAAATATTTTTCTTCCTATAATTTAATTAAAAATACAAAACAAAAATTTTGGGTAAAACTCATACGACATTTTATAACTACTTTTTTATACGTCACTTCCTTTCAACTCTGATTTTTTTTTTTACACATTAACATATTACTAACATTAGTTCGTACAGCTTTACAAAACTTCGAACAGTACACTAAATAACTTAGAAAGACGACTTAAATCCACCTCTCTTGTAATCGAATTTCACAGGAAAAAATGTTCTTTGAAGATATCCTGGGCCGAATTATCTAGAAACCACTAATATCGAAATTCACACGACAGAAAATTTCGTGATCTTAGAATCTCATTTCGAATTTTCAATTAACAAAAAAAAAAATTAAAAATAAAAATTGTAACTCTTTTAGAGCAATTTAACGAGATATTAACTCTTAAAAAAAGTGAACAAGCGACTGGAGTAAACTGATTACTTCCGGTTGGAGGATCTACTTTTCTGGTCCCAAGAGAGCCGGAACTTCAAATTGCTATTGCTTACGGTGTGCTGATATCGAGTGTTAAACACGCAGAAAAGTATTATTTTGATCAGTTGGATTAGTTTTTTGCAGGAAAAACTTTTGGAAAATTCCCCCCTTCCCCCGCTTGCAAAGCTGACAGTCCTGGCAAGAGCTGCCCCTAAAATGAGTTTTCTTTAAGAAAAACTTACAAATCATTATGAAGGAATCATTATATAATAATTGTAAACTTGTAAGAAGTTGTCAACTTTTGGTTCCCCCAAGAATCTTTTTTACTTAAAACTGATATTTTTCCTGGAAAAAAAAGAAAAGTTTAACAAGAAAATGACCTAGCTCTTCCGGTCCAACCAAAAATTTTTCCTAAAATACGAAACATTTTTTGAGCCACATGAAAATTAATTTTTTGAATTTACTAACATTAATTGAATCGAAAAATATTTCTCTCAATAGGTTCACCATATTTATGATTTTTTTCCCCAAAAGAATATTATTTTATTTTTAATTAAAGTACAATGGTTGTCCAATTACAACATTAGATAGTCTCCGGATATATGTTTGCACAAATTGTAATAATGAAAGTATTTAGCCGTGAATATCAACAACGCCTATTAGTATTTGACACTTCCGTTTCGTTCATTTTTTTTTTACCATAACTTGTGATAGTCAGGATGTCCTGTGGTACTTATTATAGTGTGAGAATGTGTGTAAGAGAACTAGAGAGTGAGAGAGAGGAAGGAAATCTCCCAATAAAAGGGAAGAGCAAGTGCTACTTAATGGCGATTTTCTCGAAATATAGTACAGAGTACTCCGGCAAGCAAGAAATGAGCACCACGTTTATCACTTTTGTTTAAAAACACTAATAATACAAAATATTCACGATTAAAGCATCAGATACAGAATAATCTTTTTTTTATAGTAAATGTCAGTATGTGTATCTACAATTTTCTCAAAACCAAAAGCACAGGAAGTTGAGAAAGTTTTGGATACGAGAGGGTTCTATCACTTTCCTTTTCTGGAGAAATTTTCAGGAAAAGCGTGATGATCTACCCCTTCTTTTTGTCTGGAACTTCTGGACACGACCCTTCCATTACGGGAAACTACTGGGCAAAATGAAGTGTGGACTAGCAGTGCTGCTGCTATTCGTCACGATTGTCCTGTCACTTTATACACTGTAAAATGTGGATTAAGTGTAAGGTGATGAATGGGAGATATGCTTTTGACAAAAAAAAAGAAGAGTTCTCCGAACAGTGTTCTCTCGTTCTATTAACATCACATCACCAGACTGTGAACAGCTACATCAGGCTCCTAGGGGAGATGGGGAAAAGAAGGATTCTGATACGAAATTTTCGAGTCCGGCACTTCCGCTTAGAAGACCGTTCCGAGTGTTTTCTTAGTGTTAGTAAAGGAGAAATGTGTTTTTGAAATTTAGGGTTTTAAAAAAAAAAATTATTGCGTTAACTTTTTCTGAATTGTAAAAGAAAGTCGGCATATGTTCACACCAAAAAATAAAAATAAAAGAAAATAAAAGATAACCATGTTTTTTAAATTAAAGAAAAATAATACAAAAGAAATAAAAATAATAATTTAAATGACTTATGACACTATTATTTAAGAAACCTGCTTCCTCACTGTTCGCAGCTGATAAAAACTCAAGGACGAAACCGGCGTTTTATGTTCCGTTCCATTCACAAAATCGCTGTGATGCCTCACAGTATCAATACTGTTACATTGTCAGCACCCCCCACCACTAGTTCCCAAACGGGCGGGGCCCCACTCTTCTATTTCCAATAGTATTTTTTTGCTTTGATAAATTCAAGAATTAAAAAAAACAAATTGGTGGGGGGGCTACAATAATAAATTATACGTATATATATTGACCTTTCATACGGAGGGGAATTCCGATAAAAGAAATATCACATAAATATTAAAAGTGATTATCTTGATTGTGTTACGAGAATTATTTTACAATATTATTAATATAAACAAAAAAATAGTAAATAGGCATTTTCATAAAATATTTAATTTGTTACTAAAATTCTACTCGAGACTTCTGCTCTAAAAATGGTAATATAAACAAAGTTTAGGTTATATTCTCGTGAGAATAAAAAAAAATTCATCTAATCAGCTGACTAATTTGTGACATCGAACTTTCAAGAACAATTTTCCAAAAAAAACATTTCTAGTGAATATTTTAATTTAAATAAAAAATTTTGGTACCACTGCTATAAACTTCCTGCTTTAGCAATAAGAGAAAGTCAAAAATAAATGTTCTAATTTTAGTGAAGAAGCAAGAGAATTATTATTTCAGTTTCTTTTTATACTTTTTTTTTTTTTCTAAAGCAGACTTAAAACCGAAATAGTTCTACATAGAACCCCCTGCGAAGTGGCTAAATTTAGATTCAAGGGAAACTGTCGGCTGAAGACTACAAAACAGAGTCTAGTCTGGTCTGTAAAAATACATGTTTTTAAATAAATAATTTGTTTTAAAAAAAGTCTATCTAAATAACCTTTATAAAATAACTTTTATATTAGTCTACCATTGATATTAAAAATAAATTTAATTTTTTCCTGTATTGATAAATTATGTTACTTACTTTATCTTGTATTGCAGTACGACATAAAAGTAAGAATAAAGAGTTGAATTTGCCAGTCAGCTGATTTTTTTTAACCAGGAAGGTTATTTTTTTAATTTTAATTTTTGCAATTTAGTCACAACAATGGCGGATATTTACAGATTCTCTCTTTTTTTTTTGCCTTCTTTAATTTGCCAGATTGTGATTAAAAACTATATTTATTTTCAATTTAGTAAAATTTTAAATAAATTACGAGAATTTTGCATTTAATAATCACTAAATTTAATATTATTTAAAATTAGTTCAATTTTTTTTTTTTTTAATTTTGTCTAGCCGTTTTTTATAATTAACTTTTTAAATACATTATTCCCAGTTTGTGGGTATGTGTGTGTATATGTGACCCAATTGGGGGGAGAGCCAGGAAAAAAAAAAGTGGGGAGTTAGGGAGAACGATCAATAAAATTTAGCGTTATATCCAGGGCTGCACATTCAATCAAGAAATAAAATAGATTGGAAAAAAATATAACAGAAAATAGAAAAGCAAAAAAAAAAAAAAAACTACGTTACCTTAAAAATAGCACAGACTAGGGTGGCATAACCTTAACCAAAAAAACCTTATTGAAGATGGCAACAGTTTTCTCGCGGCTTTGAAATCTATTGTAGTTGTGTGTGTGCATGTACGAGCGAATGGGAGGGAAAATATTTTTTTGCATGTTGGCTAAATTGTATCCCACACCTATACGAGAAAAAAAAAATTTCCCCATCATTAAAATAAATATCCCCGCCCTGGTACAAAAAAATTTCGAGAAAATATTTTGCCAAGAATAAGGGCGTTGTCTTGA
The DNA here is from genome assembly GCF_049639745.1 of Rhodnius prolixus. NCBI lineage: Eukaryota > Metazoa > Arthropoda > Insecta > Hemiptera > Reduviidae > Rhodnius > Rhodnius prolixus. Next base: position 67,372,390 of record NW_027411581.1, read on the forward strand.
GTAAAAGAAAGTATTAGTTAAAAAAAAAAAGAAGATAATTTCTTGAAATACAAACAGAATGCAGGGGAGGGGGAAAACAAAAAATTTTTTTTTTACCTTAAAAGATTTTGGGGTACGGTACCCTAAAGATAATTAGGTAGGTTGGACCGGATACGCCATTCAAAGTGGTAAAGCCGGACCTATGAACAAGGGGGGCACCCCACAAGGCCACTGCGCACCTCGCTTCATCAAGAGTTCCTTCTCATTTGACGCTTGTTTGTCTTATCAGTTATCACCACCTCCCCATACCTTTTTTTTTGTTACTTTTTTTTCAAAAAATTAAAAAAAAAAAAAAAATCAGGCAAAAAAAATGAATGTCTATTTCACAGCCGGCGTTAATTATTTTTGTAGATTTAAAAATAAATATTGAAAACAAAATGAATACTCCACTGGCCATAAATTCGTTGCACCACTTTCTTAGTTTACATACTTTTAACGGTGAAAAATTCAAATAACCTCTAACCTTCATTGGTTTCAGTACAAAAAATTTTAACCTTTACTCACCTCGCACAACAACATATTTAAAGTATCCATTTTTTTTTCTTTTTTGTTTTTTCTAGATGTATACACATCGAAGGGCACAAATAAACTGGACTTGGAAGAGCGCAAGATCCGTAAATTGCGTCATCAACATGGTAGGGGAAGTTGTTGTCGAGAGTGGGGCGATCGAGAAGAGAACAGTCTATTTCCTCCCCACTCCTATCCAAATAATCCTATTTAAATCTTCCAGGCATTTAATCTGTTTAGAATAAAAGAGAGCTAGTGAGTGGGGGGTGGGTGGGAGTGTTTTGTGTGTGTGGAGAGAGGAAAGAGGAGAGAAAGAGAATTACGCTCTTTAAATACGAGAGAATCCACCACAGATTATATCTATTTAAATATGACTAATTAGTTTACAAAAAGAAAGAAGCACTTATTATTATTATTTTTTTTTCATTTTCTCTGACTAATTCTAGCGAGCGGAAGTACTGTGATCGTACAGAATTCTCCATATTCTGAACTTTTCAAAGGAAACGAACAGACTGAGAACGTGACAGGAAAAGTGGTTTCTACTTTCCATGGATTTTGCCCGTAATAACTAAATGTTGGGAATCTCTCTGCCGGAAATAGCTACTCGTACTTTCTTCATTTATCTGGTACATTTTAGGCGTAACAGTTTCGAAACAGGAAATTGTTAAGGCCTTACTTTTCGTACAAAAAAAAAAAATTGATTATATTTCTGCTCTACAACATCACGTTTCCATCAAGAGTCCTTCAATTGAAGTACGTAAGCCCACAAATTCCAGCAAGTACATTTGTGTGAACAAGATAGGAGTCCGTCAGCCAGTGATGGCTTACCAAACACACACTTATTGAATGATCTCCTCCATCAACGGGTTCAGTTGTCGGAATTGGATTTTCTGGAAGAGATGGGCGCGATGTTGAACGGTAAGATGTCGGATAAGGCTTATTGTAATTACTGTTCATTATTTCTGGTGACTGAATCATAGTTACAATAGGATGAAAAATTAATGCCAGTATCAGTCATTATAAACTTTATTATGGCCGAGCTTTCGACCAAAGGGACAAAAGTCATCTTCAGGGCTGTGCAACATATGCGTGTTAACAATTATATTACCAATTAATAATATTGCAATGAATATTATTGTATATAGGAAAAATGTTGCTTTAAAAAAATGAATTGTACTTTAAAGTACCTGGCTAACCAACCCTTTACAGTAAAATAGAACCAAAATCTGTATCAGCCATTCGACGTCTCTTAGCAGCTTGGGTTTGATTTGACAACTACTTCTGTTTCTTTCTTATCTCCTACAAGGCCATTTGGTCATCTACAGTGCGCACGAAAGAGAATCCATCCAGTACAGAAAGTCATCTCAGCACCTTAGATTTAGTTTGACGACTACTTCTGGTTCTTTCTTATCTCCTACAACGAACGCCATTTGATCATTTACAGTGCGCACATAGGAGAAGCCATCCTATCCAGATGCCTGTCCAGAAAGTCATCTTAAGTGAGTTCCCAATACTGCTCTTCGACACACTACTCCGGCGCCAGCACAGAGTCGCTAAATGTTTGTCCTCTCCGGAGATATCCAGTTAGTTTTCCATACGCTTGTTCTCGACGCACCCCCTCTTGGATTCAGACGTTAACAAAAATAAAATATTAAGTATTTAAAACTTATAAATTGGCCGCTATCTCAAAGGACTATTAGACCATCTGCTGTCGCAGCATTTCTAGGGCCATTTCCTGTTTACGTCATAGAAAAATGTTTCCAATAAAAGAACTAGAGCTAACAAGTGTAAGTTTGTACCATTTTCGAGAAAAGTCTTAAGAAGGTAAGATAAGACCGTTGCCCTCAGAGGATTCATCACTTTTTTGGTAAACATTTGAAATAATAAATACGCAGGGTTGCATTAATTCCGCTAATGACGGCTGAAAAATAAAAGTAATGAAAGTCTAAATTATATTATTACAAAAAGAAAAAAGAAAACTTGGACTCTTTACTATTTTCGCAAAGAAACTGAGTCCATAGTTTTGTATGTTTTTAGCATTTTGGCAGAAGGGGGCAACCTTGATGCTCTTTTGTCTTTATCGTTCTACTCTACAAGGAAGAGCCCAGTGACGCAACAACATGGCGTCTGCTAGTTGTACTGCCGCGCGCCGCGCGTGGCCGAGGTCGGGACCGTTATCTAGAGCACGACAATGGGCTACCCCGGCACACCCTCCACCCCAAACACTACAGTCATGAAGGGTGATTTTTTTTTCTTTTATTTTTTATAAATATAAGAAGGGTGGCACCCCTTGGTGAAATTCCTCTTTTTCCCTTTTGTACACGTTATTATAAAACTGGGGGTTTTCCTTACGCCTATATTATCATATTAAAATACTCAATTGTGATGCAAAACTTCTTCTTTTTTTTGCAAGATTATTATTACTTTATTTTTTGTTGAACGTAAGGGAAGAACGATTTAAATTAGAAAAGAATGAAATTGAAAATTTAAATCGTTCTGTAAAGAAAACAACTTCCGGTCAATTGCTTTTACTTCAAATTCAAAAATTGTGTTAGAATAGAACTTCCAACTACCATAATAAGTGCTGATTGCATGATAAATATGTTATAGCTGTGGATGAAGCTTTACACTAAGCCTCCAGCTTGAAAATAGCGCTACGGTTTATTTCACGTACGGTCTGAATAGCGGAACAACCAGACGTACAATAGTAAATCAGTAGCTAAATTCGAGTAAGATTTAATTTAAGCCCGTTTTCAAGTAAATAAAAGGTTTTTCTTTCTTAACCATTCTGTTTTCCAAATCGGAGAAAAGCCTGAGGAAATTATTTCCAACTTCTTGCGCCCAGTTCGTAGCAGACTCCATTGAGTTTACAGTTGCAAAAGTGTAATTCAGGTAACCGCTCATCTGATTGTAACCTACCTTATTCATCAGCTGTACATTTTTTTTTTTTAAAGGGCGGGATGGGTTCTATGAATCCCTAACAGCTTGGTATTTGGACGTTTTACCTTTTAGAATTTCTGATAAATACAAAAAAAAAAAAAAAAATTTCAGACGTAAGAGTCGAAACAATTGAAATTAGTCTCCAACTATCTGCTTTGTACAGTTTCAAAATGTCGTCATCTTAAACGTTCGTTTTGGAAAATATCACCTCTTGATACAAACTTACCAAAGTGAAACATGAAAACGCCCAGAGAAGTTTCACAGCCTTCTTTTATTCGTTGTTTAAAGTGAACTTTGGTATTCCAACCTTTGTGGGAACTATTTTTGTTTACATTGACTGATTTAATAAATTATTTAACTTTTGCAGTTTTTCCCTAAAAAGTTTAATTTAGTTCACTATTTTTGTAAATATTTAAATCCTGGGATTCTTGCAATAATTCAAATAATCTGTTATACCAGAAATAAACTTTGAAAATCAAGGTGCTGAGGCTTTCAACCTGCTAAGATCGAAAAATTAATTATCTTTAGTTTAAGATTTGGTGCATCTATTTTGAACAATTTATTTCAAAAGATTTGATGACACCGAGTCAATTGCACAAGACATGGTATAATGATGTCAACTAGAGCTGAATGTTAAAAAATTGTCTTGTCATTTCTTACTGGCGTCTAAAAGACCCATACAATTTTCTTAACTTTTATAAACTTACTGGCCCAACTACTGGGTTCTGTGTGAAGTACGTACACAATAAAGGGTAGCATTGTAGGACTTTTTTTTTTTTTTTGGCACAGGTTTTGAGGTGATCGGTAGAAAGGCTACAGCAAAGATAAGAGGAAAGCTATGCCGAACAGAGGTATGCTCAAGATCTTACAGCTCCCAAAGCAACATGCGCGTATTCTTTGGTTCAATGGACGTCATTTTACAAAAACTAGTTTAGCCAACTAAATCTTGTGAAAAAGTCGAAGTCTTTCAAACAAAATAAGTTCAACCAACAGAAAAGTAGACTGTCCTAAGCTCTTTACAGCGTTCGATGTTCAGTTTATTCGCACAAGCATTTAAATGAACAGTGATGTAATTTCAAGAACATTTTGAAGAATAATGCAGATTTCCATACAGAGTCCGATTTATTTAAGCGAAGAAATTCTTTGGAATTAATCCAATTAAATCGAATATTTTTTTAAATTTCAGCCCGAATTTTTAGCCATAACACTGTATAAATACCTATAGCTTTCAGAATATTTTATAATTCATAACAAATCCGAAGTCTAATTCTCAGTAATAAGAAAATCTTAACTTCATTAAGGATTATTTTAGTTAAGAAATATTTTACTTACCTAAATTTTGTAAACATTCCTCACATCTCTGTAAATCTCGGTAAACTATTTTCTAAAATACAAACTGTAATGTTTACTGATTATATAATTCATGGAATTTACCTTATATTAATGTAAATAGTTGTTTACATTTCATGTAAACAGTCACAAATATTGGAGAACAAAACTACGTAACATAAACATTACTGGTTGAAGTGGCTCGACTCAAACAGTCCAGTGTTGTCAACTGAAACAGACGTAGTTTAAAATGCGCAGTTCCACCATACTATTACAAAATGTGGTCAACGATTTTTTAAATTTTTTAAAACATTTCATTTTTTGTTTAATTGAATTATTTTTTTTTATTTTCAATAAGTTTTTTTTTTTTTTTACAAAAATACATGTTTTAACGTCCCTTTAAAACGCCTTTAATGCAGGGCCTTAAAAAACCTTCTAAACTACATTCCATGAATTATATAATCACTAAGTGTTTGCACACGTGATGACTCGCATGACTTTCAATGAGCGCTACTTACGTAATTAATTAATTTTTTTTTGCCAAAGAATTCCTGCTGAAAAGATATGAATTGGCTTCAAAATTTTAAGATGTTGAAGGAGGCGCTTTTTACGTTCCAGAAAACTAGACTTCATCCAGGCGTCCTTTATCCTTAGATTCAGCACTTCCAGCTGGCAGCTGTTGAAAAGTATCCTCAGTATCAGCATTCTAGCACCCAGCACGGTTCTCGTAAGATTAGTGTAAAGATGCAATGGAGGAGGGGGGAAAACAAAGAAGATTTTAAACTTTGCCAAGGTAGACATAGAGGAATTTAACGCAAAGATGGAAGTTTAAACGGAGTTTTTTTTTTGAGAAATAACAGTAACATCTTCAAATCTTCATTGGATTGAAGACGGTGAGCTTCTGATGGATAATTAGAGAATAAATTCGGCTCTTCAGTCTGAGATGAGGCCTGGTTTGAGATGGCTTGATGACGTAGAGTGTGGGATTGGGTAAATGGCCGGCGGATCTGAAAGATGCAGGCCTAGTTCTTTTAAAGACGACAGCACACCCCCTCCAGAAAGAAATCTTTTCGTAAATTTTTATAAAAGATGAAATTTTGATTTTAATAATCAATTGGACATTAGTCACAAATTGGTAGCGAACAAAAAATAATCAGAAAGTGAATCGTTATTTTGTTTTATTAATATTTTACATTCATGTTTTATGTTTTTTTATTTTCTGTAGCATAATTAATAGAAGTTTTACTTAAAGCTAATTGGCGGCACTGGTCAACCAACTGTAAAGTAATGTATTTTTATCTAATAAGGTATGCTAAGGTGGGCACAACGGTTGTTAGCCCTGATCTCTCAGTACTGCCAACTCACCGGCCAACTATATCATGAATAAAAAAACTTTTGTTAAAAAAAAAAAAAAAAAAATAGTGTGAACAGTCGCAAAGACTTTCTTACAGGTTATTACATAAATTTTCTTTAAATTACCAATTTTTTTTTTTTTTTTGGTCAACACTGCATTTATTGTGCATTCATTTATAGTACTGTGCAATACACTTTTTTTTTTGTGGAGGGGCCATCTTCATCACTGGACAATGAAAGCAGCTGCTAGAAATACCAATCTGGGTTTCGAACCCGAGCGAATTTCATCTCCATTACCTGTGTAATATTAGCAGAAATTAAAATTGGATGATCGGCATGCCATTTCACTGAAATAATCTTGTTTTGTTAAAGTGATTTTTTTTTTTAACCCAGAACAGTTTTTTAAAAAATAATTTTACTACATAAATTGTGATTATAGAACGTCGTTTCACAGACTTCTAATTTCAAGTCCACCTTGTCACTGTTAAACAATAAATAATTTAAAAAAAAACAAATCTTTAACCTTCAAGATGTTTATTTGATTATAATTATGAAACGTTAGCAGACACTTTTAGAATTGATTTAATGTATGTATGTATGCAATAAAAGGTAAAACTGCATTACAAAAAAAAAAAGAAAAAAAAAGTGCAATAATTATTTAAATAACTATAATTGATATGTACGTTTTTCATAGTGCCAGCAATCACTTGAGGGGACTTCGTAAAGTTTTTTTTAAATGCTTTTAGAGAGATAGTGTTTTAATCCAATGTTAAATGTTCAAAGCCACTTGAGTTGACCATTTGCTAGAGGCGTACTCCAGCAAGTGTAGCGTGTGCATCATAAATGTGGCGGAAATGGTTACGAGATTATGGCGATGACGTCAAACATGGAACTTCCTTCACAGTTTTATTTCTTTGAAGAAATTTCACGATTTAATTCATGAAGAACCATTGGCGTAACTATCTATGACGAAGCACTCTCCCATTCTAGTGGCACACTCATGCCGAGAACTCCAATCTAAGATTGGCCAGTGGGTTCGCTAACCAATCCATCTTGGCAAGCCACATCTATACTTTACTTTAGTACTGGCCCCCCAATTTTTGCTTCTTGGAGTTCCTTGAATTCAAAATGACGGATTATTAGAAAATTGAGAGTGAGTTTACAAAATATCTCCAGAAGCAAACATTCTAGGGAGCTGAAACTTGAGATTCTGATTAAGGCCAACCAGTATCCCTCAACCGGAAGTTTATAAAATATAATTTTTTTTAGATTTTCTCAGAATTAGCTCCAACGATTTACTCACAACTACGTGCACACACTGTACATGTGCCAGGGAAATGCGACTAAAAGCACTCCTGGTGAGAGGAGTGGCTCCCCCGTTCAGGACAGCCAGGTTACTTAGTCCCTTACTAGAGGAGAATTAAATGTGCCACTGAAATTTGGTGTTTAAAGCGAATTTCAGTACCGGAAGTACTTCAGCAAGTTGCTGCGTCTTCCTCCACATTGCCCTTCTTCCCTAAGGTACTTGGATGGTTCGTTTCCCTTTTTTTGTTTTGTTTTAATTAAGAATTAAGGAATAAATGAGTTGTAGTTTTGCATCCAGCCATAAGGAACGCCCTGGCGCGAGATTAGCTGCTTCGCTCGGTTGCAGATTCGCCCGCTCAGTTCAAAGAACTTGCTTGCGCCGGCACAGTTTCTTGGGTGGCCCGCTCCGCCATTTCCTAATTTGTAGTCCATGCTAGCACTAATTATAAAGTAATAATTTCCTTATTTCCATATAGTAAATATATCTCAACAGATCTGAACATCTCCATTTAGATGATGCTCGCACGATGATGTGTCTAAAAATAAAACTAGAACATGAATAATAGATAGGAAGCTTTAACTTGGGATACGATCGTCACTTCCTAAAAAACTTATTAGCGGAAGTGACCATTTGTTGATTTCTCTCATCACCTGCTCCTTACCTAGTTAGGACCACCTTCATAGCCACATTTATTTGTGGGCAAACTGATATCTTGAAGGCATTGCACGCGATTGGGTACATAGATGATCTCCAGAAATGGGTATAACTCTCCACAGTGAGTAATCACTCTTAGCTTTCACTTCCGCCAAATATGCATACAGAATTATCTGCGAAAAGTGCCAAATCATATAGATTTTCCGGTAGTTCTGGATTTCATACAAAAATTATCAAAAAAAAAAAAGTTGTAGACCAACAATCGAGCGAGAATAGCAAAGTTAAAGAATATCCGGTCAGTGGTACTTCCGGTTTTGGAATATTCATCAAATACGTACCAAGAACTCGATCATACCAACTAGTGAAACAGTACAAATCATGATTTCCTATTTAGACACCTGGAATCTTACGTATGAAAAACTGTTTAATCGAACAGAATTAACCAGGACGAGAAGATGATGATGATGATGAGAGAGTTTCAGATCAGGTTATGAGAGCACGGTAGCCAGATATATGTTGGGAAAGGGGGTAGACAATGAAGAAGAAGAGTAAGGAGAGCAGTTGAGAAGCAGCACGTGTTGGCACACCTGTCTACACCCGGGAGCTGGTGTTGATTCTAGCTGGGCAGATGGTAATGCCTGTTGCTTTGCAGCAGCGTGTGCCCTGCCAACTGGGGTACACCTGCCTCCTTCTCACCCCTGATAGTCCTCCCATTGCCCACCTGGAGCTTCCTTCTCCCGGTTTACAAATCTCCAAGAGTTGTCCAAAATGAATTTGGGATTTTTGGTAAGCAGTCTGGAACAGATTTCCTGATCAATACTACGACGTGCAGTCGTTACTTATTCTATGTCAATCGATCAATGAAATTTTTATCTTTCAACTGTTTGGGAAGCCCTCCGCATTAAGAGAAGTTTACCCGTAGATATAAGACACAAAACGTAGTCTCTGTGGCTGAGGATGCCTTGAGCAGAAGTTGTTGAAGATGGAAATAATTCTGGAGGCATAAGTTTAACCGTGAACCTGATTGATTTAGACAGCAGGCAACAATACTAGCTCGATTAGCACATTCAATTGTTCATCTCCACAGAACTGGTTCAATCACAAATGTGATTCTTCCTATTTCCAACCACCCATGATTCAAACTGGCCTCTTCTCAAGCATTTTCTCATCCATTTGATCCAGAAGACTTGTACAGAAGTTGGCTGCAGCACCCTTTGCTAGGAAAACAATAGAAAGACACCCTCTTTTTGCATCCCACAGAAAGTGGTCATGAAGAGTATCGGCTTCCAACCAATGTTTTGGTTGCAGGTCTTTGTCTAGAGAGTCGTGCTTGACTCATTCACAGTAACCAGCGTTCAATTGGAATTTTTTTTTTTTAAAGGTTTCCAATAACATGTTTTTTTAAACAGCGCTGAACAAAATGGCACATTCTTGAACAATCTTGACTAACTCTTTCTCTGATTGGCTACGGTGCCAGCCAGCTATCTCTGCCGATATAATTGCCGATCGCCCAATACAGTACTCTTTCTTATCTGTGCTTGCCGTTCTTCACCGAAAAGACCATGACAAAGTTCAGTCTGATACTTCTCCACACTGGAAATGAAGAAGCAGATATTTGCAGCTTTGCAAGAATTTCCTCTTGGCGAAACAATGTTAACCACTTCTACGTGGTGGTTAATATGAGAAATTAAGAATGCTAGTCGCCTCCAAGCACGACACCTAATTTGGGATTGTTTAGACGTAAAGCCGCCCTGAGGAAATTAGACATTACTTTGCATATGAAATGTTATTTTTCTGCCAAAATGAACGGATTTTTTGTTCTTATGTTGGGTTCAGATAGACTAGTGTTTAGAGGTTGCTTATTGTGGTAGATAACTGTAATGGTGGCCTGTTGCTGCTGATGTCTTCTTGGTTGATATTTTGAAACTTGGTTATTTGTGCATCTTCTCTTAGTAACCAATTTAGGATCTTTGTATCATCTATTTATTTGTGCATCTTTCTTTTGTTTTGGTGTCAAATGCTAAGGATGTATGTCTTTCTTCCAATAATTCATGTCTTTTTAAGTACCACGTGTCTCTTTTTTTTTCTTTTTGCGAATGTTGCGACGTCAGTCCAGTATACCCGAGAATGAATCACATGATGGGAACTAATCCCCCAAGGCTTAGCCACAAAATTGTAGCTGCTACACTTTGAATTTCCCGCGATGTCCACTTTTGACATTTAGAAGTGAATTTGTAAATTTGGAATGATAAAATATTAGGAGGAACTAGAAGTACGCCAGTAATGCTCGCTGGCTGGTGTAGATTGGAAACGAGGGCCGCCGTCTCTCTCACTCAGGTTGCACGAACACCTGCCCGAGAGCTAGGAGCATTGCAGCTGCCTCATACTGCAGCTGTCTCCCACCCCGCCGGCTCATAACTGCACTTCTTCAGATTAAATGAACTTTGTTTGCAACAAGACAGAAAAACCAATGAATAATTACACCGCTAGACTTTATTATTGTCTTTGTAAGCTGTAAAAATAATTGGCCGAACTTGGGTGAAACCCAGCAATGTAGCACACCAATTAAATGTTTGCGAAATTACATTAACATGACCTACAACGTGTTTTATGATCTCTTGGTTATCTTTGGGGGACGACATCTGCTTTGAACACACCAAGATTCAAGGAGACTGCGGTCAAAGAAAGTCTTGTGAGTCGACCGCCATTATTTTCATACTTTTCTTGCTAAAAAGTCAAGGAAAGTAAGTAGTCCCTTACTTTGCTGGTTGGACATGCAAGTCCAAGTACCGATTAGGTCGTGAACAGGGGCGGAAGCTCATTAGTTTGCTATTTCTATCAAAGGAAAAGTAGCTAGCCCGGGATTCGAACCGGGGATCTCCCACTCATATATCCACACTTCATAACCATTACACCAACATCCGTGCCAACTTTATCTGTATTGGGTAAAACGAAGTGAAGCGTGCAGGAAACAGATGCCTTTTCGCTGTTCAAAAGGTTTTGCGGTTTAAGGATTTGTCCTGCAAGGCTAAGCCATAATAGCCTATAAAACAATAAAATTAGACCCATCGTCACTATACGCCCCAGCGAAACCTGGGTGCTCAGCAAAGAAAGCGAAAAGCTACTCGGGAGTTTGGGAAAGCAAAAATTAATAAGAAAGATATTTGGCCCCGAAGTCGCCGAGAATGGTGACTGGAAAAACGGAAAGAACCTTGAATTGATTGGAGAACCAGACATAGTCGCCCAAATAAAGCGGGGAAGATTGAGATGGTTGGGACACGTTGGGAGAGGATGCCTGCAGAAGAATTCGAGGACGCCCTCGACTTAGATGGCTGGAAGAAGAGTAAGAAGATGGCGCCTTAAGGCCGTAGACCGGGACGAATGGGGAAAACTGGTTGAGGAGGTCCAGGTTCTAATTTAAGGACTGTCGAACCAGATAGTGAGTGAAGTGATGCGATCGTGTCCAAAATGGTCGTAGAAAGATCCGTTTCGAGTAAAAATTACACTCTGTCAGTAGAGTTTACCTCAAAAATTGAAATTCATTTGAGAACTGCCACCATGAGCACCAGCTTTTAGGCCTAAACCTGCAAAAAGGAAGTAGCCCCCCCCTTTACAGATATGATTATTCAGTATTGGAGATTTCTTCTTCCCAAAGAGAGAGAAACCATTTCCGTTGTCTCTCACTCTAAAGTGAACATGTATAATATTTATTTTGTTCAAATAAAATTGTAAATTACGTCATCTGCCGTCATGACAGTGTGCAGGGAATTTTTTTGTTTTCATTATAAAAAAGGGTGAAGGGACATTTTGGAAAATAAAGTTGGCCAACCTTACACGGCAGTGAATGTAATCAGTTTTATTTGTTACAACTAATCACATTGAAATGTGAACGTCGTAATCATTTTCCGGAAATTATATTTTGTTATTAATAAAACAAGTTTTTCCACTATTTCATGTCCACAAATAAATGTTATTATAACATAATAGAAATATTTAGAAGATTAGAAAATAAAGACAAGGTCGTTACTGTATAGTTTTTGATAGATATTTTACAAGAGAGCTACATTCATTGCAGCCAGTGGCTAGCTGATTCATACAATGTGTTTGTAGATTCTGCGACCCGCGTACACTCACTGACTCAAGGCTTCTTCTTGTAAACGACCACATTCCTTTCCATTGACGGAATCTTTAAGAAATCTATTTTATACAGGGAAGGTTACAATATTTAAATAGGTTATTCTGCGTTTTTTTTCTTTTTTATTACTTTTTAAATGTAAACTGTCTTCTGTGGCCTTTAATAACATTACTTTTGTATTCCGTCACTATGTACGATATAAACATGACGACTACGGAAAAAAATATTGCCAAATTTACTAAAATGAAATTGTCACCGGATATAATCTATGCGACGTATTACATCACTTAGGATTGCATCATTAATATTTATTTTTTAGTCATAAATATAAAAAAAAAATTTTGTTTATTTGGAAGGAAGTTAGGAATCATGGAGATGAGTAATACACATCTGGCGTGTAGACTCGCACGACTTTTCATAATCTCTTGTTTAGTAATATATCGCTTCCTGTTTTGTATTTTTCATGCATCTTGTTTCGAAAACTTGGCTGTCTTTCCGAAGAACCTTGAGCGAGCCCAAAACATCCTCCTCATACATCGAAGTCCGTGATGTATAATCCACTACCTCCTGGTTATTTCTTTGGAGTCGGAAACCATTATTAATCGATACCCTTCACCCGATTGGTTTCATATCTACACAGACGGTTCAGCCGTAGAAGCAAGACATATTGTGGGAGCCGGAGTGTACTCTGAAGCCTTTCAAATCACAGCACCTGTGGGGAAAATATCCACTAATTATGATGGCGAGCTTGCCGGAATATCACTAGCTATTGATAAAGTGAAGCGGTGTCCTTGGTGCCGTATTGTGGTCTTTGTTGACTCGGCGTGCGGCGATTCTAGCTATAAGTTGGAGCGAGCTATGCAGAGTCGGCAGTCATAGCGAAATGCAGAGCCGCGATTGAGGCTGATTGAATGAAAGCAATAAGACTATAGCGCTACAATGGATTCCAGGGCACTGTGGGCTGCTTGGAAACGAGAGGGCCGATGAATTGGCAAAAAAGAGGTGCGCAAATGGATCAACCTGAGCAACCAATCTCCAAATGCATGCTTTTAAAAGGATAACTGCTGCCTGTCTTCGATCAGAAGTGAAGTGCAGACAAAAAGCAAAAGCGGATGGAAAACGGTGGCAAGTATTGGTCGAACCAGGTGGACGAGTTCCACCTAATCTGACAAGAAGGGACGGCATGGCCTGCTTCAGACTGCTCGCGGGTCACATGATTATTTGCAGGACCCGACCTGCACTCTGTGTGGAAGAGAGGACATGTCCTATGAACACCTTGACGTATGTCCTTCTATCGAAGGACATAAGAAATTGTATTTTATCGGACGTTGTCTACAGAAAAAAAGCATTTTTGTACTGGGAAGCCCGTCGTCGGTTGGTAGAGCTGCCGTGACTTACGGGTGGCGTACCTCCTGGTTACTACGCGAACTTAACTGCGGAAGTCTCTACACCTTGCCAAATCAAATCAAGGAAGGCATCTGTGATATCTTTCTCAACATAGTCGTTTCTATGCCAATAGTCTTTCGAAACCGGATGCATGTAGCCTTTGCACTGAGTTAAGAGTTAGTCCTCTAGTTTTGCAAAAAAAACTAAACAGACTACCTGTGTAGGCTCTACTGTACGAGTAAGTTTTAGGGATTGTACTTTGTTAGGCTGGAGAATATTTGGGCAGCAGTGGACTTGGCGATCTTGACGCAACCGGAAGTAACACTTTGCTGAACGAATTTTTCAAGACAAACAAACACATGTTCATGAAAAAAAAGGAAAAGAAAACACGTATAATTTTGAAGAAATATTCCTTGGCCATCCTAGCGGGGAGCACCGAAGCTCTGTGAAGAAATATTCCTTGGCCATCCTAGCGGGGAGCACCGAAGCTCTGTGAAGAAATATTCCTTGGCCATCCTAGCGGGGAGCACCGAAGCTCTGTGAAGAAATATTCCTTGGCCATCCTAGCGGGGAGCACCGAAGCTCTGTGAAGAAATATTCCTTGGCCATCCTAGCGGGGAGCACCGAAGCTCTGTGAAGAAATATTCCTTGGCCATCCTAGCGGGGAGCACCGAAGCTCTGTGAAGAAATATTCCTTGGCCATCCTAGCGGGGAGCACCGAAGCTCTGTGAAGAAATATTCCTTGGCCATCCTAGCGGGGAGCACCGAAGCTCTGTGAAGAAATATTCCTTGGCCATCCTAGCGGGGAGCACCGAAGCTCTGTGAAGAAATATTCCTTGGCCATCCTAGCGGGGAGCACCGAAGCTCTGTGAAGAAATATTCCTTGGCCATCCTAGCGGGGAGCACCGAAGCTCTGTGAAGAAATATTCCTTGGCCATCCTAGCGGGGAGCACCGAAGCTCTGTGAAGAAATATTCCTTGGCCATCCTAGCGGGGAGCACCGAAGCTCTGTGAAGAAATGTGAGTTAGACAGGTGAGAGACAACAGGTGTGTGTCCGACATACCAGCCCCCCCCCCCCACGCACCACACGTCACAAATTAACTGTTAACAGGCTATCATCTGAATGCAGTTCATTACGGAAGCTCTCTGCCTCTGGCTACACAAGCTACAAAAATCACACACACCGTAATCTCTTGAAGTTATTTTTTTCTTCAAACTGAGAAACTCTACTAAATCGATATTGTGTGGAGTTCGATAGTTTTTGTACACTTTAAATAAATTGTTGAAAAAACTCCTCCAGAATCCTACTAATATATTCCCAGAAAGGAAGTTTTAAAATGATGTTTCTTTAAATAATCATCTTCGATGGTTTGGCAAATCAATAAATCAAGAATAAAAGTAAATCTACTCAAGTAACATAAGTTCAAATTCGATATTTCGCTTAGTTGCCACCTTAAAGGATCTTTAGTCTAAATCGATCAATAGATCGATTCACAACTTTAATCAAAAACATTTTTTTTTCAATTTTGTATTTATAACTTTTAACTTGTACGGTTTTACAAACTGTTTACTGTCTGGAAGAATTGAATATTTTTATATTGATGTTTGAAGAAAATGAATAATAATACGAGGCGAGATTTCTTAAGCAAGTACCTTTTTCTTTCTTTTTTTGAAGTAGTCAATAATTCATGAGATAAACACTAAACTTAGACGAGTAGGTTACACGCCGAAGGTTAGGCTAGCTTAGGTTATTGAATTTAGAATATTAGATTTGTGAGCTTTAAAAGTGTAAACACTAAAAAAAAAAACAAATCAGAAATATACATATATTTTTAATTGATTTTTTACAATTAATAAATGTTAATGTGAATTATAATTACAATTACTTACAAAAATAGGCAGCGATTGTTCAACCTTGCTGTTAGATTTTAGTTATAACTAGGGTTACCATGTATTTCTTAGGCCAAACCGGGACAGTCAGGTAAAAATAAATAAATAGTTTAATTTGTTGGATTTTTTTTCATTGTTAATAAAGTATAACTTACACTTGAATATTTTGCTATTACAAATTATTAATATTATTGAGTGTCATAAAACTAAACGTATATCGTAAAAAATCACAAAAAATGTAGGTATTAAATATAAAAATATAATAAAATGCACTTACATACGAGGGGCGTTTGAAAAGTCCGTGCAAAGTCAGAGAGATAGCACTACTGGCGCGTATCGAGGTTATGTTTAGTTAGTAGCATCTCTTGGAAGAACACACACCAAGTTTCAGCCAGATCGGTCTATTTCTTTGTGTTTGGCATTCGTTTGAATCGAGGAAGTCGAGTGATTTTCAAAAAATGGACGAAAAAGAATTTCGTGTGTTGATTAAACACTACTTTATGAAAGGCAAAACGCCTCAGGAGACTAAAGAGAAGCTTGATAAACATTATGGTGACTCTGCACCTTCGATTAGAACAGTTTATAAGTGGTTTCAAAATTTTCGGAGTGGCCATATGGGCACAAGTGACGCTGAACGTTCTGGACGCCCTGTTGAGGTTACTACTTCAGAAATCATTGATAAAATACATGATATGGTGATGGATGACAGAAGAGTGAAGGTGCGTGAGATTGCTAGTGCTGTGGGCATCTCGAATGAACGGGTACATAATATTTTGCATCAACATTTGGACATGACAAAGCTATCCGCAAGATGGGTGCCGCGATTGCTCACGCTTGACCAAAAACGAAATCGTGTGAAGTGTTGCAAGGACGGTTTGCAGCTGTTCCAGAAGAATCCGCAGGACTTTAAGCGTCGTTTCGTCACTGTGGATGAAACATGGATACATCACTACACTCCTGAGACCAAAGAACAATCTAAACAATGGGTTACCAAGGGGGAATCTGCGCCAAAAAAGGCGAAGACCGTTCCTTCGGCCGGAAAGATTATGGCGACTGTCTTTTGGGATTCGCAAGGAATAATCCTCATCGACTATCTGGAAAAGGGTAAAACTATTACAGGTGCATATTATTCATCGTTATTGGACCGTTTGAAAACCGAGCTGCAAGAAAAACGCCCACGATTGGCCCACAAAAAAGTCCTTTTCCATCACGACAACGCACCAGCTCACACCTCAGCAGTTGTGGTCGCAAAATTAATGGAAATAGGGTTCCAACTCGTTTCACATCCCCCCTATTCTCCAGACTTGGCTCCCTCGGACTACTATTTGTTCCCCAATATGAAGAAATGGCTGGCGGGAAAAAGATTTTATTCAAACGAGGAGGTGATTGCAGAAACGAATGGCTATTTTTCAGACTTGGACAAATCCTATTATTCGGAAGGGATCAACAAACTAGAGCAGCGTTGGACGAAGTGTATAAGCCTAAAAGGAGACTATGTTGAAAAATAAAAAAGGTTTACCCCAAAAAATTAAGTAGTTTTTATTTTTGCACGGACTTTTCAAACGACCCTCGTATTAATAGTAGTAATATATGTGTATTATTTACTTGTACAAGAGTATTTCTCAGAAGATTGTACTTTTCTTTAGAAAGTTTTCGTCATTTCTAATTAAATCATAAAATTTACTAAATTTCAAATTTAGATCAGTTTTACAAAATAATGAGGCACCAACGTTACACTCAAGCAAACGATTTCTTTATATTTAACAAATATTATTTTTTTTTTAACCTTTAAAAACCGGGACACATTTAACAACCTGCTGGGTCGCTGGGACAAGTGCTTAAATTCGGGACAGTCCCGGCCAAACAGGGACGTATGGTAATCCTAGTTATAACTATTATTTTTTGGTTAAGTATTATGTTAGTTATAAATCAGTTTTCTGCAAATTACTTTAATTTCAGCTAGACTGTTTTTAAAAGACATCGTTTCATTATATCATCACTACGAATTAGTTCACTGAATCATGTATATTTAACCAGTGTGTAAGAAGGTTTCTCTTAGGTTACAGATCAGTGTTGCCAAAAGTTTTCTATTATTAACAAAATTATTGCTGAACCATAATTTTATATTTAAAATTAAAAAAAAAAAAAAAATTGATTAATAATGAATTTTTGAAAATCGATTAGTTTTATAATACTTTTTCTTTTTTGGGACGCATTAACTGTGTAGTTAGCTCTCAATGCATTATTATTTACTTTTCTTTTTACTTACTATTTTTTTTTTGAAAAACGGCTCCAAAAAATTTTTTTTTGTTTTCTTTTGACTGTGAATACATATTCCAAGTTAGTGTATGAGTACAACTTTTATTTGAAATATATTTTTTTGGAGGGTGGCCGTTGTTGTAGTTTAGTGACATGCGTACTACATCGCATAAAATCAAACGTTTCTAGCACTGCTAATCTAACCATATTTTCAACAATGAATTAAAATGTTACTTAGCCACCGACTACTTCTTCTTTTTCTTCTTTTTGTGGGAGAAAATTGTGTAAGTCTCTTTACTTACTTTTTACGTAACTTTTTTAAAAAAATATGGTATGTCATCATCCAAGGTCATTGGCTCTCACCTTTGTTTTTTATAATTAATGAAAAAATAGTAACTTACCTAATTAAGCCCATGTAGTGGGAGCATTGGTCGGAACGATGTTCAATCACTGGTGATTGGAATCAGAACCTCGTTCACCATGTTTAGTAGTGTAATGATGGACAGCGTTGATAAGAAAAGTACATAAATAAAAAAAAAAGAGAATAAATACTTATATCTACAGTTCAGCAGAGTTGAATTGAAGATCACTGAAACGGCCGTCCGAGCCGCGTGTGTAGAATGTGAGGTGGCATGCAGAAAGTACAACTCATGCAGAATTCCAGCACGCCGAGCTAAAGACGCTGACCCCTTGAAGCTGGAATTCCTGCACAGAGACCTGCCAAAAACCTATGTGCTTCACAAAGTTATTGCACCTCGCTCTCCACTTTGTCAGCTTTGTCTCTTCACCAGCTTTCTCTAATTGTGCAAAAGAGGAAGTAACAGCCATCGGAAAAGTGTGGAAAATTCATTTAGAAAAGTGCCACTACCGGACGTGGGATATTCTTTGAACTCGGCACAGTTACTCCTTCTTAGTTATAGTACCTCGATGTTTACATGACAGAGGAAGTTCCGGAGAATATCTTCCCCCTCTTCTGTCCTTCAGAAGTCCAATTAAAGTAATATTCGAGGAAAAATTTTTACCAATAAAATTGTACAGGAAGTACTTCACAAATTGTAAGCGCTATTTTCACGGTTATCTTGACTTCCGGTAGGGGAATTCCGAACGCAAATTGGCACTAGCTCCAACACGAAAAAGTGCTATTTAGGGAGGGGTGAAGCTAAGCTCTGATCTAAAGTGCCTTATGCGGATATTACTTACAGCTATGGAAGGTTTATCCGAACTTCGCACCGGAAGTGATGTAAGTGAAGCTTTTCCAGATGGCACTTTAAGTCAAAGGACTTCATTTGAACTTGGCCATAAATTATTGGTAGTCCTGTAACTTTGGTCCTGTAAGCTTCTTCTTAATGGGGAGAGGTTCTAGGAGAGCTTTGACGACTCCCATCCTTTGAAAGGAAGTTACGTGTGTGTGTGTGTGTGTGTGTGTGTGTGTTCACATCAGAACTTTTAAATTGTTAAAGCAAAAGTTACTTTACGTAGCCAAAAGTTTGATTTCCTGTCAAAGTTATGATTATGGCCGACATCTTTAGGTGTTTCAATTAAACAGGAAATATTTTTCCGTGAAAATGAACGAAGATCCCATTCTTCATACAGCGACTTATCACAACGGAAATGCCTAATAAAACGGGCCAGACTTTCTATTTATATGTACGGATATTATGAAGTAAAAAAAAAAAAGAAAAAAAAAGCGTATACAGGAAGTCAGGCTTCCTACTAAGTTCAGAGAACTTCCTCGCTTCCGTTACGGCGCTAAACTGAGACGATACTTCCGTTCCAAGGCATTACTATAAATAAATGCCGACTAGAAAGAAGGCAACTTAAAAATAAGTTTTCTTCAATTATAAGAACTTATAAAGAGGGGCTCACACTCTGTAAAACAAAACGACTGGAATCATGTTCTGGAATTGGCAATCTCAACTGCTCCGAAATGGCGGAAATTAGCCAAAAATTAAAGACAATCCTGGTGTGGACAATTTGAAGGACTTTTATTTGAAGATTCTCTTTCATGTTCTTTTAAGTTACAAATGATTCTAAAACAGACTGAATACAACGCACAGTTTGTAAGTTCGTAAATTACCGTGAAAGGGAAGGGATTAGCTATGCGGTTAGCGTACTGGACTCCCAGGCAGAGGTCCCTGGTTCGAATCCAGCTGCTGACCCTTAGATTTTCTCTTCCTAGGAGCTTCTTACAGCTCACTGTCTGGTGATGCGACAGTGTTGTATGTAACGAGAGAACACTGTCCGGAGGCCGGCAGTGCACTGAAAAAAGCTCCGGGCGCCAATAACCTTAGATGTTGAAGCGCCTTAAATCATTAATAAAAAAAAATTTTCTTTGAAATAAAACTCAGTTTTGTTTTAAAAAGTAGACTGTAGCTACAGCTGTGCAATGAGTTTGAAAAAAAACACGTTTTTGCCAAATTTAAAACAAAAATCGTAATAGTTATTTTAAAGAAATTCTCAAATATATAAAGCTACTTCCGGTAGACCTTTGATGACGTCACCAGACTGATTAATATATCTACCTCTGACAATGGACGTAAATCCGAAACAAGTCAGGAAAGGGAATTAATTAAAAATATTTGGTTCTGTTAACGACAACCCTTAAAACAGAATCAGTTAAATATTTGAATCACGACATTTTTGGTTGGCTAAATTTTTTGACAGCAAGCTGATTTGTGGGTATTCTATTGGTGCAAAACTCGTCACCGGATCAACACTATCCATATTACATCTTACAACGTGTAAGAAAAAACTGTGGCTGAATCATGGACACGGCCGTGTGTTGTACGTGAATACGTTTACGTAACGGGTTATATTTTTTATAATATAATAATAATAATATATTATTAAGCAGCGGTAAGTGTTTTTCTTTTGTTAGCTTCAATGAGCGCAGAAACCGTAGACGATCACATACATCACACTTATGTCCGAATGGATTGTTGACAAACGTCGTAGTGAAACGTGCATTAGCTGCTGCCCAATTTGTCTTCATAATCGACGATCGAACACAATCTACGCCTATTCAGTCCGTTGTCGATGTAGAAGCGATTTCATCATCCACTTGCATTATTTCAACCGGCCCCAGCTGCAAATGTACTGGACACCGTCGTTGATCCGCTCGGCAGCATTCATTCTTTTACGGTCCCGACGGCACAGCTTGACTCGGTCATATGGGGTTTTATTATTACCATTCCATTGTTCTTGAGAAGCCCTTTCCAAGCGCATACGATCTCTGTATTTAGTTTTTTGCCTTTTCGACGCGTTTAAGCCGACATTATATATTTTTGATAATATTTTTTTTATTCTAACACCTTATTATATTCACTGTCACTATTTTACACTAATGTTTTATATACAATCGATAGATTGTGACGACAGCTGACGATTAAAATTTAAACGAACATCGTAGCTTCTCCGAGTCAAAAGTTATACTAATTGCAAATCTCGATACGCAGCAAAATGATCTCAAAATGGTGGCGCTTCCCCCTCCACAGTCCTCGCTTATCGTAATGAATTCTTTGATCCTTTAGCTATCCAGTGGTCTAATTTAATTTTGGACGTAGACGGTAGATTCGAAGCTAAAATACCAAACTGTATCCCCCGATTTTGTTATCATTAGATTTTTTGGATTGCCTCCATATGATAGCAAATTTAAAGACGTATTCACGTCAAAAATAAAATTGATAGATTATTTAAATATCTGAAAAAAAAAAACAAAAACAAATGGATGGGAATTTAAATAAAAATATAGACAGATAATAAAATATAAGTAGAAATGTAATAAATTTCTAAATTATATTTTTCAAACATTTTTGGAATGAGAACAACGTGTTTTAGTCCACGCCATTTTAGTACTAATATTTGACGAGAGACTACTAGCGCTCCAACTAGTCCTAATAAGTACTAATTTTTTTGCAAAAAATACTTTTGCACAAAAATTCTTTAAATTGGTTGTATTTTAAATACATTCCTATTTAAATAAATAAATTTACTTACACAAGATACATTACGAATATTACATTTTATTTATAAAATACATAATAAATACATAAGTTCCAAAAAAGGCCACCAAATTCTATCGAAATTAATTCATTTATTTTCAAATTTATTATTTAAGAACGATAAAATTTGCAATTAAAATATTTATATAATTAAAATAAATAAAATTAACTTACAGGCCGTTAGTTAGCTTGGATCCGGTACAAAAGATTTTTTTAATATCTAAATAATTCTTTCCACTAGATACTGCCCTTCTTTAATAGGTAATAAAAATAAGCAAGAATTTGTAATTAATACGATTAATTAAAAAAAACTATAATGAAAATTATATTAATTAATTTACCTCAAAGTTTAATTTATTCTTTTTAACAAAAAAAAGTTTTCGTCTAATACACAGCTGTTATCAGTTATTGTAGAGTTCTCTAACGAGCAAAAAAAAAAAAAAATTGAATAAATAAAAATAATTTTAACGGAAGATCGTAATATTATTTTAAAATACGATACCGAAACTTGGATATACTAAATTTCATAATTGGAACAAACAGGAAACATTTTAATTAAACTAACGTCGTAAGATTTAACCATTTCCGGTAGGAACTTTGTTGTCTCTAATGAAGGACTGTTTTCTTCTCATCCGGAATGTTCGGACTGTTTACGTAGTCAAATCTGGGGCTAGGCCTATATTCCATAAGGAATGAGGTTATTTTGCTGTGGTGACTTATCCTGAAGGGGGCCTAAGGTAGCACAGGATTTAAACTCAATTCTAGAAGCGCTTATCGTCAATTAATAATTCAACTAAAAAATAAAAATAAACCATACCCAATAAGTAATACACAATTGGTTTAATCACCTGATTAAAATGTGTCTTAAATACGAAAAAGCACTGCCCAGATTTGACAAATATACTTTCTAACTACAATAAACTAATCTTCGGACTCGATCGTGTTTTGATATGTGTAAAGAAAACTTCTAAATGAATAAAATACACATTCTTAACGTACCCTGTGCAGTTTCAATAAGTTAATAAAACCAAACTAAGGAACAACAAAATTCAATTAAAACATTTTACAGGAAATGTAGGTGATACCAGCTGCAGTTAACATAACCTTCCCATTAGACAGGTTTTTTTTTTTACGTTAGACTAGTTTCCGAGACTGTACGGAGCATGCGCAATGAGAAATACGTATTTTCAAATTAAACCAAAATTCCAAACTGTGGTTTTATGATCAGTCAAAAGCACGAAAATTAAGTACTAACTGTTTGAACATGCACCGATCGCCATTAGGTCGCCTTTACGTACTTGTCTCGAGATCACAGAAAGGTTAGAAAATAAAATTAAAACTAAAATTTTTGGAGCATGCGCAAAGCCAGTTCGGGGCTGCACATGCGCACAAGGAATTCCAAACAACAAATCGTTTGTCGGAGCTGTTTTTTTTTGTTTTTTAAATTTTAAAACTTGGGCGCGTGGATTTGCAAATCAGGAGAACAGAATAGACATTTTTTACATTTTATTGCAATAATGAAAAACTATTTTAAGAGCGAAAAATAAAGCAAATTAACCTTCACAATGATACAAGTTATTTGTTAAACCAACAAAATTTGTGTGTATACTGTAAGAAGCTCCTAAGATCAGAAAATCTATAGGCCGGCCGCTAGATTATAACCTGAGCTCTCCGCATGGAGAAATCCAGTGCGTTAACCACTGAGCCTGAACTACCTGACTTCGTACCCCAATTATTTTGCTTATGTTTGTGTATTTTTAGAAAAATTTGAAAAAACGTCAATAGAAATAAAATCGATTATGATTTACATCACATAAAATCATTGACTTCCGGAGTCATTCTGTTATCCGCTTCGTGAATAACGTTGTCGTATCTAGTTGCAAGAGAATTCTATCCCCAAAACACCGGACAGTGGGGTGCTTAAGAGTGCCAAAAGAGAGAAGAAACATTGGCGGGCAACTACCTGAACTCGAAACTCTCGAGACTTCCGGTGATCTAGTCCAGCGCACATGCTAATTCCTTTCCGGATAGTCTCTGTTATAAATTTATGTAGTCGAATACGCACTTCATTTTTCCTACGATTTTCACGATTCTTTAAAATACAAAAATCATCAACACTTATTCACTATTTCTACTTCACTTGCCTTAAATTTATATTTATAAACTTAAAACACTATAAAATATGGGGAAATTAAGTCTTCAATAAATAAATTAAAATAATTCACTAATGACAATGAGCTCTGCACCAACTTTCAAAGTCCTGCCACTTCCTTCTGGCGAGGAAGTTGAAGACAAAGATGGCGGTTGTTGTGTGGTAACGAGGTTGCTGGCGGATGTGCTGTACTTGGTACAGACAGACCAACTGCAGATGTTATTGAAGACCAACTTCCAGCATCATCATCACCATGAAACCGAATATGGCGCCCCAACTGGCTAAACAGCCGTTACCTCTGTAAAATAAATAAATAAAGAAATACAAATTTTAAAATGGCTGAGGTTCAGAAAATACTCTCCAGCGTGTCCTAAATGTTTGTCAAGAGCATTTTTATCTCCTTGACAACCAATTACTCCTATTTTTACTTTTCCTTATTAGGCAACAAAAATATGTATTTCCGTTCTGTCAGTCAAATTACCGATTACCAGCTTTTCACCAAGATATTTCCGGTTCGAACATCTCTTAAGCCGCCAATGACTTTGAAATGAATCTGAACAACTACTAACCGGGAAAACCCCCGGAAATTCCGTTTGGAGGCCACCACGTATTTTCTTAATTAGTATAAATTCCAAGTTTTGGAAAAAAATAATTACGTAATTTGGGTGGGGGAAGGAAAGTCGTGTGAGTGTACATCCTGTGGAAGATGTTTGGATGTTCTGCAAGGAGTAAAGTTCTCTTCCTGTAAAGTGATACTCGGGAACCTATGGCAGAATTGGATAAGTGAATCACCGTTTGAGTGTATCACAACCAATAAAGATACTGTTTGTTAAACCGAATACACAAGTATTACGTAGTAATACATGACTGTTTCGTCCCAGAGATCAACTCCTATCTTAGACGGCAATCCTTTGTTTTCATTTTTTACATACATATAACCGTGAAGTTGAAAATCAACCGTCCCATGGTCTTTTGTAAGACCGTGGTAAATCCCAAGAAATTCAGTACTAATTGCACCATATTTTGGGATTTTTACAAACATTACCATACACACATAATGCTCCTTCAAGAAAATCAGGTATAAAAGAGTTGCAGCCACGCCTACAATTATGTTACATCGGAAGAGAAAAACATTTTTCCTGTCCCCACCGAAAAATTAACTTTTGTTTCGGAGCCGATCCAGGTGTTCTTATGATAATTCAACATGATCCCGGTTAATCGAGGTTTTACTGTATTTCAGTTTTATTTAAATATCAGTAGATTAAACACAATCTATAATACAAAGATAAATTCGTATCTTTGGTGTTTTCTAGTAAAAAATCTTTTATTGCATATTTTGATTATATATCAAATACCTATGAGGAAAATTTTAGTAAAAAAAATACACTGCATTTTACCTAAAAATAATTCCATCTTAAATGTAGCCAATAAAAATAAACAAAATGGGAGATGTAGGAGTGGGCGGCCTGTTTTGACTGATAAGCAAGTGTGTGATTGGAGGAATGACAACGCCCATAAGTAGTGACCACGCCCATAACACGTAAACCACACCCATAACATGTAGACCACGCCAATTACAAAAATTTACCCAATCTGTACGCTTTTAATTCACTTCTTTTAATAAGAGTTTCTACTTTTGCTTCATAAAGAAAAAATAATTACGTGAAACAAGTACGAGTTCACGGAAAATTGCATTACAGGAAGTAGGGATTACAAGATTTTTTTTTTCGCACATCTTTTAATACCAATTGAACTGAACTGTTTAAACTAAATAAACTAAAAACTTATTTAAATACTATAATTAGATATTTCTTATTGATTTTAAAAAGTTTCCTGCAGGAAGACATGTCAGATGATACCCCCAAACGTAACATTTCTATGAATATAATAGTTTCCTACCGAATAGTTTTAATTAAAATAAATTAAACCAGTTCCTATTTACCAAATAATTTCCAAACTATAAAAAAATTCTCTCTAAAACTAAAAAAAAGTTAGAGAATGTATCAAGATAATATTTTAAGTTAGAAGACTACTTGAGGAAAAAGCCGACCCATAAAAAAAAAGAAGGCAGATGACATTGCTGGACCGTGGAAACAAGCCGCCGCCATATTCCAGACCGGAAACTACTAGAACTATACAAAACTGTTTAACGGTTCCAATTAGCAGTACGAAAATAACACCTAAATTTACCAAACATTCAAAAAGCATACCCTACAACTAAAAAAAACTATAAAATTTTAAACGAAACGAAACTTTAACTCTAAATATCTCGTTTCCTGCTCGACAGATTTTTACTAAATTTCATACAATTATAGACAATAGATGTCTCCATGTACAGGTGAAATATAAACAAAATCTATCGAACAGTTTTCGAGATAATTGAAGTTAAAGATTTGTCTGTTTTAAACGAAACGAAACTTTAACTCCAAATATCTCGTTTCCTGCTCGACAGATTTTTACTAAATTTCATACAATTATAGACAATAGATGTCTCCATGTACAGGTGTAATATAAACAAAATCTATCGAGTAGTTTTCGAGATAATTGAAGTTAAAGATTTCTCTGTTTTAAACGAAACGAAACTTTAACTCTAAATATCTCGTTTCCTGCTCGACAGATTTTTACTAAATTTCATACAATTATAGACAATAGATGTCTCCATGTACAGGTGAAATATAAACAAAATCTATCGAACAGTTTTCGAGATAATTGAAGTTAAAGATTTGTCTGTTTTAAACGGAACGAAACTTTAACTCTAAATATCTCGTTTCCTGCTCGAAAGATTTTTACTAAATTTCATACAACTATAGACAATAGATGTCTCCATGTACAGGTGTAATATAAACAAAATCTATCGAACAGTTTTCGAGATAATTGAAGTTAAAGATTAAACTGTTTTAAACGGAACGAAACTTTAACTCTAAATATCTCGTTTGCTGCTCGACAGATTTTTACTAAATTTCATACAATTATAGACAATAGATGTCTCCATGTACAGGTGAAATATAAACAAAATCTATCGAACAGTTTTCGAGATAATTGAAGTTAAACATTTCTCTGTTTTTAACGAAACGAAAGATTAACTCAAAATATCTCGTTTCCTGCTCGACAGATTTTTACTATATTTCATACAATTATAGACAATAGATGTCTCCATATACAGGTGAAATATAACCAAAATCTATCGAACAGTTTTCGAGATAATTGAAGTTAAAGATTTCTCTGTTTTAAACGAAACGAAACTTTAACTCTAAATATCTCGTTTCCTGCTCGACAGATTTTTACTAAATTTCATACAATTATAGACAATAGATGTCTCCATGTACAGGTGAAATATAAACAAAATCTATCGAACAGTTTTCGAGATAATTGAAGTTAAAGATTTCTCTGTTTTAAACGAAACGAAACTTTAACTCTAAATATCTCGTTTCCTGCTCGACAGATTTTTACTAAATTTCATACAATTATAGACAATAGATGTCTCCATGTACAGGAGAAATATAAACAAAATCTATCGAACAGTTTTCGAGATAATTGAAGTTAAAGATTTCTCTGTTTTAAACGAAACGAAAATTTAACTCTAAATATCTCGTTTCCTGCTCGACAGATTTTTACTAAATTTCATACAATTATAGACAATAGATGTCTCCATGTACAGGTGAAATATAAACAAAATCTATCGAACAGTTTTCGAGATAATTGAAGTTAAAGATTTGTCTGTTTTAAACGGAACGAAACTTTAACTCTAAATATCTCGTTTCCTGCTCGAAAGATTTTTACTAAATTTCATACAACTATAGACAATAGATGTCTCCATGTACAGGTGTAATATAAACAAAATCTATCGAACAGTTTTCGAGATAATTGAAGTTAAAGATTAAACTGTTTTAAACGGAACGAAACTTTAACTCTAAATATCTCGTTTGCTGCTCGACAGATTTTTACTAAATTTCATACAATTATAGACAATAGATGTCTCCATGTACAGGTGAAATATAAACAAAATCTATCGAACAGTTTTCGAGATAATTGAAGTTAAACATTTCTCTGTTTTTAACGAAACGAAAGATTAACTCAAAATATCTCGTTTCCTGCTCGACAGATTTTTACTATATTTCATACAATTATAGACAATAGATGTCTCCATATACAGGTGAAATATAACCAAAATCTATCGAACAGTTTTCGAGATAATTGAAGTTAAAGATTTCTCTGTTTTAAACGAAACGAAACTTTAACTCTAAATATCTCGTTTCCTGCTCGACAGATTTTTACTAAATTTCATACAATTATAGACAATAGATGTCTCCATGTACAGGTGAAATATAAACAAAATCTATCGAACAGTTTTCGAGATAATTGAAGTTAAAGATTTCTCTGTTTTAAACGAAACGAAACTTTAACTCTAAATATCTCGTTTCCTGCTCGATAGATTTTTACTATATTTCATACAATTATAGACAATAGATGTCTCCATGCGCAGGTGAAATATAAACAAAATCTATCTAACAGTTTTCGAGATAATTGAAGTTAAAAATTTCTCTGTCTTAAACGAAACGAAACTTTAACTATAAATATCTCGTTTCCTGCTCGATAGATTTTTACTAAATTTCATACAATTATAGACAATAGATGTCTCCATGTACAGGTGAAATATAAACAAAATCTATCGAACAGTTTTCGAGATAATTGAAGTTAAAGATTTCTCTGTTTTAAACGAAACGAAACTTTAACTCTAAATATCTCGTTTCCTGCTCGACAGATTTTTACTAAATTCCATACAATTATAGACAATAGATGTCTCCATGTACAGGAGAAATATAAACAAAATCTATCGAACAGTTTTCGAGATAATTGAAGCTAAAGATTTCTCTGTTTTAAACGAAACGAAACTTTAACTCTAAATATCTCTTTTCCTGCTCGACAGATTTTAACTAAATTTCATACAATAATATACAATAGATGTCTCCATATACAGGTGAAATATAAACAAAATCTATCGAACAGTTTTCGAGATAATTTAAGTTAAAGATTAAACTGTTTTAAACGAAAAGAAACTTTAACTCTAAATATCTCGTTTCCTGCTCGACAGATTTTTACTAAATTTCATACAATTATATACAATAGATGTCTCCATATACAGGTGAAATATAAACAAAATCTATCGAACAGTTCTCGAGATAATTCATGTTAAAGATTTCAATGTTTTAAACGGAACGAAACTTTAACTCTAAATATCTCGTTTCCAGCTCGACAGATTTTTACTAAATTTCATACAATTATATACAATATATGTCTCCATTTACCGGTGAAATATGAACAAAATCTATCAAACAGTTTTCGAGATAATTGAAGTTAAAGATTTCTCTGTTTTAAACGAAACGAAAATTTAACTCTAAATATCTCGTTTCCTGCTCGACAGATTTTTACTAAATTTCATACAATTATAGACAATAGATGTCTCCATGTACAGGTGAAATATAAACAAAATCTATCGAACAGTTTTCGAGATAATTGAAGTTAAAGATTTCTCTGTTTTAAACGAAACGAAACTTTAACTCTAAATATCTCGTTTCCTGCTCGACAGATTTTTACTAAATTTCATACAATTATAAACAAGAGATGTCTCCAAATACAGGTAAAATATAAACAAAATCTATCGAACAGTTTTCGACATACTTTAAGTTAAAGATTTCACTGTTTTAAACGAAACGAAACTTTAACTCTAAATATCTCGTTTCCTGCTCGACAGATTTTTACTAAATTTCTTACAATTATAGACAATAGATGTCTCCATGTACAGGTGAAATATAAACAAAATCTATCGAACAGTTTTCGAGATAATTGAAGTTAAAGATTTCTCTGTTTTAAACGAAACGAAACTTTAACTCTAAATATCTCGTTTCCTCCTCGACAGATTTTTACTTAATTTCATACAATTATAGACAATAGATGTCTGCATCTACAGGTGAAATATAAACCAAATCTATCGAACAGTTTTCGAGATAATTGAAGTTAAATATTTCTCTGTTTTAAACGAAACGAAAATATAACTCTAAATATCTCGTTTCCTGCTCGAAAGTTTTTTCTAAATTTCATACAATTATAGACAATAGATGTCTCCATGTACAGGAGAAATATAAACAAAATCTATCGAACAGTTTTCGAGTTAATTGCAGTTAAAGATTTCTCTGTTTTAAACGAAACAAAACTTTAACTATAAATATCTCGTTTCCTCCTCGACAGATTTTTACTAAATTTCATACAATTATATACAATAGATGTCTCCATGTACAGGAGAAATATAAACAAAATCTATCGAACAGTTTTCGAGATAATTGAAGCTAAAGATTTCTCTGTTTTAAACGAAACGAAACTTTAACTCTAAATATCTCGTTTCCTGCTCGACAGATTTTTACTAAATTTCATACAATTATAGACAATAGATGTCTCCATGTACAGGTGAAATATAAACAAAATCTATCAAACAGTTTTCGAGATAATTGAAGTTAAAGATTTCTCTGTTTTAAACGAAACGAAACTTTAACTCTAAATATCTCGATTCCTGCTCGACAGATTTTAACTAAATTTCATACAATTATAGACAATAGATGTCTCCATGTACAGGAGAAATATAAACAAAATCTATCGAACAGTTTTCGAGATAATTGAAGCTAAAGATTTCTCTGTTTTAAACGAAACAAAACTTTAACTATAAATATCTCGTTTCCTCCTCGACAGATTTTTACTAAATTTCATACAATTATAGACAATAGATGTCTCCATATACAGGTGAAATATAAACAAAATCTATCAAACAGTTTTCGAGATAATTGAAGTTAAAGATTTCTCTGTTTTAAACGAAACGAAACTTTAACTCTAAATATCTCGATTCCTGCTCGACAGATTTTTACTAAATTTCATACAATTATAGACAATAGATGTCTCCATGTACAGGTGAAATATAAACAAAATCTATCGAACAGTTTTCGAGATAATTGAAGTTAAAGATTTCTCTGTTTTAAACGAAACGAAACTTTAACTCTAAATATCTCTTTTCCTGCTCGACAGATTTTAACTAAATTTCATACAATTATAGACAATAGATGTCTCCATGTACAGGTGAAATATAAACAAAATCTATCGAACAGTTTTCGAGATAATTGAAGTTAAACATTTCTCTGTTTTAAACGAAACGAAACATTAACTAAAAATATCTCGTTTCCTGCTCGACAGATTTTTACTATATTTCATACAATTATAGACAATAGATGTCTCCATGTGCAGGTGAAATATAAACAAAATCTATCGAACAGTTTTCGAGATAATTGAAGTTAAAGATTTCTCTGTTTTAAACGAAACGAAACTTTAACTCTAAATATCTCGTTTCCTGCTCGACAGATTTTTACTAAATTTCATACAATTATAGACAATAGATTTCTCCATGTACAGGAGAAATATAAACAAAATCTATCGAACAGTTTTCGAGATAATTGAAGTTAAAGATTTCTCTGTTTTAAACGAAACGAAACTTTAACTCTAAATATCTCGTTTCCTGCTCGACAGATTTTTACTATATTTCATACAATTATATACAATAGATATCTCCATGTACAGGTGAAATATAAACAAAATCTATCGAACAGTTTTCGAGATAATTGAAGTTAAAGATTTCTCTGTTTTAAACGAAACGAAACTTTAACTCTAAATATCTCGTTTCCTGCTCGACAGATTTTTACTAAATTTCATACAATTATAGACAATAGATGTCTCCATGTACAAGAGAAATATAAACAAAATCTATTGAACAGTTTTCGAGATAATTGAAGTTAAAGATTTCTCTGTTTTAAACGAAACGAAACTTTAACTCTAAATATCTCGTTTCCTCCTCGACAGATTTTTACTTAATTTCATACAATTATAGACAATAGATGTCTGCATCTACAGGTGAAATATAAACCAAATCTATCGAACAGTTTTCGAGATAATTGAAGTTAAATATTTCTCTGTTTTAAACGAAACGAAAATTTAACTCTAAATATCTCGTTTCCTGCTCGACAGATTTTTACTAAATTTCATACAATTATAGACAATAGATGTCTCCATGTACAGGTGAAATATAAACAAAATCTATCGAACAGTTTTCGAGATAATTGAAGTTAAAGATTTCTCTGTTTTAAACGATACGAAACTTTAACTCTAAATATCTCGTTTCCTGCTCGACAGATTTTTACTAAATTTCATACAATTATAGACAATAGATGTCACCATATACAGGTGAAATATAAACAAAATCTATCGAACAGTTTTCGAGATAATTTAAGTTAAAGATTTCATTGTTTTAAACGAAACGATACTTTAACTCTAAATATCTCGATTCCTACTCGAAAGATTTTTACTATATTTCATACAATTATAGACAATAGATGTCTCCAAATACAAGTGAAATATAAACAAAATCTATCGAACAGTTTTCGAGATAATTGAAGTTAAACATTTCTCTGTTTTAAACGAAACGAAAGATTAACTCAAAATATCTCGTTTCCTGCTCGACAGATTTTTACTATATTTCATACAATTATAGACAATAGATGTCTCCATGTACAGGAGAAATATAAACAAAATCTATCGAACAGTTTTCGAGATAATTGAAGTTAAAGATTTCTCTGTTTTAAACAAAACAAAACTTTAACTATAAATATCTCGTTTCCTCCTCGACAGATTTTTACTAAATTTCATACAATTATATACAATAGATGTCTCCATATACAGGTGAAATATAAACAAAATCTATGAAACAGTTTTCGAGATAATTGAAGTTAAAGATTTCTCTGTTTTAAACGAAACGAAACTTTAACTCTAAATATCTCGATTCCTGCTCGACAGATTTTTACTAAATTTCATACAATTATAGACAATAGATGTCTCCATGTGCAGGTGAAATATAAACAAAATCTATCGAACAGTTTTCGAGATAATTGAAGTTAAAGATTTCTCTGTTTTAAACGAAACGAAACTTTAACTCTAAATATCTCGTTTCCTGCTTGACAGATTTTTACTAAATTTCATACAATTATAGACAATAGATGTCTCCATGTACAGGAGAAATATAAACAAAATCTATCGAACAGTTTTCGAGATAATTGAAGTTAAAGATTTCTCTGTTTTAAACGAAACAAAACTTTAACTATAAATATCTCGTTTCCTCCTCGACAGATTTTAACTAAATTTCATACAATTATAGACAATAGATGTCTCCATGTACAGGTGAAATATAAACAAAATCTATCGAATAGTTTTCGAGATAATTGAAGTTAAACATTTCTCTGTTTTAAACGAAACGAAACATTAACTCAAAATATCTCGTTTCCTGCTCGACAGATTTTTACTTAATTTCATACAATTATAGACAATAGATGTCTGCATGTACAGGTGGAATATAAACCAAATCTATCGAACAGTTTTCGAGATAATTGAAGTTAAAGATTTCTCTGTTTTAAACGAAACGAAAATTTAACTCTAAATATCTCGTTTCCTGCTCGACAGATTTTTAATAAATTTCATACAATTATAGACAATAGACGTCTCCATGTACAGGTGAAATATAAACAAAATCTATCGAACAGTTTTCGAGATAATTGAAGTTAAAGATTTCTCTGTTTTAAACGAAACGAAACTTTAACTATAAATATCTCGTTTCCTCCTCGACAGATTTTTACTAAATTCCATACAATTATAGACAATAGATGTCTCCATGTACAGGTGAAATATAAACAAAATCTATCGAACAGTTTTCGAGATAATTGAAGTTAAACATTTCTCTGTTTTAAACGAAACGAAACATTAACTCAAAATATCTCGTTTCCTGCTCGACAGATTTTTACTATATTTCATACAATTATAGACAATAGATGTCTCCATGTGCAGGTGAAATATAAACAAAATCTATCGAACAGTTTTCGAGATAATTGAAGTTAAAGATTTCTCTGTTTTAAACGAAACGAAACTTTAACTCTAAATATCTCGTTTCCTGCTCGACAGATTTTTACTAAATTTCATACAATTATAGACAATAGATGTCTCCATGTACAGGAGAAATATAAACAAAATCTATCGAACAGTTTTCGAGATAATTGAAGTTAAAGATTTCTCTGTTTTAAACGAAACAAAACTTTAACTATAAATATCTCGTTTCCTCCTCGACAGATTTTAACTAAATTTCATACAATTATAGACAATAGATGTCTCCATGTACAGGTGAAATATAAACAAAATCTATCGAATAGTTTTCGAGATAATTGAAGTTAAACATTTCTCTGTTTTAAACGAAACGAAACATTAACTCAAAATATCTCGTTTCCTGCTCGACAGATTTTTACTTAATTTCATACAATTATAGACAATAGATGTCTGCATGTACAGGTGGAATATAAACCAAATCTATCGAACAGTTTTCGAGATAATTGAAGTTAAATATTTCTCTGTTTTAAACGAAAAGAAAATTTAACTCTAAATATCTCGTTTCCTGCTCGACAGATTTTTAATAAATTTCATACAATTATAGACAATAGATGTCTCCATGTACAGGTGAAATATAAACAAAATCTATCGAACAGTTTTCGAGATAATTGAAGTTAAAGATTTCTCTGTTTTAAACGAAACGAAACTTTAACTCTAATTATCTCGTTTCCTCCTCGACAGATTTTTACTTATCTTCATACAATTATAGACAATAGATGTCTGCATGTACCGGTGAAATATAAACCAAATCTATCGAACAGTTTTCGAGATAATTGAAGTTAAAGATTTCTCTGTTTTAAACGAAACGAAGCTTTAACTCTAAATATCTCGTTTCATGCTCGACAGATTTTTACTAAATTTCATACAATTATATACAATAGATGTCTCCATTTACAGGTGAAATATGAACAAAATCTATCAAACCGTTTTCGAGATAATTGAAGTTAAAGATTTCTCTGTTTTAAACGAAACGAAACATTAACTCAAAATATCTCGTTTCCTGCTCGACAGATTTTTACTATATTTCATACAATTATAGACAATAGATGTCTCCATGTGCAGGTGAAATATAAACAAAATCTATCGAACAGTTTTCGAGATAATTGAAGTTAAAGATTTCTCTGTTTTAAACGAAACGAAACATTAACTCAAAATATCTCGTTTCCTGCTCGACAGATTTTTACTTAATTTCATACAATTATAGACAATAGATGTCTGCATGTACAGGTGGAATATAAACCAAATCTATCGAACAGTTTTCGAGATAATTGAAGTTAAAGATTTCTCTGTTTTAAACGAAACGAAAATTTAACTCTAAATATCTCGTTTCCTGCTCGACAGATTTTTAATAAATTTCATACAATTATAGACAATAGACGTCTCCATGTACAGGTGAAATATAAACAAAATCTATCGAACAGTTTTCGAGATAATTGAAGTTAAAGATTTCTCTGTTTTAAACGAAACGAAACTTTAACTATAAATATCTCGTTTCCTCCTCGACAGATTTTTACTAAATTCCATACAATTATAGACAATAGATGTCTCCATGTACAGGAGAAATATAAACAAAATCTATCGAACAGTTTTCGAGATAATTGAAGTTAAAGATTTCTCTGTTTTAAACGAAACGAAACTTTAACTCTAAATATCTCTTTTCCTGCTCGACAGATTTTAACTAAATTTCATACAATTATAGACAATAGATGTCTCCATGTACAGGTGAAATATAAACAAAATCTATCGAACAGTTTTCGACATACTTTAAGTTAAAGATTTCACTGTTTTAAACGGAACGAAACTTTAACTCTAAATATCTCGTTTCCTGCTCGACAGATTTTTACTTATCTTCATACAATTATAGACAATAGATGTCTGCATGTACAGGTGAAATATAAACCAAATCTATCGAACAGTTTTCGAGATAATTGAAGTTAAAGATTTCTCTGTTTTAAACGAAACGAAGCTTTAACTCTAAATATCTCGTTTCCTCCTCGACAGATTTTTACTAAATTCCATACAATTATAGACAATAGATGTCTCCATGTACAGGAGAAATATAAACAAAATCTATCGAACAGTTTTCGAGATAATTGAAGTTAAAGATTTCTCTGTTTTAAACGAAACGAAACTTTAACTCTAAATATCTCTTTTCCTGCTCGACAGATTTTAACTAAATTTCATACAATTATAGACAATAGATGTCTCCATGTACAGGTGAAATATAAACAAAATCTATCGAACAGTTTTCGAGATAATTGAAGTTAAACATTTCTCTGTTTTAAACGAAACGAAACATTAACTCAAAATATCTCGTTTCCTGCTCGACAGATTTTTACTATATTTCATACAATTATAGACAATAGATGTCTCCATGTGCAGGTGAAATATAAACAAAATCTATCGAACAGTTTTCGAGATAATTGAAGTTAAAGATTTCTCTGTTTTAAACGAAACGAAACTTTAACTCTAAATATCTCGTTTCCTGCTCGACAGATTTTTACTAAATTTCATACAATTATAGACAATAGATGTCTCCATGTACAGGAGAAATATAAACAAAATCTATCGAACAGTTTTCGAGATAATTGAAGTTAAAGATTTCTCTGTTTTAAACGAAACAAAACTTTAACTATAAATACCTCGTTTCCTCCTCGACAGATTTTAACTAAATTTCATACAATTATAGACAATAGATGTCTCCATGTACAGGTGAAATATAAACAAAATCTATCGAATAGTTTTCGAGATAATTGAAGTTAAACATTTCTCTGTTTTAAACGAAACGAAACATTAACTCAAAATATCTCGTTTCCTGCTCGACAGATTTTTACTTAATTTCATACAATTATAGACAATAGATGTCTGCATGTACAGGTGGAATATAAACCAAATCTATCGAACAGTTTTCGAGATAATTGAAGTTAAATATTTCTCTGTTTTAAACGAAACGAAAATTTAACTCTAAATATCTCGTTTCCTGCTCGACAGATTTTTAATAAATTTCATACAATTATAGACAATAGATGTCTCCATGTACAGGTGAAATATAAACAAAATCTATCGAACAGTTTTCGAGATAATTGAAGTTAAAGATTTCTCTGTTTTAAACGAAACGAAACTTTAACTCTAATTATCTCGTTTCCTCCTCGACAGATTTTTACTTATCTTCATACAATTATAGACAATAGATGTCTGCATGTACCGGTGAAATATAAACAAAATCTATCGAACAGTTTTCGAGATAATTGAAGTTAAAGATTTCTCTGTTTTAAACGAAACGAAACTTTAACTCTAAATATCTCTTTTCCTGCTCGACAGATTTTAACTAAATTTCATACAATTATAGACAATAGATGTCTCCATGTACAGGTGAAATATAAACAAAATCTATCGAACAGTTTTCGACATACTTTAAGTTAAAGATTTCACTGTTTTAAACGGAACGAAACTTTAACTCTAAATATCTCGTTTCCTGCTCGACAGATTTTTACTTATCTTCATACAATTATAGACAATAGATGTCTGCATGTACAGGTGAAATATAAACCAAATCTATCGAACAGTTTTCGAGATAATTGAAGTTAAAGATTTCTCTGTTTTAAACGAAACGAAGCTTTAACTCTAAATATCTCGTTTCCTCCTCGACAGATTTTTACTAAATTCCATACAATTATAGACAATAGATGTCTCCATGTACAGGAGAAATATAAACAAAATCTATCGAACAGTTTTCGAGATAATTGAAGTTAAAGATTTCTCTGTTTTAAACGAAACGAAACTTTAACTCTAAATATCTCTTTTCCTGCTCGACAGATTTTAACTAAATTTCATACAATTATAGACAATAGATGTCTCCATGTACAGGTGAAATATAAACAAAATCTATCGAACAGTTTTCGAGATAATTGAAGTTAAACATTTCTCTGTTTTAAACGAAACGAAACATTAACTCAAAATATCTCGTTTCCTGCTCGACAGATTTTTACTATATTTCATACAATTATAGACAATAGATGTCTCCATGTGCAGGTGAAATATAAACAAAATCTATCGAACAGTTTTCGAGATAATTGAAGTTAAAGATTTCTCTGTTTTAAACGAAACGAAACTTTAACTCTAAATATCTCGTTTCCTGCTCGACAGATTTTTACTAAATTTCATACAATTATAGACAATAGATGTCTCCATGTACAGGAGAAATATAAACAAAATCTATCGAACAGTTTTCGAGATAATTGAAGTTAAAGATTTCTCTGTTTTAAACGAAACAAAACTTTAACTATAAATATCTCGTTTCCTCCTCGACAGATTTTAACTAAATTTCATACAATTATAGACAATAGATGTCTCCATGTACAGGTGA
Organism: Rhodnius prolixus; assembly: GCF_049639745.1. Classification (NCBI taxonomy): domain Eukaryota; kingdom Metazoa; phylum Arthropoda; class Insecta; order Hemiptera; family Reduviidae; genus Rhodnius; species Rhodnius prolixus. Next base: position 67,410,727 of record NW_027411581.1, read on the forward strand.
AATATAAACAAAATCTATCGAATAGTTTTCGAGATAATTGAAGTTAAACATTTCTCTGTTTTAAACGAAACGAAACATTAACTCAAAATATCTCGTTTCCTGCTCGACAGATTTTTACTTAATTTCATACAATTATAGACAATAGATGTCTGCATGTACAGGTGGAATATAAACCAAATCTATCGAACAGTTTTCGAGATAATTGAAGTTAAATATTTCTCTGTTTTAAACGAAACGAAAATTTAACTCTAAATATCTCGTTTCCTGCTCGACAGATTTTTAATAAATTTCATACAATTATAGACAATAGATGTCTCCATGTACAGGTGAAATATAAACAAAATCTATCGAACAGTTTTCGAGATAATTGAAGTTAAAGATTTCTCTGTTTTAAACGAAACGAAACTTTAACTCTAATTATCTCGTTTCCTCCTCGACAGATTTTTACTTATCTTCATACAATTATAGACAATAGATGTCTGCATGTACCGGTGAAATATAAACCAAATCTATCGAACAGTTTTCGAGATAATTGAAGTTAAAGATTTCTCTGTTTTAAACGAAACGAAGCTTTAACTCTAAATATCTCGTTTCATGCTCGACAGATTTTTACTAAATTTCATACAATTATATACAATAGATGTCTCCATTTACAGGTGAAATATGAACAAAATCTATCAAACCGTTTTCGAGATAATTGAAGTTAAAGATTTCTCTGTTTTAAACGAAACGAAACTTTAACTCTAAATATCTCGTTTCCTGCTCGACAGATTTTTACTATATTTCATACAATTATAGACAATAGATGTCTCCATGTGCAGGTGAAATATAAACAAAATCTATCGAACAGTTTTCGAGATAATTGAAGTTAAAGATTTCTCTGTTTTAAACGAAACGAAACTTTAACTCTAAATATCTCGTTTCCTGCTCGACAGATTTTTACTAAATTTCATACAATTATATACAATAGATGTCTCCATGTACAGGAGAAATAGAAACAAAATCTATCGAACAGTTTTCGAGATAATTGAAGTTAAAGATTTCTCTGTTTTAAACGAAACAAAACTTTAACTATATATATCTCGTTTCCTCCTCGACAGATTTTAACTAAATTTCATACAATTATAGACAATAGATGTCTCCATGTACAGGTGAAATATAAACAAAATCTATCGAATAGTTTTCGAGATAATTGAAGTTAAACATTTCTCTGTTTTAAACGAAACGAAACATTAACTCAAAATATCTCGTTTCCTGCTCGACAGATTTTTACTTAATTTCATACAATTATAGACAATAGATGTCTGCATGTACAGGTGGAATATAAACAAAATCTATCGAACAGTTTTCGAGATAATTGAAGTTAAAGATTTCTCTGTTTTAAACGAAACGAAACTTTAACTCTAATTATCTCGTTTCCTCCTCGACAGATTTTTACTTATCTTCATACAATTATAGACAATAGATGTCTGCATGTACCGGTGAAATATAAACCAAATCTATCGAACAGTTTTCGAGATAATTGAAGTTAAAGATTTCTCTGTTTTAAACGAAACGAAGCTTTAACTCTAAATATCTCGTTTCATGCTCGACAGATTTTTACTAAATTTCATACAATTATATACAATAGATGTCTCCATTTACAGGTGAAATATGAACAAAATCTATCAAACCGTTTTCGAGATAATTGAAGTTAAAGATTTCTCTGTTTTAAACGAAACGAAACTTTAACTCTAAATATCTCGTTTCCTGCTCGACAGATTTTTACTATATTTCATACAATTATAGACAATAGATGTCTCCATGTGCAGGTGAAATATAAACAAAATCTATCGAACAGTTTTCGAGATAATTGAAGTTAAAGATTTCTCTGTTTTAAACGAAACGAAACTTTAACTCTAAATATCTCGTTTCCTGCTCGACAGATTTTTACTAAATTTCATACAATTATATACAATAGATGTCTCCATGTACAGGAGAAATAGAAACAAAATCTATCGAACAGTTTTCGAGATAATTGAAGTTAAAGATTTCTCTGTTTTAAACGAAACAAAACTTTAACTATATATATCTCGTTTCCTCCTCGACAGATTTTAACTAAATTTCATACAATTATAGACAATAGATGTCTCCATGTACAGGTGAAATATAAACAAAATCTATCGAATAGTTTTCGAGATAATTGAAGTTAAACATTTCTCTGTTTTAAACGAAACGAAACATTAACTCAAAATATCTCGTTTCCTGCTCGACAGATTTTTACTTAATTTCATACAATTATAGACAATAGATGTCTGCATGTACAGGTGGAATATAAACCAAATCTATCGAACAGTTTTCGAGATAATTGAAGTTAAATATTTCTCTGTTTTAAACGAAACGAAAATTTAACTCTAAATATCTCGTTTCCTGCTCGACAGATTTTTAATAAATTTCATACAATTATAGACAATAGATGTCTCCATGTACAGGTGAAATATAAACAAAATCTATCGAACAGTTTTTGAGATAATTGAAGTTAAAGATTTCTCTGTTTTAAACGAAACGAAACTTTAACTCTAATTATCTCGTTTCCTCCTCGACAGATTTTTACTTATCTTCATACAATTATAGACAATAGATGTCTGCATGTACCGGTGAAATATAAACCAAATCTATCGAACAGTTTTCGAGATAATTGAAGTTAAAGATTTCTCTGTTTTAAACGAAACGAAGCTTTAACTCTAAATATCTCGTTTCATGCTCGACAGATTTTTACTAAATTTCATACAATTATATACAATAGATGTCTCCATTTACAGGTGAAATATGAACAAAATCTATCAAACCGTTTTCGAGATAATTGAAGTTAAAGATTTCTCTGTTTTAAACGAAACGAAACTTTAACTCTAAATATCTCGTTTCCTGCTCGACAGATTTTTAATAAATTTCATACAATTATAGACAATAGATGTCTCCATGTACAGGAGAAATATAAACAAAATCTATCGAACAGTTTTCGAGATAATTGAAGTTAAAGATTTCTCTGTTTTAAACGAAACAAAACTTTAACTATAAATATCTCATTTCCTCCTCGACAGATTTTTACTAAATTTCATACAATTATATACAATAGATGTCTCCATATACAGGTGAAATATAAACAAAATCTATCAAACAGTTTTCGAGATAATTGAAGTTAAAGATTTCTCTGTTTTAAACGAAACGAAACTTTAACTCTAAATATCTCGATTCCTGCTCGACAGATTTTTACTAAATTCCATACAATTATAGACAATAGATGTCTCCATGTACAGGAGAAATATAAACAAAATCTATCGAACAGTTTTCGAGATAATTGAAGTTAAAGATTTCTCTGTTTTAAACGAAACGAAACTTTAACTCTAAATATCTCTTTTCCTGCTCGACAGATTTTAACTAAATTTCATACAATTATAGACAATAGATGTCTCCATGTACAGGTGAAATATAAACAAAATCTATCGAACAGTTTTCGAGATAATTGAAGCTAAACATTTCTCTGTTTTAAACGAAACGAAACATTAACTCAAAATATCTCGTTTCCTGCTCGACAGATTTTTACTATATTTCATACAATTATAGACAATAGATGTCTCCATGTGCAGGTGAAATATAAACAAAATCTATCGAACAGTTTTCGAGATAATTGAAGTTAAAGATTTCTCTGTTTTAAACGAAACGAAACTTTAACTCTAAATATCTCGTTTCCTGCTCGACAGATTTTTACTAAATTTCATACAATTATAGACAATAGATGTCTCCATGTACAGGAGAAATATAAACAAAATCTATCAAACAGTTTTCGAGATAATTGAAGTTAAAGATTTCTCTGTTTTAAACGAAACGAAACTTTAACTCTAAATATCTCGATTCCTGCTCGACAGATTTTTACTAAATTTCATAATTATAGACAATAGATGTCTCCATGTACAGGTGAAATATAAACCAAATCTATCGAACAGTTTTCGAGATAATTGAAGTTAAAGATTTCTCTGTTTTAAACGAAACGAAACTTTAACTATAAATATCTCGTTTCCTCCTCGACAGATTTTTACTAAATTTCATACAATTATATACAATAGATGTCTCCATATACAGGTGAAATATAAACAAAATCAATCGAACAGTTTTCGAGATAATTGAAGTTAAAGATTTCTCTGTTTTAAACGAAACGAAACTTTAACTCTAAATATTTCGTTTCCTGCTCGACAGATTTTTACTAAATTTCACACAATTATAGACAATAGATGTCTGCATGTACAGGTGAAATATAAACAAAATCTATCGAACAGTTTTCGAGATAATTGAAGTTAAAGATTTCACTGTTATAAACGGAACGAAACTTTAACTCTAAATATCTCGTTTCCTGCTCGACAGATTTTTACTAAATTTCATACAATTATAGACAATAGATTCCACTATGTACAGGTGAAATATAAACAAAATCTATCGAACAGTTTTCGAGATAATTGAAGTTAAAGATTTCTCTGTTTTAAACAGAACGAAACTTTAACTCTAAATATCTCGTTTCCTGCTCGACAGATTTTTACTAAATTTCATATAATTATAGACAATAGATGTCTCCATGTACAGGTGAAATATAAACAAAATCTATCGAATAGTTTTCGAGATAATTGAAGTTAAAGATTTCTCTGTTTTAAACGAAACAAAACTTTAACTATAAATATCTCATTTCCTCCTCGACAGATTTTTACTAAATTTCATACAATTATATACAATAGATGTCTCCATATACAGGTGAAATATAAACAAAATCTATCAAACAGTTTTCGAGATAATTGAAGTTAAAGATTTCTCTGTTTTAAACGAAACGAAACTTTAACTCTAAATATCTCGATTCCTGCTCGACAGATTTTTACTAAATTTCATACAATTATAGACAATAGATTTCTCCATGTACAGGTGAAATATAAACAAAATCTATCGAACAGTTTTCGAGATAATTGAAGTTAAAGATTTCTCTGTTTTAAACGAAACGAAACTTTAACTATAAATATCTCGTTTCCTCCTCGACAGATTTTTACTAAATTCCATACAATTATAGACAATAGATGTCTCCATGTACAGGAGAAATATAAACAAAATCTATCGAACAGTTTTCGAGATAATTGAAGTTAAAGATTTCTCTGTTTTAAACGAAACGAAACATTAACTCTAAATATCTCTTTTCCTGCTCGACAGATTTTAACTAAATTTCATACAATTATAGACAATAGATGTCTCCATGTACAGGTGAAATATAAACAAAATCTATCGAACAGTTTTCGAGATAATTGAAGTTAAACATTTCTCTGTTTTAAACGAAACGAAACATTAACTCAAAATATCTCGTTTCCTGCTCGACAGATTTTTACTATATTTCATACAATTATAGACAATAGATGTCTCCATGTGCAGGTGAAATATAAACAAAATCTATCGAACAGTTTTCGAGATAATTGAAGTTAAAGATTTCTCTGTTTTAAACGAAACGAAACTTTAACTCTAAATATCTCGATTCCTGCTCGACAGATTTTTACTAAATTTTATAATTATAGACAATAGATGTCTCCATGTACAGGTGAAATATAAACCAAATCTATCGAACAGTTTTCGAGATAATTGAAGTTAAAGATTTCTCTGTTTTAAACGAAACGAAACTTTAACTATAAATATCTCGTTTCCTCCTCGACAGATTTTTACTAAATTTCATACAATTATATACAATAGATGTCTCCATATACAGGTGAAATATAAACAAAATCAATCGAACAGTTTTCGAGATAATTGAAGTTAAAGATTTCTCTGTTTTAAACGAAACGAAACTTTAACTCTAAATATTTCGTTTCCTGCTCGACAGATTTTTACTAAATTTCACACAATTATAGACAATAGATGTCTGCATGTACAGGTGAAATATAAACAAAATCTATCGAACAGTTTTCGAGATAATTGAAGTTAAAGATTTCACTGTTATAAACGGAACGAAACTTTAACTCTAAATATCTCGTTTCCTGCTCGACAGATTTTTACTAAATTTCATACAATTATAGACAATAGATTCCACTATGTACAGGTGAAATATAAACAAAATCTATCGAACAGTTTTCGAGATAATTGAAGTTAAAGATTTCTCTGTTTTAAACAGAACGAAACTTTAACTCTAAATATCTCGTTTCCTGCTCGACAGATTTTTACTAAATTTCATATAATTATAGACAATAGATGTCTCCATGTACAGGTGAAATATAAACAAAATCTATCGAATAGTTTTCGAGATAATTGAAGTTAAAGATTTCTCTGTTTTAAACGAGACGAAACTTTAACTCTAAATATCTCGTTTCCTGCTAGACAGATTTTTACTAAATTTCATACAATTATAGACAATAGATGTCTGCATGTACAGGTGAAATATAAACAAAATCTTTTGAACAGTTTTCGAGATAATTGAAGTTAAATATTTCTCTGTTTTAAACGAAACGAAACTTTAACTCTAAATATCTCGTTTCCTGCTCGACAGATTTTTACTAAATTTCATACAATTATAGACAATAGATGTCTCCATGTACAGGTGAAATATAAACAAAATCTATCGAAGAGTTTTCGAGATAATTGAAGTTATAGATTTCTCTGTTTTAAACGAAACGAAACTTTAACTCTAAATATCTCGTTTCCTGCTCGACAGATTTTTACTAAATTTCTTACAATTATAGACAATAGATGTCTCCATGTACAGGTGAAATATAAACAAAATCTATCGAACAGTTTTCGAGATAATTGAAGTTAAAGATTTCTCTGTTTTAAAAGAAACGAAACTTTAACTCTAAATATCTCGTTTCCTGCTCGACAGATTTTTACTAAATTTCATACAATTATAGACAATAGATGTCTGCATGTACAGGTGAAATATAAACAAAATCTATCGAACAGTTTTCGAGATAATTGAAGTTAAAGAATTCACTGTTATAAACGGAACGAAACTTTAACTCTAAATATCTCGTTTCCTGCTCGACAGATTTTTACTAAATTTCATACAATTATAGACAATAGATGTCTCCATATACAGGTGAAATATAAACAAAATCTATCGAATAGTTTTCGAGATAATTGAAGTTAAAGATTTCTCTGTTTTAAACGAAAGGAAACTTTAACTCTAAATATCTCGTTTCCTGCTCGACAGATTTTTACTAAATTTCATACAATTATATACAATAGATGTCTCCATGTACAGGAGAAATATAAACAAAATCTATCGAACAGTTTTCGAGATAATTGAAGTTAAAGATTTCTCTGTTTTAAACGAAACGAAACTTTAACTCTAAATATCTCGTTTCCTGCTCGACAGATTTTTACTATATTTCATACCATTATAGACAATAGATGTTTCCATGTACAGGTGAAATATAAACAAAATCTATCGAATAGTTTTCGAGATAATTGAAGTTAAAGATTTCTCTGTTTTAAACGAAACGAAACTTTAACTCTAAATATCTCGTTTCCTGCTCGACAGATTTTTACTAAATTTCATACAATTATATACAATAGATGTCTCCATGTACAGGAGAAATAGAAACAAAATCTATCGAACAGTTTTCGAGATAATTGAAGTTAAAGATTTCTCTGTTTTAAACGAAACGAAACTTTAACTCTAAATATCTCGTTTCCTGCTCGACAGATTTTTACTATATTTCATACCATTATAGACAATAGATGTCTCCATGTACAGGAGAAATAGAAACAAAATCTATCGAACAGTTTTCGAGATAATTGAAGTTAAAGATTTCTCTGTTTTAAACGAAACGAAACTTTAACTCTAAATATCTCGTTTCCTGCTCGACAGATTTTTACTAAATTTCATACAATTATATACAATAGATGTCTCCATGTACAGGAGAAATAGAAACAAAATCTATCGAATAGTTTTCGAGATAATTGAAGTTAAAGATTTCTCTGTTTTAAACGAAACGAAACTTTAACTCTAAATATCTCGTTTCCTGCTCGACAGATTTTTACTAAATTTCATACAATTATATACAATAGATGTCTCCATGTACAGGAGAAATAGAAACAAAATCTATCGAACAGTTTTCGAGATAATTGAAGTTAAAGATTTCTCTGTTTTAAACGAAACGAAACTTTAACTCTAAATATCTCGTTTCCTGCTCGACAGATTTTTACTAAATTTCATACAATTATAGACAATAGATGTCTCCATGTACAGGTGAAATATAAACAAAATCTATCGAACAGTTTTCGAGATAATTGAAGTTAAAGATTTCTCTGTTTTAAACGAAACGAAACTTTAACTCAAAATATCTCGTTTCCTGCTCGACAGATTTTTACTAAATTTTATACAATTATAGACAATAGATGTTTCCATGTACAGGTGAAATATAAACAAAATCTATCGAATAGTTTTCGAGATAATTGAAGTTAAAGATTTCTCTGTTTTAAACGAAACGAAACTTTAACTCTAAATATCTCGTTTCCTGCTCGACAGATTTTTACTAAATTTCATACAATTATAGACAATAGATGTCAACATGTACAGGAGAAATAGAAACAAAATCTATCGAACAGTTTTCGAGATAATTGAAGTTAAAGATTTCTCTGTTTTAAACGAAACGAAACTTTAACTCTAAATATCTCGTTTCCTGCTCGACAGATTTTTACTAAATTTCATACAATTATAGACAATAGATTCCACTATGTACAGGTGAAATGTAAACAAAATCTATCGAACAGTTTTCGAGATAATTGAAGTTAAAGATTTCTCCGTTTTAAACAGAACGAAACTTTAACTCTAAATATCTCGTTTCCTGCTCGACAGATTTTTACTATATTTCATACCATTATAGACAATAGATGTCTCCATGTACAGGAGAAATAGAAACAAAATCTATCGAACAGTTTTCGAGATAATTGAAGTTAAAGATTTCTCTGTTTTAAACGAAACGAAACTTTAACTCTAAATATCTCGTTTCCTGCTCGACAGATTTTTACTAAATTTCATACAATTATATACAATAGATGTCTCCATGTACAGGAGAAATAGAAACAAAATCTATCGAATAGTTTTCGAGATAATTGAAGTTAAAGATTTCTCTGTTTTAAACGAAACGAAACTTTAACTCTAAATATCTCGTTTCCTGCTCGACTGATTTTTACTAAATTTCATACAATTATTTACAATAGATGTCTCCATGTACAGGTGAAATATAAACAAAATCTATCGAATAGTTTTCGAGATAATTGAAGTTAAAGATTTCTCTGTTTTAAACGAGACGAAACTTTAACTCTAAATATCTCGTTTCCTGCTAGACAGATTTTTACTAAATTTCATACAATTATAGACAATAGATGTCTGCATGTACAGGTGAAATATAAACAAAATCTTTTGAACAGTTTTCGAGATAATTGAAGTTAAATATTTCTCTGTTTTAAACGAAACGAAACTTTAACTCTAAATATCTCGTTTCCTGCTCGACAGATTTTTACTAAATTTCATACAATTATAGACAATAGATGTCTCCATGTACAGGTGAAATATAAACAAAATCTATCGAAGAGTTTTCGAGATAATTGAAGTTATAGATTTCTCTGTTTTAAACGAAACGAAACTTTAACTCTAAATATCTCGTTTCCTGCTCGACAGATTTTTACTAAATTTCATACAATTATAGACAATAGATGTCTGCATGTACAGGTGAAATATAAACAAAATCTATCGAACAGTTTTCGAGATAATTGAAGTTAAAGAATTCACTGTTATAAACGGAACGAAACTTTAACTCTAAATATCTCGTTTCCTGCTCGACAGATTTTTACTAAATTTCATACAATTATAGACAATAGATTCCACTATGTACAGGTGAAATATAAACAAAATCTATCGAACAGTTTTCGAGATAATTGAAGTTAAAGATTTCTCTGTTTTAAACAGAACGAAACTTTAACTCTAAATATCTCGTTTCCTGCTCGACAGATTTTTACTATATTTCATACCATTATAGACAATAGATGTCTCCATGTACAGGAGAAATAGAAACAAAATCTATCGAACAGTTTTCGAGATAATTGAAGTTAAAGATTTCTCTGTTTTAAACGAAACGAAACTTTAACTCTAAATATCTCGTTTCCTGCTCGACAGATTTTTACTAAATTTCATACAATTATATACAATAGATGTCTCCATGTACAGGAGAAATAGAAACAAAATCTATCGAATAGTTTTCGAGATACTTGAAGTTAAAGATTTCTCTGTTTTAAACGAAACGAAACTTTAACTCTAAATATCTCGTTTCCTGCTCGACAGATTTTTACTAAATTTCATACAATTATTTACAATAGATGTCTCCATGTACAGGAGAAATAGAAACAAAATCTATCGAACAGTTTTCGAGATAATTGAAGTTAAAGATTTCTCTGTTTTAAACGAAACGAAACTTTAACTCTAAATATCTCGTTTCCTGCTCGACAGATTTTTACTAAATTTCATACAATTATTTACAATAGATGTCTCCATGTACAGGAGAAATAGAAACAAAATCTATCGAACAGTTTTCGAGATAATTGAAGTTAAAGATTTCTCTGTTTTAAACGAAACGAAACTTTAACTCTAAATATGTCGTTTCCTGCTCGACAGATTTTTACTATATTTCATACAATTATAGACAATAGATGTCTCCATATACAGGTGAAATATAAACAAAATCTATCGAATAGTTTTCGAGATAATTGAAGTTAAAGATTTCTCTGTTTTAAACGAAACGAAACTTTAACTCTAAATATCTCGTTTCCTGCTCGACAGATTTTTACTAAATTTCATACAATTATATACAATAGATGTCTCCATGTACAGGAGAAATATAAACAAAATTTATCGAACAGTTTTCGAGATAATTGAAGTTAAAGATTTCTCTGTTTTAAACGAAACGAAACTTTAACTCTAAATATCTCGTTTCCTGCTCGACAGATTTTTACTATATTTCATACCATTATAGACAATAGATGTTTCCATGTACAGGTGAAATATAAACAAAATCTATCGAATAGTTTTCGAGATAATTGAAGTTAAAGATTTCTCTGTTTTAAACGAAACGAAACTTTAACTCTAAATATCTCGTTTCCTGCTCGACAGATTTTTACTAAATTTCATACAATTATATACAATAGATGTCTCCATGTACAGGAGAAATAGAAACAAAATCTATCGAACAGTTTTCGAGATAATTGAAGTTAAAGATTTCTCTGTTTTAAACGAAACGAAACTTTAACTCTAAATATCTCGTTTCCTGCTCGACAGATTTTTACTATATTTCATACCATTATAGACAATAGATGTCTCCATGTACAGGAGAAATAGAAACAAAATCTATCGAACAGTTTTCGAGATAATTGAAGTTAAAGATTTCTCTGTTTTAAACGAAACGAAACTTTAACTCTAAATATCTCGTTTCCTGCTCGACAGATTTTTACTAAATTTCATACAATTATATACAATAGATGTCTCCATGTACAGGAGAAATAGAAACAAAATCTATCGAATAGTTTTCGAGATAATTGAAGTTAAAGATTTCTCTGTTTTAAACGAAACGAAACTTTAACTCTAAATATCTCGTTTCCTGCTCGACAGATTTTTACTAAATTTCATACAATTATATACAATAGATGTCTCCATGTACAGGAGAAATAGAAACAAAATCTATCGAACAGTTTTCGAGATAATTGAAGTTAAAGATTTCTCTGTTTTAAACGAAACGAAACTTTAACTCTAAATATGTCGTTTCCTGCTCGACAGATTTTTACTAAATTTCATACAATTATAGACAATAGATGTCTCCATGTACAGGAGAAATAGAAACAAAATCTATCGAACAGTTTTCGAGATAATTGAAGTTAAAGATTTCTCTGTTTTAAACGAAACGAAACTTTAACTCTAAATATGTCGTTTCCTGCTCGACAGATTTTTACTATATTTCATACAATTATAGACAATAGATGTCTCCATATACAGGTGAAATATAAACAAAATCTATCGAATAGTTTTCGAGATAATTGAAGTTAAAGATTTCTCTGTTTTAAACGAAACGAAACTTTAACTCTAAATATCTCGTTTCCTGCTCGACAGATTTTTACTAAATTTCATACAATTATATACAATAGATGTCTCCATGTACAGGAGAAATATAAACAAAATTTATCGAACAGTTTTCGAGATAATTGAAGTTAAAGATTTCTCTGTTTTAAACGAAACGAAACTTTAACTCTAAATATCTCGTTTCCTGCTCGACAGATTTTTACTATATTTCATACCATTATAGACAATAGATGTTTCCATGTACAGGTGAAATATAAACAAAATCTATCGAATAGTTTTCGAGATAATTGAAGTTAAAGATTTCTCTGTTTTAAACGAAACGAAACTTTAACTCTAAATATCTCGTTTCCTGCTCGACAGATTTTTACTAAATTTCATACAATTATATACAATAGATGTCTCCATGTACAGGAGAAATAGAAACAAAATCTATCGAACAGTTTTCGAGATAATTGAAGTTAAAGATTTCTCTGTTTTAAACGAAACGAAACTTTAACTCTAAATATCTCGTTTCCTGCTCGACAGATTTTTACTATATTTCATACCATTATAGACAATAGATGTCTCCATGTACAGGAGAAATAGAAACAAAATCTATCGAACAGTTTTCGAGATAATTGAAGTTAAAGATTTCTCTGTTTTAAACGAAACGAAACTTTAACTCTAAATATCTCGTTTCCTGCTCGACAGATTTTTACTAAATTTCATACAATTATATACAATAGATGTCTCCATGTACAGGAGAAATAGAAACAAAATCTATCGAATAGTTTTCGAGATAATTGAAGTTAAAGATTTCTCTGTTTTAAACGAAACGAAACTTTAACTCTAAATATCTCGTTTCCTGCTCGACAGATTTTTACTAAATTTCATACAATTATATACAATAGATGTCTCCATGTACAGGAGAAATAGAAACAAAATCTATCGAACAGTTTTCGAGATAATTGAAGTTAAAGATTTCTCTGTTTTAAACGAAACGAAACTTTAACTCTAAATATGTCGTTTCCTGCTCGACAGATTTTTACTAAATTTCATACAATTATAGACAATAGATGTCTCCATATACAGGTGAAATATAAACAAAATCTATCGAATAGTTTTCGAGATAATTGAAGTTAAAGATTTCTCTGTTTTAAACGAAACGAAACTTTAACTCTAAATATCTCGTTTCCTGCTCGACAGATTTTTACTAAATTTCATACAATTATAGACAATAGATGTCTCCATGTACAGGTGAAATATAAACAAAATCTATCGAACAGTTTTCGAGATAATTGAAGTTAAAGATTTCTCTGTTTTAAACGAAACGAAACTTTAACTCAAAATATCTCGTTTCCTGCTCGACAGATTTTTACTAAATTTTATACAATTATAGACAATAGATGTTTCCATGTACAGGTGAAACATAAACAAAATCTATCGAATAGTTTTCGAGATAATTGAAGTTAAAGATTTCTCTGTTTTAAACGAAACGAAACTTTAACTCTAAATATCTCGTTTCCTGCTCGACAGATTTTTACTAAATTTCATACAATTATAGACAATAGATGTCTACATGTACAGGAGAAATAGAAACAAAATCTATCGAACAGTTTTCGAGATAATTGAAGTTAAAGATTTCTCTGTTTTAAACGAAACGAAACTTTAACTCTAAATATCTCGTTTCCTGCTCGACAGATTTTTACTAAATTTCATACAATTATAGACAATAGATGTCTACATGTACAGGAGAAATATAAACAAAATCTATCGAATAGTTTTCGAGATAATTGAAGTTAAAGATTTCTCTGTTTTAAACGAAACGAAACTTTAACTCTAAATATCTCGTTTCCTGCTCGACAGATTTTTACTAAATTTCATACAATTATAGACAATAGATGTCTACATGTACAGGAGAAATATAAACAAAATCTATCGAATAGTTTTCGAGATAATTGAAGTTAAAGATTTCTCTGTTTTAAACGAAACGAAACTTTAACTCTAAATATCTCGTTTCCTGCTCGACAGATTTTTACTAAATTTCATACAATTATAGACAATAGATGTCTACATGTACAGGAGAAATAGAAACAAAATCTATCGAATAGTTTTCGAGATAATTGAAGTTAAAGATTTCTCTGTTTTAAACGAAACGAAACTTTAACTCTAAATATCTCGTTTCCTGCTCGACAGATTTTTACTAAATTTCATACAATTATAGACAATAGATGTCTACATGTACAGGAGAAATAGAAACAAAATCTATCGAATAGTTTTCGAGATAATTGAAGTTAAAGATTTCTCTGTTTTAAACGAAACGAAACTTTAACTCTAAATATCTCGTTTCCTGCTCGACAGATTTTTACTAAATTTCATACAATTATAGACAATAGATGTCTACATGTACAGGAGAAATAGAAACAAAATCTATCGAACAGTTTTCGAGATAATTGAAGTTAAAGATTTCTCTGTTTTAAACGAAACGAAACTTTAACTCTAAATATCTCGTTTCCTGCTCGACAGATTTTTACTAAATTTCATACAATTATAGACAATAGATGTCTACATGTACAGGAGAAATAGAAACAAAATCTATCGAACAGTTTTCGAGATAATTGAAGTTAAAGATTTCTCTGTTTTAAACGAAACGAAACTTTAACTCTAAATATCTCGTTTCCTGCTCGACAGATTTTTACTAAATTTCATACAATTATAGACAATAGATGTCTACATGTACAGGAGAAATATAAACAAAATCTATCGAATAGTTTTCGAGATAATTGAAGTTAAAGATTTCTCTGTTTTAAACGAAACGAAACTTTAACTCTAAATATCTCGTTTCCTGCTCGACAGATTTTTACTAAATTTCATACAATTATAGACAATAGATGTCTCCATATACAGGTGAAATATAAACAAAATCTATCGAATAGTTTTCGAGATAATTGAAGTTAAAGATTTCTCTGTTTTAAACGAAACGAAACTTTAACTCTAAATATCTCGTTTCCTGCTCGACAGATTTTTACTAAATTTCATACAATTATAGACAATAGATGTCTCCATGTACAGGTGAAATATAAACAAAATCTATCGAACAGTTTTCGAGATAATTGAAGTTAAAGATTTCTCTGTTTTAAACGAAACGAAACTTTAACTCAAAATATCTCGTTTCCTGCTCGACAGATTTTTACTAAATTTTATACAATTATAGACAATAGATGTTTCCATGTACAGGTGAAATATAAACAAAATCTATCGAATAGTTTTCGAGATAATTGAAGTTAAAGATTTCTCTGTTTTAAACGAAACGAAACTTTAACTCTAAATATCTCGTTTCCTGCTCGACAGATTTTTACTATATTTCATACAATTATATACAATAGATGTCTACATGTACAGGAGAAATAGAAACAAAATCTATCGAACAGTTTTCGAGATAATTGAAGTTAAAGATTTCTCTGTTTTAAACGATACGAAACTTTAACTCTAAATATCTCGTTTCCTGCTCGACAGATTTTTACTATATTTCATACCATTATAGACAATAGATGTTTCCATGTACAGGTGAAATATAAACAAAATCTATCGACTAGTTTTCGAGATAATTGAAGTTAAAGATTTCTCTGTTTTAAACGAAACGAAACTTTAACTCTAAATATCTCGTTTCCTGCTCGACAGATTTTTACTAAATTTCATACAATTATATACAATAGATGTCTCCATGTACAGGAGAAATAGAAACAAAATCTATCGAACAGTTTTCGAGATAATTGAAGTTAAAGATTTCTCTGTTTTAAACGAAACGAAACTTTAACTCTAAATATCTCGTTTCCTGCTCGACAGATTTTTACTATATTTCATACCATTATAGACAATAGATGTCTCCATGTACAGGAGAAATAGAAACAAAATCTATCGAACAGTTTTCGAGATAATTGAAGTTAAAGATTTCTCTGTTTTAAACGAAACGAAACTTTAACTCTAAATATGTCGTTTCCTGCTCGACAGATTTTTACTATATTTCATACAATTATAGACAATAGATGTCTCCATATACAGGTGAAATATAAACAAAATCTATCGAATAGTTTTCGAGATAATTGAAGTTAAAGATTTCTCTGTTTTAAACGAAACGAAACTTTAACTCTAAATATCTCGTTTCCTGCTCGACAGATTTTTACTAAATTTCATACAATTATATACAATAGATGTCTCCATGTACAGGAGAAATATAAACAAAATTTATCGAACAGTTTTCGAGATAATTGAAGTTAAAGATTTCTCTGTTTTAAACGAAACGAAACTTTAACTCTAAATATCTCGTTTCCTGCTCGACAGATTTTTACTATATTTCATACCATTATAGACAATAGATGTTTCCATGTACAGGTGAAATATAAACAAAATCTATCGAATAGTTTTCGAGATAATTGAAGTTAAAGATTTCTCTGTTTTAAACGAAACGAAACTTTAACTCTAAATATCTCGTTTCCTGCTCGACAGATTTTTACTAAATTTCATACAATTATATACAATAGATGTCTCCATGTACAGGAGAAATAGAAACAAAATCTATCGAACAGTTTTCGAGATAATTGAAGTTAAAGATTTCTCTGTTTTAAACGAAACGAAACTTTAACTCTAAATATCTCGTTTCCTGCTCGACAGATTTTTACTATATTTCATACCATTATAGACAATAGATGTCTCCATGTACAGGAGAAATAGAAACAAAATCTATCGAACAGTTTTCGAGATAATTGAAGTTAAAGATTTCTCTGTTTTAAACGAAACGAAACTTTAACTCTAAATATGTCGTTTCCTGTTCGACAGATTTTTACTAAATTTCATACAATTATAGACAATAGATGTCTCCATATACAGGTGAAATATAAACAAAATCTATCGAATAGTTTTCGAGATAATTGAAGTTAAAGATTTCTCTGTTTTAAACGAAACGAAACTTTAACTCTAAATATCTCGTTTCCTGCTCGACAGATTTTTACTAAATTTCATACAATTATATACAATAGATGTCTCCATGTACAGGAGAAATATAAACAAAATCTATCGAACAGTTTTCGAGATAATTGAAGTTAAAAATTTCTCTGTTTTAAACGAAACGAAACTTTAACTCTAAATATCTCGTTTCCTGCTCGACAGATTTTTACTAAATTTCATACAATTATAGACAATAGATGTCTCCATGTACAGGTCAAATATAAACAAAATCTATCGAACAGTTTTCGAGATAATTGAAGTTAAAGATTTCTCTGTTTTAAACGAAACGAAACTTTAACTCAAAATATCTCGTTTCCTGCTCGACAGATTTTTACTATATTTCATACCATTATAGACAATAGATGTTTCCATGTACAGGTGAAATATAAACAAAATCTATCGAATAGTTTTCGAGATAATTGAAGTTAAAGATTTCTCTGTTTTAAACGAAACGAAACTTTAACTCTAAATATCTCGTTTCCTGCTCGACAGATTTTTACTAAATTTCATACAATTATATACAATAGATGTCTCCATGTACAGGAGAAATAGAAACAAAATCTATCGAACAGTTTTCGAGATAATTGAAGTTAAAGATTTCTCTGTTTTAAACGAAACGAAACTTTAACTCTAAATATGTCGTTTCCTGCGCGACAGATTTTTACTAAATTTCATACAATTATAGACAATAGATGTCTCCATGTACAGGTGAAATATAAACAAAATCTATCGAATAGTTTTCGAGATAATTGAAGTTAAAGATTTCTCTGTTTTAAACGAAACGAAACTTTAACTCTAAATATGTCGTTTCCTGCGCGACAGATTTTTACTAAATTTCATACAATTATAGACAATAGATGTCTACATGTACAGGTGAAATATAAACAAAATCTATCGAATAGTTTTCGAGATAATTGAAGTTAAAGATTTCTCTGTTTTAAACGAAACGAAACTTTAACTCTAAATATCTCGTTTCCTGCTCGACAGATTTTTACTAAATTTCATACAATTATAGACAATAGATGTCTACATGTACAGGAGAAATAGAAACAAAATCTATCGAACAGTTTTCGAGATAATTGAAGTTAAAGATTTCTCTGTTTTAAACGAAACGAAACTTTAACTCTAAATATCTCGTTTCCTGCTCGACAGATTTTTACTAAATTTCATACAATTATAGACAATAGATGTCTACATGTACAGGAGAAATAGAAACAAAATCTATCGAACAGTTTTCGAGATAATTGAAGTTAAAGATTTCTCTGTTTTAAACGAAACGAAACTTTAACTCTAAATATCTCGTTTCCTGCTCGACAGATTTTTACTAAATTTCATACAATTATAGACAATAGATGTCTACATGTACAGGAGAAATATAAACAAAATCTATCGAATAGTTTTCGAGATAATTGAAGTTAAAGATTTCTCTGTTTTAAACGAAACGAAACTTTAACTCTAAATATCTCGTTTCCTGCTCGACAGATTTTTACTAAATTTCATACAATTATAGACAATAGATGTCTCCATATACAGGTGAAATATAAACAAAATCTATCGAATAGTTTTCGAGATAATTGAAGTTAAAGATTTCTCTGTTTTAAACGAAACGAAACTTTAACTCTAAATATCTCGTTTCCTGCTCGACAGATTTTTACTAAATTTCATACAATTATAGACAATAGATGTCTCCATGTACAGGTGAAATATAAACAAAATCTATCGAACAGTTTTCGAGATAATTGAAGTTAAAGATTTCTCTGTTTTAAACGAAACGAAACTTTAACTCAAAATATCTCGTTTCCTGCTCGACAGATTTTTACTAAATTTTATACAATTATAGACAATAGATGTTTCCATGTACAGGTGAAATATAAACAAAATCTATCGAATAGTTTTCGAGATAATTGAAGTTAAAGATTTCTCTGTTTTAAACGAAACGAAACTTTAACTCTAAATATCTCGTTTCCTGCTCGACAGATTTTTACTATATTTCATACAATTATATACAATAGATGTCTACATGTACAGGAGAAATAGAAACAAAATCTATCGAACAGTTTTCGAGATAATTGAAGTTAAAGATTTCTCTGTTTTAAACGATACGAAACTTTAACTCTAAATATCTCGTTTCCTGCTCGACAGATTTTTACTATATTTCATACCATTATAGACAATAGATGTTTCCATGTACAGGTGAAATATAAACAAAATCTATCGACTAGTTTTCGAGATAATTGAAGTTAAAGATTTCTCTGTTTTAAACGAAACGAAACTTTAACTCTAAATATCTCGTTTCCTGCTCGACAGATTTTTACTAAATTTCATACAATTATATACAATAGATGTCTCCATGTACAGGAGAAATAGAAACAAAATCTATCGAACAGTTTTCGAGATAATTGAAGTTAAAGATTTCTCTGTTTTAAACGAAACGAAACTTTAACTCTAAATATCTCGTTTCCTGCTCGACAGATTTTTACTATATTTCATACCATTATAGACAATAGATGTCTCCATGTACAGGAGAAATAGAAACAAAATCTATCGAACAGTTTTCGAGATAATTGAAGTTAAAGATTTCTCTGTTTTAAACGAAACGAAACTTTAACTCTAAATATGTCGTTTCCTGCTCGACAGATTTTTACTATATTTCATACAATTATAGACAATAGATGTCTCCATATACAGGTGAAATATAAACAAAATCTATCGAATAGTTTTCGAGATAATTGAAGTTAAAGATTTCTCTGTTTTAAACGAAACGAAACTTTAACTCTAAATATCTCGTTTCCTGCTCGACAGATTTTTACTAAATTTCATACAATTATATACAATAGATGTCTCCATGTACAGGAGAAATATAAACAAAATTTATCGAACAGTTTTCGAGATAATTGAAGTTAAAGATTTCTCTGTTTTAAACGAAACGAAACTTTAACTCTAAATATCTCGTTTCCTGCTCGACAGATTTTTACTATATTTCATACCATTATAGACAATAGATGTTTCCATGTACAGGTGAAATATAAACAAAATCTATCGAATAGTTTTCGAGATAATTGAAGTTAAAGATTTCTCTGTTTTAAACGAAACGAAACTTTAACTCTAAATATCTCGTTTCCTGCTCGACAGATTTTTACTAAATTTCATACAATTATATACAATAGATGTCTCCATGTACAGGAGAAATAGAAACAAAATCTATCGAACAGTTTTCGAGATAATTGAAGTTAAAGATTTCTCTGTTTTAAACGAAACGAAACTTTAACTCTAAATATCTCGTTTCCTGCTCGACAGATTTTTACTATATTTCATACCATTATAGACAATAGATGTCTCCATGTACAGGAGAAATAGAAACAAAATCTATCGAACAGTTTTCGAGATAATTGAAGTTAAAGATTTCTCTGTTTTAAACGAAACGAAACTTTAACTCTAAATATGTCGTTTCCTGTTCGACAGATTTTTACTAAATTTCATACAATTATAGACAATAGATGTCTCCATATACAGGTGAAATATAAACAAAATCTATCGAATAGTTTTCGAGATAATTGAAGTTAAAGATTTCTCTGTTTTAAACGAAACGAAACTTTAACTCTAAATATCTCGTTTCCTGCTCGACAGATTTTTACTAAATTTCATACAATTATATACAATAGATGTCTCCATGTACAGGAGAAATATAAACAAAATCTATCGAACAGTTTTCGAGATAATTGAAGTTAAAAATTTCTCTGTTTTAAACGAAACGAAACTTTAACTCTAAATATCTCGTTTCCTGCTCGACAGATTTTTACTAAATTTCATACAATTATAGACAATAGATGTCTCCATGTACAGGTCAAATATAAACAAAATCTATCGAACAGTTTTCGAGATAATTGAAGTTAAAGATTTCTCTGTTTTAAACGAAACGAAACTTTAACTCAAAATATCTCGTTTCCTGCTCGACAGATTTTTACTATATTTCATACCATTATAGACAATAGATGTTTCCATGTACAGGTGAAATATAAACAAAATCTATCGAATAGTTTTCGAGATAATTGAAGTTAAAGATTTCTCTGTTTTAAACGAAACGAAACTTTAACTCTAAATATCTCGTTTCCTGCTCGACAGATTTTTACTAAATTTCATACAATTATATACAATAGATGTCTCCATGTACAGGAGAAATAGAAACAAAATCTATCGAACAGTTTTCGAGATAATTGAAGTTAAAGATTTCTCTGTTTTAAACGAAACGAAACTTTAACTCTAAATATGTCGTTTCCTGCGCGACAGATTTTTACTAAATTTCATACAATTATAGACAATAGATGTCTCCATGTACAGGTGAAATATAAACAAAATCTATCGAATAGTTTTCGAGATAATTGAAGTTAAAGATTTCTCTGTTTTAAACGAAACGAAACTTTAACTCTAAATATGTCGTTTCCTGCGCGACAGATTTTTACTAAATTTCATACCATTATAGACAATAGATGTTTCCATGTACAGGTGAAATATAAACAAAATCTATCGAATAGTTTTCGAGATAATTGAAGTTAAAGATTTCTCTGTTTTAAACGAAACGAAACTTTAACTCTAAATATCTCGTTTCCTGCTCGACAGATTTTTACTAAATTTCAAACAATTATAGACAATAGATGTCTCCATGTACAGGTGAAATATAAACAAAATCTATCGAACAGTTTTCGAGATAATTGAAGTTAAAGATTTCTCTGTTTTAAACGAAACGAAACTTTAACTCTAAATATCTCGTTTCCTGCTCGACAGATTTTTACTAAATTTCATACAATTATATACAATAGATGTCTCCATGTACAGGAGAAATATAAACAAAATCTATCGAACAGTTTTCGAGATAATTGAAGTTAAAAATTTCTCTGTTTTAAACGAAACGAAACTTTAACTCTAAATATCTCGTTTCCTGCTCGACAGATTTTTACTAAATTTCATACAATTATAGACAATAGATGTCTCCATGTACAGGTCAAATATAAACAAAATCTATCGAACAGTTTTCGAGATAATTGAAGTTAAAGATTTCTCTGTTTTAAACGAAACGAAACTTTAACTCTAAATATCTCGTTTCCTGCTCGACAGATTTTTACTATATTTCATACCATTATAGACAATAGATGTCTCCATGTACAGGAGAAATAGAAACAAAATCTATCGAACAGTTTTCGAGATAATTGAAGTTAAAGATTTCTCTGTTTTAAACGAAACGAAACTTTAACTCTAAATATGTCGTTTCCTGTTCGACAGATTTTTACTAAATTTCATACAATTATAGACAATAGATGTCTCCATATACAGGTGAAATATAAACAAAATCTATCGAATAGTTTTCGAGATAATTGAAGTTAAAGATTTCTCTGTTTTAAACGAAACGAAACTTTAACTCTAAATATCTCGTTTCCTGCTCGACAGATTTTTACTAAATTTCATACAATTATATACAATAGATGTCTCCATGTACAGGAGAAATATAAACAAAATCTATCGAACAGTTTTCGAGATAATTGAAGTTAAAAATTTCTCTGTTTTAAACGAAACGAAACTTTAACTCTAAATATCTCGTTTCCTGTTCGACAGATTTTTACTAAATTTCATACAATTATAGACAATAGATGTCTCCATGTACAGGTCAAATATAAACAAAATCTATCGAACAGTTTTCGAGATAATTGAAGTTAAAGATTTCTCTGTTTTAAACGAAACGAAACTTTAACTCAAAATATCTCGTTTCCTGCTCGACAGATTTTTACTATATTTCATACCATTATAGACAATAGATGTTTCCATGTACAGGTGAAATATAAACAAAATCTATCGAATAGTTTTCGAGATAATTGAAGTTAAAGATTTCTCTGTTTTAAACGAAACGAAACTTTAACTCTAAATATCTCGTTTCCTGCTCGACAGATTTTTACTAAATTTCAAACAATTATAGACAATAGATGTCTCCATGTACAGGTGAAATATAAACAAAATCTATCGAACAGTTTTCGAGATAATTGAAGTTAAAGATTTCTCTGTTTTAAACGAAACGAAACTTTAACTCTAAATATCTCGTTTCCTGCTCGACAGATTTTTACTATATTTCATACCATTATAGACAATAGATGTCTCCATGTACAGGAGAAATAGAAACAAAATCTATCGAGCAGTTTTCGAGATAATTGAACTTAAAGATTTCACTGTTTTAAACGAAACGAAACTTTAACTCTAAATATGTCGTTTCCTGTTCGACAGATTTTTACTAAATTTCATACAATTATAGACAATAGATGTCTCCATGTACAGGAGAAATAGAAACAAAATCTATCGAGCAGTTTTCGAGATAATTGAACTTAAAGATTTCTCTGTTTTAAACGAAACGAAACTTTAACTCTAAATATCTCGTTTCCTGCTCGACAGATTTTTACTAAATTTCATACAATTATATACAATAGATGTCTCCATGTACAGGAGAAATATAAACAAAATCTATCGAATAGTTTTCGAGATAATTGAAGTTAAAGATTTCTCTGTTTTAAACGAAACGAAACTTTAACTCTAAATATCTCGTTTCCTGCTCGACAGATTTTTACTATATTTCATACCATTATAGACAATAGATGTCTCCATGTACAGGAGAAATAGAAACAAAATCTATCGAACAGTTTTCGAGATAATTGAAGTTAAAGATTTCTCTGTTTTAAACGAAACGAAACTTTAACTCTAAATATCTCGTTTCCTGCTCGACAGATTTTTACTATATTTCATACCATTATAGACAATAGATGTCTCCATGTACAGGAGAAATAGAAACAAAATCTATCGAACAGTTTTCGAGATAATTGAAGTTAAAGATTTCTCTGTTTTAAACGAAACGAAACTTTAACTCTAAATATGTCGTTTCCTGTTCGACAGATTTTTACTAAATTTCATACAATTATAGACAATAGATGTCTCCATATACAGGTGAAATATAAACAAAATCTATCGAATAGTTTTCGAGATAATTGAAGTTAAAGATTTCTCTGTTTTAAACGAAACGAAACTTTAACTCTAAATATCTCGTTTCCTGCTCGACAGATTTTTACTAAATTTCATACAATTATATACAATAGATGTCTCCATGTACAGGAGAAATATAAACAAAATCTATCGAACAGTTTTCGAGATAATTGAAGTTAAAAATTTCTCTGTTTTAAACGAAACGAAACTTTAACTCTAAATATCTCGTTTCCTGCTCGACAGATTTTTACTAAATTTCATACAATTATAGACAATAGATGTCTCCATGTACAGGTCAAATATAAACAAAATCTATCGAACAGTTTTCGAGATAATTGAAGTTAAAGATTTCTCTGTTTTAAACGAAACGAAACTTTAACTCAAAATATCTCGTTTCCTGCTCGACAGATTTTTACTATATTTCATACCATTATAGACAATAGATGTTTCCATGTACAGGTGAAATATAAACAAAATCTATCGAATAGTTTTCGAGATAATTGAAGTTAAAGATTTCTCTGTTTTAAACGAAACGAAACTTTAACTCTAAATATCTCGTTTCCTGCTCGACAGATTTTTACTAAATTTCATACAATTATATACAATAGATGTCTCCATGTACAGGAGAAATAGAAACAAAATCTATCGAACAGTTTTCGAGATAATTGAAGTTAAATATTTCTCTGTTTTAAACGAAACGAAACTTTAACTCTAAATATGTCGTTTCCTGCGCGACAGATTTTTACTAAATTTCATACAATTATAGACAATAGATGTCTCCATGTACAGGTGAAATATAAACAAAATCTATCGAATAGTTTTCGAGATAATTGAAGTTAAAGATTTCTCTGTTTTAAACGAAACGAAACTTTAACTCTAAATATGTCGTTTCCTGCGCGACAGATTTTTACTAAATTTCATACCATTATAGACAATAGATGTTTCCATGTACAGGTGAAATATAAACAAAATCTATCGAATAGTTTTCGAGATAATTGAAGTTAAAGATTTCTCTGTTTTAAACGAAACGAAACTTTAACTCTAAATATCTCGTTTCCTGCTCGACAGATTTTTACTAAATTTCAAACAATTATAGACAATAGATGTCTCCATGTACAGGTGAAATATAAACAAAATCTATCGAACAGTTTTCGAGATAATTGAAGTTAAAGATTTCTCTGTTTTAAACGAAACGAAACTTTAAATCGTTAAT
Organism: Rhodnius prolixus; assembly: GCF_049639745.1. Classification (NCBI taxonomy): domain Eukaryota; kingdom Metazoa; phylum Arthropoda; class Insecta; order Hemiptera; family Reduviidae; genus Rhodnius; species Rhodnius prolixus. The sequence goes on from NW_027411581.1 coordinate 67,436,058, forward strand.
AATAATAGGTAATAATTAATGTTTGTTACTATTAAATAATATAGTTTTCTTCAACTACATTGTTAATGTAGGTTGTCTTCCTGACGAAGCTATGATTACTGGGGAAGATGCTATGGATGCTGCATTGTTTTCTCTCTTTTCAAGACGCTTATTTTATTATATTTACTACACTGTATGTAATTCTGGCTTTGGTTAAAAGCTTAATTCTAGATTTGAAGATCATTTAGTCACTGACTGAGCTTGATGAAGAAAATATTTTAATGGTTGCTCCTGAATTTTGAGCTTATTGGATTTAGATTTGTAGAAAGCTCATATTTTTTATTGATATCTAGAAAAAAACCGTAAAGCGAAAAAAAAAAAATTGAGGAAGAGGATCAAAAATATAAAATTTTACTACGGCCGGAAATGTTTGGAAAAGCAGCGTGTGTGTGGAGGAGAATTGTCCTGACAGAAAACTCAATACTGCGGCGGAGGCGGACGCAGTTCGACGAACCTTGCGGGTGGGGTGGGGAGTCGTCTCGCACAGCTCGACTGGGCATCTGGGTCAAGGTGAGCCCGAGAGAGAGAGACAGAGTGACAGACAGAAGGACTGGCGATCCACCCAGGGCGTCTGGTGTGCGTGAACGCTATTCTAGTCTTCTCCCCAGCAGCATCGCACTGCCTCCAACGTTAGTAGTCATTTATTGATGACTGTTCTCCCCTTCTCCCTTTACCCACAGTAGAGTCTCACTACAAGTTAATTTTAAAAGGAAAGAAAATCGATTCTGTAGAACATATTATCGGTAATTAGTAAATCAGTACGATCCCAATTTTTATTTTTTAATCACTACAGCAGTGTACCGGCAGAACATCTTACACCTAAAGCCCTGAGGGAGTCTTCAACTTTCTTTTTCTACTTATATTTTATTCATTCTTTTAATCGTACAGATTTAGGATTTCGAAATTTTACCGGTAGTAAAATTAGCAACATATACGCTAAACTTACTACAAAGTACTTGACAATTGGCAACACTGACTTCCACACAACCTAACACATATCACACACAGACCGATCACACTCAGTCTCCATGAACAGACAAGACAGAAGACACACCAACCCTGAAATGTAAAAATATTACTTTGTAAACTAGGAAAATAATTTTGGTAAATTTCGTTATATTATACATATTCATTTTAATAGAATCATTGTTAACACACTGTAAATATGTTCCACAGCCCTGAAGATGACCTAGTCCCTAGGTCGAAAGCTCGGCAGAATAAATGTATCACGACTGAAATGGCGATTATTTTTTCATCCTATTGTAAACATTTTATTTTAAATTTATACATATTTAGTTATTATCACTTTCAATATACACCCCTCCCCTATCCCTACAACGCTCCATGCGAATTTACCATTGTTCGAAACAGTGCTGGAAGTCTTTTTCTGTGAACTCCTCTGCATGACGCGTGGCGCTTTTTCTTTCAGAGCTTCAACGGACCGATAAATCGTGTTCCTTTTTTTAAAGCAGATTTGACTTTGGGCGAACAGATAAAAAAAAGTCACATGGGGCGGCCAGGTCAAAGCGAATAAGGCGGATGGCCTAATAAACTGGGATGTTGTACTTGGCTAGAAACGTCGTCTTGTGACAGACAATGCAGTGTGAGTCCTTGATGGAGAACCATGACTTGTTCTTCCGTAAAATCGGGGTCGTTTTTTCCTTACTCTTTCAACGGAGTTAAGCAAAGCACCACACGGTAGTAAAGTTGATTAATTATAATCGATATTTTCATCCGTTTTTGGACGCGGGAAGGGCGACCCACAATAAAAAAGTTCACTTCCTTGAAAAATAGCCTCCTCTAAGCTTCTCTATCAAGTTATATTTCAGTGTAATTTATCTTTTTTTACAGACTTAGCAAGAACTAATATTAGGGTAAATTGTTCCGAGTTTGAGATTTATTAATGAGTTCGAATTGTAGTAAACCGGAAATCGTAGGGAGTATACAAAAAAAAAAAAAAAACAGATTTTAAAGACATTTTCTTTTTATAGACTCGCATCATTAAAAACAGTTTCACAGCGTGGTTTGGTGGTAAGTACTGTTGCTAGTGGCTATAACTGCATTAATCTAGTTAGCAGTGGAGAGAGTGGCAGCACTGTTCCCAGCTGACTACTGGGAATATTTCCTTGAGAAGTCGTCCCTGACGTTTTTGTGAATGACTATAGTGACTGGGGCTACTCCGATAGTTTTTTACTAAATGAAACGTTACTAATTACCACTACTAACTTTCAATTCATATCATTAAACTTAATTATTGTTTTATGAGGAAGTAGTCCTCGACTACACAGTGTGGCCAATTCCGTCTACTAATTGGCAAGTCCCTTCCAATTTCCTTCCCATCAGTGGTGTTATTATACTACTTGGTGAAAACCTCCTTCGGGAAAATTATATATATTTTAGAGGAAAACGAAACCATTTTTTCAAAATAGCAGCGTTGCTAAGAAAAGCGTAGCAGCCATTTTCGAGAAAAATTTGGAAAAACAAAATCACGAGAGAAAATTTTCTCTTAGTACAATTCTGGAATTGTTGACTTATACGGGGAAATACTAACACCTTAAAACTGGCTTAAAAGGAAACTTTCCCACATTAGGAGCGTGCTACAACATGCTTGTTTGCCGTAACTGACAATACGAGGTGTGGCTATTAAATAACGAGACTGATGCTGCTACAGAAGAACTATGCATGCGCCAAATCTTAAAGACCGACAGCTGTGCAGCGTAAAGCCTTCTCTTTCGATTGTGCAGCGTCTCAGCGTGTTTGTAGAGAAATCTGTGTCTGACCGGGAACCGTCGTTTGTGTAAGAGGTGTTAGTTTCGTTTTGCCCGAAAACATGATACTACAAATGTAGTACAGCAACCAATTGTCGTGAAATTTCCCATCAAAACTTAGGTAAAACCTCTACTGAAACTTGATCTTTTATTAAAAGAAGTTTATGGCGATGAATGTTTTATCACGTGCGCAATTTTTTGACTGGTTCAAGCGTTTCCAAGACAACGGAGAAGGTGACCACCCGGGCTCGCCCTTCCCGCGTCCAAAAACGGATGAAAATATCGATTATAATTAATCAACATTACTACCGTGTGGTGCTTTGCTTAACTCCGTTGAAAGAGTAAGGAAAAAACGACCCCGATTTTGCGGAAGAACAAGTCATGGTGTTCTCCATCAAGGACTCACACTGCATTGTCTGTCACAAGACGACGTTTCTAGCCAAGTACAACATCCCAGTTTATTAGGCCATCCGCCTTATTCGCTTTGACCTGGCCGCCCCATGTGACTTTTTTTTATCTGTTCGCCCAAAGTCAAATCTGCTTTAAAAAAAGGAACACGATTTATCGGTCCGTTGAAGCTCTGAAAGAAAAAGCACCACGCGTCATGCAGAGGAGTTCACAGAAAAAGACTTCCAGCACTGTTTGGGAACAATGGTAAATTCGCATGGAGCGTTGTAGGGATAGGGGAGGGGTGTATATTGAAGGTGATAATAACTAAATATGTTTAAATTTGAAAATAAAATGTTTTACAGCAATAGTCTCCGTCATTTAATTAGGCACACCTCGTAGATGGCTTTGGAATTGAAACAGGTGAAGCTAGAGAAAGTCGATGTGTTCCATTTTCATATTTAGAGGGCCCGGAAAAAGCAAAGGGCGTTAGTGGAAAACTTTAATTTCTACAAATTTTTCTTAGGCCCAAACTATTTCCTCCCCAACAAAATGGAAATTAGAAAACTGTGTGATACAGTAAAGATAGTGCGGTATGGCCACCTAGACTTGGTGAATGAATGAACGTGTCGGCCAGCGACGATGACGACCAATCTCTCTTCTCTTGCAGCTTGTGTTCGTTCTCCAGCAAGTTGTATAGTGGGAAAACGGAGTGTACAGAAGAAGAAGAAGAAGAAGTTTGGCGTATGTAAGCGAGGCAAGGTTCGCTATGGGGGTCACCCTACATTCCAACGGAGAAGACGAGGCCTGTGTATTGCGCGCATTCTTCCTCCAAGAGAAAGGTGCAGAGGTCATTGACCTACGCCAGCTCGGCGGTGCTGCGCTCTACCGGCTGGTACGCCAACTGGCGCGGCTGGCATGCAGCCCTAGCCCCCCACCACTCCTCATCCTTATTATTATTAAATTTATTCCAATACATGGGATAGATAAATATGACCATTCGCACTCCATTTACCACAATCTATCTTCTACAAGTTAGAAAATATATTCTAATTAACTGGTCGGTCATATATACAGACGACTCTTGATAAATCGAAATCCAAAGGACTACAAGAAAAATTCGAATTATCGAGACTTCGAATTATCAAGAAGGGGGGAAATCGAATTTATTATGTATATCACGGTTCGCCTAGAACGATTTTAATTGAAAAGTTCACCAACATGAAAAATTTTTCTTTCTCCTTATTATTTGGGTCAAAACTAACCAAAATCCACTGAAAACCAAATCGGTTTACGTTGCGGATTATTTTTTTTTTTTTTAATTTTTCAGGTCAAAAAACGGCTTTTTTTTGCATTGTTAAGCCTAATAAATGGAAAAACCATACAGTTTTTTGAAAAACCAATGCATTGAAGCTGAGGGAATTCCCGACAGAAAAAGAAACAAGATGATTTATTTGTTAAGTAAGGTTTGAAATGCGAGAAAACCCTTGTTTTTGCCTTATTTTGCTCAAATATGTCTTTTTTATTGATTTTGAATGTCGAAATTTCATTTTTATCATTTATAAAATACATCAATCTGTCGGAAATTCCTTCAGCTTCAAAATGCTTGCAAAAACTGCATTTATTAGGCTTGACAATGCAAAAAAAAAAAGCCGTTTTTTGACCTGAAAAATTAAAAAAAAAAAAAATAATCCGCAACGTAAACCGATTTGGTTTTCAGTGGATTTTGGTTAGTTTTGACCCAAATAATAAGGAGAAAGAAAATTGTTTGATGTTGGTGAACTTTACGAACGAAATCGTTCTAGGCGAACCCGTGATATATGTACGTATATACATACTCGTACACTGAAAATACGTATGAACTTACTAAAATTTTAGACATATACAGGGTGAACCAGTAAGTATTGACCATAGGCCTACTGTACATCTAAAGTGGAGTTCAATGACGTATTGGCCAACTTCATATTTTCCACTGTTCTTGAGAGACCTCACTTTTTTTTTTCCACTAAAAATGTTATTACGCAGAAAGTTTTAGTCCGAATTCGATTCTGATGACGCGATTAGAAAGACAGATAAATTTTCTGAAAAATTGATACCATTTCGAAGCATAAGTTATTCTCCAAACAGCCTCAATCTTCCTCCGAGATACTGGAAAAATAAAAGTAATCCGAAACTTTTAAGAAAACTCATTAGGCCATTAGGTGATCATTATCTCCGACCTAGGTGCTGGCCGCTTTTTATAATAGTTTCCTTGTCTAATGTAGGCTTTCTAACGGTATATCCATTTTCCAGGATTCCTTTTATCTTCATATGAGAAATTACGTTTGTTATGCAAGAAAACGTGTTGACGAGCACTCAACAGTGTTAGTTTATCAAGTTGTTTAATTCATTGAAAAACTCTTTTAGATGGACCAATAGTCAATTTTAAAGTAGGCTGTCTTAAAATAAGGAAGTCAAAGGTTACAAATTGCACTAAAAAAAAAAAAGAAAAGTTGTTAAGGTTTATTCAGTCTTTTCTTTTTCAACAGGAAGTGGTGTGTGAAATTATAATTTGGAGTAAATGCAAACTATATGAATTTTTTTTATAAAAATGGCACTTGTTTCAAATATTTCCTAACATTTTCTCAAATTTTCCAGTTTTTTTTTAAAAATACTTTTTAAGTGCAATTTGTGACCTTTGACTTCCTTGTTCCTTGTGTCATCAGAATCGATTTCGGACTAAAACTTTCTGAGTAATAACATTTTTAGTGGAAAAAAAGTGACGTCACTCAAGAACAGTGGAAAATATGAAGTTGGCCAATACGTCATTGAACTCCACTTTAGATGTACTACACACAGTAGGCCTATGGACAATACTTACTGGTTCACCCTGTATAGCAGATCAAGTGAAAAAAGTAAAAATGAATATTGAAAGTTTTGGCGATATCTTTTCTTTTTTCCGGACCACTTTCCACGGCCGCCATAATTTTTCTTTTTTAGTCGGACACAGTAAGGGAGACGTTCTTCCCATCGTGACAAACTAAATCAAACATCGAAAGAGAATTGGGAAGTTAAACAGGGCTGAAAAGGAGGGAAACAATACGCAGGAAATGAACAATGAGCGGAAAATGAGAAGTAAACATTACTAGGGAAAATTCGAATTATAAAGAGGGGAAGGTGGCCTCGTTCGAATTGTAGAGCCTTCTCCACCCCCTGTTGTTAAGGGAAAAGGATTTCGAATTATCGAGGTTGGTTCGTATTATCGAGAGTCGACTGTATAATTATTTATTAGACTTAAAAAGTCAAAATGTTTCATACAGACTCCAACTGTCGGCCATAAGTTTCCATACTATAGTCACTTCCTGATACTATGGAAAAATCATCCGGTTTTAACATCGCCCGCATATGAGAGGAAGTGGATGATTGATTTGCAAAAAGGATTTTGGGAGAAAAAAAAAATACTCACTTGGTATTAGCTTCGGGAATGATGTCGTCCACCACCACGTAGATCATAGCTCCGGCGGCGAACGCCAGGGCGTAAGGCAGAACTGGCTGGGCAGCGGTCACCAGCAGAACTCCTATCAGACCGAACAATGGTTCCACCATGCCACTCAATTGTCCGTACCTGGCATAAAAATAAAGAAAATTATGGAATTATCCAAATAAATCAATTGATCTGGAAATAGCGAAAGTTGAGTGAAAATCTAAGGAAAATCATCTTCGAGAAAACTTCAAAAATGGTGGGTGGAAAAACCATTCAAATAAAGGGGACACTTCTGCATATGGAATTTCCATTCCAAGTGGAAATTTGAGCAAATATTTAGCCATCCTCAGTGGATAATAAGGAATAAAATCGTACATCGCCCTTAAACAGTGCTTTAGAGGTAAATCACTTCCTCTCCCGGAAGTGACACCTTTAGGGGTTTCCTAAAGCATTGCTGTGGGAGTTCCTCAGTAAGTTGCGGTAATTTCCACAACACACAGGAAGTTGTCGACTTAAATTTAAAAATGGCTAAAGGTTGCACGCTTTACAGCCCATAACTTGGAGTTGTCTTAAGTTCCAGAGAAGGACAAATCGGCTGAACTCCAAACTCCAAGATCTCGCGCGAGGGATATCCGGTAGTACTAACAGGGTATGATTTATCGTGACAGCTGTCCTGCTACTTGTTAACATACAAATGCAGCTCGTTAATAAAAATCCCTGGATTACGTGACCAATTCACGCCACCACAATGGGAAGCCATCACTGAATCAAACACGTAGCGTGTTCAGTTTACTTCCGCTTATGTCTCGTAGATTACAGTAATCGAGCAGATTTTCCGAATTGAGTTTTTTTTACAAAGGAAATTCACATCTTGAGTGTGGAAAAAGGGGTTTTTACGAATTGGTTTGAACGTCCTGTAAGCCACAGAACGCTAAAAATTCCATCTCCCTATATTTGGTTTAGGGTCCACCCAAAGAAAGATAATTCGCTTTTGGGCAAAATTAGCCAATCAGAAGCGCCACTTCATGATTTTGAGTTTTGGGGGAGGAGAAATGGAGATCAACATTAATGTGAAATATATCCACAAATTAATGACGTAAAGTTAAAAATTAAAAGTAAAGTAATTGCCAATTTTTTCAGGCGGGCTTTACGTCCAACTACCAATTAGTTGTGACGTGGACGGAGGCGACTAGCAAACATACTTTACTGTAAATTTCTCATATTAAACATTAAATAAAATCCAAAGCCTAGACCAGGGGAAATCGAACCCACTAAACCAACAATACATCTTAGCATTGCGGGTCTAGCCTATAACCGCCTAACATACTTTACTGTAAATTTCTCATATTAACCATTAAATAAAATCCAAGGACTAGACACCGGGAATTGAACCCACTAAACCAACAATACATCTTAGCATTGCGGGTCTAGCCTATAACCGCCTAACATACTTTACTGTAAATTTCTCATATTAACCATTAAATAAAATCCAAGGACTAGACACCGGGAATTGAACCCACTAAACCAACAATACATCTTAGCATTGCGGGTCTAGCCTATAACCGCCTAACATACTTTACTGTAAATTTCTCATATTAACCATTAAATAAAATCCAAGGACTAGACACCGGGAATTGAACCCACTAAACCAACAATACATCTTAGCATTGCGGGTCTAGCCTATAACCGCCTAACATACTTTACTGTAAATTTCTCATATTAACCATTAAATAAAATCCAAGGACTAGACACCGGGAATTGAACCCACTAAACCAACAATACATCTTAGCATTGCGGGTCTAGCCTATAACCGCCTAACATACTTTACTGTAAATTTCTCATATTAACCATTAAATAAAATCCAAGGACTAGACACCGGGAATTGAACCCACTAAACCAACAATACATCTTAGCATTGCGGGTCTAGCCTATAACCGCCTAACATACTTTACTGTAAATTTCTCATATTAACCATTAAATAAAATCCAAGGACTAGACACCGGGAATTGAACCCACTAAACCAACAATACATCTTAGCATTGCGGGTCTAGCCTATAACCGCCTAACATACTTTACTGTAAATTTCTCATATTAACCATTAAATAAAATCCAAGGACTAGACACCGGGAATTGAACCCACTAAACCAACAATACATCTTAGCATTGCGGGTCTAGCCTATAACCGCCTAACATACTTTACTGTAAATTTCTCATATTAACCATTAAATAAAATCCAAGGACTAGACACCGGGAATTGAACCCACTAAACCAACAATACATCTTAGCATTGCGGGTCTAGCCTATAACCGCCTAACATACTTTACTGTAAATTTCTCATATTAACCATTAAATAAAATCCAAGGACTAGACACCGGGAATTGAACCCACTAAACCAACAATACATCTTAGCATTGCGGGTCTAGCCTATAACCGCCTAACATACTTTACTGTAAATTTCTCATATTAACCATTAAATAAAATCCAAGGACTAGACACCGGGAATTGAACCCACTAAACCAACAATACATCTTAGCTTTGCGGGTCTAGCCTATAACCGCCTAACATACTTTACTGTAAATTTCTCATATTAACCATTAAATAAAATCCAAGACCTAGACCGGGGGAATCGAACCCACTAAACCAACAATACATCTTAGCATTGCGGGTCTAGCCTATAACCGCCTAACATACTTTACTGTAAATTTCTCATATTAACCATTAAATAAAATCCAAGGACTAGACACCGGGAATTGAACCCACTAAACCAACAATACATCTTAGCATTGCGGGTCTAGCCTATAATCGCTCGGCTACCGTGGCGCCTCAATTAATGGACGTAAAACAGGTAATTTTGAATTTGCTACACCAAATATTCTCTTTCGTAAATTTTGTTACGTTTCTTCAAGAAGCTTTTAGAAGACTCTAGGACGTCCCTCTGCCCCCACCGCTAGAAGAGATTTTCTCGACACATAAACTATGAGAGATTGTAGTATGAACTATTTGGGGAAAGGGTGTCCCGCAAGATTCTAAATTTTCTTAAAAGAAAAAATGAACATTTTTTTTTTCTTACCAGAAGCTGGCCAGTGTGGAAAATCCGGCCGCCTTTAATGGCAAACTCACGGCCAATCCTTCCGGAAAGTTCTGGATGCCAATGCCAATCGCCAGGTTCCTGTACAACACATCAACACAAACTGATTAGGACAATTTTTTTTTTGTTTTTGTTTCAAATTAATAGGAAATCAGGAGTAACAATCCGGGAAATTGCAACGTAATGTTACTACTTCCGCTCTCTCGAAATAATAGTCGACGGGGTTGGGGAGTAATTCAATCTCTACTTCCTTAAGTACTACTCTTTCACAGGAAACAACGGCGTTATGTAAACTCCTACACAAGGAGTCACGAGCACAAAGAAAGTCATCCTTAGAACAACTGGGAAAAGTGTTTGGAGGAAGGAAGGAGTCATTACGGATATCCTGGAATGCAGAGAATGTTGCAGTAATTAGTGATTAGGAAGGCAGAATTGAATCTTACTTCCCGTGATGAAAGGATTGAGGGAAGCCGCTTAATATTCCTACCCCAAATTTGGCCAATATTTTAAGGAAAATTTGGGAAGATTTTTCGAGCAGTTTCTGACGATCAATCCTTATACAACTGTCCTACCGGAACAGTTTTCATTTGGCGCGTTCACAATACTTCCCTTTTCCTAGACAAATAGACAAACAGAAAAAAAAATACATTTCACGGCTTCCCCCCCCCCCGGTATTCTAAAAGATACCCCCGTTAGTTCCTAGGGGATGTTCCGCTGATACGGAGGTAAAGCGGATATCTGTAACGCTACCAGCGACTTGGGAATTCACCTTGGTGGCACTCCCCGCGGGACCCTCTACTTTCTACTATCGCCCAAAACATACATGGAATAGCTTTTGCATTCCATCCTCCTGGAAATCCTTTTACCAAAAACAATATTTTAACAAAACCAAAATCAAAGTAATCTACTGGAGGGAAAAAGGTGAATTCCAGAAATGTTTAGCATTTTAGTGTAATTAAAATTTGGTTATCGAGGGAAATATTTCAAAAGGAAATATTTACTATTTTGGTATTTTTGGTCTATTTCCTGTCCAGTGTTGCCTAAATACTGTTATGGCTATAAATAGAATATAAAACTGGCCACTTTGATATGAAATTAAACTTTCAACAGGATATCAACTTTTACAATACACAATATCCGTTTTTAAACAATTATTTGGTGTGAACACTCACAGGATTTCCTCTTCCCGCGCATTCCTCAGGGTTTAAGTTTACAAATTTTGTTTAATCTTTGAACTTCGCATTACGTACACGTCACGCTGAAGAGATGGAAGGGAATCCCGCACAACTGGAGAGGGTTGAAAAGAACATCGTCTCGGAGTATGTACTGGGATCAGGGAGTGATTCCTCAATGCCAGCTTCCCGCCTTTCCTGTTTTCTCGAGGGAAGGAGGGATGCAACTGGATTTGAATTAGCATCCATCGAGTTTCTTCAGTCAAATGTCCCCCTACCGTAGCATCAGGTAATCTTAACGAACTTACTAGGTTTATTCAGTGCACTGGGCGATTGAGTCGCCAAGCACCCTAGTGACCTGTTACTACTTTATTAGTTTATTGTACTGCTATCCAGCAATCTTTAGCCGAATTTATTGGACCTGACGCCCCGGTATCTCTCATGAGATGAGCGGTGGACGGGGAACAATGGGCATTTTGGATTGCATGCGTTCCTTCCCCTTTTTGCTGGAACCGCCCTTTTAATACAATCTATAATCAATCTAGTTTCATTTAATCTGAAGGAATCCCATTCAAGAATATCTTGGAAGAGATTACAGGTAGAAGGGTTTGTTGAAGTGGTGATCCGTTCTGCCAAAAAATCTCTGGTGGTGGTCTGATTCCCTTTAGCTAATTTGTGGATATCCAGGGAACGTTTGGGAAAGGGGGTTAGCTGGCATCAGAGAGTGGCTCCCTGTGCTCTTTCTGGGGTTTCCTTGGAGAACCACGGAGTTACCAGATGCTGGAGACAGTATACCCTAACTCGGAAATACCGTCGGAAATGTTTTCCTTCACAATACCTTGGTATTGGAGGCGAAGCGTATGTTAGCCCGGAGGCTGCCTCCCGCCGCTCATCCTAAAACTTCCCTAAAGATCGCGACTGAAAGTTTTCATCACCTTTACAGAATGTAAGGTCTCCATAGAGCTACTTCGATCGCAGTTCCTAATTCGTTAATAACAAAACAAAAACAAAAAACCTTTGATGGGTATAATCTTCAGCAAGGGTTCAAAACTTCTGTTTTTAATGAAACAGAGTTGGAATTTTGTCCAATTACATTAGTGAATGAAAATAAGTCTCTGCATTCTTTGATGATAACCGGAAATCTCGGTCCAAAATACGGCAGGACATACCGCGCCTGAAAATTGATTGTCTATCATCAACTCTCCTCAGCACCGCCATATTTTCCGCCGAATTTCCCTTGGCAAATTAATCAAATGATTATTAGAAAGCTTGCCTCTATTGAATTTTCTCAAATATATGTGCAAAACGTACTGAAAGAAAATCGAAGAGGTAATTTTAGAGGAAAAGCTAAATAGTGAAGTGCGACATTTAGGAGAGAAGATTTCCCTTTAACTTGGGATTTTCCGTTGAAAGTCTCATCCTCTAATACATGGTAATGGTAAGTGGTGGGACTGTACATAATACTGTAAACACACTTTAGAGGAATATCTCTCAAATTCGAGACTGAATACATCCTAAAAAAGAAAAACCACGTGGAAAGATGAACGCCTTTTATGAACTAAAACACCTTTTTAATTCGTCCACGTTGATGTTTTAGGACGACAGCCATCAATCTTTTTGAATGAACTTTCCGTCTGGTTTTAATCAAATCAATTTTAATCATTTAAAGTAGGCGCCACGGTAGCCGAGTGGTTAAGATACTAGACCCGCAATGCTAAGATGTATTGTTGGTTTAGTGGGTTCGATTCCCAGTATCTAGGCCTTGGATTTTATTTAATGGTTAATGTGAGAAATTTATAGTAAAGTATGTTAGGCGGTTATAGGCTAGACCCGCAAAGCTAAGATGTATTGTTGGTTTAGTGGGTTCGATTCCCAGTCTCTAGGCCTTGGATTTTATTTAATGGTTAATATGAGAAATTTAATAGTAAAGTATGTTCGCTAGTCGCCTCCGTCCACGACACCTAATTGGGAGTTGGACGTTAAGCCCCGCCTGAAAAAATAGGCAATTACTTTACTATTTTTTTTTTATCATTTAAAGTTAATAAAAATATTAAGATTTGATTTCTCTCTGGTTACAATACTTTTTGCTCTCGGCCATGTTCGTTTAAAAAGGGATAAGTTTATAAACATTAAAAAATAAATAACCACTTACATCAAGTCTCACTACCAAGAGCTTATCCTCTGCTACTTACAGCTTCAAAGTTTAGCTTAATAGTTCAAATCTTATATTTAGTTTAATCACCTCCCCCCCACCCACATTAAAAGGTGTAAGTTACAAGAAGACATCCGGTAATTGCTAAAATACGAAATAATTAAATAAAAATTTAAAAGATTATTATTAATGAGAATAATTAAAATACAAAATATATATATAACATATAAGACTGGACAGAAGGAAGAAGCTGGGCGGCCATTTTGTTGGCTGCTGGTCCAGAGGAAGGAGACTCTGCACCAGCCATTTTGATCTCCGAATTAAAGTCCGCTGTTCGCGAGGACCTCTGGTTATTTAATTTCATTAAAAATTTTGTTATTATATTATTTTGAATTAAATTTTATTAATTTTACAACTCATTAATTTAGTTTCTAAATCGTTACTTTCTCTGAGCGCTAAATAGCGGAAGTATTGCAATCGCGTTGAATTTTTAAAAATGGGATTTTTTTTTTTTTAATTTTTTTTCGAATTTGCGAAATAGTTACTTGAAATAATGGTTTTTAAATAACTTATTTAAACTTATAACTTATAGGATGAAAAATTAATGCCATTTTCAGTCATGACAAACTTTATTATGCCGAGCTTTCGACCAAAGGGACTAGGTCATCTTCAGGGCTAATTGACAATATACTGTTTTACATCATTAGAGGGTTGGTGCGTCTTCTGTCTTGTCTCTGTTCATGGACTGAATGTGAACGGTCTGTGTGTGTGTGATTGTGTTTGGTTTTAAGGAAATCAGTGTTGCCAATTGAAGAGCTTGGTGCAAAAAGGAGTTATCTACATTTTTCTCTGAAAATGTGTTTAGTGGCGCCCCATATTGTATGTTCCATTCTACATCTTTTGGTGCAGACTTGTTTATTATTACTTATTCTCTAACTTAGGTTAGATTTGGAGCAAAAATGAGTTTTCTACTGCAGATAACTTTCTTTTACATTCCTTACATTCTTTACATTCCTTGGAAAACACAATTTTTTTTATTAGGTTTATTTAATGTTTATATTAGGTAGATATTATTATTTTTCTTTTTGACAGGCATAATAATATAACTAACATTCGCTTCGACAAGACACAAAATGCCACTTAAAAGCTCAAAAACAAGAAATCTGTTGACTAAAGTACTTAATATGTACTCAAGTTTTACTGAAAATTATTATTTTGGTGCAAAAAAGCTGCAAAATAACTTTTGCTTAGAGCAAGCTTAAAAAATGCCCTAGAAAGTTCAAATTGAGCCCCAAATGACCCCATCGCAATATATTAACTAATCCTTACAGCAGACACAACATAAGGAATACATCTTAAAGAATATTTAGTTTTTTTGTCCCTCTTCAATTGTTAACATAATAAAGTTTATAATGACTGAAACTGGCAATAATTTTTCATCCTACTGAAACTATGATTCAGTCACCAAAAATAATGAACAGTTCTTATAACTTATAATTATTTGTCATTTGAAATAACATATATTGGATATTTTTAGATTTTCAGGACTTTTCTTTTCACATCTTTGACCTTCACACTATCTACTTGAGTCCGCTGCCTGTCTATAATTAGTTTTACTCCCTTAGGGGGGAAGCAGGGAGAAGATAAAGGTGCAGGTTATGAAACAGTGGGTCCATGTTGATAAGGAGAAAAAGCCACAGGATGTGAGAAGAGTAGAAAAATTGATTTAGTGTTGTTTCCGGTTAATCGAGTTCTGACGGTGACGGTGGGTGGAGAGGAAACACACATACAAAGACAGACAAATTTGTATTGTAAAAACCAGCTTTTCGGACGCAGCTTATCTGAATACGGAGATTTTTCTTGAAAATTCAAAATGGGAAATTGGGCCCAACTGTTTTTTCTTCTTCTTCTTACGTGTTACAGGAAGTAAAGATCGTATTCAGGGTAAAGCTGTTCCACTTCCGGTGGGATACCAAGTTTCGAAACATTCGTTGCGACCTTATTTCTGGCAGCATGGGAAAATGAAAATTCTACGACTATCTAGTAAATATCTCAGGGTGCCTATTATTACACATACAAGCATGGCGACACACATATGTACACTGCATGTGTATGTGTATGGGAAAGTATGAAGTAAATGAATTCCATTCACAGGTATCTAGTTTCAATGGTGTTGCATTGCACACTGAGCCTTGTGCGCCAGAGTCTGCTACATAATGGTTGCAATAAACAGAACAAAACTTAAGAGACGATCCTGTATAGTAAGTAGTTAGTACAGTTGGATGCAGTTGAAAAGAGATTCGGTCGACTGAATATTGCACTCGGCGTCATGCTGCTGAATTCAAGGTGCATTCTGTGTAATCATTCAATATTTATTGCACATCTAATTTTTTATTTTTTAACATTAATTCAAAATTCCTAAAAATTGTAGCCGATGTTCTTTCAACTTGTTTGCAGTTTAATTTACTTTTCAAGTAAAAGAACGCATTGTATTGTGCAGATTTTAGACTATTAAGTACCGTTTCAGTATACTGTACGCTTCTCTACAATACTTAAAGTATAAAATGTTCAAAAAAAAAAAAAAATCCAAATTGGAAGGATATCGATCTATCAGAAGTGCAAATGTATAGCACAGCTTTATCGATTGTACATAATTTTTTAAGGGAATAGCAAGAGTTTTGATGGGACATGACAGAGGGTCCGATATGTTTGATACCAATATTGTTCGAGATAAATGAACAGAAGTCCAGTTTTGAGTTAATTTTTACTTTTGTTGAAGTGCAAACTATACACCACGATAGCCGAGCGGTTAAGATACTAGACCCGCGAAGCTAAGATATATTGTTGGTTTAATGGGTTCGATTGATTCCCCGGTCTCTAGGTCATGGATTTTATTTAATGGTTAATATGAGAAATTTATAGTTAAGTATGTTAGGCGGTTATAGGCTAGACCCGCGAAGCTAAGATGTATTGTTGGTTTAATGGGTTCGATTTCCCCGGTCTCTAGGCCTTGGATTTTATTTAATGGTTAATATGAGAAATTTATAGTTAAGTATAGTTAGGCGGTTATAGGCTAGACCTGCAAAGCTAAGATGTATTGTTGGTTTAATGGGTTCGATTTCCCCGGTCTCTAGGCCTTGGATTTTATTTAATGGTTAATATTGAGAACTTTTGTAGTAAATTATGTTACAAAGTTGCCTCCGTCTGCGACAGACAACTGATTCGGTAGATGGACGTAAAGCCCGTCAAAATAGGCATTAAATGTAAGTAAAATCCCAATTTACTATTAAAATTTTTGTCCATAAAATAAAAAGTAGTTTAGAAACGGGTTCGAACTGGTGATCTACTACTTACAAAATCATAGAGCAACATCCGCCCCAAGGCATTACTTTTACTGCGACATAATGTATAATCGAAACCACTACGGTTTGAAATCTTTATAGAAAATAGATTTAACAAGGATCTGAGGAAGCTGAGATACGTCATGCTTCTACGATGTTTCCTTTTAATTACAGTGGTGCGTAGGATACTTAGTAGTATACTAAGTCTAAATGTTGAAGATTGCGTAATAGAAAGAAACTGATATCTGTGGCATTTCTGTTTTTTAAGTAAAGAACAATCTAAATGGATAAGCCTAAGAGGTGAACACATTTCCTGGGCTTGCTTCCGGCATAGCTGATCCCATTCATGGCAGACTTGCTTCCCCACTAAGCATCAAGATATGTAGTGGCCTCGCTACATGTGTTTCCCTCCCTCCGCATTTAGACAGTCCTGAAAAGTTGGGGTTTCCGGTGAAAAGTCAAAATTCGATTTTTTCTTTTTCTTTGAGACGACCTCAAATACATCCTGTTACGATTTCTACTATATAGACAGAATTAAAACAAAGGAAAAGTGTTATAATTGAGGAAAAGCTAACATTCATACAAGTTTAGATATAATCGTATATTATGACCCAGTTATGTTGAAAGAGTAACAGTTTGACTGCCGTGCATGCGTGCGTGTGCAAAGGGTGGTAACACTGTAGGTGGTGAAAATGAGGAGGTTATAAGTAGGTTATAATATTTAGTAGGTGGAGTTTATTATAGAGTGCGGTGAGTCAGCTAGTCTCAACGAGTCACTCCTGGACGATCCTAGTTCCCTTTAAATGCGATAGTTTGTGTCTGTCTGTCCGTCCGTCCGTCCGTGTTGTTGTCAGCGACCTTCTCACCATCCTGGGACACGCCCAGTTCCTCACTTACACACGGACACACACACACAGGGCACTAAATCTATTTAAGAATTGTTACAAATCAACTGCAATACTCACAAATCTCACTATTATTTTGTTCAAAGGAATTCTTATTAATGAAATTAGAAAGAAAACTAATCTGGCCAGAACACACTCACACGACTTCCGCTAACTGCTACGCTCACAAATTCCATACAAACTCCAAAACATTTGAGTCATTTTAAATTCTTACAACTGAAAAGTTAAACCTGCACTAAATCCTGAACGTGTAAGTGACGAACAGGAAGTGAACAATTCATTGAGCGTACATGCAGGGTACTTCCGCTTGAAATATTTTTTTATTGTTTTTCTTCAAATTCAGAAATATTGGCAACACATTTGACGCCCCCCATCCATTAACCATTACACAGGAAGTAGGGCCAGAGGGAAATTAATGAACCCTTTGTCCAGAAATAACCTTTCATTGAATTCGCTGGGTAGAATTTTCTAAAAAAAAAGGTTTGTAAGTTCATAAACTTCCTTACTTCACGTACTAAGCATTAAGCTCAGTAAGGCTTGAAAAGGAAAATTTCATTTTTAGTTAACCTTTCAGCAATTTCTGGTTGGTTAAAACAGGCTGGTATTTATTTATAAGGGAAGGGATTAGCTATGCGTTTAGCGTACTGGACTCCAACGCGGAGGTCCCGGGTTCGAATTCAGCTGCTGACCCTTAGATTTTCTCTTTCTAGAAGCTTCTTACAGCTCACTGTTGTCTGTAACGAGAGAACACTGTCCGGAGGCCGGCAGTGCACTGAAAAAAAGCTATGGGCGCCAATAACCCTAGATGTTGACGCGCCTTAAATCATCAACAAAAAAATTACACACGCACAGGAAGATAGGTTAGAGTCAAGTGGCCTTAAAAATGGCCATTTCCGGTGAATATTGAGAATCGGAAATCAGCTGGATTACAATAGCTTTTCCTCTTACTGCATTCGACTAGGAGGAAGTTGGCGGAAATCCAGGAATTTGCAACGATTTTCTGAAAATTGACCCCATTCAGTAACTAAACAGTCAGCAATGATCACACATGAATCTTTGATGTAAACAGTGTAAATCAAATTATAATTTTTAATATTGCATAAGCTGAATAAATTCAGTAAACTACATCAAAATCCATGAACAATCTCAGTCTGTAAAACATACGTTCCACAACCCTGAAGATAGCCTTAGTCCCTAGTTCGAAAGCTTGGCAAAATTAAATGATAACTGAAATTGGTAATATTTCTTGCTTTTTGCATTAATGAATCAGTCGACCCCCAAAAAAAACATGAATAATACTCCCATAACTTTAGGCGCCACGATAGCCGAGCGGTTAAGATACTAGACCCGCAATGCTAAGATGTATTGTTGGTTTAGTGGGTTCGATTCCCCCGGTCTAGGTCTTGTATTTTATTTAATGGTTAATATGAGAAATTTATAGTAAAGTATGTTAGGCGGTTATAGACTAGACCCGCAAAGCTAAGATGTATTGTTGGTTTAGTGGGTTCGATTCCCCTGGTCTAGGCCTTGGATTCTATTTAATGGTTAATATGAGAAAGTTATTTTAAAGTATGTTCGCTAGTCGCCTCCGTCCGTGACACCTAATTTGGTTATTGGAAGTAAAGCCTGCTTGGAAAAAACAGTCATTACTCACTACTACTCCATAATATTGGAAGTTTGAAAATTAAACCCCCGCTATAATTAATGCAGCTCAATATTTCTTTTCGTTTATGTAGTAATAAAAATTAGAGTAGCCATGTTAAGCAGGACAGCCAACGTTTTCCTTAAAATTTAAAATTTTAGATCTGTTAAAAAAAATAACTTCTCTCTACATAATATTTGTTTGTTTATTCCAGATCAGTTTTTCCAAATTCAATTCTACGTGCAAATAGTAAATAAAATATATAATAAAAAACAATAAAACGCCATTTTGTTATATAGACTGGGCGTGGTCAAATCCGAAAGTAAAAGATGTTGATTGGATGACTGAAACTTTTTCATACCATAACACCTCACATTCTTCTAATTGGTTGATTTTATAATTTGAAAAAATTAATACCTAAATTTCCTTATCTTGCATTTTTATGTTAAATTCAGATTCGGCTTTTGTGATGCTTTACAAAAGTAAAATAAGTCTCAAGTTCAGACAAATTAAATAATATTGTCCGTGGAAAGGTGTGAAATTTAAAAATAAAAGGCCCCCTCAAAAAAAAAAAGGAAAAAAAAAAGAAGCTGAATAATGAATAAGTGACGAAATAAGTGATGAATTATTGAAGAACTGAGCGAGACATGGGTGGGAGGAGCGGGGAGTCTCTGCCAAATAGTGGCGAGTGAGGAGTTTAGCTCTGGCTGACATCACAACTCTAGTCCGCCATTTTGCCTTCATTAGCAACATCACAGGGCGTGGTTACTTAGCAACCACGCTTTTCTTTAATAATAATTTCAAGCCGTCAAAAATACTCGTAGAAGTACGCAAATTTTAGTATAATTTCTTCTTCTTTTTTTTTTTCTAAGGAAAAGTTGTTTTTCACGAAGATTATCCAGAGTTTTCGAAAATTTAGTTTTTTGAAAAAAAAAAAAAACTGGTTCGAGGGAAGAATGTGAAACGGAAAACTAGATATTAGTAATATTTTGAAAAAGATATGCATCCGCTTTAAACTGATATTTTTTTTTATTATTAAACTTAAAGTAAGGTGGTTGTGCATAAATCGGAAAACTGTTTGTGAAAATGAAGAAAAGCTCCACCAACATGGCTGCCATTATTTCAATCCAAAGTTCCGAGATATTTTTATAGTTATTTTTTTCCCCGAAAATCGAGATCTTAGGCCGAAAATTGCACTTTCTACAGCTTCTAGTATAGTGCAACTATGTCAATTTTCAACTTCTATAACTACTTCAACTTCCTACAAAATAGATTGATTTTTATTTACATCAACATTCACGAAGTATTTATTAAATCAACCCAAACGTGAAAATATTTTTATTTAAATATATAAAAAAAGTTTTAACTGCGAAAATATGAAAATTTTCATCCCCTAAAAGAATAATTTCATTCGAATTTTCATCCGAATTCATCACGCCTTTCAGATTCTAATAATCAAAATCAACAAAAAATAAAGTTAACGTAAACCATGGTTCCGCCGATTTTTCGAATCGATGTCGAGAAATCAATCATTTGACCAATTTATTGTTTTAATGATTCCTAACTTTTTTTTTTACGATTTGGGAAAAATCATTTTTCCGGTAGGTTCAGGTGACCTTAAAATGGCGGAATATTTCCTGTGGAATTTTGAACATTTTTGTATGATTGCTATTATTATTATTATTATTTTTACTAAAAAATGAATTCCATTAACAAATTACTGGGTTTTGAAAACTGTCGAAAGTGGCAACTTCCGGTAAGTCATTTTCTTAAAAATTTGGAAATTTTGGTTACCTATTTAACATTAAATAGCTGAAGGAGCTGAAAATTGGGCTTAAAAAGTACTTTAGAGTAAAGCCCCGCACCCAGAAGTGCCCAAATAGAGAGGATGTTAAGTAGTCTTTCCGGTTTTGGTTGAACTCCAATTGAACTGATTAATTTTTGCTATTTTAAATTTTCGAATTACACTGATTTCACATACACACTCGCAAGACACTTTACACCGGGACAATGAGTAAAAAACCACTTTTTCATTCCCAAAGATCTTAAATTACGAACATTTCCGGGAAAACCAAAAAAAATCATCTGCTCGATAACAAACACTTCCGCAATACTGGCGACAATATTGGTTTATACACTCGTCAGTTTTTAAATCATGAGGAAAAAATATTCATTCTTTTAATGTAATAATATTTGTTGACATTTATTACTACGGCTTTGCACAAAGTTACAGGACGTTCAGGTAGGAGTAGTCGACATCTTATACTCCTGATCATCCTGAATTGATGATGATGGCCTTCTACAGGAATCTCCCTTTCCCTTTTTCTGCAGTCTAATTCTATAGATGATTTGCAACTGCAATTGTGGTTATTTGCACACGGCATTGGATGATCCAACGACACTAATCGTAAAAAAATATTATATTTAGATGCAGCAAGGTCTCTTTATAAGTGCAGAATTATAGAAGATTGTACCGACAATGATGCATTAAAATGCCAATATTTGACACAAACCATTTGTTGGAGTACAAACAAACTTACAAACATACCCACACTATCCATATTTACAACGTTATTTCTAGTTTTCCAAGAAACTTATTGTGTGGATTAGTGTGACCCGCATTACATGCGTGTAGTGCGTTCACAATGATAGTATACGTATATACAGCTGTTCATGATCCGGTCATGAACTCCTAATAACGTGAAATGCGTACTTAATATAATCCTAAACGCCGTGTACAAAACCCTAACTTATTCAATTCATCTCCTTTACTTTTATGTAAGAGGGCCGAAGTGGGGCTGCTTTTTTGTGGGAAAATTTCTTAAGATTGAAAAGTTGATGGCGTAACGCGGTACTTCCGTTTCACGAAAAGCTTAATGACGCTTTCTAAGCGCAATGCTAAATGTTAAGTTGTTACCATTTTCCGGATCTGACAACACTCTGTAGATACCACTGTTTTCCTTCTACATTCTAAGTTTACAAGTACATATAAAGCGCTAGTCATTCTTCCAAGTTCTTAAATTCATGTCATTAAGCTCCGTTTTATATCCGTACTGAACATGGTTTCAGCTTGATTACTAAGTGTTCGTAATTATCTCTTTCCGTCCGTATCTAAATCTAAACCTTCTCGCCAATGAGTACTTTTCCGCGTTAATCGATACTTCACCGACCCGATTGTCTGCTTTATCCAATCTGGTAGGATAAACCAGAACAGTTTGCCATGAGGTGAATTTCCGGAATATTACCTCTGTGCTGCCTAATATTGTCAATTTGAAAGCGATGTTAGGAAAAAAGGCGATCTTAATGGATCTATTGCATCTCCTCCAGCTTGAGCTTATCCTGGAGGTTCTTAGCGATCTTGAAATCCTATCAGTTCACTGAATGTAAAAAAAAGAAGTAATGCCTATTTTTTCAGGCTGGCTTAACGTCCAACTACCAATTAGGTGCCGTGGACGGAGGCGACTAGCAAACATACTTTACTGTAAATTTCTCATATTAAACATTAAATAAAATCCAAGGCATAGATCGGGGGAATCGAACCCACTAAACCAACAATACATCTTAGCATTGCGGGTCTAGTCTCTTAACCGCTCGGCTATAGTGGCGTTCACTGAATGTACATATTTCTCATCTTTTCCAGAAAAACATCGATGTTCTTTAACTGGCCATAATCATTGCATTTATATCATCCACCAGTGCTGAATATTTTTACGATTGCATTTTACCTTTGCTTTCGTGATAATTGCATGAATAATGCACCAAGAATCTTTTCGAAATTACCAAAAGAAAGATAATTGTATTAAATTATATTTAATTTGATCATTACAGGAACACGCAAATGATTCAAAGAAAGGAAATGACTTATCAATTTCTTAATGGTTTAACAAATCGATACTTTAATTTATCGAAAGTATTTACTTTATGCATTTTAATTTTGTTTATTTAGTTTTTTTTTTGAAGCAAGTACTAAGTATAATTATAAATCAATATCCCAGTATACTACCTTTTAAATTACAGCTGTTATGGCTGTATTTTAACCTAACAGCTGATTAGAGGTTATACTGGACGAAGCTGTTATTTTGCACTTCATTGGGCACCTGGATTGGTTGAAATCATTAAAAAAAAATGGCTGATAAAAAAACTGATTGGCGGATGAGTTTAAGATGGAAATTCTCTTTTTAATAACATTTTTCCAAGGAAATTCGATGAAGGGAGATGGAGGCGGTTAGACTTTTCCCTTAAGTGCACTTTGTAACCTGTTCGCCATTGAGGAAGGTTATATTTGGTATTGAACTTCTTGTGCACGTTATGTGCGTACAGATCCATAAGTTTTTATCAGAATAATTTTTTTCTTTTTTTAAAAAGTTCGTCTTTTAAAGGTTCCGGTTCACATATGAAGGAGTTCCGGGCCAGAGGCCAGCTTCTTTCAAGTCGTAGGCAAGCCGCAGGTTCCTGGTTCTCCGCGAGTTCTGGATTAGATGGCTTGCCAAGACTGAGTTCACTTATGAGTAATTATTTTCTATCTAAAAATGGAAAGCATCGCCCTGGTAACCCGTTTTATTCATTGGTACAAACCTCTTCCAGTAACAGGGGTACTCCTTATTCCTGAATATAATTGGTTACACTTAGGATTCAAGATTGACCGAGGAAGAATTGGTCAAATAAAAAAAACAAAACTCTGGTCTTCTTGCCAACGTTTCGACAAATATATTGTCCTCGTTCAGGGCGTGGCTATGCGGGTTGGTTGAGTTACAGAAACTGAATTGGTTGTCAAGAAGGCGAGTTTGTCTTTTTTATTTGACCAATTCCTCGGTCAATCTTGAATCCTAAGTTTATATTCATATAATGGTTACATTTATGGTCTATTAAATAGTTTTAATTGGGCCCATTTCTCATTTTTCAGTTCGTTTTTTTTAAATGCTTCTCAAATTTCTAGAATATAATCATTTTAGCATGTGATATTTTTTATTTTTTTTTAAATAGAATTCATTTTTAATATTGTTTTGTAGGAAGTTAACTTGGCAGATGGGACAAAAAAAATGTCCAATTGTCGTAAAGTGTAAAAAACTCTCTTAACTATCGTTTTAGGGCAGAATCCGGAAGTGATAAAAGTTCAGCTTCCCCTTCCTCTTAAGTGAGGAAAACACAAACTGAATGATGTACGAAAATTGATTAGATTAATAATCTTGAGAAATAAGTCATGCGAGCTGGGTGCACCAATAAGAGAAACAACAAGAAAACATCGTCAGAAACAATGTCAGGGGCATTGTTGTTGCGCCAGTTCAGTACAACGACTACATCTGTCGGAGGATGGCTGAAACTACAAAAGGAGTTCAGTTAAATATTGCGAGAGTTTTAAAAAAGAAGCGGAGATTTAAAGAGCCGAAAAAAAAAGGTGAATCAAAGAGCGGCAAAGAGCAGCAGACTGGCGGGGAGAATGCGGCGGGAGAACCCAGTCTGGGCGGGAGTCGGCCTCTGTATGGTGGTGGAGGTGGGACGATGTGCTGGGGCTGCATTCCAGCGCGGCAAGGCCGTTCCCACGGTCCGGCATGCAAGGCACACACGGCCACCTCTATCTACAACCACCAGAGTGGGCACTACTCTCTCAAGTCTGCTGGGGCCGCCGCCGTCGTCACTTCCTCCTCCTCCTCCACCACCTCCGCCTCCTCTAAATGCACTTCTCAGCCCTCTAAGTCACACATTTCCAGACCAAAATAAGCCTCCTAGAAAAGAACACCAAGGATTGGTTGTGGCCGTGCAGTATTCTGCTCTGAATGCATCCAAAGCTCGCACCAATTCTTAATCCAATAAATATACAGTTAGAACCGTAAATTGCTCTAAAATCACGCTTTAAACGGAAATACTTACCCCCTCCCAAAAGCACCCTAAATCGAACTTAACAAAACCAAAGTTCTGCATCCACACATATACAGTTACCAATCATGCTTAAAGAAAAATCGTCGAAAGTTTTCACGTAAATCTGGGAAAATTCTTAAAATTTTATTCATTAAGGTGACAGGCATTTTCCTTTAATTTGGGAAATTTAATTCCTCATTTGATTTCTTATTTATTGCTGTATCGTCGGCGGCCAAGACGTAAAGAGTGCACCAAGATTTGCCCTTTTGAAAGGAAGCGCCTAACCATTCCCACTGCTCACTGGGAAGTGTTTTCCGGAAGT
The DNA here is from genome assembly GCF_049639745.1 of Rhodnius prolixus. Lineage (NCBI taxonomy): Eukaryota > Metazoa > Arthropoda > Insecta > Hemiptera > Reduviidae > Rhodnius > Rhodnius prolixus. The sequence continues at coordinate 67,461,193 of NW_027411581.1, forward strand.
GCATTTCTCTTAGTGGTGGGGGGGACCCTCCATAAGATCAAGATATTAAAATTAGAGAGCTACAAGTGGAAAATCTAAGGGAGTTATTTTGGAGAAAATTGATACTCGCAATGCTAAGATGTATTGTTGGTTTAGCGGGTTCGATTCCCCCGGTCTCTAGGTCTTGGATTTTATTTAATGGTTAATATGAGAAATTTACAGTAAAGTATGTTTGCTAGTCTGCCTCTTTCCACGACACCTAATTGGTAGTTGGACGTTAAGCCCCGCCTAAAAAAATAGGCAATTACCTTACTTTTACTTCTTTTTTTTATAAATAAGACCCCCAGCTCAGATCGCCCCCTAATTTTGTTAAATAGACCGCTGGGGTCTATATAGACCATTTTGGCAACCTCTGGTTTAAAACGTTCTTGCGAAAATACAATAAAAGGCACTTAAAAAACATTTTTTCAGTTAAAGAGGCTGCAAACCGCCTTTTTTAAGAAAACACTTGGGAAAAACTAGGAAAACTGAAAACCTCGATTGAGCAAAGTGGCCCACTTCCGGTAGGCTGCGTAATATATTGCCGACAGCTGCCTAATTTTGATCACGTTTATTTCCTGTTTAAACTACTTTGTCCTGCTCACAGGGGAAAATCCAAAACTTGTTTTTCCTTTGATTGTAACTATAAAGGAAAAAATCTACGCGATCTCTTTTTCCTTAAGAGGGGTGGGTAAGAGAAAATGGAAATTAGAAAGCTTTTTTTGGGGGGGAAGAGGAAGTCGTGTGAGGAGTATGCAGACTACAATTAGTTCTTGGAGAGCACAAAGTGCTTCCGCCGACTTGGGTCTTCGACTATCTGACAAGACAGATATTCTGGGATAATCTACTAATCTTCTTTACCTTCTAGAACAAGTGAACGGCGGCCAATTTAAATGGAAATACAAGAGCGTCAAGTGAGTGAGTTAGTTAGTGAGGAGTGCTTGTAACTCAGCCAGCGTGAGAAGAAGGGTCATTGACCTTGCTCAGTCCGAAGTCGGTCATTCATTCTTCTGGAGAGAGAGGGTTAGAGGAGGGACCTTGAAGCAGTCGACTGCAAAAACTGTACAGCAATCAATGGAATTCCAATCGCCACCGAGTAGCTGTACTGTTCTTACGCCTGTAAGACTGTGTCTGTCTGTATGTCCGATCTAGAGATTGCAAACACGCAGATAGTTTAAATCGGATGTTCCATTCAGCAACCACCGTGTATGACGGCAATCAAGTTTTAGTAAAATAAAGAAAAACCACAACCGGAACTGCCCTTTACCGAATTCACTCTTCCTCTCCCCTACGCTAGTAACAGGAAGATGTAATCGAATCACGTTACTACAGATTATCGATTTTTTTTTTCGTTTTTACCGGAAGTAGTTAGCGAAAAAAAAAGTGGTTTTCACAAATTCTGTCAGTCTGTGAATATGTAGCCACCGTAACTTAAAATCGAAAGCTCTCACCTGTATAATGGAAGTTTGGCGATCACGCTTAGGTACCAACAAGGAACCAAAAATTGGGGTTAGGTAAAATATCGGGCAATCAAACTTTACTGCTTCACAGAATATTTATAAAAAAAAAAATTCTCCAAAAAAAAAAGAAAATAAAAGTAAAGTAATCGCCTATTTTTTTAGGAGGGCCTTACGTCCAACTACCCAAATTAGGTGTCGTGGACGGAGGCGAGTAGCAAACATACTTTACTGTAAATTTCTCAAATTAACCATTAAATAAAATCCAAGGCCTAGACCCCGGGAATCGAACCCACTAAACCAACAATACATCTTAGCATTGCGGGTCTAGCCTATAACCGCCTAACATACTTTACTATAAATTTCTCATATTAACCATTAAATAAAATCCAAAGCCTAGACCAGGGGATCGAATCCACTAAACCAACAATACATCTTAGCTTTGCGGGTCTAGCCTATAACCGCCAAACATACTTTACTATAAATTTCTCATATTAACCATTAAATAAAATCCAAAGCCTAGACCAGGGGATCGAATCCACTAAACCAACAATACATCTTAGCTTTGCGGGTCTAGCCTATAACCGCCTAACATACTTTACTATAAATTTCTCATATTAACCATTAAATAAAAATCCAAGGCCTAGAGACCGGGAATCGAACCCACTAAACCAACAATACATCTTAGCATTGCGGGTCTAGCCTATAACCGCCTAACATACTTTACTATAAATTTCTCATATTAACCATTAAATAAAATCCAAAGCCTAGACCAGGGGATCGAATCCACTAAACCAACAATACATCTTAGCTTTGCGGGTCTAGCCTATAACCGCCAAACATACTTTACTATAAATTTCTCATATTAACCATTAAATAAAATCCAAAGCCTAGACCCCGGGAATCGAACCCACTAAACCAACAATACATCTTAGCATTGCGGGTCTAGCCTATAACCGCCTAACATACTTTACTATAAATTTCTCATATTAACCATTAAATAAAATCCAAAGCCTAGACCAGGGGATCGAATCCACTAAACCAACAATACATCTTAGCTTTGCGGGTCTAGCCTATAACCGCCAAACATACTTTACTATAAATTTCTCATATTAACCATTAAATAAAATCCAAAGCCTAGACCAGGGGATCGAATCCACTAAACCAACAATACATCTTAGCTTTGCGGGTCTAGCCTATAACCGCCTAACATACTTTACTATAAATTTCTCATATTAACCATTAAATAAAAATCCAAGGCCTAGAGACCGGGAATCGAACCCACTAAACCAACAATACATCTTAGCATTGCGGGTCTAGCCTATAACCGCCTAACATACTTTACTATAAATTTCTCATATTAACCATTAAATAAAATCCAAAGCCTAGACCAGGGGATCGAATCCACTAAACCAACAATACATCTTAGCTTTGCGGGTCTAGCCTATAACCGCCAAACATACTTTACTATAAATTTCTCATATTAACCATTAAATAAAATCCAAAGCCTAGACCAGGGGATCGAATCCACTAAACCAACAATACATCTTAGCTTTGCGGGTCTAGCCTATAACCGCCTAACATACTTTACTATAAATTTCTCATATTAACCATTAAATAAAAATCCAAGGCCTAGAGACCGGGAATCGAACCCACTAAACCAACAATACATCTTAGCATTGCGGGTCTAGCCTATAACCGCCTAACATACTTTACTATAAATTTCTCATATTAACCATTAAATAAAAATCCAAGGCCTAGAGACCGGGAATCGAACCCACTAAACCAACAATACATCTTAGCATTGCGGGTCTAGCCTATAACCGCCTAACATACTTTACTATAAATTTCTCATATTAACCATTAAATAAAATCCAAAGCCTAGACCAGGGGATCGAATCCACTAAACCAACAATACATCTTAGCTTTGCGGGTCTAGCCTATAACCGCCTAACATACTTTACTATAAATTTCTCATATTAACCATTAAATAAAATCCAAAGCCTAGACCAGGGGATCGAATCCACTAAACCAACAATACATCTTAGCATTGCGGGTCTAGCCTATAACCGCCTAACATACTTTACTATAAATTTCTCATATTAACCATTAAATAAAATCCAAAGCCTAGACCAGGGGATCGAATCCACTAAACCAACAATACATCTTAGCAGTGCGGGTCTAGCCTATAACCGCCTAACATACTTTACTATAAATTTCTCATATTAACCATTAAATAAAATCCAAAGCCTAGACCAGGGGATCGAATCCACTAAACCAACAATACATCTTAGCATTGCGGGTCTAGCCTATAACCGCCTAACATACTTTACTATAAATTTCTCATATTAACCATTAAATAAAATCCAAAGCCTAGACCAGGGGATCGAATCCACTAAACCAACAATACATCTTAGCATTGCGGGTCTAGCCTATAACCGCCTAACATACTTTACTATAAATTTCTCATATTAACCATTAAATAAAATCCAAAGCCTAGACCAGGGGATCGAATCCACTAAACCAACAATACATCTTAGCATTGCGGGTCTAGCCTATAACCGCCTAACATACTTTACTATAAATTTCTCATATTAACCATTAAATAAAATCCAAAGCCTAGACCAGGGGATCGAATCCACTAAACCAACAATACATCTTAGCATTGCGGGTCTAGCCTATAACCGCCTAACATACTTTACTATAAATTTCTCATATTAACCATTAAATAAAATCCAAAGCCTAGACCAGGGGATCGAATCCACTAAACCAACAATACATCTTAGCTTTGCGGGTCTCAATTCTTTCCAAAATAACTCCCTTAGATTTTCCACTTGTAGCTCTTAATTTTAATATCTTGATCTTATGGAGCGTTCCCCCCCCCCACTAAGAGAAATGCACTTCCGGAAAACACTTCCCAGTGAGTAGTGGAATTCCTTCCATAGGAATAGGCTTCCTTTCAAAAGGGCAAATTGTGGTGCACTCTCTACGTCTTGCCGCCGACGATACAGCAATAAATAAGAAATCAAATGAGGAATTAAATTTCCCAAATTAAAGAAAAACCAGCGTATCGGAAGTGCTATTATTTAATGAATAAAATTTTAAGAATTTTCTCAGATTTTCGTGAAAACTTTGACGATTTCCTTTTGCGGGAAAAACTTTTCAAGGAAGTTTCGGAAAAACTATTTTTTTTTTTTTAATGTGGTCCTTTGGTTGTTCGATTTAGACAGAAACCTTATTATGGTCATCTTTGAAAGTGCCCAAGCGAAATGTCAAATTCGTAGTTTTTTCCTTGCAATTTTGTCGTTGTTGAGCTACAGTAGATATACACACACTTAAACACAGATCAATTTGTAAAAAAAAAACAACTTTTTCTCTTTCAGGGGACCCCAAAATAAATACTTCTGGTGAAGACTTTAAAAAAAATCGCCAAAATCTGCACGATAACATTACCTCTCAATAGAATAGAGTAAGAGAAGGTAACAGAATAAAGAGAGCGGAACGAAGATGATTTAAAATTTAAAGACCACCTTGATCGCGCAGGCTGCTGCAGGGAATTAGGTTTGGCCAAATATGAGACTCGCTGGTCCGCCTCCCCTCTCACCGCGCGCAGTGTTACGCAATCTCTGTCTCACCGTCTTATATGGTCAGCCACGAAACTGCCGCCTCTTTAACTGCTCACTTCCCTCATTCACACGTCACTTCCTCTCTTAGTAATGACGAAGCGGATGTATAACTCTATCGTGGTGGTGAATTTTCTGTATCGCTTCTTTTTTTGCCGGAAATACAGATCACAAAAATATCGCTTTTCTTTGTTTGTGAGTCATAAAAAAATTTAAAATAGTGCAAAACACTAAAACTATTTGGCCGCAGAGATTTTTCTAAATTTCCGCCAAAATAGTTTCATTTTCCCGGGGGGATTTTTTTTTTTTCAAAAAAGTGTTTCAGAGAACTACAAGAGTTCTTTTGGAAGGGCCTCCCTTCAAGGCCAGGCTATGTTGTGGTGGTGGGGGAACATTGAATTTGAAGAAAATCCCCTAAAACCGGAAGTACCTCTGTTCACGTTCTCTAAAATGGCTTCCCTGGCTATTCTACAAACCTCGCGTCCGCACAGAGGAAGTGGGAGCAAGAGGACAGCGGTAGTTATGAATGGTCGGTGAGAAGACCGACCCCAGGTTGTTACTCAGAGTAGTTCAGAGGGCAGCAGCCGTTCTCACACATTGTGTCCAGCAACTCGGTCGTGCCGTCTGCCACTCACGCGCAATCCTTCCGCATTCATCGCCTCACACATACACACTCTAAGCCCCAATCATGACCATTCTAAATCGCCATCATCAAGTTCTTTTCTAAAAGAAGGAAGTCAAGCCCCCAATATTATTGACGCGAATTTCATGAAAGATTTCACATCCTTTTCCCGACCACCTGTCTTTTACGTGCAAAGATCCGGAAGAACTTCTTTCCGGGCCACAGTCGACTAACGTCCTCAAATGGAAGAACATTGATCAAGCTCCACGGCGAGGTCAGTAGCCAGTCGAAAGAAAAATGTTGGTCCACTCTGTTCAGAGAGAGAGAGAGAGAGAGAGAGAGAGAGAGAGAGAGAACGCCAGTCCCAGATGTTCGCAACTCGTCCTAATCTTCCATTTTTGTTTCAGCAAAGTTAGTGGTTTACCAAAATCATCAACAATGTTGTATTGAGAGGCCCATCCTGGTGCTTGACTTGACGCCTCGCTTCATGTGGCGCAGTATAATTTGCTGCAATTGGTTAACGTCTTCTTCTTCCCGGACCTTCACATTGGTTCTAGCACACGAGTATGTTGTTCATTGTATTACACAAGTTACCACGCAGAAGTTTTTTTCGACATGTGCAGGCTGAGAAACCCGGGCCCTTGCAGAGAGTAACCATGACACTTGTAGGCTGAGAAACCCTGACCCTTGCAGAGAGTAACCCTGACCCTTGCAGAAAGGGAGAAACCATGACTCATGACTCTTGCTGAGAGTAACCATGACTTTTGCAGAGAGTAACCATGACCCTTGCAGGCTGAGAAACCATGTCTCTTGCAGGCTGAGAAACCATCACTCTTGCCGAGAGTAACCATGATCGTTGCAGAGAGTAACCATGACTCTTGCTGGCTGAGTAACCCTGGCCTTTGCAGAGAGTAACCCTTACCCTTGCAGGCTGAGAAACCATGACTCTTGCTGAGAATATCCATGACTTTTGCAGAGAGTAACCATGACTCTTTTAGGCTGAGAAACTCTGACCCTTGCAAAGAGTAACCATGACCCTTGCAGGCTGAGAAACCATGTCTCTTGCTGAGAGTAACCATGACTTTTGCAGAGAGTAACCAGGACTCTTTCAGGTTCAGAAACTCTGACCATTGCAGAAAGTAACCATGACCCTTGCAGGCTGAGAAACCATGACTCTTGCAGAGAGTAACCATGACTCTTGCAGAGAGTAACCAGGACTCTTTCAGGTTCAGAAACTCTGACCATTGCAGAAAGTAACCATGACCCTTGCAGGCTGAGAAACCATGACTCTTGCAGAGAGTAACCATGACTCTTGCAGAGAGTAACCATGACCCTTGCAGGCTGAGAAACCATGACTCTTGCAGAGAGTAACCATTCTAATTTCCCAGTTTGTTGAAATTTTCCAAAATTGGCAACAATGTTTTCCTCTAAACAATTTTTTTTTTTTTCTAAACATTTAGAAACTTGAAAATTGTAGTTCAGGGAAGTCTTCTGAATATTCGCAATAGACTTTTTTTGTTTTTAGGAAACGGCTGAACATGTACTTCCGGTCAAAACTTGAAAATTCGAAATTTAAACACAAGGTAGCCATACTTCCTGTTTGGTGGATTTTACTTAAACTACGGGGGAATAAGAAAAAGCTGAACATTATTTTTACCAACATAACAGCTTCTGAAATACCTCAACTGAATGTTTTACACACATACACATAAACACGAACTTACTGGAGAGATAGTGAAGGGAGGGCAGAGAGAGATAGACTGAGTGGGTGAGGAGGGGTATATAGACGCTTTTCTAAGAAGTGGCCACCACACAAACTCCCGCTCCTGCCCAGAATGTACATATCTCCCTCTGGCGGCAAACTATACCATACACCAGATCTACTTACTCACACACAACAACCACTTCCAATATGGACTCCAACCATCGCCAAGCCAGATTCCTGAACCATCTGTGCTCCAGGTTCTCTTCCTCCACGATTCAACCTTTCTCCACTCCCCTCTGGGCTCCAAACTATCAAAAATCTGACTCGAGTGCCATTCTCACGAATTGAATTCCAAGAAACACATAACACCAAATCTTTAAAGGAATATCTCCGGAACAAACCGGAATGCTAGTCTTGTTTTCACTGGAGTGGATTGATGAATGGTGCGGGGGGGAGAGTCATCTCAGAAACGTTTCCCATCACACAGAGGATTATTTTTCTTAGGGCATGTTCCGCACGAACAAAATCGGAAACAAAAGCGAAAGATCTCTGTCTGGAGTAGTGTGTTCTCCAGGAAAGATGTTTAGACCATAAAGTATGTCACCAACAAAACCCAGATCTACTCAAGTCCCACCTAAGCCGAGGTCATAAGTTGATAATTAAAGTTTTTTCTTGCTCACTACTTTGGCTAGGTGATTTTGCTACCAAAGATGTGCATCCTTGTCAGTGGCTAATATATGACAGAAGTACCATCCATTGTTGGAGACTGGATGATACTTACTGAATGATATCCGCACCATAGATTTTTTTTTTTTCAGCAACTAAAACTGCAGCTCACAGGAAACGAACCTAATATTGGATTTAGAAAACTTCCGTCATATGTTTGCTTTCAAATGAGGATTTTCCTTCAGATTCGAAACTACATCATGGCTTACAACAAGTCTCAGTATCGGCAGACTTAACCCACCTTAAATTGTGTAAAAAGAAAAATACTAACTTTAAATTTTTTTTCAAACTCTTGAATTCTTAATAACATTTTCCAGGCTGTAAAAAACTGGGGAAATTTCCCGATCGCACTCTTTCATCCCAACCTCCATCCCTTTTAGAGTGAACGAAGTTTCATGGAGCAATTATTCAAACGGAACTATAGATTATAGCTCTGAGCAAGTAGAACATACCAAGTTAACAAAAACTCGTTTAAAGCGGTTTTAAGAAAAATGTCAAGAATAAAGAGATGAATCTAATTCTGGGAATTGGTATTTCCGGTTGTGCAGTTTTCTGCGAAACTGGAAACTTTACCGGCACACAAATATACTCAGTATACTGGTGCTCCAATAGACGGACTTTCAAACGTTTTAGTTCAGCTCGCAAAATGGTGCCCCCAAACGCTAAATTTGGAACTTAATCGAGACTTTTTTTGCTTTTTGAGTGATTTTGACCTAAAATGACCATTTTTTTTAACTTCCACTTTCGAACTCAGGACACCTAAAATATGAATTTCCTGTAGAAAATCCGGAAATTCCTCGCGTTCCTCTAACAGGAAAAGTAGAAACACAACAAACAAACTAACTTAAAAAAAAAAAAAAAACCACTTGTGCAAAGTATTCCAATAATTTTTGTCAGTAACTGTTTAAACAGGTATGGACATGTCCTAGAATGCGTTTGATTCAAACACATTGTGCGCCATTGGCCATGTAAACCGGACAGGACCTCGTTCTCTTGCACTTCTTTATTATTGGCTTCCTCCCCAGCAACCTGCAACCCCGTTTTTGGTGTTAAATCGTCCGTCAATGATTTTGAGTTACATTTGATTCTTTACCTTCTTGGAAATTGTCTACTTAACCCTACCCCCTCTCGCAGAAGAAGTACATTTAAAGAAAATTTTTAAGGAAAATGTTTAAAGCAAAATTTTAAATTTTGTTTCCGGTGGGGTCACTATACTAGAATTTAAATAAAATATCGCTCGCTTGTTTTATAAGTCATAGCGCACATGTTTATTGTAACTCTGACCGTTTCGGATCTTCTTCCATCATCAGCGGCTAGATAAATTAGTTTGATTTAGAGAGGATTCGCTTTAATCATGTTTCCGTCTCACACTTAATTATGCACCCCTGGATGGAAGTCCTGAGAAATCGGTCTGGGACACTGCGGCGGAGATAGAATCGCGTTATTATCCAGCAGCCTGGACCATATTTTTTTAAGATAAAATCATAGGAGTCAATTTTGAGAAATTTCAGAATAAGGTAAAAAATTCTGTACCGGGAAGGCAGTTTCAGGCGGCGAATTGCCACATTTTAAAAAGGTGAAATAAGAGAAGGGGTAGTTCCGGAAATAGGGGTGTTTTGATGGTTAAGTTACTGTCGGGTTCCTCACAGGAAACCCTATCGAGATATTCTGGGTGAACTTGTGTCTATAGTATTTCTGAGTTACTTAGTACTTTCTAATATTTCGGCCTTGAGGGACATCAAAAATCAACTTGTGCTGGAAAACTGGACAGGATCGTCTTGCCGGAAGTGTGCTTGGAGAGCTGTCCGTGTGGCAGATTGACAGATCAGTACGGAGAGAGACTGTGGTCGCCGCGTCCAACGAGCGAGAGAGAGGAGAAAGGCATTTTTCGAGGAGATGGTATTCCTTTCTCCCGGACATCTGATGTCATTGACACTGACCTGCATGCTCCTCCTCGCTGCCGTGACGTACAAACGGGGGCACCACATTCCACCCGCGCCACACAGACCGTATCATTCATCCACTCTACCCCTCCCTTGCAGCAATCGGCGGGCGGGCCTCCTTCTTCCCGATTCACGTCTCTTGCCATCCAGCTTCTCCATTCTGGACCACCAAAGACACACTCACACGACTTTCTCTTACTGTATCCCTTCTTAGCCCACAGCCCCTTCCCCTAGCATCACTTCCTGTTACTCCAACAACACGATCAGCCAGATTTTCTAGTTTTTTAGTTTTCCACCGGAAATATCCAATTTTTGAGGTCACCTAGATGGCGAAAAAGTTTTCTTTTAGTGCGAATTCACTAGTAAAGTTCAAATAAGGTTTTGGTTAAAATTGGCATACCGGAAGTGCCACTGTACTGACTCAATTTGCTAGCTATACGTAAGCTGGCGGAACTGGTTGTATTTATGCACAGATCGATAACTTTTATTTCGACCATTGTTCCAGGCAGAATCGATTAAAGGCACTTCAGGAAAAGAAGGGGAGGGGTTAGAGGTGCCTCAAAAAAGCACATCCTGTTAACGGTACTTTTCTCTCATCTAAATCATATTAATAAAGAATCAAATGTGGCACTTTATTTCCAATAAAAATAAAAAAAGGTGCCAAATATTTCGACTAAATGACGACAAACATAAAAACCTAACTACAACTCTTATCAGCAACACCCCAATTGGAAAATGGGGAATAACAGGAACAGGAAGTGGTGTGGGTGTTCCCAATGGAGCTTTCTGAACTTGATGGTCTGGTCACCCACATCTAGATCGGCCACTTTTAGTTGAAACACTTTTCCTGGGGAAAATGCAATCAAGGTCACTCCCAGGAGAGGTCAGGCTTCTGGAAATCAGAATCGATCGCAATACAGGTAGTCCTCAGGTTACGGCGGTCTCGAGTTACGACTCCCATTTACAGTATAGTACTGAACAGTATGTACTATGAAAAGCCCGCCAACTACTGTACGCGATTTGGTGTGCAGCGGCTCGGGACCGAGGAAGACGGCGTCACCAGCATCCCAGTACGCCATTAACATCGTTGTCACGATCACTTTTTGCCCTTCATTATGGCTCCTAAACGTAAGGCAGACTCTTCTGATGGCAGTGTGCAAGCCAACCATAGGAATAAAGGTAAGGAATTGATCTCTTTTTTATTACAGTACACTACTGTTTTTTATTACTGCTTCATTTCATTAAACGTACTCTACAGTATTTTATATGTGTTTTTTGATAATTATGTAGGGTGCTGTGTTAGGATAGGCTAAGTGTTTACAGTACTGTACTGTTATTATGGTAATACAGTACTATATTGTATATGGTACAGTTTACTTATGTTCCGACTTACGTCGAAAAAACGGTTTACGACGCCGCGTAGGAACGGATCAACGTCCTAAGTCGAGGACTACCTGTACTTTCTTTCATGTGGGAAAAGTGAAAGATTTAGTTTACAAGAAAATTTGACTAAGAAATTTTGAGCAGCAGATTTCCCTGATGGCCGTCTGGCACACAGATGGAGCGAGGGAGGCTGGCTGCTGCTGCTGCTGCTGCCGAAGAGAATGGAGCAGAGGACGAAACTAGTGATGGAATGTCCATGAAGAATGTGCAGTAATGGATGGAAGTTAAGTGGGGGAATACAGCGAGCAGGCGAAGCAGAGGACTGCAAGAAGAATGTGTGAGGCTGCTGGACCACTGCAGCAGCTCTTCGCTGTACCAGGCCCTCCGCAGAGCACATGGCACTCAATCTTCCTCTGAACGTACCCCAATCTTGAATAATCCTATTGGACCTTTCCACTATATACCTGCTGGCTGGCTCATTATAATAATCATTGGAACCATTTTCCGGAAAAAAAGAAAAACATGAAAATGTTTCCGCCTTTCTTTAAATTTAGTATGCACTCATAAGATGGTCGTTTTAGGGGATTCTGATTGCAGTAAGAGAGTAAATTAATCCAGCTCAATGTCTGAACTTATTTGAGAACCTTCAAACACGAAATTTAAGGAACATGAAGGCCGTACATCTTACTCCAGAAGGAAGCCTACCCAAATTCCATCAATCATTTACTAGACAGAGACGTGCATTATGCTGAGATGGGCCTTAAATAAAATTCTACACCCCCCTTTTTCCCCGGAAGTTTTTCCTCAATTGAATTTCCCTGGAATGATGTTTTTCCCAAAGACGTAGGACCAGCGAGAGTGAAATGGGAAATTGGAAGAGAGAAAAAGTTGGAGCCACAACCAACATAATCTATAAAGAGAGGAAAATGTACACAATAAAGCGGTACTTCCGGATGAGGAATTTGTTAAGTTGGCCATACTGGAATTGGCACTAAATCGATTTTTTTTTTTTTTTTTAAGAGTTATTAATTTTTGAGACACTTTTTAGGGGGAAAACACTATTTCCTGTTCCTAGTTTCTCGAATTCGGCGAATATCTTACGAGAGAAAAAAGTGCCTCGATAGCCGAGCGGTTAAGATACTAGACCCGCAATGCTAAGATGTATTGTTGGTTTAGTGGGTTCGGTTCCCCCGGTCTTAGGCCTTGGATTTTATTTATTGGTTAATATGAGAACTTTACATTTAAGTATGTCAGGCGGTTATAGGCTAGACCCGCAATGCTAAGATGTATTGTTGGTTTAGTGGGTTCAATTCCTCCAGTCTAGGCCTTGGATTTTATTTAATGGTTAATTTTTTATTTAATGGGCATTTCTTATTAATAAAACCAGTTTTTCTTTAAGCTGGAATTTGTGTACGAATTCTAGAACCATTATCTATAATTGGTCTATTATTATATCGTAACTATTCAAACTATTCAAATAAACCATAACACTCTAAATCCATGAACTGACCTTGAAAAACGGAACATTGGAGGAGCCTCCTGTGTTAGAGAATACGATCTAATACACACACTCTCACACACACACAGAGCGAGATTTGAAACTAGAGAATGCCTGAGATATTTGCAGGTAGCTAGTAGCGAGAAAGAGGGGAGGCACACACAGAGTATTCAGGTCATGGCATTCCTGGTTACATTCTACTTCCGGTAAGTAGTCCGTGAAAGTTTGGTGTTCCTTATGACCCTCAGGATTAGCGGTACTCAAATTTTTATCATTCCTAGCTTCTTTTCCCTCCTCCATTGTGCTGCTCACTATTAGAGTTTGGCTAGTTTTATTTACAATTCATTTTTTTTTTTTAAATATTTTAATGCCAGGTCTTTTACCGAACTCACTGGGCTTCAACTTCGACTTAATACTGGTGTAGACATTCTGCATTTTATCAAAACAGCTACCAAGAGAAAGTGGGGCCCATCCTGGAGTCTACAAACCAAAAATACCCTAGTAAATACTTTAGGAAAAATGTTTTTTGGTACGTAGAGGTAGGTTTCAAATTTGGATCAGCTGATATACAGCTGTTTTAGTCGGAGACTATCACGTAATACTGCCGTAATAGATTTTCGTATGTTCACTCAGAATAAAAAACAAACATTCTTGGAAATAATTAAATAACTAATTTCCATTTTCAGGGGCCTTTTAAATATTGTTGCTAAAATTTAATAATACCGGAAATATGATAAACATCTAAACCTCTACTGCTGGACCGCAATGAATTTTCCTTCAGTGAGCTCCTAGGAAGAGGAAATCTTTTAAGGGCCAGCAGCTGGGGATTTGATCCCGGGAATTCCGCAGAAAAAAAAACCGTTGGTACCCAGTACGCTAACCACTCAGCTAATTCCTTCCCTTTCCCTTTTTTCTTACCCAAACATCTGGATGCTGTTTATTTCGCACAGTTATTTAGAACGACCAAATGGAAAATCATTCATTTCGTATTTATAATTTTACCCTGGATTAGCATCTCCAGATGTTAGCGTGAACACGACACACTCTCACACCCAACTAAAACCGGATGTTAATGAAAAAGTTTACCCACCCTCTTTCCCCCCGGAAAAGTTTCCCTCTTTAATTCCCCCCCCCCCGGGAAAATGTCCCAAAATATAAAAAAAGTCACAGATATCTGCAGGTGTGGACCTGCACAAGTTTTGCAGGAAATGGCAGCAACCAGGGGAAACTCTAAAGCAAGCTTTAAGGTTCACGCCCACTGCCCATGTTCGTAGAAAAATCTATCTCTCTATGAGAGTTAGCTTGTGATTCTAGGAACTCCCTAGAATCTTAGCCCCGGTGTCCGCACCCGTATCAGGGTCTCCTTAGCTATTGAATACCGTGCCCCCTCCTCACAGTAATACTGGAGTGCAGGCAGCCGTGTGAAGTGTTAGGTCGGTGGCTTTGTACTCTGTGAGAGAGGAGACCATACTACCTGCTCGTCCTTCTTGGAATCCAGGACTTTACCTGGCCGCAACCAGCCTCCTTTCCACCTTAACTAGGTAAGTCCCTAACTTTGAACTAGGACATCTTCTCAATTCTTCCAAACTAGTGTGGCAGGGACAACCACTGACAGCTATTTTCTCTCTTACTCGGCCCACCTCTTCGTTCTAACTACATCAAAACTCTTGGAACACATTTTGAAACACATTTAATTTAGAAAAATCTGATCGGAACCGGAAATTGTTCTGAAATTAAATAAAATATTCCAATCTAAGTAACGGAAATGCGTCAAACACGCCATCAATAAACCGGTACTTCCGGTAGGGTAGTCTCTTTACTTAAAATAATATAAAAACAGATACTAAGAATTCAAATGTAAAACGAAATTCCTAGCGGCCATTTTGGAGAAAATCGATTCAGTGAAGTGTAAACTTCCGGTCGATATTGTCGTGATTTGAGATCTAAACAATCGATTTTGAGATATACTGATCACAACCTTTTTTTGAGGAACACCTCCGCTCTCGATACGATGGAACAATCTGCCACCAAGTGAAGTCAACTTCCGGTAAAAATCCCAAGTTTAAAGATAGCTTGGAGAAATATTACAGTCTAAGCTTTTCTTTTTGCTTTATTCGTTTCTATTAAATCAGTTTCTATTTGCAGTTTTCAATTTATTTTGCCCCGTGTATGTGTGGTGACTGGCTAGCTGCTGCACTTTGTTTGACAGGGCCCGTATTTCCTTATTAAATCGATTTATTTATTTTTTTTCAAATACACCGGAACTACCCATCAGTAGCGGAAGTGTCAGAGCATGTTTTAATTTCCACATCCTTCCTCCTCACATAGAACCTCCCCTCTGTCCCTTCTATTGTATTACAATTTGATTTAGTTAGTATTTTTTTTTCTGTGCAAAAAGAACGACATTATGTATTAACTAGTAAGAATGTTATTTGGTTGAAGTTAATAATAAAAGATAACTCCATTTCAATGTTTACGTAAACGTTTTTCCGAGAAAATGGGGGGGGGGGATCTCCAGAATCTTGGAAACACCTAAATGTGCAAAAAAAATCGACATTGTATCGAAACATCGTTTTGTAACTCGATTACGCTAATCACGCGTACAGAGGTCGCCTACCCCCCCACAAAAAATAAGGACACCCCCGATGAAAATTGAAAAATCTCAAGGAGTAATGCAAACTTGTGTGGTATTAGCAACGTATTTCATCCTGGATTTAATCATTTATTTAAAGGATCGAAAAGGAGCTTACTGGTGGTAATATGGGTCCATGAAGGACCAGAAGTCTTACTTCGACCTAAACAGGACACTAGCTAGTTCT
Organism: Rhodnius prolixus; assembly: GCF_049639745.1. Classification (NCBI taxonomy): domain Eukaryota; kingdom Metazoa; phylum Arthropoda; class Insecta; order Hemiptera; family Reduviidae; genus Rhodnius; species Rhodnius prolixus. The sequence continues at coordinate 67,476,987 of NW_027411581.1, forward strand.
ATCCCCTACCAACAAGCCAGATCATCTTTAGCGTCTACTGAGAAATCTCTGGGCTACGAACGGAGAAAATAGGAATTCCCTGCTCACACCTGAAGCTCTACCTTGTTACAGCCCAGAATTCGCTACCAGTTCGCATAAGGAGTCCTTGGACGGTCGCCTAGATCGTTTCAACAGCAATTTACCATCTAAACCCGTTTTTTGGCAGTACCAATTCCACTTACTAAGAGCGGTTTTCCAAAAGCTGTATCTGCCACAGTCATTCCCTAAAATCCTCTAATAACCTAACCTAACCCAACGTACCCTAACCTAACCCAACGTAACGTAACCTATTCTAATCTAATCTAACCTAACATAACCTAACCTACAACTCTACATTGCACTAAGCGCTCATTCAGGAACTCGTCTAAAAGCTGATCATCTCTCTCTTTTTCTCTCACTCTCTCTCTCTAAACTCGCACCTAAAACACACAGTGTGACAAATAGTTTTAAAATATCCGAAATAAACATCGTTTTGAACATTATATTTCCGTAATCATACTTCTAATGTAATGCAGAATCCAAAAAATTAAAGAAATATTTTCCTGAAGTAAAAGAAAGTAAAATCTAGATCATTGAATGAAAGTGAGAGATCACCATTTTGTGTACTGGATAACTGTGCTATTATTGGTGAGGGAGTGGCTTACGGTGCCACTACGTCATCAGCTACACTCCGCCCACTTCACAGATCCCGTTCGCCAATGAGATTAGCGAATCGTTTTTGATAATTATTTCTAGGAAAAATACTATTTAAATTTTTTTTACTAACTTTTCACCCATAGGTATTTGATATACTATCGAATAATGCAATAAAAATTGATATCTTAAAAATGTCCAAAAAAAACATGTTTTGAACATTATATTTCCGTAATCATACTTCTAATGTAATGCAGAATCCAAAAAATTAAAGAAATATTTTCCTGAAGTAAAAGAAAGTAAAATCTAGATCATTGAATGAAAGTGAGAGATCACCATTTTGTGTACTGGATAACTGTGCTATTATTGGTGAGGGAGTGGCTTACGGTGCCACTACGTCATCAGCTACACTCCGCCCACTTCACAGATCCCGTTCGCCAATGAGATTAGCGAATCGTTTTTGATAATTATTTCTAGGAAAAATACTATTTAAATTTTTTTTACTAACTTTTCACCCATAGGTATTTGATATACTATCGAATAATGCAATAAAAATTGATATCTTAAAAATGTCCAAAAAAAACATGTTTTGAACATTATATTTCCGTAATCATACTTCTAATGTAATGCAGAATCCAAAAAATTAAAGAAATATTTTCCTGAAGTAAAAGAAAGTAAAATCTAGATCATTGAATGAAAGTGAGAGATCACCATTTTGTGTACTGGATAACTGTGCTATTATTGGTGAGGGAGTGGCTTACGGTGCCACTACGTCATCAGCTACACTCCGCCCACTTCACAAATCCCGTTCGCCAATGAGATTAGCGAATCGTTTTTGATAATTATTTCTAGGAAAAATACTATTTAAATTTTTTTTACTAATTTTTCCCCCATAGGTATTTGATATACTATCGAATAATGCAATAAAAATTGATATCTTAAAAATGTCCAAAAAAAACATGTTTTGAACATTATATTTCCGTAATCATACTTCTAATGTAATGCAGAATCCAAAAAATTAAAGAAATATTTTCCTGAAGTAAAAGAAAGTAAAATCTAGATCATTGAATGAAAGTGAGAGATCACCATTTTGTGTACTGGATAACTGTGCTATTATTGGTGAGGGAGTGGCTTACGGTGCCACTACGTCATCAGCTACACTCCGCCCACTTCACAAATCCCGTTCGCCAATGAGATTAGCGAATCGTTTTTGATAATTATTTCTAGGAAAAATACTATTTAAATTTTTTTTACTAATTTTTCCCCCATAGGTATTTGATATACTATCGAATAATGCAATAAAAATTGATATCTTAAAAATGTCCAAAATAAACATGTTTTGAACATTATATTTCCGTAATCATACTTCTAATGTAATGCAGAATCCAAAAAATTAAAGAAGTATTTTCCTGAAGTAAAAGAAAGTAAAATCTAGATCATTGAATGAAAGTGAGAGATCACCATTTTGGGTACTGGATAACTGTGCTATTATTGGTGAGGGAGGGCTTACGGTGCCACTACGTCATCAGCTACACTCCGCCCACTTCACAGATCCCGTTCGCCAATGAGATTAGCGAATCGTTTTTGATAATTATTTCTAGGAAAAATACTATTTAAATTTTTTTTACTAATTTTTCCCCCATAGGTATTTGATATACTATCGAATAATGCAATAAAAATTGATATCGTAAAAATGTCCAAAATAAACATGTTTTGAACATTATATTTCCGTAATCATACTTCTAATGTAATGCGGAATCCAAAAAATTAAAGAAATATTTTCCTGAAGTAAAAGAAAGTAAAATCTAGATCATTGAATGAAAGTGAGAGATCACCATTTTGTGTACTGGATAGCTGTGCTATTATTGGTGAGGGAGTGGCTTACGGTGCCACTACGTCATCAGCTACACTCCGCCCACTTCACAAATCCCGTTCGCCAATGAGATTAGCGAATCGTTTTTGATAATTATTTCTAGGAAAAATACTATTTAAATTTTTTTTACTAATTTTTCCCCCATAGGTATTTGATATACTATCGAATAATGCAATAAAAATTGATATCTTAAAAATGTCCAAAATAAACATGTTTTGAACATTATATTTCTGGTTTCATACTTCTAATGTAATGCAGAATCCAAAAAATTAAAGAAGTATTTTCCTGAAGTAAAAGAAAGTAAAATCTAGATCATTGAATGAAAGTGAGAGATCACCATTTTGGGTACTGGATAACTGTGCTATTATTGGTGAGGGAGGGCTTACGGTGCCACTACGTCATCAGCTACACTCCGCCCACTTCACAGATCCCGTTCGCCAATGAGATTAGCGAATCGTTTTTGATAATTATTTCTAGGAAAAATACTATTTAAATTTTTTTTACTAATTTTTCCCCCATAGGTATTTGATATACTATCGAATAATGCAATAAAAATTGATATCGTAAAAATGTCCAAAATAAACATGTTTTGAACATTATATTTCCGTAATCATACTTCTAATGTAATGCAGAATCCAAAAAATTAAAGAAATATTTTCCTGAAGTAAAAGAAAGTAAAATCTAGATCATTGAATGAAAGTGAGAGATCACCATTTTGTGTACTGGATAACTGTGCTATTATTGGTGAGGGAGTGGCTTACGGTGCCTCTACGTCATCAACTACACTCCGCCCACTTCACAGATCCCGTTCGCCAATGAGATTAGCGAATCGTTTTTGATAATTATTTCTAGGAAAAATACTATTTAAATTTTTTTTACTAATTTTTCCCCCATAGGTATTTGATAAACTATCGAATAATGCAATAAAAATTGATATCGTAAAAATGTCCAAAATAAACATGTTTTGAACATTATATTTCTGGTTTCATACTTCTAATGTAATGCAGAATCCAAAAAATATTTTCCTGAAGTAAAAGAAAGTAAAAACTAGATAATTGAATGAAAGTGAAAGAGCACCATTTTGTGTACTGGATTAGTGATTTCCTGTATACCTAAATATACCATAAAGTTATCGAGTTCCTGCATTTTTTGGGGCATATTTTAGACTTTAAATGGATTATTTTCTTAATCTCCGGAGACATCAAAACTGAAAAAAAAAAACTCGACACGAAATCAACATCAACTTTTGTGAAAACAGTTCCATTATATTTAATGTCACGTTCTGTTCATTGATTATTATACCAACTAAAAACATATCAAGCAAAAAAAAAAAAAGAAAAACTAAATAAACAGTATAAATATAGAGGAAATGACGTCACACGTTTGGCGCTATCAAATTAAATACCCACCCAGTATTTAAATTGCACAATCAGCACTCTCTATGTTAATGGTTACATGTTTGTTGGAATGAAGACTTGTAATCTCTCTAAGCAATTTGATTCATCGGAAATGTTATCATCAGGCCGTTATCCACAGCCAAACAAATCATTTCTTTCATCCTCACACGACTTCCTCCTTGGTAAGACCTTGAACGTAAATTGGAAGTCTGGTAACGAGTTACAAAATTATTATATTTACATTGAATTCTATAATACGTAATTTACACCAGTGAGCTCTAAACAAGAAGTACATGTGTATTTCAGAATAACTTTAAAGGATTTCCCTTTTTTGACAGATTATGACTTCGCGAAATATTTACTTAGAAATTTCCGGTTTTACGATTTAAACACCAGGGAAAAAATTGTAAAACAAATATTTCCGGCAGAAAGCATTTTTTTATTTCTTAAAGAGCTCTCAGCTGTTCAGCTGTTTTCGACTGAGAGCTTTACCCTGTAGTCCCAGATGCCTGTGATGATGTGGAACCTTCTTTTAGTTCGACTATCTTTAGTTCACATTTTCCTAATCCTTCTCCCCTCTGTACACACATAGCTGAACCATTTCAGCTGAAGATCCACCGCTTTCTGAAGAGATGCCGAAATTCTAGCGTTCTTTCATTTGCTGCTACCGACGACGCCCTCAAGAACTTCCTCTCAAGAACTTCTGTGAGGAACTTTATTTCAGACCTGATTAAAATAGATCATGATTAAACCACTACACGTAATTATAAATTTTTCTCTAGCTACCGCCCAAAAATCAAAACAATTATTGATACAACCTAGAATATTAAACACCGAGTATGACTATGCAAAAACAGCTGTGCAAATAGAGAATACTGAATGAGGTACACAAACTAGATTTACAACAAAGATTCTAGCACCATTCATGTTCATCACCATGAATGGAATCTCTAGAAGCTCTGGGGACTTGCCTTACTTCCTTCCACTCACTAGGCTTTAGGCAAAGCGTTGTGTGATCATGACCAAAATTTCCTGTTTCGTCCAGAAATATTACGTTTTGCGGTGGCCCCGAGTTCGGAAAAGTGGAACATGGTCTTTGTGAACAAAATGTGAATCTTAATACAATTTTGACTCTGGCCTAAGGCTTTCCCTCAAGATTTGCTGGCCGCTCTAGCAAGACCTTTTTTGCTTTGCAGCAGCAAAGTCCTGCAAGAGGAGCACCTGCAAATTAAGCCTAAGTGCTGAATGCCCTTCCTGAAGACCTTCTTTAGGCTACCTTCTCTCATGAGGATGCCGAAGGCAATCCCAATCGAAGACCTAGATAGCCTTGCTCTCTCACCTAATGGTATCTACACTCCTCTTATATGCTGACAGTAAATACTGCATCCTAGATCTTCCTGAAATCTATGATCACCTTTCAAAGGCTAACTTCCACCCCGACTCTCACCCTTTCTTTGTCTAGGTCGCACTGGGACTGTGAAATTTACTGTAACAATTATTTTCAATGACCATCAATTATTAACCAGTTAAGCATAGAATTTAATTTTAAAAAAACCCTCCACAGTGTGCGGAATTAAAATCAGACAATGACGTGAGTATACACGTCGAACGCAGGACAAAACAACCAAAAGTTTACAACGTCATAATAGTCACTGCAAGCAGTTCTTCTTGAGATTACATAGCATTCAAAACTGCGCTCATTCAAAACCTTACACCGCTTCACTATGCATTGCCTATAGTTAACTAAGGACGCAAGAGCTTTTTACAAGGAAGAAAAAGAGCTTCGAATTCTGTGCAAAATGAAATCTTGCTCGTACTGAGGTCTGAACCTCTATCTAAGGTAAAAACGCCATTGCACAAGGATTGAGAGCTTCTATTTGTGTGCGTAATTCCCAATCTCTAATGCGGAGACCAAACATGTACCAACCACTTATCATTTGGCTGACTCCCTCCACCCCCTCCGTATGTAATACTTGGCAGTTCTATTGGTAAGATAAGGGAAACATCCCCATCAAATAATATTCTTATTGTATTTTATTAAAATTTCGAGTTTTTCGTAGTTAATGGCAATTTTATATTTTTCACAACGAGTATACACGTCGAACGCACTGTAACAGAGATTTAGTTTGACGTGTATATACGTGTATTAACTGGTTAATGAAATGAACAGCTGAAACAGATCATGTTGCCTAAATTATTATACCATTATTACAAATAAAAGTAAACATTTTCCTAAACAACTCTAAAATACTGTTGATTTTCTCCGCACGTAGCACGAACGTAATTTCTATTTCTAACCGATTTCGGATCATTTTCATCCATCTTTAGAGTCTGATTTACCAATTCGACGAAGGGAATTTGAATTCCACAAATGTTTGGAATAAATGCAACACTTGGTTGAATGAGGTTACATAAAATGTTTATAAACAAGATTAAATTTTTGTAAGTTATTAAAAATAAAGTTAATGAAAACAAGTACTTATTGAAGTACAAATACTTATATGTTTATTGTTAAGTAATTTTTGGGAATCATAAAGTTGGTGGGTGAATTTAAATCAGCATCACTAAACTATGTACTTCACTGTTACTGAAATGGTTGACTTACAACATTGATGAACATGTGTTTATAACCATTTAAGGAATATTTCTTAAATAAGTAAAATCTTAAAAAGAACATTTTAAACAGTGAAGAACCGCTACAGGCTCGTTTGTTCATTGCGAGAATGTGGCAAATGTTCTAAATCGTGTGTTATAGCGTGATATGGTGAGATTTGGCAGCTGTCAGCGAATGACATCGAAAAGCAGCGTGACCCACAACCTCTTTGATTTGCCACTATGCTCCACCAACTCGCAAGTTGATCGTGGCAAAACTATAGTTGTACATATTTGAAAACCCACATAATCCTTAAGTACACACACGTTTTCATTAACTTTATTTTACTATTTTTACAATTTTGAACTGCGAGTTGTGGCTATTAAATAACGAGACTATTGCTGTAAAACATTTTATTTTAAATTTATACATATTTAGTTATTATCACCTTCAATGCACACCCCCTCCCCTATCCCTACAACGCTCCACAGCGAATTTACCATTGTTCAGAAACAGTGCTGGAAGTCTTTTTCTGTGAGCTCCTGCATGACGCGTGCAGCTTTTTCTTTCACAGCTTCTACGGACCGAAAAATCGTGTTCCTTTTAATGCAGATTTGACTTTGGGGGACAGATAAAAGTCACATGGGGCGGCCAGGTCAGGCGAATAAGGCGGATGGCCTAATAAACTGGGATGTTGTACTTGGCTAGAAACGTCGCCTTGACAGACAATGCAGTGTGAGACGGTGCGGTCTTGATGGAGAACCCCGTGACTTGTTCTTCCGCAAAATCGGGTCGTTTTTATCCTTACTCTTTCACGGAGTTGAGCAAGCACCTCACGCGGTAGTAATGTTGATTAATTATAATCGATATTTTCATCCATTTTGGATATGGAAGCGCGACCCGGGCGGTCATCATCTCCGACGTCTTCTCAACCATCTTGGAAACTCTTGAACCACTCAAAAACTCGCGCACGTGATAAACATTCATCGCCATAAACTTCTTTTAATAAAAGACTTATCTTAACTTATTAAGTAGCGGTTTTACCCAAGTTTTGATGTGAAATTTCACGACAATTCTTTGCTCTACTACACATGTGTAGTATCATGTTATCACGGCAAAACGAAACTAACACCTATTACACAAACGACGACGGTTCCGGTCAGACACAGATTTCTCAACAAACACGCCGAGACGCTGCAATCGAAAGAGATGGCTTTACGCTGCACAGCTGTCGGTCGTTAGGATTTCTGTAGCAGCATCGGTCTCGTTATTTAATAGCCACACTTCGTATTTATTTACTAAGTATCACATGAAAACACCTGTAACCTCTCTCACTCAGTCTGCAAGGATACTAAATTACAAAGACCATAAGTGGAGGTTAAATTTTCAGTGCTTAACTGATCAATCGATAAAAATTCTCAACCAGTCAGAAACTGGTAAAATCCAGCCAGATATGGCTTTCCTTACCTGGCATTATGAAACGTAGCAGAAGTGGAAGAACCGATAGCACCAAATCCTACACCTACGGCTAGTCCTTCCGGAATATTATGCACAGTAATCGCTATAATCAATAGCAATATCCTTTTCCATTGCAAACGGGCATCGTGTGTCGGTATGGCTGGCTTTGGGTGACGATTAGTTGTATGAGGTCTTCGTCTTGTCACAGTTGTACCCACATTACCATCTTCTACGCTGTCCGTTACTGCGAACATTGTTTAAAAAAATATATATATTAACAAGTTTAAAAATTTAACTGTAAATATGCATATAATCGTTCTCATATTAATACGAGTACAATACAAAGCATAAAATGAACAAGAGTTTCGTTAATGTTGAAAGGATTTGGGATATACATATTTGCAAGCAGCAAACATTTCCTAGCAATAATCAACTATTATTTCCCTCATTACGACCAATGTCCATGATTTCGAAGATCTCTTTCTAGAGAACAAGTGATGGGAACTTCTTTTATTCCAGGTTCAAAATGAGATTAGCTAGGAAAAAACATTGCTTATTTTATAATACCAAGATTTATAAAATATTTGGTTAATTATGCCATTGATAGTGTGTAATTAGAGTAGAAAGAATGCTCAACACCTTCTTCTTAGAAAACACTTAGTTTCGTTTCCCCTTTACAATAACATTCGCCTGAAGAAGAAGACGACAATAGATGAACTCTCCTAATTTGGTAGCTGGGGGTGAATAAATAAGCAAGTTTTGATGGCCAACATTGCAAACATAAATCCATAAGGAACCCCCAAAGACTGAATCACATTGCTGCAACACACTGTCTGCCTATTTGCACGCTCCTGAATCTTCTGTCCTGACATCGAGAACGAGTTCAACAAGAGAGATCTTCTTCCATCGCTTAGTGCTGTTCGACAATTTTTGGCTGCGTATGCTCTTCGCAGAACTACCCGATAAAACGGTTCGACCGTTTGCTGAAGTTATTATTATTTTTTTTTTTTTTTTTTTGAAAAGCTCTCGTCATCTAGCATACTTTGGTGAGGCCCGCATAAACATATCTGATCCCCTAAACGTTCTCATCGTCAAACCACTCGGTAAGTTGCCACAATGATGGAGGGTGGCCAGAGCACAGTTGTAGAACGCGCTTGCAACGTTTAAAAAAAAAAAATGTTCAGAATTGGGAACTTTGCTAGAATATTAGTAAGACAAATGTCAAGCTCAATTGCTGCACGGAGATTATGCGTGTTTTATGCTAGTCGAATGTAACGGGTTCTTCTTGCATTAATTCGAGCAATCTCTTTCCCCCTGAGTACATCAATGTCTGAAGAGAATACGATTTAATCAATCTCCATCCATTACTAAGGAGTCGCAATGATTTCAAACATCTACAATGTTTTTCTTGACAAAAATCTGCTGATATGCCAGCACTCAACAAGGAAATTCAAGGTCATTCTCATTTCTGAAGGCTCTGCCGCAGAGTTCATTGGAGAACGAAAAAGATAATAGACTGATGGGAGTCGACATCTACAGATTTAAAAAAACTATATTTTTGTCATTAGCGTACAAAGCATTAGACGAAGGGCTGCCCAATATTGTTAGGCTCTACTCCGCCGCAGTAGCTATCTTCGCTGGTGCTTCAACTTCTTCAATATGGGCGGGCACCTGTTATGTCTACAACACAGAGCACATATCGACATTAGTGGGCTACCCACTAATGCGACGCAGATGAGCCTGGATGGATATAGACCTGGCCTATTTCGTGGAGCCTGGGAAGATTACGTGGATTGCCTAGTCGCTAGCATCTATCAGAATACACTGGTACTTCTTTCAGCCAGGATGAAGTGCCTATTTTTCACCACGATTTAAAGCGAGCCTCGATTGGTAGGTAGAATAGTAATACCACATTGGGCTGCCCTTTACACCCACCTTGCTCTGCCAATCTGCCGACCTTCTCGTTACCTTCGACCCCACATAGGGAAACCAGGCCTCTCAATCTCTATCTTTAATTCAATTATTACGAGTTTCAGATGAATTACTACATCTTTCTCAAGGCGGAATAGCTAGCAATGCACAGCTGCGTTACTTGCTGATTTCTCTGCAGCCTATAGAATAATGCGTTCTATGTTACACCAGAGTTGTAACACGATTTTCTGAGTCTTGGACGTGGCGATGGCTTTCGGGGTTTAGGCTATATAATTGCTTCTTATGCCAGAAATTTTCACAGTGGCACTTTTTGTTAACCCCAATTAGAGCAAAAAAGGTTTAGAGTAGGCGAGAGTTCCCGTTTTTGGACGAACAACAAACCATATATGTGACAACACGCTGACTTTCTTTCTGTCTTTTTCTTTGCAAGATTCGTTCAACTGTGCTCGGATCACTCTCGATAGAGCCACTGATTCCAAACTGAGTGATCGGGTAGTTCTCCGTCCAAGAACATCTTCCTCACATACGCACTAATTTGTTGAACAGCCTTTGCGGCTAAGGAGACCTTGGTAAACTCGTTCAGGAGAGGTCGACCCCAGAGCATCAGGTTTACTTGACATTCCATTCTTCAGATCCTGCAAATAGACAAACTTTTAGCCACAATCGCAACTACGTATGTTTTCATGAAAAACTGTTGATGATTGACATTTATCCCACTATAGTACATTTTCATGGCAATATCCCCTTTCATCCTTTCTCTTAACAAAAACCCAACTTATAAAGGGTGACACAAGCTCGGCTAATCAAAAACGCCCCTTAAACAATGTTTTTCTTTTCTTAACTGCTTTCTTGGTGGTAACCTTTTTTTCTGCTTTTCCTTCCATTCTTAGAACCAAATTATAAACCATTAGAAGATTGGTTCACAAATTTTAGAGCAATCTAAAGGCTAACAAATCTTAAAATAGATTAAAAAATGCCAAATATATACACTGAAATACACAGAAACATAAAATACACATACATTCAGTAGATTAGAACATAACAAATCTTTCAAGCAAATAAATCATAAAATGAACCAAATTCAAAATTGAAGTAGTAACATAAAAAAAAAATGGAGAACTTGGAGCAAAACAAAATATTTTGCAAAAGATGTTTAATTTGGCCCCAGACCAAGAAACTCATTATGTTCATTTAAGGGAGTCCTTCAACATCTAGCAATGCCGGATGTGTACGCCGCTCCATCTGAGCTCCAAACATTCTCCCAGACACATTAAACCCAAGGATACTCTCAATACTGTCTTGTGCCTGGTCACCCGAGCGAGTCCACTCACCAAACCTAACCCATACTTTTAACAGATCCTACACCCTGCCTGATCCCTTTCAAAAGAATAACTTTGTGACCAGGAAACATCCTTCCACGGTCATCCCTTATTCTTCAAAGTTTCAACTTCTATTTCACAAAAAATGCCAGAGAATATTCGCTGATACAGGACCATAATAGGTTGTTGGGATCCCACGACAGCCGATTAACTCTTATCTTATCTTCTATCCTGGCATGATATTCATGCGTTCAGGCCTGCAAGCAAACTCTAGCTCCAGCTAATCCCCATTGGACAATTTTGATCTTCTTCTTCATCAAAGCCCTTTAAGGACCTTCGCCTCCACACAATTTTTCCTTTCCAACCTTCTGAGCTATCCTTCTTTTAACCGTTTCACTTCCTACATCTCAAAGTTCAGCTCATCGAAATCAGAGTTTCCACTTTTTCTTCGCCGCCCTTACGGGTGGCCAATGAACAGCCCTCTTCTACGTTCTCTTTTTTTCCATCCTCTCCAGAGGACGTAACCATCTCACCCTCTTTACATTTTAATACCCTTACAATACCCTCCTCATTACATAGTACAATTCCTGGCTGGATCTGATCCTCCAACTTTCACTGGACCTCACTGCTCAAGGCTTTAAAACGCCTGTGAGAGTGAATTTCTTAATTTCTCTCCTTTCCAACCTTCTGAGCTATCCTTCTTTTAACCGTTTCACTCCCAACATTTCAAGGTTCTGCTCAACATCATCGAAATCCAGAGTTTCCTCGGTCATCATCATCCAGCCAATGAACAGCTTACGTTCTCTTTCTTCTCCATCCTCTCCAGGGGACGCAACCACCTCATCCTCTTCCATTTTACCACCCTTACAATACCCTGCTCATTACATAGTACAATTCCTAGCTGAATCTGATCCTCCAACTTTCACTGGACCTCAATGCTCAATGCTTTAAAACGCCTGTGGGAGTGAATTACCCCCCCCCCCCACACACACTCTAAAGTGACGCTAAACCTTCCCAGACTATAACCTAACATTCAGGCTGTGTGGCGTTGTCGTCAGCACACTCTGGTGGCAATTTTACATACTTATAGGCTTAAAGTTGTCTATGTTATACTTAGTATCTTCATTGTCATTGCATTTACCTGCTTACAATTAACATTCTTCTATACACAAAGTTAAAAATACTTGTAAAATTGCCACCAGAGTGTGCTGACGACAACGCCACACAGCCTGAATGTTAGGTTATAGTCTGGGAAGGTTTAGCGTCACTTTAGAGTGTTTACGTTACATAGTGTTTTTATAGTGTTTCAACGACAGTGATATATAAACTAGTAATTTAATTCTTCTTTACAGGTATTTTATTGTATGTATGTATCTGTGGCTTGGTGCAAGAAGTGCCAATGTCAGATTTTGGTAAAAATGAGTAAAAAATCTGTTTTCATATATATTAACCATCAGAATTTTTCTTGCAAGGAGTGCCGAAGTCAATTTCAAAGTAGTAACTGAGTTACTAAAACTTACTAATGCCAATGTCAAAATTTAGCATCAATATTCCCCCCCTCTCAAGGTAAACCAAAGAGGACGTACACTCGTAATCCCTTTTTTGACATTGGCACTTCTTGCACTAAGCCACAGGTATTAATTTTTTTTATAAAATTATATTCTTTACAGAATAATAAAATCTGTTTAAAAAAAAACAAGTCTTACAAATTAAATTACTAGTTTATAAGTTCCGGGTCAATGAACACTATGAAAACATTCTAACGAACTATGTAAATGTAAACACTCCAAAGTAATGCTTAACCTTCCCAGACTGTAACCTAACATTCTGGTTGTGTAGAGTTGTTGTCAGCACACTGTGATGGCAATTTTTACATACTTAAAGGCTACTTAAGTATGTTAACAACATTCACATCTACTTCAATTTTTTTTTCTCACAACTACCACAACAAGTTTTATTACGAAAATTACGATTGTGGCCATGCAATCAAAATTCACAAAATTAGCTTCATGCTCACTCTCTGTCTACGATCAAATTGGAATCTACCAAAATTTCCTGTCTAAATATACGTATAACAATTTATTTTAAAATTCATTTCATTTTAAACATAAAATAAATCAAATTCACGGGGAAAAATAGAATAAAATAAATAAAATAAACAATATTAACAAAAAAATATATAATATTGGATTGATTATAATACCTTCACTAATTGGTTCAATAAAAATTGAACTCTCTGATCTATGGCGGTGGAAATAATCATTTTTTTTATTGTTCTTGTCATATATGGCTAAAACAATAAGAACAAGAATTTTAGTGCTCATAAAAGAACAAAAAAATATTTCAATAAAATCAATCAAAATCAATAAAACTACACAACTACAAGTGATGACAATAAACCACACTAATCTTTTAATATGAGACCAATTTGCCATGTGTTCATTTTCAAAAGTCATTTTCCTTAAGAAGTTATTTTGCTTAAAAAGAATTGAAACCCAAATCTGGCGCAGGACAGCCTCACCGATTTCTTCTCGTTGCATTTCTCACAGATCGTAGCTCGCAAAAAAAATGCGTCATTCATATTGTTTATAGCAATTGTTGTTCTTATACTAGCTCCCCACTCTAATTCATAATCGTAAATTTGATTACGTACACTTTTTGTAATTCAATACTTTACCTAACTTGACCTTACATTGATTTTCTTTATGAATGAATTGTTATTAGGGCCGGATTTTTTCCTATAGGCTATCTCAGGCTTCAGCCTAGAGCCTCTTGGATCAAGAGGGGCCTCCAGGCAAAATGTTAGCAAAATTAAAATTACACTATTATAAAAACAGTACCAATAACAACATGTTTCACTTAACATATTGATATATATCATAGTAGTGATGTATTTTATTATCTCTCATATAATTTACAAATTTAAAAATGGGCGGTGAAAGGGCCCCTCATAAGTGGAATAGTCTAGGGCAGTGATGGGCAAAGTACGGCCCGCGAGCCAACTCCGGCCCGCCGAGGGTCCATCGACATGGATAGTATATGGCCCGCTATAATTACGTTTTGACGGTCGAGAAGTATAAAGTAGATTCTACTTTATAGAATAATAGATGCATAACCTATAGGTGAAGCTAAATTAGCCGCGTAGTTACACAAGTGTGTAATGCTGTAATGTTTTTATAATATTATGATTAAAAGCTTTAACACAAAATGCATTTTTTCTATAATTCTGGCCCTCCTCTAGAATTTCTTAAACTTTGTGGCCCCTCATTAAAAAAGTTTGCCCACCACTGGTCTAGGGCCTCTTTTCATCTAAATCCGGCCCTGATTGTTATGATGATATTTTGGTTTAATGAGGTGTAAATAGGGGGGAATACGCTGGGAGGTTAGCGAATACTGGGGATTCCAATGCGGAGGTCAGGGTTCGATGATATTTGGTTAGCGAATACTGGGGATTCCAATGCGAAGCTGCGCGGGTTCGAATCCAGCAGCTGGTGGATCTTAGATTTATCTCTTACTAGGAGCTTCTTTACAGCTCACTGTCCGGTGAAAGAGAATGTTGTCTGTAACGTGAGAACATTATCCAGAGACGAGGGTGCACTGGAAAAAGTTCCAGGCCGCCAATGACTTCAGATGTTGACGTGGCCTCAAAAAAAAATCAATAAAATAATGTGTAAATGAAGTCAAACATCATCCTTTTTTTGGTTAAGGTGGGGGAGGGGGGGTTATTTATCCAGCAAAAAAATTTATTTTTCAACTGTGGGCATGTTAAAACCTTTCTGGTACTGAGGGTGCTACAATGTAAGGCAGAAAAATAAATTTCTCGCACCCTTTCATAATTATGCTGAATTTCCCTCGGATAATCATAAAATGCTCGACCCTTTTTACTGTTTTTGCGATTTTCACTTGAAAAGCATCAAAAGTTGCATTGATCTTTTACTTTGTTGATCTCACCTATAAAATTGATTCACCTATGAGAGATCATTGACGTAATAGGATTTAAGTTAAGATGTCAGCTTCCTCAGTTTCATTTTATTGCAAGAAATCCAATAATAAAAATTTCTAAGTCTGAAGAAAATTTGTACCCAGAACTGTGAGAGTTGCAGTAATAGAAAATTCGTGTGATTGAACGTAACCAGAGGTTTCTTTATGCACCTGTGCGTGTGTGCATGAACAGCATGAATGAAACTAGAAATATGAGAGAAAAAAAAAAGGTTAAAGTCCAAAGTTAAGAAACATCTTTGGGTTATTATAAAAAATAAGAAGGGATGAGACCAACACCAACCAACACAAGCCAAAACCAAAACAGTGGATCATGGATTGTCCAGTAATGTGAATTTAATGTGTACAGGTTTAGAAAATAATTGTTTTAATAGAGAAGGGGTTGACTGAGTGGTCAGCGAATACTGGATTCCAACGCGGGGAGGTCATGGGTTCGAATCCAGCTGATGACCCTTAGAATTTTTTTTTTTTCTTCCTAGGAGCTCCTTACAGCTCACTATCCTGTCCGTAAAGGTTTCCCACCAGAATAGTATCATTCCAAAGCTTGGAAATGGCTCTTCAGAGCTCAATATACTCGAGATTATAGATTATAATTAATGAAGTTGTTTTCTTCAATTATGGCTCTTGTAATTTGGGGAGGGGTAAACAAAAAGAGGCTACCGACCTCTGACTTGACGTATTTTCTCAATTACTCATGAACATATGTTATCTAATTGAACTGATAATTGCATTAATTCAAGGCAAAGTTAGATAACTTCTTATTTTTTTTTTCAGTAATCCCACCTTGAAAGATAAGAGGCGTTTCATTGTTTTTGATATTAACAGTACACATAAAAGCAATGTCATTCAATCAAGAATCAATCTGTCAACAACATTCTTTACTTTTCTTTACGCCAATTATTACGTCATTTCTATGTATTAACAATATTCTACTTAACAGGACGTGTTTAGTTATCGATGTATCGATAGAGCCCTTAACGTAAATTACAAGCAGATGAGTAATCTGCAATTATATAACCTACTACGAAACTTAACCAAGGCATTACATAAGCCAATTGCATTCCAGGTTTATTTGGTAACCATGGAGACAGACATTTTCCAAAAAATATGTTTAGAAAAAACACTAGAAACTAATTCTGTTACGTCACACTTCCAGTAATAGTTATTTATTTAACAAGTGCGGAAAGTAGTACTTTTCCTCACGCGAGGCAGGGTTTGCACGCACGAGCGAGCGAAGCGAGGAGGAAAATACTTTACACTCGAGTTAAATATTATATTTTTTCTGCAACCATTAGGGTTATTAACTAAAAAATTATTAACTAATTATTTATTAAAGTATTATTTTTATTTCTATATTCCTTTCAATATTTATTTTAGTTTTTAATATTCGTTTTTTAATTATTTAGTTACGTTAAATAAGCTTATTAAAGTTTTACAGAAAATATTTATGTTAATAACAAAACTTCTTATATCAAGGAAGCACAATAAAGTTTTTCCACTCACTAGTGAGGAAAGTGACACTAATGGGAATTTTTCCCCACTAGTGAGGTAAAGGTGGGCACGTTTTAAATTAACTAGTTGACACAAAATAAGTCATTAGATAAAATTATTGAAAACGAACTATTTGCTTATACAAGCAATTTTATACCTTCCACAGTATGAATAGAAGTGCAACGTTAATGGTATTAAATCTACAATCACACTACAGATTATTTTGGAAAAATTAAAAAGAAAAATGGCAGGGGTTTTAATTGCCACACTATCTACAGCTACACTTTAGAAGATGATTGGAGTGTTAAAAGCGCTACATGCATGGGTTATTTCATGGACGTTTTTCACTATTCTTTGGGTGTCTTGTTAACTCAAAACTTTCTACAACAGAAATCAATAAATTACTACGAACAGATTTAGAATATATTATGTTCAAACATACCTAATAGTAGTGTTGGCGATTCTATGCCCATTTTGGAGATCAAAATGTCGGCCGCAAATGTAAACGCTGCGCCCAATAGAAAGCCAACACAGGCAGGTATGAAGGCTAATCGTCCATCTTCGCCGTAAGCCTCCGATTCTTTGGCCATCTCTATGGCTGGAGCTAACAGTGACCAGTATGAAGCGGCTGTCATCACGCCCGCTGCAAATCCAAGACTGCTATCCAAAAGTTTTGGCTGTGGGTCAATGGGAATCAATTTTTAGGTAAATTTTAATCACTTTTTTTTTTATTAAAATTGCAACATGGCGGATTTAATAAAGCGAGGATATATCTTCCAGCTGTTCCAACTCGGAATATTTGATCCTTATTAACATTATAGTTTTTACATTACCCTGAAAAATATGTCGGTTATATTTCCTTACAGATGCCTTTTCCAACCAACAAGAGGAAGTGAACTATCAATTGAATAAAAAAAAGGTTCAATAATTTTATTTAGAATCGATTTCAATAGTACATTGGCAATAGTCCCCTCCATCAGTACCCAAAACATGAGACCAACGTTACAAGAAAAATGCACCTTAAGAAGGAATCTAATGCCCTAAAAGAGCTACTCCTCGCATTAGACAAGGAAAGTAAAAAAGGACTAAATACATGGTGGTGTCCCCTTCTGGCTCAAGAAGAAGACCATTATAATTTGGTTGTTGTAGGCAAACTATTGCTTTGAAGCTGTTGATCGTTTCACGTACCTTGGAGTAGAATTAAACTGCGTGGAAAACAAGGGAAGTGAGGAGATCAGATGGAGAATCATGGCAGGAAGTACAAGCTTACTTTGGGCCTGCAAAAACATTTGAAATCAAGACGGTTAACCTGACAAACCAAAACTTAAAATGTACAAATCGCTGATTAGGGCCGATAGTGTGGCTATGGGAGCTGAAACATGGACCCTGAAAAAGTTGCAGACCAATTGGGTCTTAGGGTCTTTGAAAGAAAGATACTCAGACGCATATTTGGCCCAGTTTGCTGTACACGGCACATGGCTGAGTTAGGAAGATTAGAGAGAACTTGATGAACTCATGGGGCTTGAGAATATTAGTTAGGTTTTGTCAAGTCGAGAAGACTAAGTTTGGCTTGGGCATATAGAGGAGATTACCAAGAGGGACCTGATGACAAGAAAAAATAATGAAACCAGGAGTTTTGTTGGAAAAAGAAGAAGAAGAGGGCGTCCCAGAACGAGCTGGTTGAGTGATGAGGAGCAGAACTTGCGAGTGGCTGCAAGGAGGACGAAGGCGTTAGATCGGGGGATACCTGGAACAGGATTGTACGGGAGGCCAAAATTCATAATCGAACTGTAGGATAAGTAAGAAGTAAGAAGAAATCTATCGAACTCCTTCCTCACAAATACCCTTAATCGATTTTTTTTTCCTCGAAAAATGTTTCAAATAAAAGTTATCGAACTAATTAGTTCACCAAGTTTATGAGAAATATCAAATCTCAACTATCTCGAGTTTTTAGTTTTTTCATTTATACAGTGGATACTCACCAACCCACACGTAAAAACCACTGTTTCCGGTCTCAGAGAGCTCCACTAAACGATATTTCCGGTGAATTTTTGCCCCCCCAAAAAAAAATCGATTAACTGCACGATTACAGTACCTTTCTCTTTATTACTACAGTAGAATAATGGCAAGTAATTTTCAAGAATCTCTCCACTTCTTCGTATTAGAATGAATTCACATTTATTCATATTCATTTTTTTAAATAATTTATAATTCATAATTAACCATTTAATTCGTAATTTAATTAAAAATAAAATGAAATAAGACAAAAAATGCATAAAAAAATTTCAATTATTTTTCTGTAATAATAATGAAAATCTAAATTAAGTTCACCAAAATAATAAATCAATCAAAAGTCATTAATATTCATCTTAATTAATAATAAAGGAGAATGCATGGTTGGTTGGCCACGTCACTAGTCTTCAATAAGATCTAATGTAGACTGACATGTAATCAATTTAAGGCCACAATTAATTCTGCCTCTAAGTTAGTATATACAGATGTATGATCATAGAATCGAGTTTGTTTAAATAACCTTAGTATTATTTTTAGAACATTCGAAATTCTATCAATAAAACTTGAAACTGAAAACAAAACAAAAAATAAACGTTTTCTTCTATTTTCAGAACTAAGGAATTGATTTATTGTCAATAATTCAGAAGCTACTAAAATGTCAAAAAAGGCTAAATGCAATTCTAAGAAATATAATAATATAAGAGTATAAGAAATTGGCAGATTGGCAAATGGGAAAGGAGAGCCCAACATATTTCAGTGAACTGCACTCGTCTATATAAAAATTAATTAGAATTAAACATTCACATTAAATTCTAAATTTGGAAAAATATAGACTTGAGCGTAAGGGTCACTTATATATATTTCCCGGTTTTACACTTGGGTACAACCTAGGATCTGTTACTTTTTATTTAGACAAAAATAAAAAGTAACAGATAACTTAATTCCAAGTAGAGCTTAGGTAGATTTAAGCCCTGCTCTATGAAGTTTTCTTTTCTTTTTTCTTGGCGCATCGACAGCCACGGTGCCAAGTTTCTCTTTTGTTGTATTCTAAGACGATTTTATGATATATGTAAAATATTTATGAGTAAGGAATGTCTAATTACAAATTTTTACACCGAAAGTAAAAACCCACTAGATTAGATTATATGAGGGATTAGAATGGACTATGACACTGTGACCAGAAGAAGGATTCATTGTGGCATCCCTTAATCAGAACACCACTAAAAATTCTGTCAGGCTAGACTTACTTAGAAGTCTGGTAGGAGGCATCTGGGTAAAGTATAATGGTGTGGATTTTTCCTTGTGCGCCGAACAAGGGCGATCCTTTAGAACTTTGTGCCATTCAAAAAAGTCTAAGAAGGTTTCCTTCAAAGGTACCTTACGTAAAGGGCTTTAACACTTCTAAGGGTAGATATATTTTTAGGTGGTTTTTGGGAGGGAGTTTTGACGTCACCGTTTCTATGAACGTATAATTTTAATAAGTTAAACACGTGAACGTGTAAAATTTCATGTACTATCGGTTCATACTTCTATCTATTAAGAAAATGTAATTACATAAATTTTAGTAAGAGAAAGAAAAAGGTAAGAGAAATTCCTCCATTGAATTTAATTTTTCTTCATCAATTCAATGAATTAAATCAAAATAATCAACTATTTTGTTTTAAAGACTTACCTGAGTTCCTTTGAAAAATATCACCATGAGGGCACCGGCTGCCGTTAATGCCCAAGTGAAGAAAGTACCCAAAAGGGCTTGGACTAACGGCCTATATTCCTTGATCATCTCTATTGAATTTTTTTATGTACTACATAAATTATAATTCCAATCCATTGTAGTGTACAGAAAAAAAAATTAAAATTTAAAAACATAAAACTCTCCAGACCTGTTGTCACAAAGACGACGTTGTAGTAGACACTGATAACCTTCCCATCACTTTGTCACAAACGTTTGTACTGAAATAAAAAGCTGAAATCCCAGAATTCATTAGTGTCACACTAACTTGACTATCAAATCATCTACCTCAAAGAAAAGATGATTTATGCACCGTCACACATTTAGCATCGTACTAAATTAAACTTTTATGTTGGTAAAGACATACTAAATTAAAAACAATATCACTTGTAATACAAAAAAATTAAAATAAATGTACACAGTGAATAAATTTTAATAACAGCTTTTAGAACTGAAACTTCGTTTTTTTTTTTTTTTTGAAGAGTAACAAGTATCCATTAATCCAGTTTTGTCTGACTTGTATATTCACAACCCAATTAAGAAATATGTGTACACAACTCAGTAGGAATGTTAATAGCAATAATTATTTATTTAATGAAACTCACAAAACTATACGACAATCCTGGTGTTAATCAAACTAAATTAAACTTCAATGTAACCTCACTACAGTTTACAAGTATAGCCTAGCTCTGGCTACAACAGAGCACTCTTACAGAAACTTGCCGAACCGAAACATCACGTATAATTTATTTTTAATAATTAAAACTTTATTTAATAAAATTAAGTTTGAACTCTAATATCAAAGTTTAAATTTAAACTTTGAGACATATTTAATAGTTACTAAAATTAGCTTATTTGCAGAACATTATCAAATTTGTGAAGCCTTAATCGAATTGCCTTAACATAAATTTTCTTGAATATAAGATTAAATGAAGTCTTTTAAGTTATTTTGATATAAGATATTATTCGTCAGAATGGAGGGGAATCTCTACGCTATTCAAAGCACTTTTGGGCCCACACTCAAAGAAAAACAATAGCAACCAACCTAGGATGAAAAGGCGGGCCCAAACATGAGTCACCAAAAGAATCACAGCTTGCCGAACGAATCTAACAATAGGCGGAAACAGCCTAAACCCATAATTCTACTCCTATAAAAAAAAAAACCCAAATCTAACCTTTTCATATTCTTAACAATCAATATTAAGAATTAAAAATAGTATTTAAAAAAAAGGAAATTTCTCTTTAGGTGAATTCTATAAATTTTACCCAATAACAGTTATAGATCTGTACGAGGGTAATTATTTTGAAGAAAATCAGAACCAGTTTCGTGAAAACTTAAAAAAAACAAAAAAACCGTGGCGCCACGGTAGCCGAGCGGTTAAGAGACGAGACCTGCGAAGCTAATATCCATTGAGGTACTGGGGTTCGATTCCCGGTCTTAGAGGCCTTGGATTTTATTTAATGGTTAATAAAAGAAATCTACAGTAAAGTATGTTTGCTAGCCGCCTCCTTCCACAACACCTAATTGGTAGTTGGACGTAAAACCCCGCCTGAAAAAATAGGCAATTACTTTACTTTACTTTTAAGTGCATACCGTTCTCGAAAACTTACCATTACAAAAAATAATAACGTTCAGTCTCAGTCAACCGATTGATCGAAAATTCCACTTTATCAAGTTTTCGAGAGTTTTTCCAGAACAGATCTATCGATTAACTTCAAACTTTGTATCCTTATTACATACTTTATTGATATATATCTTTTATCAACTGACCTACCAGGCCGTAGTTTTAATTTTGAACATTTTTTCAGGTAACCTAATTAAAGTACATATGGTTTTTAGTGACGCTCTGATCATAGGCACCGTTCAAGAATTTCGTACTATGCAATATTTTTAGCACGAAATATAAATCAAAATTTCGAATTAAAATTACGTCTGTCCACCGGAAGTATGAATACAGCGAATGGCTTTATAAAGTTTCTGTAATGTTTCTGGCAGTCGCCAAAAGATTTTCAACTTATACGTAACGTATTACTGTGAAAATGTATAATGTTGAAATCAACTACGTCTTTTAGCAAAAACACTTCCTCAATATAATATAACTTCGTAAATGACGATGAGGAAAAGTCGTATCAAGGTTTTTTTAAAAATTGATTTGTAGTCTTATCGCTTTCAATTCTGGTAATTCATCAAATTCTACTGAAGATGCCACATTAGATCACAGTTAGAGCGAAGTTTGCCAAGGTAATGGAACACTAAGCTGAGACTGCTCCATTACTCAGTCTGAGATAGTTAGACGTTACCAAAAATAACCCAGATACTGGTAAGGCGTACCGATTTCCTAGTCAGCCCAGTTTTAATTCTGCCGCTAATGCGTGCAGTTCGAGTTCGATTTAATTTAGTCCAAACCTTTTTTCTTTTCTATTTCGTAGAGGGTGATCCGCCGGTTTTAGTGTGTGAGTTCCGTTATTAGTACTTCCTAGTTTCCATTAGTTTGTCTTCTTCTGCGGAAAAATACGGCCAAAAAAGAGTGCAGTGAACTTATAAAAATACAAAAAAGGCCGACAGTGAACAATGTAAACTAACTGTGAGATGGGAAGTTCCAGTGATAAAAGGAGAATTAACGTTAATATACACAAAATTAGAGAGATCGAATTAGAGAAGGTTAGTAATGACATCGGTTTTGTTTTGATTTTTTAATAATTACACACACTTACACAATCTAGGGCTGTTCCTGTCCTGAAAGACAAGGTGGACACCATAAAGGATAAGAAGACGTGGGCTCAGCTCTTGGGGGTCAAAAATTACGTAGAAAATGTTTTTTGGGGGGCGCGGCTAAAAAATCAAATTAGGTACATATTTTAATCAAAGAATGTTTCAAAGCAGAGGATTTCGATCTTCCAAAAGTTAATTTTTGAAAACGTTCAAAATATTTGATCACACACGTCTTTTAATTTACCCAACAAAGGAAATCATATAAATTTTCTTGAAAATTGAATTTGTACTAAAAAGATGGTCTACTGTAATATACTATGTCCAAATTTAAAATAAAAATAAACTAAGGATTCAAGATTGACCTAGGAATCGGTCAAATAAAAAACAACTCGTCTTTTTGCCAACGTTTCGACAAATATATTGCCTTCTTCAGGGCGTGGATGTTACAAATACACATTGAAAAATACAAATTGAATCTCTAAATTGTTTGTATTTGTAACATCCAGGCCCTGAAGAGGACAATATAATTGTCGAAACGTTGGCAAAAAGACGAGTTGTTTTTTATTTGACCGATTCCTCGCCAATCTTGAATCCTTAATTTAATAATTTACGGTCACGAAGCCTTGTATATTCATAATAATAAAAATAAACCTTGGCTACAGCCTAGTATTGTTAAAAAATAATAATAGCACTTTTTTTGAAAGAAAAGGGATGCAAATATAGAAATGTCAAGCACAGTACTTTACAGTATTGATACTCATCTGTTGGAGCACGATGTTACAAGAAAATCACGAAAATGAAAAACAAAATTAACTTTAAAATGATTAAAAATACTAAAAAAATTAATGTGGTGAGTAAAAAATTAGCCTGCAAAATATACATAAATTGTCAAAGGAAATTTAAAATCAAAGAAGTCATAGGCATATGTAGAATTCAAAACTCTGTGAATTGAGCCAGAAAGAATGTCGAAGATGAAAAGTTCGAATCTCTGATATTTATATCAAATCTCACCACTTATTTCAAACAGCCAATGTAAAGTAAACTAATTATGGCTCTAAGAGTTCAAAATGAATAATTTAAAGTCTCTATCTAATAACTTACAACGGTTCATTAATGAAGCGAGCTCAAGATATATAAAAAATGTTTGCCCATACGTTTGATACTTTCAAATATGACATAGTATAAAGCGGCAGACCAACTTAAAAATCTTAAATTATACAGATAAATACTCCATATATTGAATAATAAAATCTGTCCACGTATTATTTTGATTGCAAATTGAAATCTTCTGCTCTACATGAAAGGTTATTGTAACCGTTGGAGGTAAGTGAAACTAACCCCTACATATTTGCACAGAATAGATAGACAGTGTTTATTTACGAAATAAAAATAGATACAATATAAATATTTACTTACCCTAAACGACAATGGATATTTGCCTGACTCCCAGATTAACCTTATACACTAAAAACTAGAGAAAATAAATAAAGTTAAGCATTTAACAATTATATTCTATAAATTCAGGTAGCATTTAGGTAGTGAACTTAAAATTATGGATAAATACGAATAATATTCGTACTAGTTGACCACTTCAATTGGTTCAATTCTTTGTGGGATGAATATATCGAAAAATTCCATCTGGTAGACTTAAAATCCTCTAATCCGTAATTAAGATTAAACAGTTCATTCTCATTTCACAGTGATGACTCCTCAGTCAAGATTTAAAGTAAAAAATGTTTTAAATAAAATAAATAGATCTTCTTGTACACAGTGCATACATGAAATACCATCATTGGAATTATTTTTGAAAAAAATCTTTGAAAACTGTAAAATCGATTCAATAAAATGCATTTCTGGGCAATCGATTTGTTTTAAATTTGGAAGTTTACATCATTCCATTTCCCTATTTAATTTATACTACAGATGTTCAAACCACACTCCACTGAAATGTTACTCAGATGAATTTAAAGCACTAAAAATGGAAGGGGAAAATTGAAATTACTTGAATTAAATACATTTTGAAGTTATACAGGGTGAACCAGTAAGTATTGTCAATAGGCCTACTGCGTATAGTACATCTGAAATGGAGTTCAATGACGTATTGGCCAACTTCATATTTTCCTCTGTTCTGGAGTGACGTCACTTTAAAGTTTTATTCTAAAATCATTACTTTTTTCCAATAAAAATGTTATTACTCAGAAAGTTTTAGTCCGAATTCGATTCTGATGACACGGTTAGAAAGACCATTTTGAAGCATAAATTATACTCCAAACTGCCTTAATCTTCCACCGGAACCTAGGAAAATAAAAGTAATCGAAATTTTTAAGAAAACTCATTAGGCTCTTATGTGATCATTTTCAGACCTAGGTGCTGGCACTTTTTACAAAAGTTTCCTTGTCTAATGGGCTTTCAAACGGTGTATCATTTTCCAGGATTCCTTTTATCTTCGTATGAGAAATTGCGTTTGTTTTGCAAGAAAACGTGTTCACGAGCATACAGCAGTGATATTGTATTGTGTTGTTTAATTCATTGAAAACTCTTTTAGATGGAGCTGTAGTCAATTTTTAAAGTAGTTGTCTTAAAATAAGGTAGTCTAAGGTTATTTATTGCACATAAAAAAAAAAAAATCTAAACTGAAATATTTGACAAAATGTTAGAAAATATTTTAAACAAGTGCTATTTTTATAATCGAAGGCTAATTTGCTTAGTTTCAAAATCTAACATTTTGTCAAATATTTCAGTTTAGATTTTTTTTTTTTTATGTGCAATAAATAACCTTAGACTACCTTATTTTAAGACAACTACTTTAAAAATTGACTACAGCTCCATCTAAAAGAGTTTTCAATGAATTAAACAACACAATACAATATCACTGCTGTATGCTCGTGAACACGTTTTCTTGCAAAACAAACGCAATTTCTCATACGAAGATAAAAGGAATCCTGGAAAATGATACACCGTTTGAAAGCCCATTAGACAAGGAAACTTTTGTAAAAAGTGCCAGCACCTAGGTCTGAAAATGATCACATAAGAGCCTAATGAGTTTTCTTAAAAATTTCGATTACTTTTATTTTCCTAGGTTCCGGTGGAAGATTAAGGCAGTTTGGAGTATAATTTATGCTTCAAAATGGTCTTTCTAACCGTGTCATCAGAATCGAATTCGGACTAAAACTTTCTGAGTAATAACATTTTTATTGGAAAAAAGTAATGATTTTAGAATAAAACTTTAAAGTGACGTCACTCCAGAACAGAGGAAAATATGAAGTTGGCCAATACGTCATTGAACTCCATTTCAGATGTACTATACGCAGTAGGCCTATTGACAATACTTACTGGTTCACCCTGTATATGCACGTCACAATATGATTACAATTGGAATAATTTTGTGCGATAATGTTTAGAACAGAATTATTTCCTGAATTATTAAATCTAATCGTAAAGTTCGTTTTATTTTAAGTAAAGGATATATTTTAATTTGAAAATATGGGTTATTGCATTTGTTTACGAGTGTTACCATGGTAACCGCTGTTTACTTTAATTCAGGTTATGTTTATATTTCAAATAATTGTTTTTACTGTTTAAAAAAAAATTGTGTTAAATATTTCGATTACTTTAAATAAATTTACGAAAAAGTTAGAAATAATAATAAACAAAAAAAAATCAGTCTTAAACAATAGAATACAGAATTCCTACCAGCTAGAATGTCTCTGGCAGTATGACAAAATCGGAAAAATGGAGATGGCAACAAAGAGGAACTCGTTGTGCGGGTATTGGCAGAGTCGGCCATCTCCTCTCAGGACTTGGGTTATTTATAAAACTGATTCCTCCCATAATTGTGAATTTATTTAGTGACAAAACTAATACAATATTTCTAGGTTAATCATCGATCAACGATTTTTTTTTGTTTCTTTTGCGCTGATGAAGAAACTTGGAACGATTACGTTCATGTAAACAAAGTCTAAAATGGTTAGACTAGTGATCGTTCCTCACGACTGTTTATAAAAATAAATTTTCCTGATAAGGTAGTTTCAATATTTTATAAATTCACTAGAATAAACTTGCGTTTTTCCTAGATTATTATTTTCACTAAGGGGTCCTTAAAACATGAAATACCAGGATTTTTAAAAATGTTTATAAATTTCGATCAGCAATCACGAAAATTTTTCAATACTTCCCTTAAAATGTGTGGCTGTGCGTGTGGGGGGGCCGCTGGATAAGAGCCAAAAATTTTGATTGAAGGTACCGGCTAACATCGATACCCACATCCATTCCTCATTGCACGTCGTCGTCGAATGATGATGGGGGCTGCTCCCAGCCAATGATTTACCCTAAATATGTGCAAATCTATTTGCAGATGTTATCTTAAGGAGAGTGTTGCTAGTTAATGATCTAGCCCAGTTGATAGTCATTAATAATTTTTGTACAAGGTTCATTAAAATAATTTGTTTTTAAGAAATAAAATATAATATTTTTTCCCCATGTTTAGATAAACGTAAACTTTTCGGTACATTGCTGGTTTTGTTTTCATTGAGATTTGATTTCTTTTTCTTTACGTAAAAGGACCTATAAATTAGATGGAACAATGACCTAGAGAGGCAGCTGTTCGTAAGTCAGAAGAGAAGTAACGCTTGTTGACGAGGAGCCAATTATGATCGCTTGCACTGCTTCTGATTTTCTAAACTTATCCACTAATTTAGAATGTGCGCCTGTCATTTCTTGAATTTACAGCAGCATTAAATTATGTCGCATACATATCTTGATTCTTCAAGCGTAAACAAACGTTACAGTTCTTTTGTTTCATTTGCCAACTTCGCATGATAGTTATACCAATAATAGTATCATTTTTACTGTCTTGGTATTCACACCAAAACGGTTAATACTTTCTCTTTTTTTTAATAAATATTTTTGTAACAATCGCCCGTCGATAGTGTGATGCAGATGTGTTGAGATGATTTACAGTTTCTTCATTTTTACGTGATCCAAACCATACACTAAGCTACCTATGACAATAAATTTGATTATAGCAAACTGGTTAAAGTTAACTAACTTTTTAATAAAAATTTTAATGACGTAAGATGTTTGAATGACGTGTAAGTAATAATCATTCATGCGTGTTATTATTATTATTTTAATGATTTAAGGCGCGTCAACATCTAAGGTTATTGGCGCCCGGAACTTTTTCCAGTGCACTGCCGGCCTCCGGACAGTGTTCTCTCGTTACAGACAACACTGTCCATCACCGGACAGTGAGCTGTAAGAAGCTCCTAGGAAGAGAAAATCTAAGGGTCAGCAGCTGGATTCGAACCCGGGACCTCCGCGTGGGAGTCCAGTACGCTAACCTCATAGCTAATCCCTTCCCTTTCATGCGTGTTTCACGCACGTTTTTTATTTTTCATTTCCGACGGAAATGCATTGTTTGAAACTAATCAAGACAGAAATGTGATTGATTGCATTGATTTGTTTTTTTATTGTTATTTTCAGATAAACTTAGCCGAAGAATTTGATATATTACAAATAGTTGGTGAAGGATGGTTCGGCAAGATCTTGCTTGTAGAGCATCGAGTTACCGACACAGAGATGGTATTGAAAGCCTTGCCAAAGCCTTATGTATCGATCAAAGATTTCTTTAGAGAATTCCATTATGGACTACAGTTAGCCCATCATAAAAATATTATTACAACCTACGATGTAGCATTTGAAACTGCCGGCTTCTATGTGTTTTCACAAGAGTACGCACCTCTTGGAGATCTGACGGCCAATGTTTCAGAAACTGGAATCGGTGAAATGTACAGCAAAAAAGTGGCAAAACAGGTTAATATATAAATATATTTATTTTCTTATTAATGCAGTTCAATAAACGTCTTATAGCTGAAGAAGTCTAAGGTTCTTCCATTACGTTCGCCCCCTTGCACTCAACATGAGCCGATATCCTCTGATGTTAGAAGATCCTCTAGACTCTGATCCCCTAATCGTCAACGCCTCACATCATTTTCTGCCCTGAACTACATTATCTTCTTTGGTAGTCCATCATCGGATCTCTGCTCATGCTACCATCCTCTGGACGTTTCTGCAATATCCGAAAAGCTCCTTTAATTTTACCATTCCCTCGTTCACACTTCTTCAGACATAATTCTATAGAGAAACATTACTTCTAGAATGTATTCGTTTTCTTTTGGTAGCAATAAGGATATACGACCATTGATTTAGTAAAAGTTTTACAAGCTATTAACCAATCCTTCCTGGACAGTAGATAGAACCACGAGCTTTGATAACGCGTTCAGGTTATCTACGATCAAACACCCTTTAATTAACCTGTACATATTTGTTGTCAGCTGGCCGCTGCATTGGACTACATCCATCTACATGATCTGGTACACCGTGACATCAAGCTGGACAACATTCTGGTATTCAAGTCAGACTTTACTAGGATTAAGTTGTGTGATTTTGGTGAAACTAGACGAGCTGGGTCTTTAGTATTACGTCGTAACGAATGGATTCCATATTCACCGCCAGAAGTTCTGGCCACTCCTACGGATGAGACTTATAAGTGAGTAAGTCCAGGCTTAATTAGTCATTACATCTACTAGTCATATCTCATATACTAAATCTCATTCTATACAGTACTCCCTCCAAGTTAGACAGCTGAGAAATCTCTGGAAACTACCAGAAATGGGGATATCCCACCAATAGTGGATATATTGGCCATTAATGGATTTGCTTCAGCCACGATGACAAGTTGTTGATAGTTTGTTTTTAATATTTTTACAAGTGTCAGCTCGGTTACTAGGTAAGTCTGAGTTCTGGATAACGTTGAATCTATCAGATGATTGTCTATAAGTTAATACGGATGATCAAGAAGGGACGGAAAGTTAGGAGCAGTGCTCCTTTTTTATTTAGACTGGATGATATGTAGCAGAATCTTTAGTTTTATCACTGACTTTCAGGGGCTGAACCTTATACTTCGAGGTACTTCGGATGCGGAATTTTCCGAAACATGGTTTCTAAAGGAGTTTGTGTCTGTTCGGAGTAGTCAAGTCATGCGGCGCCGAAGTTTTACTAAAATTCTAAATCAACCTTGAAGTTAGTGCAAAAAATCATCCGAAAATGGATCATCGCACACATCGGTAGTCTAAAAATGCTGATTAGAAAACCGAAGATCGGAACACTTACGATATTGGAAGAGCTTAGATCCCCTTAAGGTTCAGGTTGCTATAGTTACTCCGTTTGGGATAGCTAGACGAGCCCGCAGGAACTTTAGATGACGTAGATTTGGTTCTTTCCATTAAAATGCATTTTCTTACATATACGGCTCATTATGTTAGGTTCCATAGGGTGCCATTCGCCCAATTTAATGCGTTTATCCATTTCCTTTCTTCCATTGATTCTAACCTAACCATCCTAACAGTGGAAAACGGTGGGCTCGTGAACGGACTTAACGCAGCACAATCGCCGGCTTATTTTTAAGCATAGAACCAGTAGTTTCTGTTGCATTTTTTTAATTTATATTATCGATAAGTATTTGTAAAGATGTCAAAATTCAAAATAAATCACATTGCTTCAATTATATCTTGTTTTTGTTTCAAGATGTGAAACCTGCCACGATGTCTGGCAGTTTGGCATCGTGGTGTTCGTTTGCCTGACTGGATGTCTACCTTGGCAGAAAGCAGCATTGGACGATCCAAGATACTCTAGGTTTATTTATTGGCATGGTTCTGCCGGAGTATTACAACCAGTCAGAAAGCCTAAATTATTCAAATTATTATCTTCTAAAGCGCAAAGATTGCTTAGGAAATTTTTAGATCCAAAAGCAGAAAGAAGGCCGTCCAGTGTACACGAATTGTCCAGATATTTGGATGACAGATGGTTGGCCAAATCCGCCGATAGATCAGGTGCTTCTTCTTTTTTTTTTTACTTCCTATTATGAATAAACAGGTGCTATAGTAATCGTTTTGATATCCTCTTGGTACGGAAAAGTGGTTTTTCACAGATTTGTCTGTGCAATAGGTGGAAAAATAAAAATCAGCAATCACCTGATGGATGGTCATATTTGTTGTGTGGTTAATGTGACCCAAAATTAGTCAGCCGAGAATACCGCCGATATGAGTTTTTCATTTTTTAATGTGCAAGTTTTATTTGGGAACATTTTTACAGAAAAATTCAAATTCAACTCTTGGATTGGGTTGAGGAGACTTCGTTCCAAAATGACCAAAAGATGTAGTAAAACATATCCTTTTACACGTAAATTACGGGGAAAAAAAACAAATTAATTCAAAAACGAATGTTACTAAGTTAAAGATAAGACCAGAAGTGAAAGTAAGAATTCTTAGAATAAGCTATAACTTACGTCTGAAACGTTTTTTAAGAAAAATTCTTTTCCAGTCAGTAGTTGCTGGCCAGCATGATACGGCATCATTGAACGGCATTTTTGTATTGAACGAAATTTTTAATAACTAATAGTTTTTATAGTGTGAGAGAATTCACTGATATAAACTAAAGACCAGGCGATTTTGAACTGAAGCGAACAAGTATTATTGTCAGGTTAAAAAGTTCAGTGTTGGTTCACTTTGTAAATTATATTTCATTTATTTATTCATTAAATTATATCTCAATCATTTAAATTAGGTATATTATTATATTATAAAGACTTAAATTATTTTGAAGTGCCTTTTGTATTTTTATATGTTCAGGCTAAAATAAGTAAATAAAACATTACTATAACCTTCACCTTTTATTGATAATTAAGTCAGGGTAAAATTGCCAATTTGGATGAGTAAATCTCACCATCGTTTTATTTTAAGTACAACGCCATCGCTTGTTTCAAAATTTTCTTTACCTAATATTTAGTAAAAAGTCGAAGTTTTAAAGAAAACAAAATAATTGGGAAAAGGGGAAGTCGGAGGGGGGGTTAAACATTTTGTTTTTTTCATGCAATGAGAACTGGAGTATATATTTAAACTTATTCAGATATTTTTTTTTTTTTACAGAAGAGGAACGCGAAGATGAAGCACTGTGCCCGTCCATGTACAGCTTTCACAGCAGTGTGGAAGAGAAGAACCATCTGTTGTCAACACTGGTAGAGTACGGTATAGAGACAACGGTAGACCGTAGTAACAAGAAAGATCGAATACGTCAATGGATCCAGAACAGTTCCATTGTTGAAGAGGATGAAGAAGATCCGGATGTGATGAGCGGTGCAGAAGATGCGGCTGAGCCAAGATCTGCGCCCAGATCTGACACCTATCGTAACCGCCACCACGGTTCTCATAAGAGACATGGCCGAGATAGAGTTTCCGAATCTTCAGGAACTGCTACTGCCAGTAAATAGTTTGGCTAAAAAGGAGAAAGATTATTTTCTTCAAAACTATTCCTTTAAGATTTACGCTTCATCAGCGTGTTTGGGGAGCAAATTCGTTGTATTCTTTCTTAGGACGAGGGTATTTTAAAAATGAAATGGTTTATTCCAGTTATTGCATAATATGTATGTTTTTTACAATGCCCTGTAACATTGAAGGTGGCAGGGACTCGAATTTATTAAAATACTTTCGATATTTGTCGCAAATTATATATAGATTAATGCTCAACACACTAAATTATTAAATCTTCAATTTCATTTTTAATTTCTTTCATCTTTATGAGAGTAAGTATTGTTTTCTACGCCAATCTTTCCGAATAGGAGTTTACGCGAGTATGATTTAGCCTCTCAAATTTATATATCCTGAAAAAAAAAAGTAAACCATATTCACAAAAGGAATTACAGGAAAAAATGAACAGTAGAAACAGGTACACCGTATGCGCATTACTGATCCATATGAAGAACAACAAAAATACAATAATAATACAGCAAATTTATTTAACAATTCTTTTTGATAAAAATCGATTCAGAAAAATCGATCTGACTTAATAAAAAAATCAAAAATTCAATACTGTTTTTGACCTTCGATAAAAATATTGATGAAGTGATACGATTAATTAATTTACTGCATCAGATGCTTATTTTATAGACCCCATGTCAAGTATTAAACGAAATATATAATTAAAAATGAATTCTCATTCATTCACTCTCACATGACTCCTTTATTTAGGAACACTTTTTCGATTCTTGATAGATTTTTTTGTTAAATTTTATTTTTTATCTTGGATATTAAGCTATTACGTGCCTTATTAAATACTTAACCTATTAAAGTTGATTTGAAGGAACAGTTTGGGAAATTTCATGTGATGCCCATATCAAATTTTTTCCTCTTTTTATTAAAAATCATATATTTTGAACAATCAAATTAAGTACAAGTACTTTAGACAATCGATAACCCAAGTTAAAAAAAATATATTCCCAACGACGTTATTGTGTTATGTTTACTATTGTAACTGTATTTTATATGAAAGTTATTTCTTTATGCTCTTAGAATTCTTATTATAAAAATCATTTATGACTTGTGATAATTGAAAAAAAATAAAGTTTTCTTTTTTTTAATTAAGATTATGTACTTATTTTTTGCTACCTATTCCTTTTAATCGATTGTTGACGAAATCGGAAGTTTCTGTAGTTATCTTTTATTTTATCCATCGTTGCACACATGTTATTGTTATATATAAATATATTGCCTATAATATAACGTATACATATGTATATTCTGTAACTTAACCAACCCTCATAGCCACGTCCTGAAGAAGGCAATATATTTGTCGAAACGTTGGCAAAAACTATTGTTTTTTACCTTCTGTAAAAATTATTGCGAACAACTCTTTTGTATTTTTTTTTAAATTATGGCCATTATAAATTACCAGAATGGAAATAACATAATTAAAATTCACAATTAAGTCTTAATAATAACCACTGTTACGCTTTTCGTTTATAATATATGGTTCATGTTTCTTTAATTTCTTCAATTTATTCTTTGTTTTAAGAAACAAAAAGATGTACATACATATTTATGTACATAGTATGTCTAGTAGATTAACTTAGATTGAAGTGATATATTAAAACTTTAAGTGAATCTCTCTCGAGTCTTATTTAAAAAAAGAATGTTTTAATGCTAAAGCTGAAATAAACTGTAACGCTCAAACAATGCTTCTTGACAATAATTTACATTCTAAAATTAAGCGCTGACGAATCTTTCAGTGATTAGTGAGGTTAATGAGCACCAAGATCGCACTAACAAAGCTCTATTCTGCTTCTTGAAGGCCAGTTGAACGTTTTTAAAAGCTTCCATAAAAAAAAAATCACTATTTTCTGATTCTGTAAACTTACCTGTTATTATAAATAACTAAGAGTATTAAACTACTGATTCTCAGGAAAAAATATGCTCTTGAATAAGGTTTTTAAGTTTTCTCAGCTTTTCAGATTCGATTCAGTAGAAATGAATTAGAATTTAGTAGAAATGATTATAGGGTAGAATTAGTAATTTGAATGAGGGAGGAAAAGATTAATTTTTGTGGACTGGTAGAGTAAGTAAGAGCGAGCGTACCAAGATATTCAGTATATCAGATTGCTTTGCCAGTCAGTCAGTGTAGCATTAACACATGTTAAGAAGTTTAGGTAACGCTAAAAATATAGAGCTTAACGAAATTAATTTTTTTTTTATTTAAATTTATTGACATATTTCTTTTAAAACGTTGAACTAATATTAAAAAGGGTAAAAGAAAAAAGCGAATCTATAAAGCAGAGATGACATGTTGGCGGAATTGATATTATGATTACTGTCATCTGCATATTAACCTAACCTTACTACAGGGTAAACGTCTTAGATAGCTGACGAATAAAAATTTGTTACTTATCAGTGCCATACTTACTAATTGTGAAACATTATGTTTTTTTTCGCTTTATTCCTTTTATTTATGAAATAAGTTTTACAATCTTCTTAAGTAATTTGTGCTGATAACTGTGAATCCATGATTCTTAAACATTTAGTG
The DNA here is from genome assembly GCF_049639745.1 of Rhodnius prolixus. Lineage (NCBI taxonomy): Eukaryota > Metazoa > Arthropoda > Insecta > Hemiptera > Reduviidae > Rhodnius > Rhodnius prolixus. The sequence goes on from NW_027411581.1 coordinate 67,512,086, forward strand.
ATAATGTTTTAAGACTTAGCATAACTTAAAGTTAATATAAGATGGTGAATATTTGCAATATATGCTGGATAAGTTAAAACTTGATCAATTTCTAAAAGTAATTGTGATTTATTTTGCAGTCAACCCTAGTCGAAGATGATACCATTCCATTCGGAATGGAACATCAAAATAATAAAAGTTTACCGTAAGTTTAAACGATAGTTATTTTATTTAAAATAAAATTAAACGTTTGCTTTTTTTTTTTTTTTAATTCTGTTCAATATTGCAGGCATCCCTATGTTACTATGTGTCACGTAGGATTTCGTAGTGCCGCTTTGGTGGCCTATTTTCTGTGTGGCCTATTCAGTGATAGCTTTATCACTAGTTTTGTAGTTATTGTACTTTTACTTTCCGTAGATTTTTGGACTGTTAAAAATGTTACAGGTTGGAACTATACGGATATAGTTTTGAAATATCTGTTTTTTTCCATGTAAAAAGTATAATGGTTTACTATTTTCAGGTAGGCTAATGGTTGGTCTGAGATGGTGGAACTATATTGACGATGAAGGGAAATCACATTGGGTTTATGAATCGAAAAAGGTTAAAGTTATTGTATTTAGTGTTTGTTATTATAACAAATTTTGATTTTATTTGTGTTTTGTTTACTTTTAATAAAGTCCGACGAGGTTTAGATATATTCTTACTTTAGGGTGTTGAGCAGTAGGTTTTGTAATCTGTCCAGCTGCTCCAGAGTCTGTTTTTCGGGGATATTACGATCTGGAAAGCCATTCTCTAAAGACATCTGTAGAGACGTTAAAAGTGAAGTACTGTTGGCACGTGAGTGTGACAACAAATTCTATTGTTAATTTACTAAAGTCCTAATAACAGATTTAGGTTTCAAGTCTTGAAAGTAAAATTTAACGCTACTTACTAGGTCAGAACAGAAGGTTTCTAACACAAAGCTTTGCAAAAAGAACTGGCAGAATTTCTAAATTCTATCCAAAAAGACAAAACTTTAACGATTTAGATATAGAAGTACTTTTTCTTTTGAGGCTATCATTTAAAACGGTACCAACGTTTTTCATTGAAATTGTTAGACTCATTAAACATTTGTTGATACACAACTTTGAAAAAAATCTGAAATATTTTCCTAGATATTCTATAAAACAGAAGGAAGGGGTTAGTTAGAATTCTCTACAAAGAGAGGACAAATTCATTCTGTCGCAAGATAGATAAAGAGTTATCAGAATGAAGAGATAGATGACAAACAAATATTTAAAGTTATCTCTAGTGATATACTACTTTTTTTGTGGTTTTTACGAACTGAACAAAACATTTAGAAAAGAAGCTAAGCTTTTTAATTATAAAGACCTCAATATGTCTAAAAAAATTACTGATGCTTATCATCGGTATGTTTATTAAGTAACTTTCTATGAATTTTTGACGTACCCTCTTTAAAAATTGTAATCTAATAAAATAAATTAATTTTCATTTAAAATTAAACAATTTGAAAGATAAAAGTGGTATAAATGTTCTATATCAACGAAATGAAATTAGGCTCCTCCCACGAATCATCTGGTTCGGTATACTTTCTGCTCCAACAACATTTTGTCCCTGACTGGGCTACATGGCCCGTCCTTCTCATTTTGCCAAGTTTTACTTCCTTTGGTACATCAACCTCTTGAAAAAAAAAGAGCACCATTTCCTTATTCTTCCTTGCATTCTCCTGTAAGTATCCTCCTTTAATTAGGACCACAGGATACGACGCTGTATTTTACTTTCCAAAGGCTGAAGCCTGTTTTTTTTAACACCCTGAAGACCACCCTTCTGACCGGAGGTAAGTACTGCTCTAGTTAATTTCTTGAAGAGAACATATTCTGTATTTTTGGAAACCAGCGTACTCCTCAGCTGGCTAATCCAAAATAACTTCTGAACTGTTCGCATCACCTTTCTTTTAATTTCCAGCAAGCCTTATTGTCTCCTGTTATCAGCGTTCCTTAATAGGTAAAAGCACCTACTCAATCTGTTTGATTCCCACCCAGGGTATCTTATCTGTTGGCTGTAACCCACATTCTTTAAATTACGGCATTATCTCGAAACATAAAAACTTGCTTTTAAGACTGTACCTAAATTTTTTGATTTTTATTGGTAACGATAAAGTTCTTGGCAAGGACAGAATGCAACTTTTTTTTTTTACCAGAATTTTGGGAATTCTAACCTAAAATTGAGTTCCATTTCATGCAGCGGGTCTGATAAGATTGAATATGCCCATGAAAACCCTACTCTGTTCTTAGGCGCTATTTTAGTGGGCGTGTGTAGACTCAAAAACCTAACGTGGTTTAAATGATGAAGCTAAAAGTCCGAGCTTGAATGGCGTTTAATGACGTTCTCTTACAAACTGACGACGTGAGCCAGAAGAGATGGAAATCCTGTTACTGAAGTTTTCCCGTTTTGTCATTACTAAAATATGGGATTGGTATTTGAAGGCGTCCCACACAATATGTCTGCAAGGATTTTTTGTATAGTTTGTAATTTGATTCATCAATCTATTAATGGCGGCATCAGTATTTCCTTTAAATATGAAAATTGTTAAATAATATGATAATCTATAATGTGCCCCTTTTTTCCAGGGCGCTTCACAGAATATGATTAATAGTACAGAGTTGAAAATCTTCTGGGCAGCACTAATAAGTTTTCCAGCGATATGGGGCTTAATTTTTATTGTCAAATTGTTTAGTTTAGACCTCAAATGGGTGGTAAGTGCAATTATATTTCATATAAGTGAGTTATTATGAGGTGGGGAAACAAATAAGTTCATTTAACTAAAAATAAAACAACAAATTCATTTTCAAATCCTTTTTTTGGTTTCAACTAAGACGTTTCGGATCGCCCTGGGTCACTCCATGATAGCACTAAAACTATCATAATTGATAATGTATCAATGGCTTTTATGTAATAAATGTAATAGTTCTCGATAGTTTAAAATAAATGTTATAATTATTAAGTAAACACCTAAAGACCATTTAAAACATTTTACTTAGGAAAAGGCCATCATTAACATTCCTCTATCGTGCTTCTATAGAACAGTGTACAATTCTAACAGCCCTAACTTTTGAAAGCTATGTCACTTCCCTGCTCTATAAAAAAGAAAAGTGCACAAACTCTCTTTTCAGTTACCTTTCTTTCAAAGGCAGCCAACTTTGGCAGCACTTCAAGATCTTCGACTAGTTTGAACATTACTTTGTTTATTTCACTTTATTTCTTTCCCACCCCTTGATTTTCTTTAAGTAAAGCATCATGAGTCAGTATTAAGTTTTTCTCTTGTCCCATAGAATAATTGTACAGAAAGGTACATGTTTTGCGTGTGAAAGATACTGCGGCAAATTTTTTTTTATGAAAATAAATTTACTATTTTTGACTTTTTTTTATCGACTTAAACTTTTAAGAGTGTTTAACGTGTATACACGTTAAACCAAATCTCTATTACGGTGCGTTCGACGTGTATACTCGTGAAAAAATATAAAATTGCCATTAACTATAAAAAAAAAATTCGAAATTTTAATAAAATACAATAAGAATATTGTTTGGTGGGATGTTTCCTTTATCTTACCCAATAGAACTACCAAGTATTTTGTACGGAGCGGGGTGGTGGGAGCCAGCCAAATGATAAGTGGTTGGTACATGTTTGGTCTCCGCATTAGAGATTGGGAAATTACGCACACAAGTAGAAGCTCTCAAACCCTTGTGCAATGCCGTTTTTACCTTTTAGATATGAGGTTCAGACCTCACAGTACGAGCATGATTTCATTTTGCACAGAATTGAAAAAGCTCTTTTTTCTTCCTTGTAAAAGCTCTTGGGCGTCCCTAGTTAGTTAACTATAATTGCCCTATAGTTATAGGCAATGCATACGTGAAGACGGTACAAGATTTTGAATGAGCACAGAATGCTCTGTCTGTAATCTCAAGCCCCAGAGACATTGCAGAAAAAGTGATTGCAGGACTATTATGACGTTGTAAACTTTTGGTTGTTTTGCCCTGCGTTCGACACATGAATATACGTCATTGTCTGATTTTAATTCCGCACACTGTGGGTTTTTTTTTTTTTTTTTAACTAAATTCCACCGCTTAACTGGTTAAACTGCAAGCAATACATTTTTAAGGCAGAATTTCAATTAGGGAAATATGAAATAGTTCTTAATAACATGAATTAATGCAAAAATCCTTTTGAATTTAGTTACGGCATTTGAATTTATTGTTCAATTTTATTTAAAAAGGAAGTTTGCATTTTTCTTGTTTTTATAAAAAAAGATTAGTTAATTTTTAAGATAAATCTCTTCTGAAATGTCTAAATATTTTTATATTCATTTTACAGTTGCTTATCAGCATTGCTGCCACACTGAATGGAGCTAATTTGCATGGTTATCTAAAGTGTAGATTTGGTAAAAATAATGAAAATATTGGCACATCCATAACAAACGTAACATCTAATTTTTTCAGGCAACAAGTTTTACAAAATGTAAATATTTATTTCTAATTTTTTTCAAATTTGGAATTTTGTTTCGTATTTAATTATTAGTTATATTTAACAGCTGATAGGTCCTGATGTAAAAACCTACTCACCACTCTCGATCAGAAGAAAAATTATTTGTGACAAGCTTACCAACTACACTACCACACAATCGATTATATTCGATTTTATAAATAAATTTAAAAAATAAAAATCTCATTTAAAAATAAATACTTAAAAAAAATCAATATATCCTTTACACAATACATATAAAATCAAGATATTCTTGTGCATGATCCATTAGAATGTTGAAAACATAAATTACCATCACAATACAAAAGTATCATTTATTTTTCAACAAAACAGGACAAATCAGGGAATGTTCCTTGCAAAATGGGAGCTCTATTTGTTCTAGCACCTGGTCCAACTGTCCTCTTCAACAGCCTTCAACCTTGTACCGATCTGGTGCCGCTACCTTGGGCTCTTTATAGACAAACGACTCACGTGGAACCTACAACACTAGACTTAAAAGGCAAGCAATGACAAAACGTGCGAAACTGCTCTACAGACTTCTCGGACGACGCTCCAAATTACCCATTGAACTCAAACGCTTAATATACAACACTATCCTCAAACCTATTTGGGACTTACAGGACTTAGAGCTGTCTGGGGTTCAGCCAAACATACGGACTATACAGAGACAGTTCATTCAAAACTCCTCGCGACAGATAGCTGACGCTCATTTCTACGGTGACTAACCTCACTCTTCACAACGACCTCAACATCCCCTGCGTACACTAACTTGCCAAGATTGAATATCAAAAATTTTATACTGCTCTCTAATCTACTTGCTCTAATCTTCTTGTACTGTCTCTCGCCTCCTCTGACAATCTTCCTAACAATACTCCTCGCAGACTGAATCGCCAGTCCTTGAGGTCTGAAGACCTAAAGATCATTATATCCCATAGAGAGTGCTACCACTGGGTAGTTTCGCTCCTCCTGCTCTGCACGTACCAATTAATCTTAATACTACCTGATTTACTTGTTGTATTAAGTATGTACAGATTGTAGATATCTTAATAAATCATATATAAAAGAAAAATTGTTCTAACTAGTCCAGTTTGTTCAATAAAAGTATTTGTTTCATAATATTTTAATGAAAATTTATTTTAACGCGAGATTTTTTTGGACGATCCACCCAAAAGTTCTTGTATTTCATTTGTTAAAGTTGTAAAAAACACTTTAATACTAATCGTAAGACTTCAGAAATCTACAGTTTCTTTAATTTTAAATTATATTTTGATAAATTTCTTTTCTTTTCTAGATGACGAATTTAATGAACACAACCACTTCACCACAATCAACTCCACAAATGAATCCAAATCACAATATTGTTTGATCGATGGATAGAATTTTTATTAAATTATTTTTGTAATTTTTACAGCTTAGCGCTTGAATGTGTATTATATTGTGTATTTATAAATTGTCAAAAAAAAAAAAGAGGAACATTCCTGTGTATAAAATAAAATTTTCTGTGGTTTAATATGTGTTTTTTTAAATCTCAATTTTATTAGATTAAAAAAAAAGATTCTTCTAGACTTAGAATTCTAGATTAGCGAGGAATCGGTCAAATAAAAAACAAACTCGTCTCTTTGCCAACGTTTCGACAAATATATTGTCCTCTTCAGGGCCTGGATATTACAAATATACAAATACAAACAATTCAGTAACACAGAAAATCAGTAAAAAAAAACAGTAATACATATAAATAAAAATACAATAAAAAATAAATAAAATAAAAAATACAATACAATAAATTCTTTATAATTATTGAAAACTTACTTGGCTATGCGGTTGTTGTTAAAGTTGGTAACGTTGGCAAGAAGACGAGTTTGTTTTTTTATTTGACCGATTCCTCGCTAACCTATAATTGAGCCGTTTATTTTGAAAGTGGCATAAGTCACTTTGTTTTTAAGTCGAGATATTTAAGGGTTTGCGTTTTAACACGTTTAAAAATATGGATGCTAACTTTCGAGAAGATTTACTTGTATTTGTTATCTCATGATACTGATATTTCAAATTGCAAATTTTTTTAAAAATGAAAAGATACCGTTCAATTGTATTTAGTGTTGCCATTAACTCGATTTTTTTGAAAAAGTGCCTTATGCCACTTTCAAAATAAACGGCTCAATTCTAAGTTTAACAATTTACGGTCACGAAACCTGTATATTCATATTTGTAACACTGATGTATGGCTACGATTCTTCTAGAGTTAGGTATTTGCTATAGAGAAGGTTTCTTTTGTTGAAGAAGAAAGAAAACTATTATCTGGGTTGTTCAAACAAGTTATTCCAAATTTTGTGCTCGCGAAATTTCCAATTCGATACCGTAACGAATGCTTAATTTCCAATTTTAGTTCTTACATTTATTTTTTTTTTAAGCGCGTTTACTAACGAGTGCATTGTTACCAGCTGTTTTTTACTATCTTTTACTGTTAAATCTTCGAACTTGAGTTTGTAATTGGAAATAGAAGTATTTGAAGACAGGAAATTACAGGATGTTTCTTTTATTATTTGTTGTTTGTATGTTTCTTAATACACTGATGGGACCAAACAGTGATTGAAACCTAAGAAAATCTTTTAACCTGAAGGTCTTCCTTAGAAAATGGTTTTTCACACGATAGTTTTTTTTATATTCCAATTATCCAAAGCCATTGCCATCTGAGAAATCTGTTTTATTAGGAATGCCGCAAAAACGTCGTACTCAACAGCCGATATCGGTTTGGGGCTATTTCTCTACTGCACATCATCGCTGTAAAAAAAGTTGAGTTAATATTGGAGCTGCGAAGATTTGACTTAAACCCCCGATGACCCTCTACTATCTAATTACCACTTCTTTATGTGTCCCTAGGGTTGCCAACTGCCCCTTTTTTTTTTGGAAAGGACAGTCCTTTTTTTAACACCTGGTTGTCCTTGTCCTTTCTTAAATTAGGAAAGGACGCCTTTTGTCCTTTTTTGCAGATATTGTTCACACAAATCTAATTTATTTTATTGTATTTTTTATTTAAGTTCTGACTTCTGAGACTTCTTCATTTGGCGTGTTGTTTTGTCTGTTCTAACTGAACTGAATAGGTCAGCAGGTTATTGATGTAATGATGAACTTTTCATGAATAAGTATGTAAGATATAAATGTACCCAGGCCAGATTACAGACGGGGAGAGGGGACTTTTTGCCGGGCCCGGAGCCGGAGTCTCTGCTTGTACAGCTAAAAAAAGAAAAAGGAAAACGAATGATATGTATTCCTGGGCCCCCAAATCCTGTCGAGGCCCTGAATGTACCTAATTTTTTTAAGGTGTCCTTTTTTGGAATTTTATAGAGTTGGCAACCCTATGTGTCCCACAACCACTTAAGAAAGGGAAAACCTTTAACAAAAACAATATGCGGAAAATGATCTTCCAACAGAGATCGTAGAGCCCTAAGCCAGAAATGTAGATACTACCGGAATGTACAAACTTTTGGTCATTGGTTCAAGCTTGAAACTAGTCATATTTAGTTTAATAAAGTTACGGTTCGGTCTAGCTACAAACTACCTTTATTAGAAAGACAGTCATAAAAATGCAATAACGTGGATAACATCAGAATTAAAGGTCCAAACTTCTAGAGGCTTACAAATACCTCTGTTTCATAACATAACACTAGACAGCTGTCGGCTATCGCCCAGTATTATAATTAATAATTGGTCTGTAGGATTAATTAAAGCCCTTTCTTTCAAAAATCTTGATTAGAGAACTCTAAAGGAAAAGAACTGCTAAATAATCGCGCTTGAGGCAAAAATTCAAACCTGTTCTTGAGCTTCACCTAAAAAAAATTCACTCTTTACAATTTGAACAGTAACTTAAGGGGAATACGGGTTTCCTCCTGTATGAATCAACTCGAGTAAATGGATCTGGTTTGAGATCTTATTGTAAAGATGTCTCATTGGTCTATTTTGATGATTCATTTGTATCATTCACTCTCTTAAATGACCTAGCATCTTCAGACTTCCTGTTTTAATTAGGCATCCAGATCCCTAACTTCTCTGTGGATCCTTCATGAGCTTCAGTTGACCCCTTTTTAGAATGCAGCCCTAAATTCTTAGAATTTTGCATATTTTGTTTTTTTAAAGTATGTACCTACATTCTACTATCTTAACTCTCTCAATCTCAAAATCGATCTCTAGTTTAACGTCTTGGTTGCTCCCGTTAAACCTTTGAAACGCTTTCTATCTGGAATACAGAAGCTCTAATATTACTTTTACTCCCAGCAATGGCAAAATATGACTGGAAATGTTTTCAACTGCTGAATGCTTTGTGCACAGCAAATATATATTTAGTTTTTTATCTATATACTTATCAGAATTTTTTTTTCTGATGCTATTTCAAGTACGTTGAGAGCATTTTCCACAGATCTTTTTAACATTATTTTAGATCTTTTTAAAAAAGTTGAATTCGTGTGAGTGAAAAGAAAAAATAAATTTAAAAAAAGAATAAAAAATTAAGTGCCCCAGGTGAGGCTCGAACTCACAACCCCGGCATTGCTCACGAACACTGTCTATAAGTACCGTGCGCTAACCAATTGCGCCACTGGGGCAGACATGCATCGATGTCGCAAGACTTGCTCTTACCTTCATGCAATCATTTTATTGATAAAATACTAGATTTTAATAGTACTTTTTTTTCCAATGTTTGCTATACAATGTTCTGTAACTCTACCGACTATAGTCTTATCAATAAATTAAAAAGTAATCTATGACTTGGTGAGTTCTACATATTATGCCAGCTGACAATGATGCAGTACTACTACACTTGTGTTGTCGTTGAAAATCGAACGTATTGTTTTTCTTCTTTGTTTTTGTTGATGTTTTTATAAAATTAGTTTTTAAATATGTTGTCGTAATGTTTAGTGAATATGTGGGGCTCACAGGACAAACGAATATAATTTGAAAAATGAGCTGGTTTGATCCAACTGGATTCGCCACTCTGGCTAAATCTGCGTTAAAAGAAGCTCAAAAAACAATTGATAAAGCGCTGGATATTCAAGATGAAGATAAAGCAAAGCAAAGCAACCGTTAGTTATCTTTAAAAAAAATTTTTTAGCTTTATTAATTCATTTCAACATTTATCTAACAAAAAGTCTAACCTAAAAAATTACCATTTTCATAAGACAGATACCAATTTTCCACTGTTTTCTTTATGAAGTAATTTAGTTTCTGGTGTCGTATATACATTAAAAAAGTCGTAGATTGACTCTTGAAAATTTAGAATACCTAATTTAGTTTCCCATCAATGTTTACAATCTTGTAACTTTCGTGTACTCTAACGTAATACCCTGGGTTTTGTCTAACAAATCATTCTGCTGCCAAATTCCATTTCATTGCAAATTTTGATTAAAATGTTGTCATTCCATTAAATTTGTTTCATTTTTGTCAGTGACAACTCCTTCGGGTAGTGATGTAAATACTGATAGTTTCTTTTCTTCCTGGGGCCTTCAAGCTGCCAGTACTCAGAGTTCACCTGGAGCAGTAACCAAGGAAGTAACATCTACACCTGGCAAAATGACGAATAGTGCTAGTTTATGGGGTTCCTTTACTGGTTCATTTTTTGAAAATCAAGTTACTGGACAAGGTTAGTTTAGTTATTTTATTGGCTTCTTTAAGTTTCCTTCAACATTTCTTTTACACAAAATTTACTTGTCCTTAATAGATGGTCAGAAGCGGCCAACTGGTCTTGTCTCTGCCCAGCCAAAAAAAGCTCCTTCGAGATCCTTATCCTTGGACCTAAAGAAGAGTCCAGCAGGAAGCGGCAGCATTGAATTAGCACATACCGAGAGTCCAGCTGGCTCTAATGTTGAAAAAATCGGAGAAGAGCCGGATGGAGAACAGATAAGGGAGGAAATCAGAAATTTTCCAGCTGTTGAGGTTGTGATGAGAAAGCGAGATAAAAACTCTGTAGCTAACAGGTGAGAAAATGTTTAAATTCTTTACAATATCAAATTTTTTTTTTTTTTTTTGCAAGAGATAGAGTATTGCTGTGGCTTATATTTCTCAGTGTAATGGTGAAAAAAAACCTTCTTCCTTTTTAATTAACATGGTACTTGACTTAAACAAATTATTCATTGTGCAGTACTATTCCACTTCTTTCTCAGCAAATAAAAAATCTTAAGAGTCTATGGCTAAGATTGCTGTTGCTTTTCTTCAAGTTAAATAATCTATGAATAAATTATAGTTAAAGCTTTTAGTTCGAGTAGTACTTATGTGAAATTTAGTATAAGGTGGCATTCTGAAGGAAAAGGATTTATTCTAAAGGGAAAATAAGCTTACAAATCTGAAGAAGAAGTGAACAAAGATTCAAACTTGATTATAATGTCTCTTTAGAGGAGTACCCTGTTCTTTATTAATCGTAGATTTAACGTTTAAGCTAGTTCCAGCAAAAAAATGGTCAGGGATCTGTTGAACAGTGTCGATGTTCATAACATCAGAATTGGCATAAAACATTTATGTATAAATTAGCTTAAGATTTACTTTATTTGCAGCAATACTAGGAACCTGAATTTTTTGTAACCCTTTAACTTTGCTGTTTCCTTACTCATTGTTATTTTGAACCCTAAGGGAACTTTTAAAAGTAAGGTAATAATTTTTTCTTTAATGCAATCTTTGATTAAATACAATAGATTTGTGCACATTTTTATTTCTACCCTGAGCAGCAAAATAACCATTTCTTATTATTTGCATACGTTTGCAATTAACTGCTCATTAACAACTTTACTTATTTTTTTACTACAAATAACATTTGATCTGAAGGGATTAAGGATTTAATGAAGTCTGGAAATGGATTTAAATCAACAAAATTTGAAAATGAGTAAGTTTTTGCTGATAAGTAATCCAAAAATTTATGATACTAGTCAGGCGTATTGTTAATCACTGTTTGCATACGATTTGCTTCCATACGATGTGTGGCTTTATAATCCTGAGGGATTTTTTTCATATTTAGAGATTTGTATTTGTATCAATTGTTCTTATTGTTTTTATTTTATGTTTTGTACTAATTTCTATGAAACTGGAATAAATCTAGATCTTGTCTTGCTGGCCCATAAATTTTAAAATAATTCAATTCCACATTTTATTTACTCTTCAGACTTTCTGTCATTTCATCGGAAAGCGATCGCAGATCTTCCGACAGCTGTGACGTATTAGGATCGACGCCGGACTCAGATCCTACGTCAATTTCCACTTCTTCTTCTGTAGCTAAACTAAGGCAGAGTGGTTCTTTTGAATCAGTCGAAGTGTTAACTTCACCAAGTTCTGTTGATGTCTTAGGTTCAAATTCTTCTGTTACATCGCCTGGTGACCCGAAGTACGTTGTAATTCATAGTAATATAATTAATGTTTGTTTCTTCTTGTTTTACTTTACCTCAAATAATCATAATTGTAATTGATGAACCAATTTTTTTTTTCTTCTTCTTTAGATATTCAAGCGATTCAATATCTCCTGTGGCGGAAGGTGATGGAGTTGAAATAATACCCGAAGATGAAGATGATGTCAGCGTAGAAGACAGTTACACGTCTGCCTCTGAGAACACCCTCACTTTGACTGTTTTAGAACATTCCAATCTTATGCTTAAGTCTACTTCTTCTTTAGATACGTCATTCAGTGAAGCTATGTCACCAAGGGATGTGAGTAACATTGACAGAGTAATTATAATATTGATTACGCCAAAAATAAGTTGGTCGTATATTATTATGTATACATATAATATTAACGTTGCTGTTTTACTATTTTAAACTATTCCTTTTTCATTATTGATTTCTGTGTTCTTTTATTTATTATTGAAGAAAATGGCGCACAGCTGATACCTTTGCTCATTTTTGGAAATGGTTTCAATTACTCTTTGTTTACCAGTGAAAGAATAATTAACCATCAGATCTTATTTGCTCACGTTTTCCTTAGATTTTGTCCCAGTTGCACACTTCACGTTGAGCAAAATTTGAAATAAATATTTTAAACCACATTGGTACGCTAGCCTATCTCTGTTTCTAGATACTTCTGGTGCTTCATTCTAAAAATGTCTTATATAATTTCAATTCAAGTGGTAATAAGAAAAAAAAATGTATTACAGAGTATTAGTCGACCTGTTGTCGGAATGGTGTTAACTCATCCAACGTTACCCACAACCTCTTCACTGGAATCACCACAGAATGCTGTCATTTCTGAAGTAATAACTCAAGCGCCACCAAAATCAGACACAAGAGAAAGAGTTGAGACTGAATCCACATCATCAACTACTGCCCCTGCTTCCACCATACTGCTTCAACGAAATGTAAAAAAAGATGACGCTGTAGTGACAGAACCACCAAGATTGTCACTTTCTGGACCAAGGCTGTCAGAAAGTGCTTCTGATCATGATACTGCACCGAGTAGTTGTGAAGAAGGTTAGTTTTTCCTCAAAGAAAAAAAAGTGTTTGGATCTTATGGTAATCCCAGCCTCTTTACGGGTTTATCTATGTGTCTAGATTGGCTTAGCTCCCAGAATAAGCTTTTGGCCAAAATCAATCTGTCGGAAGTTCCACATTATTAAATAGAATTTTCCGCTTCCTGAGATTTTTGTTATTTTTCAAAAAACACCTCATACGATTTTCTTTATACTTGATATATAATACAGTGCACAGTTCTATAATATTTATTTAACACATTGGGCAAAAAAATGTAGATAGGCGAGATTGGTGGTTGTGCATTTTTCTACAGAACCAATACAGTGCCTTGTAAGGATATCACCTATTATTAAGGGTAAAGTACGTAATGAAAATTCCAAATTTTAAAAATAACTGACCGGAAGTAGAGTTTACTGAATAGATTTTAACAGCTTTTAGCGATTTTTTTTCTCGAAAAGTCATCTTTAATGTGAACACTTCACGTAATATTGAAGTCAACCATTTCTTAATAGAAAATTTCTTATTTACTTTCAAAACACGTACACTGCGGTAAGAGAATGTAAAAGAACCCATGTTTTAATTTTATTCTTATTTTTTAATAACTACATTTTTCCAGCAGTACTGCCTTAAATTCCATTTTCCTTCTCTACACTCCTACATTTCCATTCTATCAGCCCATTATTTTGCGTAATGCATTTCAAATAATTTCTTTTTTTCCCAGGTACAATCATGGGCAGCAGTGATGAAGGTGTTAATTTGCGTGTAACGGCAGGAACTTGCGTTACGAACATGTTAGCGGATGCTATGACCGAACATCCAAGCATACAGAGAGAACAATCACCAATCAGTTCTGAAAGGTAAGCACCGGATGAATTCACATACATTGTTGAAAAAATGTGGTGTTTGGTCCGCAGTGTTGGATAATATCATCCCCGCGTTATGGTACGCATGGTTTTTTTGGACTTGCATCCATTATCAGATTGGGGTAGAGAGTTTGCCTTCAGTGATATACTATCTCTGCACCAAATCGATTAATCTACATACTGATGAAGTTCGAAACCAGTCCACAGTTACAATGCGCATGTGCGATGGATAAAATCAAAGATAATAAAGTATTTATTGAAAAGAGTTGAATTGAGAAAGTTTTTAATCAATTTAGATTGCACACCAAATTAAATTGATTAAAACTTTGTAAAATTAATGTATTATTAATGCAGAAATTTATTTCACTGTTTGTGGAAACAGTGATTAGTTAGGATATTGCAAGATTATTAGAGCTCTAAGTTCGATGGAGAATTCAGAAGGCGAATCACACTAGCCTTGGCAATGGAAGAGAACCTGATGAACCCTCATTTGGATATCCGCAACACTATCAAAGATATAAGAGGCAGTTTCTTCCTCTTCCGAGTCAGAATCCTCCCTCGAGTACCTCTCGAATTAACTAGTCCCCATACTAAGAAGAAAGACGTTTTCTGAGACTATGTATTCAATAAAAATCAGTGAAAGATTTGTCCAGATTTTATTGATTTTTAGGAATATTTTTTGAGACGTCGCGCTTTCTTGAACAGTAGCCATTTATTACACTGTTAATGAATAATGTTGAAGACTTTAGAAAAAAAAAAAGTCACCGTTTTAAGATAATGTATTTGGAAAGTATTTAGCGCTAAAAGAAAATTGAGTTATTGTTCACAGCAGATTTTCTTTATTTTGGTTTCAGATCCGATTTAGTCAAAATAGGTTCAAGTGAACACACTTCCGGAGATGAACTTGAGACCGCAACTTCATCTGATATTGAAATTATTTCTAGGTAGTTTTATTTATTTTATTTTTTTATTCTGTTGATTTAAGGGACCAATTTTGAAGAAAATAATATTTTTAAAATTCACTTTGGATTTCTTTTTCTTTTCATTTCCCCCAGTCCTACCCCAAACGGAAGCAGTACAGCATCACGCCAAAGTCCATCAAAGTCTGCCTATAAATCAGTTAATCTTGGTAAGATTATAACCAGCAAAGTGAAAGGTCATCATAGGGAACCGTCTGAAACGTCAAGCGGTGGTTCGGATGAATGTTCCGAAGTAGATAAATTACTTAAAGTAAGTAAATGTCAATTTAATTTACCTTAACTATTTTAGGATCTCTGCATTTTTGAATTTCGTTCTCAAAAGATTACGTCAACTGTTGTGATAATTTAGGCATTAATTAGACCAAGCGGTTAGAGGCATGCACCGGAAAGCTGGAGTATATTTTGGTGCTTGGTTCAATTGCTGGTATTTAGCATACTACTTATTTATCGAGATCAAATAAGAAGTTAACCTTAATTCTTGTGGCCCTTACATACTGTAGTTCAGCAATATTTGGTGGAATCCACAGATCTGGAACATAATAACTGTGATAGGGAAGGGATTAGCTATGAGGTTAGCCTTATTGGATTCCCACGCGGAGGTCCCGGGTTCGAATCCAGCTGCTGACCCTTAGATTTTCTCTTCCTAGGAGCTTCTCTTACAGCTCACTGTCCGGTGATGGGACACTGTTGTCTGTAATGAGAGAATACTGTCCAGAGGCCGGTAGTTGCACTGGAAAAAGCTCCGGGCGCCAATATCCTTAGATGTTGACGCGCCTTAAATCATTAAAAAATAAAATAAAATAAAAATTAAAAACGCCGAAAATCTCTTTTCCCTATATTTTTTTAAAATGTAAAACGTGGATTGCACTCCCAAAAACGGAAAATCCAGCTTAATTCTACTTTTTTCGCAGCAAGAAATGTGTTAATCTGCAAATCTTAAGATCTATATAAATAGATCTGGCTTAAAAATAACTTAATTATCAAAACACTTGATGCAGAGACTTTAACATCAGAATTGCACTAATTGAACTTATTTAATCTTTAGTCTTAACAAACTTAGTACGTATTAATGAGAATTTGATTAATTCACTTTTTTTCAAAAAATTAGAAAATAGGCGAAATGACAGAGTTATTGGAAGCTAGAGAATCAAAACTTATAGATTTAAGCCGAATAAATGCCGATTTACACGAGTCAAATGCAGAGTTGAAAAGGTATTTATTTATTGTATATTTGTTTTTTCTTTAAATTCAGCTTGTGTACAATCTAAAAAGCATTAAGTTTGTGTATATTTGCATTAAGTTCGTGTGAAGTTTAGATACATCTAAGAATAATTTTTCTGAAGAAAGAAAAAGAGGATGTAATATATTTTCTATTCTACAGCCAACTTGATAGGCAGAATGAAGCACAGGATATTAAACATATGAGCGAAGAATTTACACAACGTTTGGCAGCTTTGGAAAGAAAGTTCCAGCAGGCTATACGAGAAAAGGAATTGCTTAGAAAACAGTTGGACGTAAGTTAAATTTTTTTTTTTTAAGACAATTAATTTCACCGTCTAGTCCTTTAGTTAGACTTTAAGTATCTGTTGAGTGATTACTGGTGTGTTACTGATTACTTGGTGATGATTCAGTCTCTGGCAGAAATTTATTCTTTTTAAAGAAAACATCCCTTAATAATAATGGAAGACTTGATTGTTTTTCTCTAGCATGCAAAGGCAATAGCAGCCGAACGAGAAGAGGAAATGGAAAAAGATCAAATTATTGCCGAACTGAGAAGCGAAGGCGAAAAACTGAGTAAACAACAGCTTACCTTGAACAATACTATTAAAAAATTACGGGCAGCGGAAAAGGAAAATCAAAAAATGATAACCTCCCTCAGGTAAACTATGTAGTTCATTATTTCTCCTTCTTCCTGTTCAGATCGCCTGGGTAAGCATGATTTTTCACGGTTTGCCAGCTGGATCGGAAATTATTCAAAAGTAGTTTACAATTTTCGCTTACGTAGAATGAAGATATAATTTAAAGAAAAAGTGGCGTACAAAAGGTTCAACTTTACCCCGTAAGTAAACAGAAAAAAAAAGCCAAAGATAATTTCTCTATTAATTAGATTTAAATTTTAGATTTCACTTTTCAAACTACTTTTTTCTACCGTCATCATTTACTAAATCATGCGTTATCAGAGTTTGTGGTTGTAATTTTCCATTATTGTTTCTTTCGCAAGAAAGAGATTTACTTGTATTAGTCGTGAAATTACAATATTAAAACAAGCGTTACAATTATTTATTTATTTTTCTACTTCCATATTAATGAAAGTATTTTTAAAAATATATATACGAGGTGTGTTCAAAAAGTAACGGGAATTTTTAAATTTCGCGGGTTTGGAGAGTCTGATTGTAAAATTTTTTTTTTTATTATGTTGGTACACATGCCCCTGAAGTACGATAAAATTTTCAGTAATATTCATTGTTTACTTCTTAAGTGGCAGCCGTTAAGGTTAGACGTGTTTTTCGAGCTTGGCGATTTTTGTTTGTTAAAAAAAATGGATCAAAGAATTTGTATTAAATTTTGCGTAAAAAATGAAATAAAGTGTGTTAATAAAGGCCTATGGTGAGTCTGCTATGAGTAAAACAAGGATTTACGAGTGGTATAAGCGTTTCCAAGATGGCCGCGAAAACGTTGAAGATGACGAACGACCTGGACGTCCAAGCACATCAACAACCGATGAAAACGTGAAAAAAGTGAAAGAAATGGTTATGAACGATCGCCGAATCACAATCAGAGAAGTCGCTGATGATGTTGCCATATCAATTGGCTCATGCCATGAAATTTTTTCGGATGTTTTGGGTATGAAACGTGTGGCAGCAAAATTTGTTCCAAAATTGTTGAATTTCGAACAAAAACAGCGGAGAATGGAAGTTGCTCAAGAGTCACTCAATGAAGTCGACAACGATGCGGATCTACTGAAACGTGTTATAACAGGTGACGATACATGGGTTTACGGATATGTTGTCGAAACTAAGGCTCAATCGTCCCAGTGGAGGCATTCTGGATCGCCAAGACCGAAAAAGGCTCGACAAGTGCGGTCGAATGTGAAGGTTATGCTCACTGTGTTCTTCGATTTTAATGGCATAGTGCATCATGAATTCTTGCCACAAGGTCAAACAATCAATAAGGAGTACTACCTACAAGTTCAACGCCGTTTGCGTGAAGCAATCCGAAAAAAACGCCCGGATTTGTGGCAAAACAATTCATGGATTTTGCACCACGATAATGCACCTGCTCACACTTCATTGCTTGTTCGTGAATTTTTGGCCAAAAACAAAACTTTAACGATGCCCCAGCCTCCATATTCGCCAGACATGGCTCCATGTGACTTTTTTCTATTTCCAAACATAAAGAGAACATTAAAAGGCCGTCGTTTTACAAGCATAGATGACATTAAAAGCGAATCGCTGAAAGATATCACAAAGATCGAGTTTCAGAAGTGTTTCGAGGATTGGAAAAAGCGCTGGCACAAGTGTATTGTATGCGAAGGGGACTACTTTGAAGGCGACAATATTAATGTAGATGAATAAATAAATATTTTTTCAAAAAACGAAAATTCCCGTTACTTTTTGAACACACCTCGTAAATATAGCGTACCGAGCAAGAAATAACAATACTTATAAGATCTAGGCGCCACGGTAGCTGAGCGGTTAGAGGCGAGAGTAAAGCTAAGATGTATTGTGGTACTGGGTTCAATTCCCAGTCTTAGGCCTTGGATTTTATTTAAAGGTTAATAAAAGAAATTTATAGTAAAGTATGTTAGCTGGTCGCCTCCGTCCACGACACCTAATTGGTAGTTGGACTTAAAGCCCGCCTGAAAAAATAGCAATTACTTTACTTTACTTACTTATAAGATCTTTGATTTCACCCGTAATAGCACGCATGTTTATTGTATCCCTGATCGGTTTTTGGAGGTAGACTAATCAGTTTGATTTAGAGAATCCAACTTCAATTCCGTCTTGCACTACACTTGCTGACTCAGCTTGTAAATCGCCTTTCTACCTTCTTGGATGTAATAATTCTTACAGTTCGCTGTCAATAATCTGGAGCCGAACAGAGAGTCGCATTTGTCATTCTGGAGCCAAACAGAGAGTCGTATTTGACATTCTGGAGCCGATCAGAGAGTCACATTTGACATTCTGGAGAATTCATATTTGATCGATTGTCTCTCCTCTGGCGTTATGGAACGATACAACAATGAGCCCAATAGTTATCCTAAGTTGTTCTCTTCTTCCCGAGGAGTTCCCAGATTAGTTTGGAATCGTTTAAGAAAATTTGTCATAAGTAAATGTATAATAATTGAATCTAATTAAGCGTTCTCACCAGCTTTGTTTTATTTCTTTAAAGTCAAACTGATGTTAGTATGCAAAGAGTGATTTCTTCCCTAAATGTTTAAAGTATCACTGGTTGAATGCTGTTAAAACAATTTCTTTATTGTTATTCTTAAATATGTATATATATATTAATGGAATATTTTATTCTTCAGAGAACAATTGAGCAATACAAATCAAGACCTTGAGCGGAGCAAGAAAGCGATCAGCGCCAAAGAAGAAATGGAAAGATCGCACATTGAAGCGGTACACAATCTGACGAAGCAGGTCACGCAACTAGAAAAAGATCTTGCAAATGCTAAAAATAATGTGATCAGTCTAACGAACACATTGGTCTCTGTACAGAAGTGAGTAGTGTTTTTAGGAATATTTTCTTCGACGGTGCATTTACACCACCTAGTAGCGAACGAACATTTTTGTTTTCTAACTATTGCGAAGCTATCAATTCATCCTTTACTCAGAGCTATTAGAATGCTCGCTCGGTTAACGGAAATGATATAAGAACTTGCGTGCTTAGAGTGTTTACTTAATTTACACTAAATTAACATGAAATGTAGCACTTAATCTTGCTCTAAGCTCTGGTTCGTTTGGTGTAAACTTGGTGTTAATTTGTATAGTTTTTTAAAGTTTCTGTTATATCTGTAATAATTAATTTCTCTGTTTTTCTTCTTTTTTTTTATGTCGGAATAAAAAAAAAACAACAAAAGAGAAGCCAAAGAGAAAGAAGAATCATATAAAAAGTCTGAAATGAAAATTAAAGAAGAAAGAAATCAGTTGGAAGCAAAAGTTAGGAATGAGATGTCTGCAGAACTGGAGGCTACCATGCAACAAGTGGTCACTCTTCAGTCGGCTCTAGAAGATATGCGACAACAGTTAGTTTCCGCCCAGGAAAAGCATTCTGTGTAGGTCTTCCTCCATCCTGAACTTTTGAATTTATTATTGGGACAATTAAGGGGCCGACTGGAAATACGATTGGCCTCTAATAAGTGTATTAGAACAATGATTTACTAAGATTTAATTATTTTTTAGACTAGAAGTGCAATTAAGGCGTGAAATTTCCGATTGTATGGCTAGAGCGGAAACTGCAGAAAGGAAATTAGAAGAACAATCAGAAGCAGTTAGACTGGCGTCTGAACCGCTAGCTAGACAGATTCAAGCACTCACTGAAGGACAGGTAAACAGTCAGGCAGCTTGGATTAGTCAGCAACAGCATTTAAATTCAACTATAGGTAATATAATCTGAAGCGCTTTTTAATGCTTAGTTGTGAAAGTCAGCGGTTTCTATAAACATTTTTCAGGTGATATCATTTTTATCCCCCCGAAGTTTTCATAAAAACGTCATCTACGAGCAAATTAGGTGCAGCAGGCTGTTTGTTAATGGGTTATCCCTCTCAAATTGATAAAATGCAAGTCACCTCGATGGTGGACATCGAAATTATGTTTAAGTTAAGAACAGCATAATGGTACTAGCTTATTAGCCAATGAATATACCAGTCTATCTTCTCCTTAAACGGCGCTACAACTCATGAAGAGTCTTGGCCTCCTCAAGACGTGCCCGCCAGGCGTCTCTTTCCTGCGCAGCTGCCCTCCAGTTGCGGAATCCAAACATTGCCAAAGCATCTCTTGTCACGCAATCCTGCCATCGCGTTCTTGGTCTACCTACCCTCCTGGAACCTTGTTCGCTGCCCTCCATAATTTTTTTAGGTATCAACCAGTGGCATGTATAAATATTTCACAACCTAGTTGATTTTAAATAAAAACAAAACCGTGTTCTCCGGACAATTTTTCGTAAAAGCAGACTAAAAGGTAGCCTTCAAAGGCAGAAGATATGACGACCTCGCTCACAGTCAGAATTGAGGTAATCCTCTATCGTACAGCCATTTCCATTTGAAGGGAAAGGTAAGTATTTAACGCTAGGGAATGATTATCCCTAAATTTTGGCTGCTCGTACTTCCTGAAGATTCTCTAGAGAGTGTGGGTTGTTCCCAAGGAGTAGGATAGATGTTATACAACTTCCTAGAATCCTAGATTTTTCTTTGAATTTGGGAGAGTCTTCTTGGAAGGCATTGGAAAGAAGATTTGTGGTTATTTTTAACGGCCGCTGGCTTCGCTCTTTTTTCTAGAACTTCGCTACGGGACATGGATGAAGGTTTCATCATATGAAGCTCTCTAGGATAAGTGACTTTACCTTGCATAATAAATCTGTTTTAGTTGCAGTACAATACATTGTGTTTAAAAAAAAATTAAATTAAAAATAGTTTTAATGAGCTTATTATTTTGAGGAACAGCTGCAGTAGATTATCTTTTACTAAAGTTATGTAGATTTTGACCGCTAGACTGCGTTATTTCACTAAATCTGACCTCTTTTTTTTTGCTTTTTCTTAATCTTATAAAGTAATTGTTATTATTTGTAATTTAGCCGAGCTAGAAACTAAAGTCAGCTCACTGGCAAACAGCGAACGTAGTGTTCGAGAACAGTATGAAACGGCTGCGGCTAGAGTCTCTTCACTATCTGACAAAGTGTCTGGACTAATGCAACAGAATGAATCTTTACTTGAAGAACTGAATCTAGGAAGAGAGTCATTAGAAAAGTTGAAAGTTCTCAAAAATAGGTTAGTTTTTTTTTCAACCTCTCTAAATTAGCATATGCAAAGTATGACTGAATTAAACCCGACTCACTTTTAACAACCCTTACTCGAAATGGTGACACTGTTGGACTCAACGCGGAAGCTAGTTTTTGTGTTTTGGCTGGGACACCCGCAGTGGCACCAAGATCCCTGGAAGAAGAAGTGGCTAGCCTACTTTCCCAGAGAGTGTATCTTCCTCAAAGAGGCATACTAGCTCTTCGCGCTTGTATCAGTGATTGATTGTGATTCTTCAGTTTAGTGTAGAGAATCTGAGTATGCAAGAGTTTTGTTTGTTAGAAACATTGTTGAAGTCAAAATACTTCATGAATTAACCATTGATGATGGAAGAAAAACTCCAAACCGATCAGAAATAGATAAAACATATGAGTTAAGTCGGGATAACCATGCTGAACGAACCTTATCTAGCAATAACCTACAGCTTCAAAGATGCATACTGTCAGGCAATTAACTGGGGAACAACTAGTTTAAATTTTGAAAACATGCAGCCAGTATTGAACTAAAAGTAACATTTATTATCAATAAAAATAATAATAAGTTATGTAGTAGAAAGGAAACGAATGTTTGACGACTTATACAGGTATTTAGATGCACCCTTTCGCTACGAAGACATAATATTCTCCACCTATACTATGTGCTTAAATCTTTATCAGGAGCTAGCAAAGAAATATGAATGTATTTAAAAGTTATAGCCGATTAGAATGAATGCAAGAAAATGATTAGAGAAGGATTACGTGATTTTAATTTCGGTTAAGCTATAAGGATGGCAGGAATATAGAGTACTGATCCATCCATTAGTTGTAAGGTTTATTTAAATAGTTGTATATAGTAGAGGGATGAATGTGTGAATCGAATGTATTTATAAGTAAGAATGGAGAGTGAGTGATATTCTAGTGATAAGCACCTAGGGATGCCAACCCCCACCCAAAAATAAATAAAATAACATGAATTTTTGTTTATTTTGAAGGAGTTGCCTGCGTATTGTTTTTTAAATTCCCAAATTTCCTAAAACTGGCCTTCAATGTTCATATTTTAATCACAAAGTTTGCTCTACGTGGAATTGATTTAGTATTTTCTGTATTTTTTTTTTTTGTTGATTGAAATTAGTGAATTAAAGAAATATCAAGTGGACAAGGATCGACTGGTTGCTGATTTAGAAGATAAAAAACGTGAGATTGTCTCCTTGAAAGAAGTCTTAAGTATAGAAAGAACTGCACTGGATGCTGAGAAAAGGAAATCAGCTGCGTTGTTGGTAAAAATATTTCTTTAGAGAAGTGTGGATTTCTTTTTTTGATTTGTTACCCTACACTTCTTTTTGTTTTTTTGCAGGAACAACTCAGAACTTCCAAATCAGCACTGTCTCCACAAATGAGTCCTAGATCTTCGCCAACTCTCAGTTTTGGTCGGGCTTCCATTAGTGAATCGTTCTCTAGTTCAGTTTGGCCATCTGTAAGTTGGTGTTCAACTATATATTTAACTACATTCAAGATTTTTATATGCAAGAATTTAGTTTATATTTAAGTTGGAGCTTGAGTCGGGTCGTGCGGTTTAAAGAGGCTTATTGTAACAAGTTCTTGTGTACACTAAGTGGGTGACAAAATCGATGTACGGCTACTTACTTGAGTAGCCAGATGATGCTCAACTAAAGAAAAAATAAATGAACAAATTAGTAAAAGTATTTAATCGGAAAGATTGGTGTTTATGGTCGATGGTATAAGTGTCTACTGGCATGAATGCAATAGTTCAATAAGAATATCTAGTTCAAAAATGGTAACAAATAGATTAACAAGATAGACAATGATCTTGAGTGCTTATGATTACGAAGTAAAATACATTTCCGAAGGATATAATAGATCGTATTTGTTGATACGGTCAAGGCTCCACTTTCTGCAGTACTACCATGAAAGTGAAAAGAATAGGATCGAAATTTTTTACTAGAAGACGTTTACTAGAGAGTAATTGAAAGAAAGTTGGACAAGATGTTTAAAAGTCTTGAAACTTGGTGAGTGGCGGATGGCCTGATGGATTTCTAGAAAAATTCATTTTAGGGCACTTCTAAGGAGAAAGAGGTTGCAGGAGGCTAGCCTTTAAGGTTCCATTTTTTTGTAATACACAGTATTAAAAACTGTATTATGTAGATAAAAAGTAAATATGACGCAAATGTTCGGAGTTAAAAGAAAATTTGTCAGTTATGACCTTCAAAAATTTGTAGTATGAAAAAAGTCGTGTGAGTATTGATATCAGATTTTGTTTTTTCTTTCTTTTTTTAACAGTTCGGCGACGATGCAATGGAAACATCATCAACTTCCGGCCGATTGTACGACGTACTGAGGCCGGCAAATAATACTTCATTCTTAGAAACTTTACAGGCTCAACTTAAACTTCGTGAAGGTATGTTAACACAAGAATTGTTTGAGACTAAAATTAATAAGCAGACTCTGATGTATTTAAAAATTTGTATACTAATCATATGTGTATATCTGCAATTTATTCTCTGTAATTGTCTGCCACGAGAGAACAATGTCCGGAAATGCGATTCTTTTGTAACAATTTCCCACCATTACCTTCTCCTTGTTTACTTCCAGGTGAAATACAACAATTACAATGGGAAGTGGCTCGTCTAGAATCAGAACGGACATCCCTACGTGACGAGGTGGGTATTTTAACGGCTAGATTGGATGAACAATCAAACGATGTATCATCGTTAGCTTTGTTGCGTACACAGTACGATGCTCTGTTGCAAATGTATGGCGAAAAGTTGGAAGAATCTCAAGAACTGCGAATGGATCTACAAGATGTGAAGGATATGTATAAAGCTCAGGTAGATTCCATTCATAAATACTAGTCTTTCTACACGTATTTTTAATTTTTTTTCAATTAATAGTTTGCATTTTCTGAATCGTATCTTTAAATGAAATATCACTCAATTTTAGGGAAGGGCTATGCGGTTAGCGTACTGGACTCCCACGCGGAGGTCCCGGGTTCGAATCCAGCTGTTGACCCTTAGGTTTTCTCTTCTTAGAAGCTTCTTACAGCTCACTGTCCGGTGATGGACAGTGTTGTCTGTAACGAGAGAACACTGTCCGGAGGCTGGCCGTGCACTGAGAAAAGCTCCGGGCGCCAATTACCTCAGATGTTGACGCTTCTTAAATCATTAAAAAAAAAAGCACTCAAATTTTAAAGGGATTGGATTTTCAACGAATAACGTGACGAAAATACCTATATTTTATCTTTTGGGTCAACACTTCTACGCGTTCGGTTCCTGCCGCTAGATAGACTGTCTAGTGCTACGACGTTCGGATCTGGGTCGCGTACTGGTAGCTATGGTTTTGCTCTAATTTCGTCTTCTTTTCAAATAATTCGCTTGGATGAGCTGACTGCTGTCGCCTTGTCTATTAGAGATGGACACATCAGAGGCCCTCCACAAACATTCTCACTTTTTCGTATCCTCGCTTTCAACCGTGTTGAAAAGGTGATAAAGGTTATTTTTAGAAGAGTAGCTAATTTTATTTATTTCAGAAAACCTCAGAGAGGCTGTCTAATCTCGCAAAACTTACACGTTTAATAAGCATTCTAAACTGTGTAGCAGTAATTATGAACAAGTTAACCTTCTATGAAAAGCATCTCTTGAAAGGTCGAAAAACTCGCTACAGTCGAAAGAGCAGATAGTTGACAGTGAAATTCCGAACATTTTAAAGTACATTTCAGTCTAAATCTAAAAAGAGGGGCTCATGTGGCTAAGGATGTTACTTCTCGGGAAGGTAAAACCAAGGCCTGGTGAGCTTTACCCAAAGAGTCGCTCTCCAGAATTAAGAGTCTGATCAAAAGGACCGGGTCTGGAGGGTGAGCTTTAAAGTTAGGGGAGCCACAATAGATCCAAAGGGGTCGCAGTTTGGCGTAGGCCTTGAGGCCGCCCTAGTCTAATCTAAATAGAATAATGTTGCAATTTTGATTTAATCAAATAATCGCGTAAAATTTAATCAAATTTTTAATCCTAACATTAACATTAATAGTTCACAGTTAAAAAATTACACATTCTAACCCTATTGTAATTACACTTGAACCGCGTTTCACTCTAACTTGCAGATGAAATTTTCATTGAAAGATGAACAAGCCTACTAACCAAATAAATGTCATTTTGAGAATTGTATTTTGGAAAAAAATCGAATTAGAATTCGCACCAAATTTCATTTATGGATGAACAAAAAAAAAATGTTTTTTACAGATTGATGAACTTTTAAAGAAAGAACCGTCACCACAGGCGCCATGATGTGAATTAATGTAAAAAGTATTGTTAAAACTTAATTAGCACTTTTAGACGACAGACCTGCTTTCTGTGCTGATTGTGATAAATCTATTTATGTATTTATAAAACAAAAAACTGTACGTAAAACTAATAATTAGTGAGATACTGTTTTTAAGTAATAAATAAGAAAGGTCATTTCTTACATTTTATACCATACAAGACTAGTCTCAATGTGCTCAAAAAAATTAAAACTTGTTCTTGGCGTTATACCTTAATAGAGATAATAATATATAACTACTTATAATGTTATAATATACCTACAAAAGGTTAGGTATACACGCTTGTTTCATTTATTTAAAAAAAAGGACAAAAACTTATTTTGAAAAAATTACTTCCCTTTAAATGTTTATTACTCAGGGAAAGCACACCATTTATTCAAATAATGAATAAAACAAAATTCTTTGTAAATAAACTGTTTTTATAAAAGAAAAAGGTGCTATCAAAATTTTCTTTATAATTGTTCTTATTAATAACTTTTGTCACGTAAAATAGGTGCCTTTCTTTCAAACTTAAATTTAAATAATAATCGTATTATTTATTGCTTGTTAAGCTTCGTTTTATGATTTTAAAAAAAAGAAGAAAATTGTAAATGTTCAGCTTTGTACATTGTTCTTTAAAGAGTTTAAAATCACAAGTTGTACATTATATTGTAAAAAAAAGAGAAAATTACGTATGTAAAATATATATATATTTAAAAATATTTATATTAATTGTAATTGTTAAAATTTAGCAATTTAATTAAAAAATAAATCTATTTAAACGCTGTAGTTCTTTTATTTGTGCTTCATGAAAGCCCTGCATCCAAGTTAATTATAAAAGGAGTAAAAGAGGGAAGGAACATTTGGAAACATCTGGGCGAAGGGCCTTCTTGCAAGAGGAAATTTTTGTTACTCGAATGTTCACTAAGAGCGAAATATGGCTTTCCTTGTTTCGATTATATTGTACTTACTTGCTTGGTACTTATTAGAACATGATAGATAGTTCTTTCTATAAACATTGGGCCGAGAATACTCAAGAAAATACAAACCATCTAGAAAACAGATTTTAATTCACCCAACACAACTATTATTCTCTTGAACCTTCTGTACTCTAAATACTTTTTTTCTGACTGTTAATCCTTTAATTTAGACAATTATAGTTACTGGGTAATTTCCACTGAATTAGATAACTGAAGATCAACTTACCTCTTTTTCAGCTCTTAGCGATCTTTATCGTACACATAATACATGTTTTAAAGGTACAATTATGAGATAAATTAGCATGAAAAAAAGAATGTTTGCAGTAAGAGAAACTATAAATTTATTAAAGTGAAAACAATTGGTATTTTTAATTTAGAATAATTTGAAGAAGAAATTACTTTCTATAGTATATAATATGTATTCAAAATGATCGCTA
The DNA here is from genome assembly GCF_049639745.1 of Rhodnius prolixus. Classification (NCBI taxonomy): domain Eukaryota; kingdom Metazoa; phylum Arthropoda; class Insecta; order Hemiptera; family Reduviidae; genus Rhodnius; species Rhodnius prolixus. The sequence goes on from NW_027411581.1 coordinate 67,539,603, forward strand.
CTACAGAATAATTATGGTTTTTTTAATGTAAGGTAATTTAAAACAATTGGATAAAAGAATAGTGGTACAAATGGGGAAGGTTATAAAATAGGCCCTGAGTGAAGAGGAACTCTGAGTGTTCGAAAAGTTTCACTGTAAACGAAGGAACGAATAGATAAATATAGAAGCAAATTTTACCTAGAACAAGACTAAACAACATATTTTTACTAAAAACAACAATCCTGAAAGGACGCTAATGACCACAGTCGTCGATGCGCCGTGCAAAACAAAATATTTCTGAAATATCTATCAACTAATAGATAATTAAACAAAAACAAAAAAGAAACAAAATACTCAATTGTTTGCAAAAATTTTATTAAAGCTTTATTACTCATTTAGTTCAACTTCACTTGCAAGATGTTTAATAACAGTGAATTTGCTCTATTTTGAACATTAATTAATAAAGTAGTGAGTTAATGATATCAATAATACAAAAAAAGTTCATAAATTAGAAAATTAGATGTTAATAATTCTTCATCTTACTAGACTTTTGAAAGCCCGGCTCTCATTACTTCGTCAACTAATAGCAAATTGCTAGCAATATCCACACTGGCTGCAAGACATTGCCTTTTCACGCACACATTCTCAAAGATACCCCGTTCTTCAGGATCCATGGGTTTACCAGAATCTAGATCAAGGCCGATATCTCTTCCTTCGCTCAACTCATACTTCAACTGAATGAGAACATCTTGAATATTGTGGCCAGCGTTATGTGCTAAAGTCTTTGGTATGATTAGCAAAGCAGTTGCAAACGCTGTAATACCGGCTCTCTTTCTTTCCTTAATTTTTTCCGCATATTTGTTTAATTCTTGACCGAGTTTGAGTTCCACAGCAGCTCCGCCCGGCAGCACTCCACCATCTTCTAAGGCATTCTTCACGGCTCTCAGACCTCCACGAAGAGCGTCCTTCACTTGATTTATGGCATAACTTGTAGGACCATGTATGAGTACGGTTACACTTTGTGGTTTTGGGCATTCCAAGACAAAGGTATATTTATTCTCACCAAGTACATACTCATAGACTAAGCCAGCTTTACCGAGGCATTCTGGTGTGAGATCATCGACTGTATTCATGGCGGTACCTCCACATGCTAAAGTCAATCTCTCCATATTTCTCCTCTTAGCTCGCCTCAATGCCATAATTCCTTCCTTGGCCAGTGCGTCCAATGACAAAGGATCAATACCTTTCTGATTGATTACAACAAAGCCACAATCATTTCCATCACATACTTGCTTCTTTAAAGCAATAATCTTGTTCACTCTTTGATCAATAAAATCTCTTTCAGCGATCTTCATTTTTTCTCTTTCTTCAGCTGTAGAATAAAATATCGAAGAGTTCACTTCAGTTTTTTCATATTCAAGAGAAACGTTACAAGTTAATATATATGCGTTTGTAACTCTTTTCGGCATATTTGGATGTCTTGAACCATGATCCAAAACCAGTCCTTTGACCAACTGAGTATCCGATGTGGTTTTATTTTGCATTGTCATCACTTCAATCATGTGTAGATCCAAATTTTCACCTTTTTTATAAATTGACATTACAGCATCATAACAAACCTCGGTCATTACGTTGACAAGTTTTGGTGGAATCTTAGTTCCTAATGAAGTTCTCGCCACTGATTGTAACATAAATTTAGCCTTTTCATCGTCAAGATTTTCTGGTAATGGTTTCTTAATAGTGTCTAAAATTTTCATTGCTTCCTTTCTGGCCTCTGAAAAACCTTCAGACAGGGCTCTTGGATGAACACCTTCCGCAATAAGAGTTTCTGCTACATTTAACAGTTCGGCTATTATAAGAACCATTGTCGTACAACCATCACCAGTTACATCGTTCATGGCTGTAGAAGCACGTGCTATAAGCGAAGCAATAGGATGTTGAATTTGCATTTCATGCAGCAATATATTTCCATCTTTGGTGATTTTGATATCTCCAGATCCAGACACTAACATTTTTGTGGTACCTTTTGGTCCTAAATTAGGTTTCATAACATCCTGAAGTCCTTTCGCACCCGATATGTTCATAGCCAAGGCTTGAGATGTCCTAACATATTCCGCCTTAGGATTTAATAAGCTTATAGCAGCCATCTTAAAAAAATGTCTGTGTAACTATTACAGGCACTAATGAATTTCTGTTATAAAATTACAGATGCGGCTTACACCAACCTACACGACACTCAGCAAGATCAAGCAAAACTAACCTAGCAAGTAAGGTAACAGGTAACGATAACACATTACAGCTCTGTCTTCTTTTTATTTCATTCAATTATTGTAGACAGGAAAAATTGTAAAAATAAACTGGGGAAATATTTGACGCTCTTTAAAAGCGAAGTTTATATTACGTATTATATACAAATATTCAATCGTCAGTTGGTATTAAGGATCAAGTAATCTCTGGCAAGAAAATTATTCAAATTCAAATGATAGTTTTTTGTGATTTTTGTGAAGTAGAAATCATAATTTAAATTAAATAGACTTTTTAAAATTATAATTTGTAGATATTTAAATATCAGTTTTTATTTGACAATACAAGCATTGATCAGTAACCTCTCTTAATTTGTACGTAATTTAAAGTTTTTTTGTTTTTTATAAATTTGAACCAATCAAGAACAACTCAAAAAACAAAATCAGGAAATTCCATTTGTCTTGAAACTTGGAATTATAATAATTCAATAATCCTTCGTTGATAATGTGTAAAGCCGGAGTGGTAATTGGGCAATAGCAGTAATCGTGCACAGTTCAGCTTATTTAATTAATTTGTAGTAATTTCGTTTTACTTTTGTCTAATTTGGCTTAGGATCAGGTAAAACACAATATACTCTTGATTCAATCAAATAATTAAATATATTTCACCAATAATTATAAAAAAAAAGTATCACAAATTACAAAACCATTAACGTTCAGTTATAATTTCTAAACTTTATTGTTAGATTTCTTAAATCTACACATCGGTGATGATTTGTTAAAAAAATAAAAATAAACTTGTTATATAAATTATATTTACATCAGACTTCAACTTTGTGTTTCATAACCACTAAAACTAGACATAATAAAGTAAAACTACCAATATTATTCTTAAACTAATCTCATCACGTAATACAAACGAATATCACCATCACAGTTCAGGTTCATGTAGATGTACAACTTAAGATTATTGTTTATTCCAATAGTCTTTTTCCGTCAAAAACAATATTTTTTAACTTTTCTCCATTTTATATAAATAAATAATTGTATAAATACGAGCGTACTACTATCGACTTTAAGATCACTCAGCTGTTAATCTCAATTTCCATTTCTGTAGACCAGGAAGTTTAGGTTGATATAAATGATAAGATTTCTTTAAGAAACAAAACAAACTTAATAAGTTCTGTTCACTTCTTGGCTTTCGAGTTTTTTTAAAAATGGATTCCAGTGCATATCGATTTCAATTTTCTTCAGAACTGGTAATACTTGAATTTAGCTCAAAGTAATGCCCTCCTTGTGACGTACTGTACAGCATAGTCTACAACAATTTTGGCTGTGGAATTGGAGCCGAAAATGTAATTCAACCACGGGAAGGAAGACTGGTCAAATTAGTTTTTTAAAGTGTTCTAGATTCATCAAGGCAGCCATAAAGTTTCTCAAAACATTCCTACACCATTTAATGATCTCAAGGAAATACTTAGACTTTTCCATTGAACACAAGAATTAAGTTTTCACTATCTTAAGTCTATTTATTTTAATTCCCACTCTTTGATCCTGGCGATTCAACAGCTGTCACCAACGAGTACCATAGGCTCTGGGCCTCCGAAGAGTTCAGAACTTACCTTTAAAACCAACATTTTGTTTTCCTTGATTCCTTGATGATCAGGATCATTATAAGTACAGAGTAAAAGATCACGACGAGGAGGGACAGCTTACACGCATGGTACAGGAACAAAAAGAATGCTCAATGATAGAACCAGAGGACAGTATCTGAAAGATGGATGACAAAGATTAGGTAACAGGGATTAGAGAAGGAACTCCTCCAAATAATCATTTAAATATCCCCCAGAATATGATACAGGCACTTCCAAGAACAAGAGAAATGAAACATCCCCAGCATATCCCACAGGAACTTAACGGACTATCCTTTCCTTAATAGCAAGAATCTTGGAGTATGCTCGACACAACTAAACAACTTAATTATGCCAACATTCGTATAGTAAACGGAAAAAAAGAAACCTTAGAATTATTAAATGCCATTTGGTAGGCACTTTTCACATTTTTCCGTATGTTTACAGAACGCACGCTTTAAAACTTCTACTGTGAAATCTGCATCTTCTTTTGTTATGCACATGGGCGGTTTTATTCTAAATACCTGAAAAATAAGAACTATTATTATCTAAATTACTATAAAAAGTAAAACCTATCATTTACAAAATCTAATGCTAACATAAATATTATTTTAGTCAAAAATGTTAAAATTATTATTGTTTATTATTATTTCTTTTTCTTCTTTCTAAATGTTTTTAATGGCATGAATTGGTTACTCAGCTCGGCAGAAATAAAAGTTTGTACAAATTGTGTTTTAGCATTATTGTACGGTTCAGTTCACCGTAATACTCAAATTAGATTAGTTTAGAGCACAAAATCGGGCCAGTTAAGGCACTGCAGTTCTAGAGCCTAATCCCGGGTAATACCAATCCCCGGAATGTCTTGCAGGTATACCTTTAAATAGGATGAATTATCCACTACTTGTTTTTTATTATATAAGTGTCTCCGAACTCAACATGCCGAAGATCTCCTACCGCAACCGCAAGATTGCAAAGAAATATGATACCATTTCCTCTAAATCCTGACAAGTCTACATTGAGACTCCAGGTTATTCAACTCAACTATGTTAAAGTAGAGAAGAGACCTATTAAAACCGGATCCAATCAATGCTTTTCGCGCATTAACCTGGTCTACAAGTATCGGAGACCTTATATCACGAACTAGCGATTGCAACGCAATCTAACAGAGAGTATTAGAGGCGATTCTTTATCTCCCCTACTATGTTCTACAGAGGTTGGACCTACCTACTGTGGGACCCAACTTACACACTAAAGAAATGAGTTTTTAATAAATATACTGACTTGCAATTAAATCTTTGTAAAATAAAGCCCATTTTTGACTAATTAAATATATAAAATATAACCAGAATTATCTTTAATTAAAACTTTTTGTATGAATATTCATAAAAATCAATAACTAACATTGCCGTTTATTCCTCCTCTTCCAATCAAAAGGCCCATATCTTTGCAAGCCTCCCAGATATCGGCAATATGTTTGGCAGCCATTGGTTCTCGAGTCTTTTTCTTCCTGACCAATTCAATGCCTATCATTAAACCTTTACCTCTTACATCGCCAACAAATTCAAATTCATCTCTTAGCTCGGCCAATTTTGTTAACAAATGTGTGCCAACTATTTTGCAATTCTTCTGCAATTGATCCTCTTCTATCACCTGCGACAGATAGAAATCTCTAGATGATTTCATTAAAATACATAAATAAATTGGCATTTTGGTAAGTAAATACTTACTTCTAGGGTTTTCATACCAACTGTACAGGCCACTGGATTTCCACCGAATGTATTAAAGTGAAAAGCAAGATCTAGGGTTTGGGAAATCTTTGGTGTAGTGACTACAGCGGCCAGCGGGAAACCATTGCCAATACCTTTGGCCATCGTAACAATATCAGGTATCACTTCGTGCGATTCAAAACCCCAGAAATGATCACCAGTGCGTCCAAAACCAGTCTGCACCTGTTTCATTTCAAAAAGTGAGAAACTGAATTGGAATAAATCTTTTTTTATATATTATATATAATTAAACACAATATTATTTTATTTATTGATTGATTTCAATTCATAAAAATGAAATAATCCATAACAATGGTGTACATACCTCATCGGCTATACATAAGCCTCCATTACTTCGTACAAGTTCATAGGCTTTCTTCAGGAATCCTTTTGGAAATTGTACAGTACCTCCTACGCCCTTTAATAAAATGTAATTAAGAAAGTGTTTTACAATAAATGGAACTGTTGCAATAGTTTTAAATTACGATCCACAAGTCCTTAGATTCTTGGATTAACACTTGGTCTGTACTCAGGGCTAGTCCCAGGAGATTTTTTTCTCTCTTATAGAAGATCTGAGAAAGTCTAAGGTTACCTGAATAGATTCAGCGAAAAGTGCAGCTACTTTGCCCCTAGGCAGTGAATATCTAAATACTTCTTCCAGTTGTTCATAATAGCGATCAGCAGCCTGGCAATTTCCTTCGGTACAGTCACAATGTCTGTCCGTCTGTACAGGACTATCTCGGCACTGAGAACCTCCCCATAGGCCTTTATAAACATCTGGATTCATAGCCTATAATTAAAAGAGGTTGAAATTAATTCAAAAAAATTTAAAAAAAAAAATCAATATTTTATTTGATAAAACCAAAAAACTAAGAGATTCATTACATGATGAATGCCAAAAGATGATGGAATATCATGTTTGGCGAAGGACATTGCTGTCAGCCCCATAGTGTAAGGACTGAGTCCATGGTAGCTATTTCTGAATGAGATAATATCAAAATGGCCAGTGTAAGCTCGACTTAACATCATGGCCAGATCGTTAGCTTCAGATCCACTATTCACAAAATAGACAACCTACAACAAGAAAGTATCTCTATTATATGTTTCACAGTTTAGAAATTAACCCGAAAGAAATCAAGGCTTCCTTGACGTACCCCAGTCATACAGATATTGGCGCACCCAGAACTATTTTTTGGAAGGTGAGCTTTATTTGTGAAGTAAATGCATTTCTTATTTCATTAAAATAAAAAAATAACAATCAGCTGCCTGATGGGATTGTTTACAAACTACGATAAGCCTAAGATAACTGAACACGCCACTTTCAGACAGAGCAAGTAGCAATAATTTGTGCTGCTGCAATTGAGATCATGAGAGAAGAATGAAGAAACTATGGTATCGTAATTTTTTTAGCTATCCATGAGGATACTCTACTAAATATAAAGTCTTACAAAACTTATTCGCCAGAATGTCTGGACATAAGTATTGTTACATATGTCTAGTGTGCCTGAGAAATCTAGGCGAAAAAGTCAGACTGCCAGCCCAGAAGGGCCCCTTGATAGAAAAGTTAAATAATTTAATATTACAGCTGTATTTTTTTAAATAAAGTAATTAGTCAAGTAAAGTTTTTATTGCCTATTATTGGAAAAACTTAAAGTTTTCATATATTTTCGGGGAGAGTCACCCTTTAAACTTCTTTGGTGCGCCACCGCATCCTACTCAAGGTACCTTAAACAGGTAGTTGATGTGCAAAATTAAATTAACATATTAAGCATTAAAATAAAAAGTTAAAAAACCTTCAAATCTCTGGGCATTTTAGATGTTAATTTTTGTGCATATTCATATAAATTCGGATGCAAATAGATGTTGGTTACATGCCAAAGCTTATGCAGTTGCTCTTCCATTGCTTTAGTCAATTTTCTATCAAACATAAATATTATAAATTCAAACGTGAGATTCGATAAACATAAATTTATTTTATAAAGTTTTACAAGATTACTTACGGATGACAATGGCCCACGCTGACGGTGACGATTCCGCCAAACATGTCTAAATAACGTTTTCCATTTTGATCGAATAACCATTGCATATATCCTTGGTGTATCAAAAGTGGTTCCTTATAATATTGTTTAATGCATGGTACCACATTTTCTTCCTTAATTTTAAGCACATCTTTATATTCTGGACCCTGAAATTGAAGATAAACATAAAATATTATATATATGAGAAGGAAGGAAGCTCAGTGGACTATGATTACAAAATATAATATTGTCAGTTGGATATTAATGAAAAGTACCCTCTACAACTACATCATGGCAGTGAAGTTATACATATATGTAATCTGTGCTAATATAAAGAAACTGCAAGATAAGTACATATTTCTAGTAGAAGGTAAACATTGTACATTTTTGCCAATCTTAATTTTAAAAACAGAATAATATGGGGTTTTATTAATTTTGATTGTAAAATTTTTCGTAGTAGCTTGTGCTATCTATGGTCAAAATCAAGAATTACTACAATGATGAGATAAGAATAGTAAGGTTATGTTGAACAGTAAGAATAGGTTACATTTTGAAGTGTTATCGAGTGAACATGTTTGTGTTTGTTTAAAAGTTCTGTTAAAAAAAATAATAATAAAATGAATGCCATTGATGATGAAGATTATTTTGATGAAATTTCTCACGAAATTATCAATTTTCCAGCTGAAGTTCAAAGCGCTATAGAACAGGTAATACCTAGTGATGATCCATTGGATCAACCAGATTTCAATGCAGTTGAATATATTAATTCATTATTTCCAACTGAACAATCATTATCAAATTTAGACGATGTACTCAATAAAATGGAATATAAAATTAGAGTAATTGATGATGAAATACGTTCAGTTGTAAGGGTTCAGACAAATGTTAGAATGGATGGTAGAGTTGCTTTGGAAGATGCTCAGAAAGTTATAAGACAACTCTTTACACAGATTACTGAGATAAAATGTAAAGCTGAACAATCTGAGGAAACCGTGCGAGAAATCACTAGAGATATAAAACAGCTGGACTGTGCTAAAAGAAATCTCACTTCAGCTATAACAACGTTGAACCATTTGCACATGCTAGTCGGTGGGGTGGATTCATTGAAAACACTAACCTCTAAACGACAATACGGTGAAATAGTTATGCCTTTGCAGGCGATCACAGAAGTCATGAAACATTTTGATACTTTCACAGACATTCCACAGATAAGAGATCTAGCCGATCAGGTGAAAGAGATTCAAGCCTCGTTGGCTACACAGATTACCAATGATTTTCACGAAGCCTTTGCCGGACCAAATGCTAAGTCCTTTGTACCGAACCGACAGCTTGCTGAAGCTTGTCTAGTTGTGTCAATACTTGATCCTAAAGTGAAAAAAGAGTTGTTGAAATGGTTCGTTGGGATCCAGTTGAGTGAATACAGTGTACTGTTTCACGAAAGTGAAGATACAGCTTGGCTGGACAAATTGGATAGACGTTTCGCCTGGTTTAAAAAACATCTTTTACAATGTGAAGATAAATTTGGAGCCATGTTTCCAGTTCACTGGGAAGTCTCGGAAAGAATCACCGTTGAGTTTTGTCACATTACCAAGAATGAACTATCGAAAATTATGAGCAAAAGAAAAAATGAAATCGATGTTAAACTTCTACTGTTTGCTATCCAGAAAACAGTTAACTTGGAAACGCTGTTGGCGAAAAGATTTTCCGGTGCAACGCTAGCTGAAGATAAGGATGAGGAAGATAGCAAAGAGAAGAAAACTTCACCTTTCACTGGAATAATTAGTGAATGCTTCCAACCTTACCTTTATATTTACATTGAAAGTTTAGATAGAAATCTGTTTGAATTAATGGAAAGATCAATAGCTGATTCAAAAACCGATCTAAATCGTGAAGTCTTACCAAGTACATCCATAGGAGTGTTACCTTCTTGTGCTGATCTGTTTGTCTTCTACAAGAAATGTCTTATCCAGTGCACACAGCTTAGCAATGGTAATCCTATGCTAGCTTTAGCGAACACATTTCAAAAATATTTAAGAGAGTATGCTTTTAAAGTGTTACAAAACAATTTACCAAAGATAGGCTCTAGCGGAGGTACACTGTCCAGTGTGACCAACATTACAAGGGATTTAAGAGATCTATCTTCAGGATTTATGCAAAACTTTTTGAAAGAAGGAGAATCCACGAGATTCAACAAACAAGAACAAGCTCGTATCTGTTGTATACTGACCACGGCGGAATATTGTCTAGAAACTACCCAACAGTTGGAGAAAACGTTGAAGGAGAAAATAGATCCAACACTTTCGGAAAGAATCAAGTTGGCTCAAGAGCAGGATGTATTCCATAATGTGATATCCACTTGTATCCAGTTGCTGGTACAAGATCTAGAAGTGGCCTGTGAACCGGCGCTCACGGCTATGTCCAAAACCCAGTGGCAGAGTGTGGAAACCGTTGGTGACCAAAGTCCCTATGTGTCTGCCATTACTGGACATATCAAGACCACTGTGCCTCTAATTAGGGACAATTTAGCTTCCTCCAGGAAATATTTTACCCAATTCTGCATCAAATTTGTCAACTCATTCATACCGAAGTTCATTCAAAGTATATTCAAGTGTAAACCGCTGAGTGCGGCCGGCGCTGAACAACTATTACTAGACGCTCATATGCTAAAAACCATTCTACTCGGCTTGCCACTTGTCGGCTCAAAAGTGAATCGTGAAGCACCCACCTCGTTCACCAAAATCGTAGTCAAAGGTATGACAAGGGCGGAAATGATATTGAAAGTCGTGATGAGTCATACAGAACCGCATACAGCGTTTGTTGAACAATTCTTGAAACTATTACCAGAATCCGATGTACAAGAATTCCAAAAAGTACTCGAAATGAAAGGCTTAAAGGCAGCGGATAAAAATCATCTGATCAGCTTGTTCCGTCCAAGGCAACCCGGTTTGGGCCAACCAGTTTCCACAAGTCCTAAACATGATACTTCTAGTATAAGAAAATTAAATAATCTGATCAAAAAGACGTTCTAAGCAGTTCATGTAGTTGCAAAAACTTGTTTGCTTGCAGTTATTTACACATCTGGTTTTGTTTACATTGCAATAATAAAACTAGTAAGTTGTATACAAGATAGAAGCATAGTTTTCATTTTATATTTGAAATTGTTCGTCTCAAAAATTCTGAAATTTCATAACAATGAAAAAAAATTATATAATAATAGAACAAGGCGAAAAGTATTAATTAAATTTATCTGCTAAGGTGTTTATTGAAACAAGTATCAATTTTACTTGCGGTTACTTTACATTAAAGATGTTCACTTCAATTTTGTTTGAAGCCTATTGAAATGTAGTTTATATGGTATCCTTACATGCAGATAAACTACTAAGAATTAAAAGAATTCCAATTAAGTTTCACAAAATCATCCGATTTAAGGTTGGATATCATTTTTAAAAAAATTGCAGCGCTATTGAGATTAAACTTATACTTAATTGGTGTAAATTGTGATGATGGAATAATTAAATGTATTTTTGCAATTACAACTGCCCAAATAGTGTAATAGCTGAAATAGTATCAATCCTAAATTTCAATTTTCGATCTTATTTCACTCTTATAACCTTCCACTCTCCAATTTTTAAATATAATTATTTCAAAACAGCTGACTTATCTAGGATGGACAATTAAAATTCACTTACCCTTGATATTTTTCATTTCAAGTTGAAGGACATTTAAAAAAAAAAAAAAAAAAACTGTTATAATAAACGAATGATATTAAGTTTTAACCTTCTTGAGATACATATATTTTCTAATGGCATTTAGCATTTTCGATAAGAATTGTGCAACAACTTATTTCAACGATGTACCCATACTGGAATTTCTTATTTCTGCGTATTTTTTTAAAAATTTTTGTACACTGGGCCAAAAAAGTCTGTGAACACTAACCTAAATTTTATTACTTTTATTATTATCTTATTAGAAACTTCTTTTATTTTCAAATGAAATATACTATTCGATAGAGAGAAACCAGAGTTTTTCATTTTATATTCAATCTTTTATTTTTGTTCAACAGGAATATCACAATTAAATGTTTAACAAAACAACACCCCAAACGAATGCAAAAAAGTCTGTGAACACTTTGCAGAAATAAATCATTCTTACACATTGTACGTGAATTATAAATTTTAAAAACTTGTAGGACCTCCTATGTTCCTAATCACTTCCAACAAGCGAGCTTTCATCGATCCTAATAATTTTGTGGTCGTCAATGTTGGAATTTTATCCCACTCTTCTAAAATAGCGTTTTTTAGTTGTTCACGGTTTCTTATTCCTCGTTTATTTATTTCGCGGCTGATTTCATCCCACAAATGTTCTATTGGGTTAAGGTCTGGCAATTGTGGAGGGGTGTTTAGGCGCCAGAGTGTATTATTTAAAAGCCATTCCCGAGTTTTTAGTGCGGTATGTTTCGGGTCATTGTCTTGTTGGAAGACAAACGTTCCCTCCAACCCTAATTTTTTTGAATTTTCTTTTAAATTGCGTCTTAATATATCCACATACACATATTGGTCCATCATACCATTAATTAGATCTAACTTGCCCACTCCTTTAGCACTCATGCACCCCACACCAGAATGTTGCCTCCCCCATGCTTAAAAGTAGGCTTCATATTTTTCATTTTCATAGCTTCATTTCTTTTTCGCCACACTTTTTGTCGTCAATCAGACCCACATACATTGAATTTCGACTCATCTGAAAAGATTACGGTTTCCCAGAAACTAGAAAGCTTAGAAACATATTCTTTCGCGAAATCCAATCGGCGGTTACTATTTATTTTATTGATTAAAGGTTTTTTCCTCGGGACTCGACCGCAATAATCGTATTCATGTAATTTATTTCTAATTGTCTGTGGTGTTACGCTTACACATAACCACTTGATAATTCTTGACTGATTTTTTGAGCGCTTGTCCTGGGTTCTTCTCGAACAGACTTCAGAATTTGCCGTTTATGAAAGGAATTAAGTTTTGGTGGCCGTCCACTGCGTGGCCTACTAATCACATTTCCGTACTTTTTAATTATATTATGCACCGTTGAAGGGTTTTTTTGAACTATCTTCCCTATTTCTCGAATACTTTTTCTTTCATTTCGCAACGTCACAATAAGTTCTCGAATTGGTCTGGGAACTTCCATATTAGTGGTTAAATATGTACTAATTAGATTATTTATTCACAAAACTGACTGTAGTGGTTTCTACAATACAATAGAGAACTTTGAAACTTTATTAAATCGTTTTTCTGTTTGTTATCTTAATGTTTTTACATATTTATACAGCTGTTCACAGACTTTTTTTGCATTCGTTTGGGGTGTTGTTTTGTTAAACATTTAATTGTGATATTCCTGCTGAACAAAAATAAAAGATTGAATATAAAATGAAAAACTCTGGTTTCTGTCTATCGAATAGTATATTTCATTTGAAAATAAAAGAAGTTTCTAATAAGATAATAATAAAAGTAATAAAATTTAGGTTCGTGTTCACAGACTTTTTTGGCCCAGTGTACGTCACTGTTTCTGTTTGTTGTTGACGCTTTTTTGTTATGTTAATTTGTTTTGTAGCAAAAGCTTATCCTAGCCCGTTTATTTGAAGTAAATAAAATTAAAAATAATTTATACGTTCAATCCAAGATAAATTATATTTACCTATGTTTATAACCTACATATGTATAAAGGTAAACATATAGATCCAAATATATGTACATAAGTGGATGCGATTTGTAAATAATATAAATCGAACTTGTTTTGTTTTTTACTGGTTTTGAAATTTTACTGGTTGAGTAATTCAGCCATTTTAGAACGTTACTTTGTACTGAATTCTAAAAAAGTATTTCCCGTACTGCAGTTTAATAAAAGAAAACAATTCTTGTGACTTAAAATTTATTCTTAAAAAAATATTGCTCTCAATGTTAACATGTTCATTACAATGCAATGCTTTAGAGAATCCATAACCTTATCAATCGTTTAGAATTTTTACGGAAAACATCTTTTAATTAAAAGTAATGAACGTGCTAAAGTATTGTTCAAACAAAGATAAAAGAAAATCATTAGAACCATTTTAGGGGGAAAACAATTACCTCCGTTCACCTTGCTTTTCTTTAAATTCGGAATTTTGTATAAATATACACTACTAACAGTGGGCGGTGAAACCGTGCACTACGCAAAAATGGCCGTTTGGGGGGAAAAAAAAATACTGAAGTAAAAAATTTCTCTCTGATGATGGATTAAACTCCGAAATCGGTCAGGAATACAATGAACTTGAGTACTAATATGGATAAAATTGGAGAAATCTAGAAAACTTCGTCCCAGAAAACGTCTGGATTCAGTCTACAGGTTTTTCCGCCCCCCCTTCCAACCATAAAATTAAAAATGTGGTTGAAATTCATCCATTCTAAGACAATCCACTCGGTTCATACAAACAGCTGTGCAGTGTTGAAAATAAACAAAGAATAAACGAATGTGTAGGTATTCAGTTTTAATGCGATCATTTTTTTTTAATCTTTTTACACTGGTGTGACTAACAAAGAAGAGGTTATTTTGTCCTTGACTCTGGTCATGTGTATCTCGCATGCAACTTAAGCGTCCTCCTCAACACCAGACGTATTTAGATCCTATAATCTATTATTATATAATTATTTCTATTTTTACAATAAAAATCAAATTAAATATATTTTTAAATCTGTAATTGATTACTTACTCTTACTATTAGATGAGACAAGTATTGCAATAGTGTTAAATTTTAGATCTCGGATTTTTACCGGAAATGTCCGTCCTCTTTCCCACTCGCTCACTGTGAGTGAACAAAATAACTCAAAAACTAAAAAACAGCTGGAAGCTGAAAATTTATATTTACCTTCTATTTAACGATCGCAAAATCTCTTAACCGAAGTACAACTCTATATTGATCAAATTTTAGAGATTTACTCGAAAAATGATTCCAACTTTTTTTGTAAACTACGAGTACACGTTTTCACGATGGACTACAACTTTTATTTAAGACATTCGAGGGTGGCTATTCTTCCGTCTAAAGAACCATTTCATTACAATGTATGACTCTGCGAGTTTTATATTATTAAGATGGTTACATGCTTTATCACAAATTTATTCATTACTCGAATAAAAGGAAGTACTGCGATTACCTCAAACTTTCGAACTTTTCCCCCATAACTATCTGTTTTGATGTCCATCAAGTCCAAAAAAAGTCTAGCCAAACCAAGAATATCAATTCACCGGATCCGCTTCCGTTCAGGACGGCTTTTTCTAAGTTTTCTGTAATTTTTAAGGTAATTCAAAGAGTTTTTTTTATTCAATATCGGCTTTAACTTTTGACAAATCCAACAGTTTGTTTTGGTACTTTATCTCGCAAAATGTTATTTTAATTAGGCTCTGTAAGGCAACGTTCAATTTCGTTATTGTTATATAAAAGTACAATATTGAAATCAAATCACCAGTACAGACAAACTAAATTTCTAAAAAGTTTAATTATATGGGTGAGTAACGCTGAATTTTTATTTATTTAATCACTGCACTAATTAATGATTACCTTGTAGGCACTGGGTTTGAAACTGCAAGGAGGCATCTCGGGCGGTGGGATCTTCTTGGCGTAGTGATGGTTTCGAATGCCCAAACATTTTGTCAGTCCTAAATCGGATAAATAGAATTAGTAAAAAGATTTTATTTACACCTTTTTTTAAACAAAAAATTAAAATACTACGAATATTTATTAGAAATATATAAATAAGATAATAAATAAAGGAAATCCAGCTTTCATTTTTACGATATAAGATAACCTTATCAGTTTGATAGTTTAAATTTATTTTTCTGAAGAGGTTATTTCAATTGATTACGTACTTTACAGACTGATATAGTCAAGGTTGCAGGTTATGTTATTTAAGAATTATATAATTTGATTGTTATTTACAAAAATAAAATGAAAAAAAAGTGACTTGTTTATCAGTTACTGTTAAAATTTGATCACTTAAGAGAAATAATTTAATCAAGTACTTGTTTGCCAAAACTCTACATGTAGCAATTGAACCTTTAAATTTCTATTTAAGGTTCTTTTACTATCTCTAATATACTGTACAGATGGCTGTGTTTTGTTCTGAAGAGTACTTCAGAGGGATGCTAAAAAACCTTGTCTGAGGGCCCCCTCGAAAAACTAAATTTCCCGAAAAAACGGATTAAAAAAAAAGTGGCAGATATTTAGTGGGTGTATAATATAGAATGTTTAAAACAAATTGTAGGAGCTATATTCAAAAAGTCTGTGAAAAAACTAAGTATTTACCATATCTGTGTTGTTATAAACGACTCTTTTTTTTTTATAAGATGCCCAAACATATGCATTACAGATCAATTTGCAATAATCATTTTTCGTGTCAAGGTCAGACATCATAAGATGGAATTTATGTTCTATATAAGTACAGAATTTTTAGTTTGAAATTTCTTTACAAAAAAAAAAAGAAGAAAGCAGTGAAAACAGTTATTTTAAAAGACAATACAAAATTCAAAACAGTGCTAATGGCCAACTGGAAATCCTAGCTCAGTTCAATGCCACTTTGTTTTAGTGTTCTGTTGAGTGTCATGTGACTCATTATCAGCTGTTCGTAGAAGACGAAAAATTGCAATCGAGTCAAAGTTTTTCGAAATTGAATAATCATCATCGCCGGATAGACATGTCTTGAGGTCCCCAGATGTACATCATGGGCCTAAATCCAAGGTTTGCAAAGAAAATCCCTCTGTCTGCAGTAATTCCTTTACTGAATGGATCTTTTCACATGTGCTCGTATTAAACTTCCTTGAACTCGAAAAAATCATTTTAGCGCTTAAAAATTATTTAAGCGTATGTTTATTTGTGTTAATAGAATAACTCAAAAACTAAACAAAACAAAGCTCCACCATCTTGGTTGGTACCTACTCCATTTTTATACTAACCAATTCGTCGAAAGTGCAATTTTTCTAATTTCAACAATTTTTATTCCTAAAAATATGTATTTATCAGATAACTTTAAACTTTTTCACTGCAGAAAACTGATATTTCTTGGAGATAGTATTCAGAAAACCACAATTTTTGGCATTCCTCTAAAGTGCATTTAAGAACAAAATGCTTCTGTAAGATACAAAAGAGGATCCAACAACAAATCCCAGCCAGAAAACAAACTAAAAGTCTTATCACTTGTATTAAACACTTATAAGTCAGAATTTATAATGTTCCACGGGAGAATATCTCAAAAATATTTTGAGTTAACGTATTTTGGTTTAAAACCTAACTAAAAAACGGGAAACTGCAGTAAGTTCACATTTTTTCTTTGATGTAAATGCCTTGATTGGACTCGTTGTAAAGCTTTAAGATATCAATAAACCGGAAAAGCCGCTTTACTGGGAAAAAAGTGTTTCCGTTTTTTTAACGACTTTTTTTTAAAGATTCTACGCTACATTTGTGCAGAAATAAAAAGTTTCTTTGAATGTTCTTTTCAGGAACCTTTAAGCTGGAATCTTAAGAAAGCTCTCCTCTAAGTTGACTTCAGTATAATGTATGGTTCTAACAATTGTGTAATATTAGAATGAAAGTTTGACATAAAATTTCATGTTGGAAGAATATCAGTCCTCTGAAATTGCAGCTGAATAGAATGGTTCTTATTTCAGTAATATTTTAGACAGACGCCAAAGAATTTCAACTAATTTTGATATATCGTTCTGATAAGTCTTATTTATCATTTGAATTTGAAAGATTTTCACAAAAAAAAAATGTTGATTTTACCGACTTTCTTGGAACCCCCACACTAGACTAAAAAGAACAGAACTAAACAGACGCTATCGACTACTTAAAAGACTTTTAGACAAAAGATCAAAACTCTCTCTGGACAACAAAAGACTAATTTATACTTCTATTTTGAAACCCATCGGGGCGTATGGAATAGAGCTGTGAGGTTCCAATCTAATGCACAAATCTCCAAAGTATTCAGTCCCTTCAATCTAAAATACTTCGAACTATTGCTTCATTTTATGTCTCCAACAACCTGGACTACACACACTGACATTAACATTCCTTTTGTCACACAAGTCGCTGTAAACAAGATACAGAAAAATCCACTTCAACCTACAATCTTGTATAAATCCTCTAGCTCAAAAATCTTTCTTCAAGAACTCTTCCTGACAACCCGTCAAAGAAAGTGGCTTCGTGATCTCTTCTCTAGTGAAGAGAGTGGACTAATAGCCTAATGTTTTGAAGTGTTAGCACTGCGGTAACTTCTCCACTCGATTGCTTCATTTGTTACTCTGTTATCACTGTTACTTATAGCGCCAACGCACTGATTGTAGCACAAATAAACGCCAAAAAAAGAAGATTTTACCTAGGATCTGAGACTTCACACTTGTTGAAGAAAGTCTCAATATCACTTCATTACGACAAACGTGTAAAATACTGAAGTGCTTTATCTTATTAATACTAATTCAGAGTTACCAAAAAAAAGTAAGTTTTACTCTAGAGTTTTTTTTAAGAGCGAAAAAAGTTACTCTTCTGTTGTGTATAAGAGAAAATAATATAAAATTAGATATAAAAAATGAGTTACCTTCTGTGAAGGTTCTTTTTAAGATCATCTTTTTCCAAAATAAATAATCTGCTTTAAATTATTAATTAAAAAAAAACACCGACTTTAACAAAGTAATTAAAAAACAAACAATAACAATAAAAAAGAAACTATTTATAAAAAACTAAATTAATATTAACAAGTAATTATTGTTTCAATTGAAGGGGTATTTAAATTAGTTTGGAAGCCCCGATTAGTGACTGTCCTGTTGCAGCCAGACAACTACGTACGACACAATTACTCGACTGGTCACACTATTACAGGGGATTCAAGTCGTAATATGGGCTATATACTGGCCAGAGAAGAGCTGGACTATCATATCTCTATTAGTATGGTTTTATCTAAAATATCGTTTCTGGAGAGCAGAGAGCTGGTCGTCAAGTTATTGCCATTGATTATTTAGCCTTGAATTGATAAAAAGTAAACATTGAAACAAATTTAAATATTTAAAATTGTGGTGGGAGAAACGGAAACCAAGCAAGTAGCGTTTGTTGTTTACTTTTCTGCAATGCAGTTTTTTTATTTTTTATTGCTTTTTCTTTTGTTTTTAATCCATTTTTTTTTGTATATTTTCTTCCTTTTTATATTATTTAATGAAAGTCATGCTTGTTTATGTTTACGTTTTTATTAAAACATCTGTTGCGAACATTTTTTCAACATTCTAACTTATAAACTTTCTTCAAACACCTAATTACAGAAACACATTTAATTCTAGCTATCATTTTATAGTTGTTAATGCGTAAATAATACTTTAGAGTGAATCTACACTTTAGAAGAACAATTTTTGAAAAAGCCGTTTTTGGCAACCTCTTTTCTCGAAAACTAAATAATCTGCTTTGCAAAAATAAAATAAAAAAAAATACAGTTTTAGACGAAAATATGTCCTTTATTTGAAACAGAAAATTAGGAACTTCCACTTTTGTAGGAAAAGATGAAAAAGTTGTCAAAGTTTCAGCTTTTTCAGTGCAGTTTTTTAGCGATAAACAGTTATAATACAACTGGCCTACGGAACAGTTTTTATTACTACCATGATTTTTTAGACAACATTGAAATTGCACTTCACGGAATGCCTAACCATAATTTTCTCCTAGAAGTGCCTAAAATAAAATTTTCTTGGAAAGATGTTGCTGATAAAAATTCTATAAAATGAGTAAAAATATAAAAATATATTTGGCGAGCCATTTTCGAGTGAAAAAGTGAAACAAAAAAATACCTTCTGTAAAATGCTAGTTATGGTTGAAGCGTTGGAAACAGCTGGTTTACGGTTGGCTCCCCTTGTGTACTCGTACGAAATATGGAAGTTAGTTCTAGGATGTTCCTGTTTTGATCCTTTTTAAAAACAATTTTTTGGGGGGAATTACGGGAACCTCAGAAAGTATACACAACGATGTGAACATTCAAAGATCGCTTCTTACTTCAACTTTTTTTAAAATATACATATGTTGCAAATTAATTACAAGAGCTGCATCCATTATGGAACGTAACTACAACTCTAATGCAACTTAGTACGACCTTGAAAATTGCAGTAATAGAAAATCGTGTGATTAGTCACACCAGATTCTCTTTTAAAAGGTTATCGTTAATTTAAGAAAATTAACCAATAAAATATATGAACAATTCTTTTGAATAAATGTTGAATAATTCCCAGGAAATATTGGGAAAATTTATTATGGGTAACCATCAATAACCTCCATTGTTTGTAGTTTTATTGGTCAAAAACAAAGTGTACAAAAGAAATTAATATTCATTAAGATGACCTTTATTCGCCCAGCTGGGAACAGCGTGAAATATATTTCATATTTATCTAAATATTTGAACTAAAATGTTTTAGATCTCTGGTAAGAAACACTCAAACAACTTACTCAAATTACATTTATTGGATCTAATAGAATAGTTTATGCCTAGGCTCGATTCCTGTACTTATTGGGCAGATGTGGATGTGTGGTGTAGTTTAGTAAAGCTTATCTCAAAGTAAAACCTAATTTCCCTTTTTTAGAACTGTCCTTAATCGAATTTTCGTGAAAGAAAAACATTACATAAAATAAAAGTTTAGGATCGCCAAGTTTACACATAATGAGCAAACTAAGTTCAAAGAAAACGTTTTGAAGAAAAACTCAAAAATTGATTGCGTGGTGGGTAAGTGAAATATCAAATTGAAATTTTTCTATTCACACAAATTCAAACGCAAAACCCAATGAAATTTTTACATGGGGTATAATGCTCGATAATTGAAGACTTTAAAATAAATTAAGTATGCTTTTTTTTGCCTTCAGTGAGAGACGGTTGTGTTCGTAAAAAAAAACAGGATTTACTTGGAAAACTGAATTTTCATATACATATTTAATACAAGTGAATTCGTAGTGAATAATTTGAAGTTCAAACTACGTGAGTATGCTGGAGACTGAATAATGCTGTTCAAACCATTCCACGTGGAATCAAGCACGTATTCACGCAGTAGATAAAATATCTAAACATTCCACGTGGAATCTAGCAAGTAGGTACTCTATGAATGAATGTGTCACAAGGCAGAGTGAGTAGGGCTTAAAGTACACATTAAAGGAGCACATGAGCTGCGTCACGTAGGCCGCAAAGGAATCTATAGGATACCTGCTGGTACACTATCTAGATGGCCATCGTTAGTGCTGGCTCTATGTTTATTTGAATGCCATGACAACAAATCTGTAGTATAGAATTAGCCTCACTTTCATTATGTAGGTATACATGAACTAATTATAAAATTTATCAAATTGATGCAACGTAAAATTTCGTTTTTCTTTTTTTAAATCTTCAATTTTTATGCTGTACATTATAAATGACATGGTAAAAAGTTCTAAGATGAGCTTTTTAGGTTAGAAATGCTAGTCCTTTTTCATTTAATAAACTTTTGTATCACCTTTCTCATCTCACTTAAAACCTATCCTAGCCTTTTTTTTAAGAAAAATTTCTTTAGATTTACGAACAGGAGAAAGATAAAGAAAATCTTCATTGAAGAAATATATTATTTACTAGATATTTTAATTTAGATGTCTCTCTTAAACTAATCAAACAAAACACATTCCTACTTTTTATCAGATCGTTGATTATAGCGATTGCTCTCAGCTATTATTAATTTAGCATTTAACAGTTTTACGCCAGTTATTAGTAATCTTATTTATTTCTTCTTCTATTTCTCTTGAAACTACTAAACATCAGTTGCAGCCGTGTAGGTTTACAGCTGTAAAACCTACCGTATAACGATGATTGTACGAAAGTAACAACCGATGCGTATGGCCTCATTAATTAACAATTAACCAATAAGTAATTGCCAAGAAGTGTGGCTAATTGTGTTCACCTAGAAATGGCATAATTACGGTCTATTATTTTGTAATTAATATTTACATATGTACCTTTCTAGAGGTCACAAATATTGAAATGCGCATCCTAGCGGTAGTAATAGGTATTATTTACAGGGATAGATCCGATCTAATCAGAACAAAAACAATTTTGGATACTTAAACGACTTCATTTTACTTATCAAATCTCAAGCTTTCAAAAGTCCTAAATAAAATTTATTTTAAAATAAAAAACGGATCAATAATCCAATTTACAGAAACAATAATAATAATAGCATAAATAATACAAACAGTTCTGTCTATAATTTAGGTTTATAATTAGGCTTTAGCATTTTATTTTATTTTTTAGAGGTTATTATACAAATTTATACAATACAAACATCTGACTTTATTTAGAAAATTTTGTATATTTGTGCCAAAGAAATCTAATTTAAAATGATTGGCTATCCGCATCATATGAAAGATAGGGGAGTAAAAAACGTAATTATGTTGGCAGTACGGTACATTGAAGGAGAAGAATGTCGTGCAGTATGGTATGAGATATTAAAAGAAATTAGATAAAAAAGGTAAGGACAGTCTATTTGAGAATGGAGAAGTTTGCAGAGAAAAGAGAGGTCATAATAAATTCTTTTGGTGGCAAATGGAAGAATATCGAATTTCCCTGGGATCGTGGTTTCAAATAAAAGCTGTAGATCACCATGGTTACAATGAGTAAACAGTTCAAGGAAAATTGTTTAAGCAATTTTCCAGATAATTTCTAATAAATCAAAAATCCGGATAAATTAATACTGTTAAAATTTAATAACGGCTCATTTTCTGACTAATTAAAACTATTTGCGGCGTTTTGTTATTTAAAGTAGAAGAGATACTTCAATTTTAAAATATTGCTTTGCTATTGCAATGGTTGCCATAGCAACTGGTTTTTACTTTTTTGAGGTTACGATAATATTTTAAATCATTTTGCTATCTTTATTTCTTTTTTGATTACAAGTAAAGTATAGTGTGTAAATAATACTACATTTCAGACTCGCAAGAAAAGAATTAGCCCTATTTACTCAAATAACTATTGTCAGAATGCAGTTTTTGACGATTAACCCTTATACAACCGTCCTACCGGATAGTTTTAAATACATTCTTGACATTTGGTTTTGCGCAATTTTCTCGCAACTTTATGTAGTATGTTTTAATCTAATCGACTTATTACCTTTGTTTATTATTTTAATCACCACTTATTTTGTGATATGGTCAACTATGGCTTTTAAAACGTCACGAGATCTCCTAACGACTGCATCACAATCAAATAGGATGGTCTTTTTCTCCTTCTCTTCCGGATCAGAGATTTTCCAGACAAGAAAAAATTATTATAAAAATAAATCTTGATTTATGAGCAATAAATGATCAATCAATCAATTATTGCCAAAAATTCCTTTAAATAGACAATTGATGGCCCCCCCCATGGCTCAATAAGGCCGAAATCCCCGGAGAAAATAAATAAGGGCAAAAAATTGTAAAAGTTTCTAGCACTCTTTATTGTATCTGGTGTATGATTGGTACTACAATAGATATATTATATACAGAATTATTTTTTTGTTATAAAAAAATTATGTTAAAAGATACATTTTTTTTTATCTATTTTAATCAATTAAATTAAAGGAATATTCCCAATGCCGTTTTTGTATGTGTTTTATTTTTTACACATTTAGTTAGTAAAAGTGCAGACTACTACAATAAAAAAAGTAATGCAAAATTTAAAATATTGATTTTAAACTGTAACCAATAAACTATTCTAATCCTAAAGTAGAAAAAATAACAATTTAATAACAGATTTTAATTTTCTTTCTTGCATTGGGATTCTCTTTTACCGAAGTAGAATCAATTATACGGCGCAACAAAAAATATAAACAAAATTATGGAACAAGTTTTCCCTTCTGCTAAAAAATGTTTTGGGTTTGGAATATTTTGTAGAATAAATATCGCTGCCATCTTATTAAAGCATGTAAAGTCATAGAAGGCCGGGGGCATTAGTTAAGTGCAGGAGCATATGTTCATAAAATTTGGGGGCCCCATCTTAAAATAAAAAAAAGTAATACAGTAGGTTTGATTAGAAGTTCTTTTTATTAATAAGGTTTACCCATTAGGGAGGGCTCCTCCCCAAAAGCGCCAAGTTAGCCTAATTCTCACGAAGGATTTGGGATAAAAAGCTAATCTTAGTTCTTACGAAAGCTTTGGGATAAAAAGCTAATCTTAGTTCTTACGAAAGCTTTGGGGTAAAAAGCTTATCTTAGTTCTTACGAAAGCTTTGGGATAAAAAGCTAATCTTAGTTCTTACGAAAGCTTTGGGATAGAAAGCTAATCTTAGTTCTTACGAAAGCTTTGGGATAGAAAGCTAATCTTAGTTCTTACGAAAGCTTTGGGATAAAAAGCTAATCTTAGTTCTTACGAAAGCTTTGGGATAGAAAGCTAATCTTAGTTCTTACGAAAGCTTTGGGATAGAAAGCTAATCTTAGTTCTTACGAAAGCTTTGGGATAGAAAGCTAATCTATTATTTAAAAAAAAAAAAAAGACAGGAAGGAAATTCAAAACAAAGCTAGCAATGGTGACACATATTTAGTAGAATTGGTCCAATATTAATTTGCCTTACTTTCTCAAGTTACAGCAAGTGTTGCAATCGGCTAGATTCATATTTTCACGTTTTTGGGCTCTCTAGTGCACGAAAAAAAAAAAAAAATGAATTTTACAAATTTAGTCTGCACAATAATAACAACAATAAGGAATCGCAGAAAAAGTGCCACGAGCATTGAACCGAAAATAAACTTCTTTTTTTCGGGACAAAATTCTGCAAAACAGAAGTTCCATTTTACTGAAAAATGTTTTTTCAAGTATTTTCGTATTTTCTGGGGGGGAAAACCTTGCTCCAATTGATATTAGTAGAAGTTACTGGCGAAAGAAAATGGAAGAAAAACTTGATCCAAATAAAACAGTAGAACAAAAACCAAAATATACATAACGAATTGCACATTAATAAATTATTTGTTATCATTATAAATATTATATACTTAAAATAATTACATTTTTATTTATTTATTTATATATATAGATGTAATTAATCTTTATATAGCACGTATAAATATATTCTATTTTGAAATCTATACACAGGGGCAGCAGCCGATTATGAGAACCCACATTGAGTTATCTTTCCACAAAGAACAATAAAAATAAAATTAAAATTAAATAAAAAAATTTACAACTATACACATTCATTGGAGAACAGGACTACGCAAATATTTTATTGAAAATTATAACTTTCTTTTCTATATATATATATATTTTCTTGAATTATACTTTTTTTTCGGTCTGTACATCAGTCTGTTGATGGTACCGCCACCTTGGTAACCTTGATTTTAATTTAATCTTCAAGTGTTTGTTTATCTTCACCCCTAAGTGGAAACAAAAATAGAAATTAATGCAACAGCTGCTAAGGAAATTAAATTAAAATGAAATTAACAGGTAAGGTAATTAATAGCTTTCAAGCCCCAAGAGGCGCAACAACAGATACGTGAGTAAATACGTGGTATTTGTGGATGACTTATTTGGTGGTAACACCTTAATTTAATCCATTTTTTTAAGGCTTAATTTCACAGTTAACTCTCAGGAGCGATAAAAAAAAAAAAAAAAAAAAAATGCAAGGATCATCGATAAAAGTAGATAAAATACTTCCAAAATAAAATAGCTTTCAAACCCCAAATGGCGCAACAACAGCTACGTGAGAGGGAAGGGATTAGCTATGCGGTTAGCGTACTGGACTCCCACGTGGAGGTCCCGGGTTTGAATCCAGCTGCTGACCCTTAGATTTTCTCTTCCTAGGAGCTTCTTACAGTTCACGTTGATGGGCAGTGTTGTCTGTAACGAGAGAACACTGTCCGGAAGCCGACAGTGCACTGAAAAAAGCTCCGGGACCTTAGATGCTGACGCGCCTCAAATAAAAAAAAAAGATACGTGAGTAAATACGAGGTATTTGCGGATGACTTATTTGGTGGTAAGAGCTCTTAATAATGGCCGAGATCACGTTCATAAATATGGCTATTCTAAGAACAGATCTCGCTTGTAGAATGATAGACGCAGTTAGAAAGAGGTTCTCCAAGAACAGGGAAGTGTCAAAGGAAACCGATGCTGTCAAGTCTGTAGGTCGACATTTTCCTTTCATACTAAATTTATTCATGGCAGTTTCTGGACATGAGCAGGAAGTATGTAATTAGAAAACATGCAGTAACCTGGATGAGGTATTTGAGAGGGATACCAAAAAGGGAAAGGGATTTGTAATGCCACAATAAGATCCAGCTTGAACGATATAGCCAGCAGGGCCTATAATAGAATAGGCTACGCTTATTCCGAAGGAATAGGATTTGTAATGCCACAATTAGATCCAGCTTGAACGATATAGCCAGCAGGGGAATAATAGTATAGGATACGCTTATTCCGAAGGGATAGAATTTGTAATGCCACAATAAGATCAAGCTTGAACGATATAGCCAGCAGGGGAATAATAGAATAGGCTACACTTATTTCGAACGGTTAGGATTTGTAATGCCACAAGTTCCAGCTTGAACGATATAGCCAACAGGGGAATAATAGAATAGGATACGCTTATTCCGAGTATGGACGGGCTCCGATACAACGGCTGCTAGAGTGGCATATTAGTGAGGTAGTGAGACAGAGATAGACCGTGATGCTTGTGGCCTTGAGGAAGTAAAGCGAGACTGTGCGGGAAAAAACTAAATCGTGTGGAGGAACAGAACAGCTGTTGCCGGGAACAATGAAGTGGTGCAACAGGTGCAGATTTTATAGGGGCTTCACACCCCCCGCAAAAAGAGTGCGCAAAATATTCTACAACCATTATTCAAGTGAAATTCACTTAAAATAACTAAAACATCTGTTAAGGCAACTAACCTTTAGAGACTAGAGTGCCGGGCCAGCTTCATCGTCTCCGCTGTCCGAACTGGAATGCTCCAGCCTGGTCGCCTGGCCGCTGTCAAGACTGGATGCAAGTGTCCGCAAATTTTCCACACCCATTAAGAGTTGTCTGTGAAAAAAAAGAAAGCATATTACAGACACATTACATTACAATTGTAATTTTCAATTACATTTCTGCTTTAAATTAGCAGAATAGTTTTCTATTCTTTTAAATTTCGTGAAATGTTTTAGTTTTTAAAGAGGAAATACTCGGTAGTTTTTTTTTTTTTTTAAGGCATTTCTAAAATCACATTCGCATTTTATTCAACTAATGTATAAGTCAACTTGCAAAACCTTTATTACGTTTGATGTAAACACGCTTATCACCCATGTATCACGTTTTTAATACGTTCGATATATCGTAACCGTTATTCATGCGTATGGTGTATCAAATGTTTTCTGGCTTGGTAAAAATGTTAAGGATTCAAGATTGGCGAGAAATCGGTCCAAATAAAAACAACAACTCGTCTTTTTTGCCAACGTTTCAACAAATATATTGCCTTCTTCAGGGCCTGGATATTACAAATTAAACAATATAAACAATTTAGAGAATTGAAACATCGTAATACAAAAAATAAATAATATACAATAATTTTTTTATATAATTATTGAAACTTACGCGATATATAAAAAAATGTATTGCATTTTATTTATTATATAGTGGCAAAATGTGATCGTAATACTAGCAAAACACAATATACATTATATAACACCCTAATCCTCACCTTAAAGACAATTCTGCGGTATTAGCAGCATTCCTTAACTGGCTAGCCAGCCTTTCCTTATCGGACTGCGGCTGTGAGGAACTTGCGGCACTGGTCATACTATCGCGGATTCTGCAACTTATTCTAGCAGATTCCAGTTCACTCTGCGGTAAAACCAAAGAAAACATGTCCATAAAATTTTCTTTTACTTCACGATGAACTAAATCGAAGAATTATAGGTTTAACACTGTATTGCCCAACAGCAGTCATTTTGACTGCTTAGGAAATTTGATATAATTAAATTACTTTTATTATTAAATTCAGTAAATTTCTCATATGACCAGTCTGGCCCTGTATTGAAATAATATTTTTCATTTCAATACCCGTTACATGATAACATAGAGGTACATGATAAATTGTAGATTTCAACGTGCACTACATAAGTTGCAGTTGCTCTGTAAGCCAAAAGTAGTTGTTATTCTTATCTCTATGCAGTGATTTTTGTTCTATCAAGGTATCTACAATTGTTTATGTTATATCATTTGCGCCCTAAATTCATAAAAGAAAAGTCGAATAAAAGTGATTTATTTATGAGAAAACTAACGAACATAGGTGAATTCTGGTCTCTCTAGAAGAGTGCTCCGATACAGAATCAAATGCAATAAGTTCTGAACTATCATCTGAAGATGAAACGGTTTACATTCAAAGTGAAGCATCTGAAACTGAAGATGGCGATGAAGAATCGACCACTAATGATGAAAATGAAAATGTCATCAATATGCCCAGTAAAAGGTGTAGCCTGCGAATTATTTCAGACACTGATGAAGAAACTGAAAACACCTTTCAGGAGATCGAAA
The DNA here is from genome assembly GCF_049639745.1 of Rhodnius prolixus. Classification (NCBI taxonomy): domain Eukaryota; kingdom Metazoa; phylum Arthropoda; class Insecta; order Hemiptera; family Reduviidae; genus Rhodnius; species Rhodnius prolixus. The sequence continues at coordinate 67,567,771 of NW_027411581.1, forward strand.
GAGCTGCTGATTACCATCTGATACTGTGTGGTCTAAATTTGAAGAAGGAGGTATTCCTGAAAGATTACCATCTATTTGTATTTTCAAGGATGTGTAAGGGCCAACAAACTACTCAAAAAGAAATATTATGGCAGATAATAACATTAACAGTGCATTTTAGTAGGTAGTAGATAATCATATTACGAAGCATATAAGAAAAAGAAAGAAGAAGAAGGTCACCGAATTTCGTTGCATGATTGGACCACATCATTACCGGAAATGCGTGTATTTATTGGGATTTTTTATGCTCGTGGAGCTTACGGGGGCAAAACATTGGATCCTTTACAAAGTAAATACAAATACTACGAAAAGTGTTCTTGTTTCACTTGGCAGAACAGCTTTCCACTGTATATAGAAATGCATGGCAAAATTTTTTACCAGAACCTGAGGACCCACAAAGGCCAGCTGCAACATCATCAACTGCAATCCACCCTAACAATCGCAGAATTTGTCAAATATGACTTTGCCACAGTAAAGAAACAAATAATATTTGTGAAAAATGTAAAAAGTATGTTTGCGTAAAATGTACTCAAGAAAAAATGTCCACTTTTATTTGCAAAAAATGCACAACTAAAAATGCATAAAATACTTTTCTTTTTTTCCAATTGAAGTAAATTTTTGTTATTATTTAATATTTACTAAAAACATGTTATATAACTGTAAATAATATAAAATAATATTTAAAATCAATTTTAAATAAATTTCTTTGCGCCATAGATATTCTTTCACAAAGAAGTCATTTTGACTGCTTTTGGGCAATATAGGTATATACTATGTTTCAGTCTTTCTAGTGATAATTAAGTGGCACTTTCCTTTGGTGGATTTTGACTTAAAGTCCTTCAGCCATGAAAGCTCTTTCTTAAACATAAGACTATAAATGTTAAAGTTTACCTTTAAAGCGTGATTTTCTTGCTTCAATCTGACGACTTTATTTTCTGCTGTCACAGCTCGCCTCTAAAAAGAAAACAACAACGTAGTTTTCTATAAATTAAGGAGGATACAACAGTGAGAAATAACAACCGTGACAAAGATCCATTTAAAGTGTCTTAAACTGAATCTACTGATGAAGGTACAGAATTAATAATTAGTGATATTTAGCAGATAGTGCCGTGTAAATTTATGTTAAAAAAGATAAATAGCCCAGTTGAAACTAAAAGAAAAACTGTAATAATAAATATTATTATAATATAAATAAAATACAATTTAGTGTTGATGAGTAACTATCTGATTGCTTACAGTCATCCGGCTTAGGTTCTCCTCAAGTTGTTCAATAATATTATCAAAAGAAGCAGATGTTCTGTCTCGATTTCTTAACCGGTTCACTTCTCTTTCAAGGCTTTCACTCCTGTAAGTTTAAGAGAATAAATAAATACTTTATTATTATAATTTTAACCAATATTTTCTGTTTGCATTTGAAAGAACTAAGCTGCATAAAATCAGAACCGAGAAGGTCGCTTAAGTGAGAATAATTGACCTACAGCTGCTAGGGCAGTCTTAAGTCGATTAGATTAAAACATACTACATAAAGTTGCTAGAAAATTGCGCAAAACCAAATGTCAAGAATGTATTTAAAACTGCCCGGTACGGCAGTTTTATAAGGGTTGATCGTCAAAAACTGCATTCTGACAATAGTTATTTGAGTAAATAGGGCTAATTCTTTTCTTGCGAGTCTGAAATGTAGCATTATTTACACACTACACTTTACTTGTAATCAAAAAAGCTAAAAAACAGTTGCTATGGCAACCATTGCAATAACAAAGCAATATTTTAAAATTGAAGTATCTCTTCTACTTAAAATAACAAAACATCGCAAACAGACTTAATTAGTCAGAAAATGAGTCGTTATTATATTTTAACAATATTAATTTACACAAACTGTAAAGGTAAGATCAACTAGTTCTTTTTCTACAAAATAAGCTAATATGTATCCCATTTTTGTGTAAATTTCTCCAGAAATAAATAAGCCGCATTGAACTCAGATAAATGTAAAATATAACAATTTTAAAACAAGACATCAATAAGTAACCACATTTCGCACGTAGAATATCAGTTCCGGAAGCAAGTTCTGGTCACAGAAAAGGGCTTTCCGCCCTTACTTACATATAAACATGTGGTAAGCGCAGATTTTCTACTAGAAAGTAGGAAAAATAATTTTGCAAGCCAATATTTCTTTATCCCCAAAACTTGAAAAAAGAAGATAAGATACAACTTACCTTGTCATCTGAATACTTAATTGTGTTTTGAGTATTTCCAATTCTCGTCTTAATCTGCTATTTTCTAAAGTAAGCTGTTAGGAATAAAATAATAAGTCTTACAAAAGGAAATAACAACAAAAGAAAAACTTGAAACAATATATGACTGGAAAAATAATAACTCACCGCATGCCCAATTTCCCTGTCTGGACTGTTAGTCGCAGAGACAGGTTGAGAATCATGTCTACGTTCACTCCTGATTGGGCCATCTGAAAGGAAGTCAGGTAACGATTTTGAAGGACCAACATCCACCATGCCTCCTAAAGGTGGTAAATCTAGTGGAGTGTCGTGAGAATCAGATCGTGAAGTCAAATCAAAAGGAAGGTCTACACGATTTGAATATGCTCCATCAGGGCTTCTGGAATTTAACATCAATTACAGCCAAAAAAAAATTGAGGCTGTTTTCTATTTTTAGCGGTAAAAATGTAAAAGTTAATTAGTATTGTTTATACTAACGGGGGCAATTGTGGAGGTATGTTATCTAAAGCAAGTGATGATAGTGGTCCAGTTGAATTCAGATACACTTGTTCTACTACAAGATGATCTTGAACGAAATCCGGAAGCCCGGAAGTGATTTCTGGGTGCAGCCTAGGCGAAGGAGGTGGTGTGCCTGGATAAACCTTAGGCCGAGCTCCACCGCCGACATTACTAGTACTGGTTGGTCTGGAACTGTCCGGTCGATTTCCGCTGAGGAAGTGCCTCAATGAAAAAGGTACGTCATCTCGCCGACTACCTGTACTACACCCTTCTGAGGGTCCACCTACTGCAATAAAAACAAAACAATTAATTTATCAAGTAAGAACGTCTGATATGACGAAACTTTTCAAATTTAAATAAAATAAACAAAATGTTGATATATCAGAGGTAAAGGAGTTTAAAAAAAAATGCTTGAGTGAAAATTCACTCGACTATCTATTCCACAGAACACTGACAAACATTCCAACTTTGGCATCTCCAATCTCCGATTTCTGTAAAATATTACTCTTACTTACAATAAACAGTAAAATCGTAATATTGAAAAGCCAGTTTCGAGTTGAGGGAAGCGTCTCCCACCCAGAACTGCCTTACAAATAATTTTCTAGAAAAATAGTTAAAAGAAGTTGTAGACTTATGTATAAGTAACCTACATACGAAGTTCGTCTGGGCTAATTAAAAAAAATAAAATCAAAAAATGAAAAATCCTTGAAATTCTCTTTCATTATGAGGATTAATGTATACGAACAAACTCAACCCTTAAATGGTACATAAAAGAAAAGCATCCACAGAAATGCCCTTGATCGAATTTCCTGAAAAATTGCAAATATGGCTCGACGGAGTAGCAGAAACACTTAAAATGACAACACGCTATTAAAACATGGCCACACCTGTCTAAATATAAACTGGGCAGTCATTAACTGCAACTCTTTACAGAACTTCGTCCTTAATTGCTAGTGCAAAACTTCATTTAGGTTTGGATAGATCGAATGAAAATATTGAGAATCAAAACTTTCAGCTAAGATATTCAAATGTCAACTACCTAAAACTCAAGATATGTTACTACTTTATTGTGTATTTTTTATTTATTTTCAATGTAATGTTAGTAAAAATTTCATAAGGACCTGAACAGTACAAACTTGAAATATTCAATTGTGTCACAAGGATTAATATTTCAATGCGTTCAAATTTCTACAGTTGACATTTTGTTCAAATATAAAGCTATGGCCATACTCTATTTGGGCAAAATTTCAGCGATTTAGGGAATTTAAAGATAAGATACTAAGAATCTACAGTTTCCAAGATTTCTCTTTTACTGCCATTCCTGTTTACTTCTACGGTTAGTTGGATGTTAAGTTTATTAAACTTGAAGCATTCTACGTAATTTCATAGGGTACTTAGAACTAAAGATTGTCAAAGAGTAGAACTATAGGATAGTGAAAGGTGAAAGAAACAGGCGTTACTGCTTTTGAATTACCGAAATTTAAATTTAAAGATTTTTATTCTCAACGGTTGGATTAATCTTTTAAAAATAAAATGAACATATTCTTTTTAGCAATACACGACATTGAAAAACAGAAAACCTATTTAATGTTTGTCACTTAATACAATATAAACAACAAATCCTAACCTGCTCCAAGGCAACTTTCCCCCATTAAATTCCTTTGGAACTTTTGAGATGCTAAATCACCCAGACCAATATCTGGACTACTGAATCTCTGTTGGTCATCTGCCGCTGGTTCATCCTCTTCCTCATTTTCCTCTGGACTTGTTGTACGGCCCATTCTTGAGTGATCGTTCGAATCCCCTATCCCATCATCGGCCATGTTAAGCCTGAGATGAGATCAGTAAGAACATCCATCGATATTAACTTCTAGACATCACTATCGATTTTTTTATAATTCATACTAATTAAAGAGTTATTGCAAAAGCCATAAAACCGATAAAATAAAAAACGGTTTTACTTTTACAAAAGAAAAAATAATAAATGAAACCGTAAATGGGAGACTAAGACACAAAGTGAATCCATAGAATTCTTAATAATTAAGTAGAAATTAACAATTAATATCACTGAAACATTTCTGGTTTTTGATATCACAGTTAATATTATTGGGAAAAAAAATAGTTTCTTGATGTCACATGTGTAGTGAAAATTTAAAAAATCAATATAGTTAAAATACGTTTAAAATCTGAAAAGAAAAAAAATTAACGTGCGATGGCCGGGAATCGAACCCGGATCAACTGCTTGGAAGGCAACTATGCTGACCATTACACCACCATCGCAACTTGTTTAGAGTGCTCTCTTTTATGTACACATAGTTTACATTTTCAAAATTTAGTCACGTAACCATTAGGTGTAATCTGGAGACTAATTCGTTAAATTTGAAAGATTTACGATTTATTAAGTATTGTTTATTTTTCAAGTTTTGCAGTCTTATTTCTAGCTCTTATACAAAGAATTTCAACTGAAAGCTGAATTGGAAATAGAGATCTTTTTCATGTGAACAATACTAATCTATATTCTTCCTTGTACTGAGATCAAGGCAATAATTTAAATAGAGATCTGGGGAAGATGCTGAAGTTTTACCCAGTTCTTTATCAATTAGAGCTGTACATTGTCATTCCTGCACTAATACTTCATTAAGGTCTACATTTAAGTTTTATGTTTCTTTAGCAGCTAACAAGAGGTGGAATGCGTCTAAGAACATGGGGACGCTTTGCTTGCAACTTGGATCATCTATTTACACGATTTCTTAAATGGCATGCAGCATTACTTCTCGAGCTTTTGATATATATAAAGACAAAACTAATTTCAGCAGTGATGGAGTATGCATTTATAAACTAATTGTGTGAAGAAAACGCAATGTCTTATTTAAATTATTACATTAAGTGAAATCAATAACTTAGATGTTCACTTCAGATTTCGAGTTTAATTATCCCATAAGGGGATTTAAAGATGAGATTAGCAATTGCTAGACGTTTAGCAATCCTTTGCTACAGTTACGTTGGCATTAGGAGCCCATCAACTTCTGACTCTTTCTCAAATAAGCAGAGAAATCAAGATTATCAAATGTTTTGTACTCGTAAAAACGTTTTAAGATCCATCACCAATTCATTGTTGTTGGCTGTATCCAACGTAGCAAGCATATTAATTGTATCCCTGATCTGTTTCGGACTTCCGTAAAAACCTTTCTTTTCATATCAAAGGAACTACGAAAGGGATAAAATCTGCCAATCGAAATCTGCGCGATTACAATCATTTCTCTTTCTAGTTGAAGAGAAAGTAAAAAAATTAATATCTACCAACAGATGCTGCTAATAATCCGTCGGCATTCATCCATCTAGTTTTTAATATGAAATGAAGCAATTAAAATTACTTTATGTTTATTTATTTATTAATAGAGCACATCGACTGCTGCGATCATAAGCGCCAAAAATTACTTTATTAAAATTAACATTACTGTTGTTAATTTATTTTAAATTTCTTTTGTTTTTTCTCTAAATATTAATTATAAGTTAAGTCTAAAATTATGCAGAAGTATTATTTTGTAAAGAACGTCGGATGCTACGCGGTGTGATATTTTAGTCTCGGATTATATACTACGTATTATACTGCATTTATTTTTGTAAATGATGGTATCAAACCATGGTCGAGTCTTCTTCTGGGAAAGGAAAAGTGATTCGACTGAACACCCCATTTCTTTTCTTTTTTTTTTTGTTATAAACATTTTCTTTTTATTATTAAAAATACTATAATTAGAAAGACAGGCGCACAAATATAATGTACATATTTATACATCTAAATACATAAAAGAGTTGCGAGAGTTTGGATGGAGCATTACAAATGTTGAATGATGGACCCAGCGAAGTTCGCGTAAAGGATCACCAAGTAGTGAAGAAGAAAAACTGTTAACTAATTTTACAAAAAAATGGAAACAGGAAAAACAATGTTTATCTTGTAGACTCTGATGGCGAGGAAAACCGAATTTTAAAGGCGGAAGGGTTTCTCTCTCTCAACACACTGTCTCTTGGCTGCTGATGTCAGCTGCTGATGATGTGTTGCTCTTGGGGATGTCTACGTCAAGTTGGATGGGTGGTACGGGTTCTTGATGAAGATGCAACAACAGAAGGCCATGATTTGAGGAATCCACTTCATCATCGCCTGATGTCCGGCCGGCTAGCAGTACCGCTATCAGTACATGACCGGATAGATTTTTCATCAACTTCTTAACCAAACGATCAACCTGTTCCAAACATGTAGATAGTAAGTCGTTAATTTGAAAAAAAGTGCTCAAAGCAAATGTTTCAATCAAAAAGTCCCTTGTTGGGATAAAGCTTCTTTGTAATGGATTTTACATCTTTTGAGTTGCCCTCGAAAATATCCGTAAGAATTATCATGAAGCATGGAATGCAACCATAACTTAATTCCAGGAAATTTCTTTTCAGAACACTTCTGGAAAGCCGAGTCGGTTACATTTCCTCTAAAGTGCTATTTCACTGCACTGTACACCACCCTCACATGTGCAACCTCAAGTATTAATCGAATATTTTACTGAAATTACAAGTTTAAAGTAAATCGCTTGACTAGATGTCAGGTGTATTTTCCGGGTGACATTAGCTTTAGAAAACTGTCTTCTCAGACAAACATCTGGGGGTCTGCAGTACTGGATAACATCCTTTATTTTATCCGTACGTTGTTTCTTGCACCCTGTCCGGTTTGGACTTCCGTCCATCCCCAAAAATTGATCAATTAATTAAATTAAACCGGACAGGGATGCAAATAAACATCAGCTGCTATGAACGGATAAAATCAACGGTAGCCATAGATATTTTTTGAAATCTTTTAATGAAAACTGGTTTTAAAAAGGGGTTCTTGAACGTCATGCTTTCTGCAATTTCCTTTAATTATGGTGATCATATACAATAAGGCAATTTAGTACTCGAAAACTCGAGACTTTTTTTCCGCATCTTAAATCTGTCTACGTGAAACTCACAATATTTAGATCTCAATTGTATAAATAAGGACAAACAAACCTTTGAAGCCTTTATTTCTGGTTTCCTGTTTACACTGGTATACATCAGAGTGGCACCATTTTCCGGGGCGTTGTTCCTACCAAATTTCACTATAGCTCTATTCGTCTCTTGTTTGGAAACTTGTAATCTTGACTGGGGGTCAAAAGGGCGCAGTTGTTCTGGGACGTATTTGAAAAATTCATCTACTACTGCATTTTTTGCCACCAACAAACCTATAAAATACAGAGAAAAAAACAAAAATTTGATAAAATTATAATTATTTTTAAACTGCGCAAGGGTGGAAAAGGAACATTATACATCATGCGATCCGTTCACCTATTTTATTTATTTTGACTATCAGCAAATTAGTTGAGATTTATACTTAAAAATTTATATTTATTCGTGCTGAAGACGAATTGGTTTAAGGGAAGAGACTAGTGCTACCTTCCTGGACAACTTACTTCACTTCCTCTGGAGACAGGTGGTCTCTAGGCCAAAGACATTTCAAATGACGAAAGGAATTACCCAGGAACTAACGATCAAGCAGAACATGTTTCTGACGGGTATGTTGTGGTGTCCAGTTCGGAGTATAATTATAGTTTTTACCCTTCTTTCGATTGCGATGTTCAAGTTTTGATTTGTTATGAACAGGAGGGCATTTATTGAGATATTTAGTTTATTTATTTCCCTGAGTCCAAGTTTCTGAAGAGAGACGTACTTTTCGATACGCAATTGTTCCATGTTAGGCGTCAGTCTAAGAAGAGTCCAAGGTAGCGAGCGAATGTCTTCGTGGTGAAGTAACGTTTTGTCATGAGTTTGTGATACAATTCATAAGTTTACTTACTTTCGGATAGAATATGAGTCACTTACAAGGTGTCACTCACAAACCACGCACACTGACCGTTTACTGACCAAAACAAAATTTGAGAGGAAATGTATTAAACAGATAACTCAAATAAAAAGATAAATAAGAATTTATAATAAATACATACACCCAAACATACTTACAGTTCTTTTCTCGGGTTACCAAATGGACGAACAGGCTTGTGGTAAAAACCTGCACTTGAGCCACCTGATTTGCGCACAAATATCGAGGGAGTTCATTTCTAGTACGAACTACATCGCGCTGTAAAATACAAAGAAATAAAAAAAAGGTATTATAAACTTCTTTCATTAATCTTTAAATAAATTCAAGGACAATAGACCGGGAATCGAACCCAGTACCACAGTACATTTTAGCTTTGCAGGCTGAGGCTCTAACTGCTCGGCTACCATAGCACCTATTTCGGTTCTCAGCCTTTTGTCTAAGATCAGAATGTAGTATCGCTAGAGCTGAATACTTTTTTCATCTTGACCTTAGGATTTTAAGCACTCAGATAAGTACATACCCATGTTTTGATTATGGTGAAAATAGATACAGTTTTGTATATTATTGATGTTTAATGCCATCAAGTTGTTGGCCGTTTTGTACTTACTTCAGTTAGAATGGTACGACCATCTTCTGTCCTATCGTCTTCACTTCTTGTGATGGTTGTTGTTTTAGTACTGGCAATGGCTTGTTGACTTGGTTGGCGCTGTTTACGCTGGATATCAACCAATAATTGAGCTACTCCTTCACGTCCGCAGGCGACTGCGTCACCCCATTCAATGGCTGTAAGGGGCGGTAAAAATAGGTAAACTTTTACTAGTCTTTCTTTTACCTAAATTATCGTACATTCTCGTTTACTGATTTTCCTCTTAATTACCGAAATTACTTCATTTATTGAATTTAAATGAACAAAAAGTTTATAACAAATTAAAAGCAAGAAAAGAAAAAATTATAATGGATTTTTTTTTCTCATAGAAGTAATTTTTTCTGTAGTGTGAGCCATTCATTTCCGATTCAGCTATAAGCGTCGCTAAGTTACTCACAAACAAAATTTTAAATTCTTGCAATTTTTTCCCCGTTTTTGAGCCAGTGTTTTTTTTTCACATATATTTTCTAAAATACATACTCAAGGAATTTCAAAAATCATATTTTTGGTGAAAACACGAAGTTAAACTCGTAGACGATTGCAATAGAATGGATTAGACAGTAAAAAAAGAGACTTTAAAAAAATAGATAAAAAGATAAAACAGTATAATTCTATAAAACTAAAATTTTTTAGATTCCTATTCTTTGGAAAATACTAAAATATAAAGATGAATAATTTGTTTAAAGTTATCGTAAACAAAAAGTATCTCCATTTTGACTTCATTCGTAATTATAGACAAGTAACCTCCATTCAGTCAGCAAGAGTGGCGCGAAACGTGACGTAAGATACGTACAACGGAAAACAAATCAAATACACTTTCTAGTTACCTGTTATTCTTAGTTACCTTTTTTAAAATTCTTATTTGAACTTCAGAATTTATTAATAATATCTTAATTATAAAAAAGTTTATATACAATAATATAAACTTACTTACAGTGTTTTAATTTTGCTTGCACCAATTTCATACAAGCTGTTGCATCTTCTACGCTGTCATGTCCACTAGCACTGTTCTGTATTTGTTCACCTAAAAATTCTGCTGACAAAACTTTTAATTTTGTTTTCCGCATCCTCTCACCACTTAAATTGAATATTACGGAAGTATCTATAATATACGGATGTAACATCTGGAAGAAAATAGAGGTAATGCAAATTTTTTTTAATGAAGGGAAATTACGTATTTAAAGAAAAAACCTATAATTATTTTACTTTATTTTGATTTTAAAGCAGAGGTTTCCATATATTTTGGATTATTGGTTAAAAGTTGACTTTTTTTTTCTAGGAATCAAAATTGATAGGTTGCCTAACATTTTGTTCGAGTGACTTAGTGGAGTTCTTTGTTCAAAATGTAGGAACATTGTTGATCAACCGGATGGAATTGAAAGATTCAAAATTTAATACAAGACGACTTTAATTCAAATAGCTGTAGCCACCCAGGATTAGAGAAAGCCTGTTGACACAGACTCAATAAAAGAGAACAGCCAAATGCGTCTCGTCCATCTTCCGAGAAGCCTTACGCAAGGTCACGCAGTGATCTACAGTCAAGCTCACCGAAACAAAGACAACACCAGTGGCAGCATGCGCAGTCGACGTTCCATTCCACCCAATTAAATGATAAACAAATTTCGTCCTGGTTATTTTCAATTAATTTATCGAATTTTGGTATCGATGACATCGAACTCTCCTCCCCGTTATAGTATTCAGATTAGCCTCGCCTAAGTTTTCTATTACGCCATCACCCCCAGGGGTTTACAATCACCCGGCGATATTGCACACGTTGCGTATTACTGGTTTTAATGTTTGAAAAAAAAGTCAAAAATTTTAAGCTATATATAGTCCTTACCTTAAGAGCATGTAAATCCAAATTTAGTGAATGTCCAATTAGTATAACATCCGGTGGCATTATTTCTCTGATGGCAGCCTGTACATCTTCTAATCTTGTCCCAACATCTTTTAAAATTTGGGGCGTAATCCCGGAGAACTTAGTAACGTAGTTAATTATAGGATTGTATGGTTTCACTAATGATTCATACACCACCTAGGGAACAAAAATTTAAAATAAATGTGCAGATAGTCCTAGGGTATTGTTAATCTGTTATAGTATTGTTCATTTTAAATAGTACTGGTCATTAGTATTAGTAATAGTATTGGTCATTGGCGCCTGGAGCTTCTTTTCAGTAGCACTGCAGTCTCTAGGCAGTGTTCTCTTGTCATATCATCACCAGACAGTGAACTGTCAGAAGCTCCCTAGGAAGAGAGAATCTAAGGGCCAGCAGCTGGATCTTTGCAATGAAATCCAATATACGGTAGCCACTGAGCCAAACCTTCCTAGTCTCAAGAAGTAGTTATAAATGAAGAAGCTATGATTGATGCGCTGCAATTTGATTGTTAAATGCTTCAATAACAACCACGTTCTTGATGTCCACAAAGGTGGCTGTACCAAAACTTACCTAGACTCCACGCACATAACACAGGAACTAAAAAGGGCAGACCAAACTGTGTGAGACCGGATGAACTCCACTAAAACCACTGAATGTTTCAGATTTCTCCATCCATCCAATACTAGGACTTTTACAAGCTTACATTTCACCTGCACGAATGACGGCTAATAAGTCCGCCATGAATACAAAGTACTGTGTATCGTCTTTGGAGCACCGAGATTCATACAAAATGATGAAATACACAAACGACTGGAAGTATTATCACTCAAGGCTTCGTAAACAATACACTACACACATTTCTAGATAACTTACACAATATTGAAGCTGTACAGTACCACCAACTTGAACTGACCAGCGACGAATAAAACCTAAATTACCACTGGAAGTATTGTATTAACAATACAAAAATACACTGGGTACAATTTAGTGCGTTGACTTTTAAATTTATGTCTGCTACTAATACAAAAAAAATGCATACCGAATAATTTTTTAAGGCTGGCAAAAACATTGCCGGACAAATAGAACAGTTTTATCTTCTTCTACAAAATGGAATACTTACTTCATATCGTTCGTTAATTATGGACACCCTTGTTAGTTCATTTCCCATTTGTGTCACACACATCTCGCAATCCAGCGCCCACATGGGAGAGTTGGAAGACACCTCTTTGTATATGTCTTTTGTGTAAACATAATCGGCGTATCTGAAAAAGAAATAGAAAAGAATAGTTTAAAGGGGGGACAACAGCACATTTGGATTTTTTTTTTCCCACTTTGCCCTCGACATCACATTATCCCTGGGCGAGCCTACAGCCTCGAGAAGACTGTATTAAGATCTATAAGGAACTAAACTTTATTTACGATATAGATGTATATATCACTATGTGAAAATCTCGCAAGAGAGCTCACCCGTATTAATTTGTTTAACAAAAATATTTTTACTCATAAATAAACCATTACTTGGCTTTTAATTCTCCTTCAATTGATAACGGATAGCCTTCGACTAGCATTTGCCATGGAGACAATATCAAATCAGTTCTTGAAAATACCTGCGTTCTTGATTCTGCTTTAGTTTTAGTTTTCTTTAAGAAATCCATTGGAAACATTGTTCTCAAGACTTTGTACACCCTGTTATTTGAAGTCGCTTCGCCCAATGATCCAAATTCTACAAAAAAAAAAAAAAAATTCCGAATAAATATATTTATTTTATCTAAGATTTTAATACAAAAGTAAGTAAACAAAACAGAGTACAATCTGCTCCACACAAAGAGATATTGGCAAAAAAAAAGCTTTACTAAACTCTTTTCCAATTTGTAACGTTGCGTTTCTGAGACGGGTAACGTAGCTATTTCCCTGATAAGACATCCGCCATAAGCTAATGGGGTTAAAACTTCGAATTTATGTTGAAATTCATTCAACGTCGGACATGAATCTTTATATTCAGTAAAATCATTCAAAGACATCCCTTCTACAATTACAAATAAAATGTTCTTTAATCTAGGCCCTTTTTCAATTTTGATCCACCTGAAATAATGATACAAAAATAATAAATAAATAAAAATAACATTGTAGCTGTAGACATAAGTATAGTAAATTCCGAGGACTGACTGCTTGATACTAAGGAGTTACAGATCTTGGTAGAGTCAATCATATCGGCTTACTTAAGATTAATGGACAAAAGTATTTATACTTGAAGACTCCTTCTCTCCAGTAATGTATTTTTTACTCAAATTCGAGAGAAAACTTGGCTGGCTAAATATGTTCCTGACAATATTTTCGTAATAGACATTGTATTATTTCGGTAATTATGAAGAAACATCTTGCAAGTTAGAATAAATCAGAAAACATGCATCCATTCTCAGGAAGTCTCACGAATAAAGTAGAATGAAAAGAAAATTTATACAAATACCTACCTGGGAATATTTCCAGTAGACATATGGCCGTGCAAAGAATATAGGAGGAGATGTTGAACATCGCTAAGAAATAAAGGTATCCTTTTCTCTTTAGGCTGGTCAATCAATGCTTGAGTGCCTGGTTCTTTTAACTTTAATTTCGGCAAATTCTTTTAACATAATAAATGAATTAATAGTTTGAATTTTTTTGTTTTTTTTTGAGAATTTATTTAATTTAAAAACAACCTTTTTCGCAGCAATACGCTTAAAGATGAGCTCTCTTAACTTTTTTAGATCAGTTTCTGAGAGATTTTGTTTAACTATATTTGGATTTCCCCTAACATTCTCGTTATCAATCTGAAAATAAGGTAGAAAACTAGTAGTCTATAAGCTATAGTCCAAATAGATTTAGAAATAGAATAGAAAATGTATAAAACTATGCAATGCAAGTTCAACATTTCTGCAGTTAATACTAATAAAGTTAGAAGAAGCAGAAAAAAACAGAAATCATACCGGTCGGTTTCACGAAAATTATTATTTTTAACACTTTTTTTTTAGCTCCTAGCCAGAGAAATCTATTTACAGGAAACAGTAGTAATACATTAAATACTTTGAAACTAAATATTAATAGAATGAATGCATACTTCTTCATATTTTCTTTTCCTAGATTCTGTTGCTGGTTTTTTATTTTCTTCTCGAACAGGTTCATTTTTATCAACTTCACTAAACTTTGCATTCAATGACTTTGAATTCTAAAAACATGAATACGAAGAATACAGAAATTGTAAGTATCTTTAATCTTTTTTTTTCACAAACAAATAAATAAAATAATAACTTTGTTACTCACCTTTCTAGCTACATCATTTAAATTACTAATCATATAAAGTGCGGTCATTTTCCCATTTCTGTTTTCCTTCCTTCGAATTTTCCTCGTTTTTAAGGAAGGAGTATTTTGTTTCATGTCTGCACCGTGTGAAATCATTTGTCTCAAATTGTCGATATCCCTTGAAATCCAGAAAATTTACATTCGGCCAAGATAATTCATTTAAAAAATTTTAAATACACATTTTATAATTACAAGCGTGTTTTTTTGATAACCAAATAAAAACAAGGTAACCTACATGTAATAGAGTAAATGTTGTTGAACATAGATGCAGTTGTGCCCATGTGGGTTCATTCTTTCGTATTCTTCGTAATAACTTTTATTCATTTCTTTTTTAAAAAATAGGTTTAAAATAAACCTAATCCAGTTCCCATTTTATATATTTAAAAACAGATTAAAAAAAAAGAATTAGGAAGATATTTTGTTTATAAGTTTCACTTAAATAACTGAAACTAAAACTCTTGATATATATATTTTAATTTTTGCTGCTTAAATTCTTGTGAGACTACATCTTTTATTGCGTTTAAAAATTTATTTAGTTGCATATGTTTAATATAGTGTGCAAATTTTGAACAAAAATATTTTGTTCACAGGTTATACTTTTTGGTGGAGAGGGGCCCTCTTCTTCGTGCAATAGCAGTGTTGCAATATACACAGCAGAGATATGCTATGATTATACTAAAAATTGTTCTTATAATGTAACAAATAGGTATTTGCAATTACTACATAATGTAATATAATATATGTGACAAGTATCGTTGGTAATGCTGTAATATTCCCAGAAATGGAACTTTAATACTTTCGCCCTTTGTTATTTTCATTCCTAAAATCAAAACTCATGAGCCTTTAAGGTACGTATTAGTTAGTATGCTTAGTACATAGAGATCACAGCTTCGATGGTTTTCGAGAAAATTGTGGAAAACTAAAAAAAAAATCCAGGAAAACAGCATTTTTGGATGTGTTGTTTTCTACACACTCGCATTCTCAACCAAAGCTTCTCTCCAAAAGTGCACTTGAAATGTAAATGCCTAGATAAGTGACGGGTCACTTTGTAAAGAGACCTCAATTCGTTTTATAAGCTGCAGTATTTCTCCAAAAATTGAAGAAAGAATCCAAGCTGCACATTTTCGACTATGGTTCTATAACAATCTGAATTTATCAGGTATTCGATTACAAGGTTTTTGCAACGGCCAAAACTACCACAATGGTGTTGGTAGATGCTATATTTAAATGAAATTAGTCGCTTCTGCCCTCAGATAACTGTAATTTTGATGGGGACTGCATGGCCTCAGATTAATTTATTCTGGGATATTGAGCGAGGATTTAAGCTGACATTTCTTCGAACCATCCCTGCACTTGGTATGCAAGAGTGTTTCTCAGAAGAAAACTTTACAGTATCACATTTAAAGTTCACTCACACTTACCTGGTTATCAGAAACGACGAATAATTAAGAGAAGAACTTGTTATATATTTAGGTGGGCCGTTCCCGGAGGTACTGCAATACCGGGTCAACCCGCGACAGAGGTGGAGCAAGCCCCTAGCACTCCGTCATTTTCCAAAAATCAGTTTAATCTTCTGGGCCCCCTATGGAGGCCGTACCAGAGATTAAGCTGATAAGAACAGATACTACACTTTGATCTTAGCCAAAAGGCCGAGAAGCGATAACTTCGTACTGTTCACTGCCCACATATCAAGTAATAAACAGCTAACCGGTCTAACGGGAGGGAAAACCAGAAAAATCATTAAAAATAGAAATGAAGAGGTTAACTATGGAGCAAACCATTAAAACATCAAAGATAATATTATTAAGTTTGTAAAAATGAAATAAGTTTTTATAAATAATAAAAATTTAATGAAAAGCTTGTATTTATAAGCACGCTACTAATGAATTTTGAAAATTAAGCACTCTTTAAAATAAACTTTTTTCATTTTATCCTAAGGAACTCATGTATCTAAGTAGTATTATGATGCAAAGACACTTATTATTCATTCATTTTAATTAAAAAAAAAGTATTTAAGAAAAAAAGAAATATAGTTTTGTACGCCGCTAAAAGATGGCGCTGCTTGCACCGTATTACTAAGCCACGGCTGGCCGCTGGCATCGTATTACGTTATACGTTAATATTTGAATGTTAGTGTAATTTTTTAAAATATACGCTGATATAATCAAAAACACCAGCGTGAATTTAGCAATTATGTAAGTGAATTTTTGTAAATAAGAGAATAAATTCAAAGTTGGCTTGCTTTTATTGCAATTTATTTTTTTTATACTTCTTACATGACGTCTGTCTGAAGCCTCAAGGATTCGAACTAAGAGGGCATACTCATAATTTTCAAGTTTGCAGATTTACGAAACTATATAAAAAAAAGTACTTGGAGGAAAACCTTCTGGGAAATTTAAAAAAAAGTTGTTACTTCTTTATTCATTACAAATACATAGTATCAATCACGGTTCTTATCTCTCTATTTGTATATCACAGAGAAAGTGAACAAAAATACATGGAAATTATATGAAACACTAATAAATAAATTATACATATACAAATGTTTCCATAATTTGTGATTTTCTTTTAAATATTTCAATAGATTTGTTCCAATAAGACTTTGAATAAGTTTGTGGATCAGTTTGGACAATAGTAGGAGCTCAAAGCTTCTAAGAACGTTCTGTTAGATCAAAGATTGATGATAAAGTCCGGAAAAAATTATAGTTTTAGCTGTACGATAAGGTGACAGGGAAAAAAGAGGTAATCACCGTGAACCTAGAGAGGTAGTGGTCCCACTGGTGGATATCCAGGCATTCCAAGAATTTCCTTAGAGGCGCCGAAAAAAAGGTACAACGGAATATCCTTGGTGAAACGGCAGTTGGAGCCATGATTGCAGACAGTAGTAAGAATGCACACTACCTTTGAAATCTTTTAAAATAATTTTATCGCAACGTTCAAAAAACATTCTTGCACACAAAAGTTCGTAAACAAGGTTGTAGTTCAGCGCTGCTTTGAGACTTGCGCATCATATTTCAATTGAACGTTTTCCTTTCCGGATCACACGAAAATTTGAGCAACTATATATTCAGAGTGAGATTGATTAATTTAGAATGGATACAAAAAAGTCAGTTCAATTGTTTTATCTGTGACTTAATCGGTCCAGCAGTATTGCATCCCTTTTATTGATCGGTTCTGGATCTTCGTCCAACATCAGAGTTAGATTTTAATCAGTTTAATATAGTTTGGACGTCACTTACTATTCACCGGTCAAGTATAGATCAAGGATTCTATAAACACGTGCAACAACGTATAAAATCAAAATAATAAATACCCAGTACTGCGAACCTAACCTCAATTCCATTGTTATGTTTACTTGAAATCTGTTAGTTTTAATGAAAGTGCATTTCAATAAAAAAATCATCATAAAATGAATCTCAAATCAGTTGGTAACTGCACGGAAACTGTTTATTGGAACAAAGCTACTTACAATAAATAAAAATACTTGGTGATTGTGAAGAATGTGGCCGGATATCAAAAGATCATCTGGAACTTTCCAAGGTCAAAGATTGCAACAGGTATAATCTATTCATTATTTATGTATATATATACCTATATACTTTTTTTTTTTTCACTTAAAGACGAGAAAATTTTTTAAAAGATAAAACTCTTAATTTTATATTATTTACATTAAATTTACAGTGTTTTTTTGTTTTCTTACTCTAAATGGTAAAAAAAAAGTTGAACATTTTGGAGAGTTTCAAAAAGTTTGTTTTTAATAATGGTTTAAATTAATTTCGTAAATAGGTAACTATTATTGTGTCTGTAATACTTGATTGCTGGGTCTGAGTTTGTCAATACGTATGTCTGCTCTGGACCAAGTTGCTGACACTTACATCCTATGGCGCAGTACTTCAGTTTCGACTATTTTGCCAAAAAAGCTGAGGTGCTTGAATATCCACTCTGTACGAGTCCTCTTTTTGAGTTATGCTAGACACACAATTCCAGAACCGACAGACAGACTTACATACGAATTGGGGAGGGGAAAAAACTTTTACTTTTTCTGGCGTTTCTTTTCCACAAAGGTTTGTTTCCGGTGGAATCGGCGAAATCTGAAATCGGTACGATTACAATAGTTCCTTTTATAATTGGTAAAGAGAGATTAAAAATGACTTTGAAAAGTCACTGTGGCGGATATTGAACTCTGATTCCCACTTTTCTGAGGTGCCCTTGCATTGAATTTCCCTCAAAAAAATGTTTTAAATCTCCACGAGTTCGAGACTATTTTGTCAGAAAAATCTCATCAAAAGTAAGAAATCCCTTCTGTACCACTTGCGGTTGAGCGATTTCCACCCAAAATTTATATTTTGAGCAGCTTCTATTTTTAAGCCAGACTATTTAATAATTCACTGAAAACTTCCCTTTTCCAGGTTCAGGGCCACCACAAAACGGCTATTTTCTGGAAAAACTGGTTATCCAACATTTGACGGGTTTCCAAATATTTCCTCCGTTAACCAGTTAACTGTTTATGACGAAGATATTCGTCATGCGTTTTCAGTAGTGACTATCGGTAGTTAATTTTGCAATTTTAGTTATAATTAAAATATATTCGTAAACTGCAAGAAGTTTGGAATATTTTGAAGCCATCTCGAAATAAAAAGAACTAATAGTATAGTTATAGTATGATCTAGTCTTCGTAAATGTTTCCTTGCCTTTTATTAGTCATCACTGAATCAATAACGAATACACATACATTATTGTGTTAGGCTAGACTATGCAGTAAGCGGCAGTAAGTCTAAAATATATTCGTCAATTTATTTTGATGTTTTTGGTTCCTATTTATGTTTAATAAAAATAAATGAATACATGTACATGAAATAAATAACGAACAAAAAAACAAATATAAAAGTCATTTCATTGCAACCCAATTTCATATTAAAAACATACTCTGGGTTTGACGAATATATTCGACATCGCTTATTTTTGTACGACGCACGTAGGGGACACATTTTCCAATAAGATCGAAACAGTTAACTGGTTATTAGAATAATAGTGTAATTAGCACGAAGACTACAATGAGATGAAGGCATTTCTTGTTTGTAGGTTTTTTTGGTGTGTGAGAACCAACAGCTAGAGAGCTGGGGGCTTATGGAGGCGGCACCTCAGGTATAGACACTATCTCAAGCAGACACTTAGTTTAAGGTGTAAATCTTCACAAATTTGTTACTTGAAAAACGGCAGTGAAACTTATCACTCTCCAGAATAAAATTATCTAGTTTTTGTTTTCTTGAATTGAAATTATGTTTCACAAATAGCTTTTAACAACAAAATTGTCGCAATTTCTAAAATTCCCCCCCTCATATTGAAAAAAAAAAAATCAACAGCAAAATTAGTGATTCTAATCTAAGTGTTAATAAAACATAATTTTGACACATTCTTGGCTGAAAACAGTAGAAAATAGCACTTAATATCATTATAATTAATACTTTTTAAGAAGAAATGTCTGTGTGAGATGATAACTGTCGATAAATGCTATAATGAGCAACCATATTCATCCGTAAAGTTCATTCGATGACCTTTTATAGGCCATCGGTTTTTGTCATTTATCCTTGAGTATGGGCAAAACGACTCCATGTTCTGTCACGGAGGTGTCCAAACTGTTTCGATACCTGGACAGATAAAGTACAATAGTTTAGCATCTCCAGTACCCCTACCTTTCTTTAAATTACCAATAAAAATGGACATGAAAAAACTGGAGAATGCTCACCTCATTGATCGCCTAGACATTGAGTACAATTCCATACTGCCTACGAAAAAATATTTAGCAAACATTTAGAATTTTAAATACCAATGGTCAATTTAACGAGTTATTTTTTAACGCATATTAGTTTACTAATGATGATTTACCTGCATAATGATTAAGTCCTGAAGTGTATGTACGACGTTGATCCTGAGATAAACTCATCTTGCAGGATCTTCTAAAGGTGAGAAAACCATGCCTGGCTGGTGTCAAGAATGGTGCAGTGGACAAGGTGTACAACACTGGATTGACGGCCGCATTTAATGGCAATACGAAGACCGCTACCCAGGCAAATACCTGCGCGCACAAAAGCGAGTGCATTTATTTACTGTTACTCAGCTTTTCTCGCTCATCTACTTGTTTCTGTTATTCTGATTGATTGTAAACTTATCTTTTCCAATGCCTTCAGCAGGGGTCGGCAATCTATTTTAGGCAGAGAGCCATTTTTCTTTGAATAATTTTAATAAATCTTACCAAGAGCCGCAAGGATGGTAGTGTAAAAAAACTCTGTAGATCATTTATATTTATAAATTATTATTTTATGATATTCAATAACATTTAGATGTTTTATATATTTATTTTCACATATTGCAAAGTAAATAAACAAATAAATAATAGCTAAACCTGTGTTTGAATGAAAATGGCGGCAGTCATATTACGTACTGTATTTTAATTTAAGTTCTATTCAATTACAAACCTATCACATTTAAAATTCTTTTTGAAAAAATATCTTTACTTTAATAAATGAAATTTTCATTTTTGTCAATAAAATTGAAATATACAATGTATTTTGAACAGGCTTATGAGCCACAAAATTTGGATTAAAAGCCGCATGCGGCTGGTTGCCGACCCCTGGCCTACAGCAATGTCTTCTTATTGAGCAGCTGGCTATATCGCTATTCTTCTCCAAAATTTATTTTAGGATTTTTTTTATTTTATTTAAAATTAAATTGAACATGGCACTTTCTGATATTGTTTAGTAAATTTTGATTACTAGTTAATTTTGTACGTAAAATATATATTACCCTTCAATCTAGAACTTGTACAGCTTAAAATTTCAGTCAGTTTAAAATTAAACAATATTTAATAAAATTCTACCTTTAAGTTACACTAAAAACAAATCAGAATCCATGAACGCCTTTTTTTATATACACGCAGTTTTCTTTCTACAGATCTGTTGTGAAAGCTCACATAGCTCATATTAATCTCGCACAATACATAAATTAATTAAAATTTTACCTGTGGTGGAACGGTATATCCAGCCAAGGAGACAATGCCCAGTATGATTATTGGAACCTGAAAAAAAAAAACGAGATCGAGAGAGGTAGGTCAAATATTTTCAGAAGATTTAGAGCAGTGGTGCCAACGTGTTACTAGTGGAAGATTTGAAACTATTTTTGTTTGGGGGGGGGGGCGAATGATAAATGAGAATTTGGCAGGGAGAGAGATACTACGGCTTAGTTTAAGAACGAAAAATAATCATAAAGAAAACAACAAGATACTATTTTTACTCGATTAATGCTATTTGGGTACACTAATTAATATTCTTTGAATTTTCACATGAAGAGCAACAGTTTTGGCAACTAATTGAAGAATGCCATTCTATGAAGGTTTTTAAAAATGAAATCGAGTTTAGTTTACTTGGCGAGTAAGTACTTTGTAATTATGGATGACGTCATGCAACAGGAAGGTTCTCATTTCACAATATCGTAAAGGTTATGGCTGTTATTTGCTTTCCACGCAACGTAACGAAACAAATTTGACCAACATATTTGTAGATAGTTAATAATGTCAAAATTACAAATTTTTAGAAAAATGATAAATTTTATTAAGCTATTTACTTTATATAATTAAATTAGAAAGCAAGTGATAAAACATCTAAAAACAATAGTATTGGCCCTTCAACTAATGTGCAATATTTATTATTATTCTCGATCAATATTTCAACTCCAAAGAATCATTATAATAATAATAATAAAATGGATACTTCCAGATTTGAGACAACCTGCATTTTTTTTTTATTTGATTATCGATTAGTTTCTGACGACTTCTTATCTCGATAAAAGTTATGTTTTATTCAAGAAGGTGGGCGCATAAAAACCCACAGAAAAGTAATCCCAGGCTACTAGAAAACTACCACAAGGTTTCCAGGGTTTCCAAACTTCTTGACTATAAGCAGTGCGTATTGATTAATCTATAGTTTTTTTTAGCACAAGATGCTAATTTACTTAAAGTTTCCAGTAAAATTGCCATTAACATTTCATTAAAAGAACTAAAATATGAAATGGAAACTGCTCATTTACAAAAAAAATTGACGTCTTTACAACAAAAAATAGATTATACCCAACAAGCAGCATCCGTTGCTACAAGCAAAGTCATCCGCCAGGCCATTGCTGACTCTGATGTACGACGATCTTTATTGACAGCATGCTGGGTTGTTCTTGCCACCAGGAACATCCACAGATAGCCTACGGCGATAATGGTGAACGACACTAGATTTAGAACTAAGAGAACGTAAATTATATTAGTAATAATCACTTTTTTAGAAGTCATATTATTACAAGATTTAAGTAAGCCTTTCTTTTGGTTGAGCAAGGGGATTAAGTTCCAAACATTTAATGTATTACTTACATAAAAAGACGAACACAGAATATTCCCACCCGTTCGGCTTGTCAGGAGTGATGTGCAAAGCCAAGCATACTCCCGACCTTCCATAGAAATTCCTGGAATAAATAAAATTAACTGATAATAATGCTAAAAACGATTTACCGCCGACAGAAATTCATATAAATTTGATAAAGAAGCAAGGGGCAGAATATTTCTCATCTTGTCCTCGTGAAATATGTTTTGTCTTGAAGACTGTGTGATGATGAGTGTTATGCGAACTATGGATGCGATAAAACAAGAAGTTGATGTACTTTAACTGGCGTTGAAAACTGTGAATATGATTCTTTTAAAAATACAACTCCAAAAGTTGCTGGTCTATTATTCTAAGAAAGCCAAATAGGATCAAATAACCAGCAAAAACCAAGTAGTGTATAGTTTTAAAGTGATCTATCAAAGATTTAATTATACATGATTACTTACTTAAAATAATCGATATGGATGAGCGGTACAGCGGATATTGAGATGGCCACAATCCATCCGAATGCCATCAGTCGCCTGGTTCTGGTCATCTCCAGTCTCCTTACTCGGAACGGAAATATGATCACCAGAAATCTATCCAGAGTTATCACTGAACAAATGGAAGCAAAGCAATTGATTATTCCTGTAAACTGTGTAAATTCTGGGTTGGAGGGAGAATATCACTCGGTCTTAGGGGACGTCGTCGTCACCCTGAACCAGGGGAAACCACTCCAACCAATAGAGTAGCGTGATCTTTAGGTTTGGTGGGATGAACAGTAGCGACTTACCGTTGGTTATAAGATAGATATCTTGGAACAGCGGAATACATTTATGTTTAAACATTTTTTGGAACCAACGCCACAGCTGATTGCTATCTTTTTACCAGCATCTTATTTCTCAAAGTTAATTTTATGGGTTTAGCGATCGAGAGTATAAATTTCCTTTCTTGTTGCGCCGAATACAATGACAAGGGAAACTTGTTTATTAGTTTTAAATATAAAAGAATTTTTGTTTGAAAAATTAAGTGGTGCACTACTTTTGAATGGCGCTTTTGAGTTTTTAAAATTAATTGTATATTTATCAAAGAAACAATTTACCTGTTAAAGTAAACACAGAAAGTTCGCTGGAAAAGGTCGAAATAAATCCAGCAAATGAACACAACTGACTGGAACGCCAACTAGAATCGTGAATGAAGTAGACTCCTCGGTAGTGCCAGTCCACCACGGCGATCAGCAAAAGGTAGGAACCCATTAGGAGATCTCCCAGCGCAAGATTGGTTATGAGAAAGGAGTGCACCTACGGCAAATTGAGATAACACTGATTCTGGTAAGGGCCATCTTATCATTATAAAAATTCCAATCACAATTACCTGATTGCAATGTTTGTATCTAGCTCTGCAGGCGATCACTAAAATATTGCCAACTGTGGCAATCACAGCCAACGCCCATACACAAATACGAAGCACCATGTTCGACATGAGATCTTCACAAGACGAGAATTCATCTCTGGGCGGCAGACAAGACTTTACATGTCTGGCCAAACAGCAGAAACGAAACTCATCGGTTACTCTGCCAATTGGAAAATCATTTCTTGTAAGAGATAAATCAATTTTCTGTTAAATGTTCACCCAAAAACAGATCAAGCTAGACTTACAGTTTTTCCAATGTGGTAGCCATCCTGAAAGCATTTGCATCAATCACATCGATGTAATTGTTGCTGATGTCCCTATAAATTGAACATTTACTTAATATTGACTTCGACAAGAGCATCTATCGTACGAATTAACATCTAATCATATAATTTACCACGCTTATATAATTAACAACAAAAAAAGTGGCGTAAATTTTGGCTATTGGTTTATTACTAAGGAAATCGCACAAAAATACGAAATCAACCAATAAAGTCTCATTTTCGTACTATTAATCAATTTTACGAAAATGCGACGTTATTTGTTGATTTACCTTCATTCTGAGGGCACCCATAGCTCGGGGAACCTACCATAGGTAGCGTTATCAGTTGAAAAATAATTTTTAAAAAATAAGTTATTCAAGAAAAATAAATAAGCAGTTTTACGTACTAACAGGTAAAGAAGGTGTGGCATCCCCCTGAAGGTGCTGTCACTGATATATTCGATCTTATTCTGCGATAAATCCCTGCCGAAACAGAATATTTTGATAAATACACATGTGGGAAAATTATAATTAATAGTAAATAATTTTAATAATGGTTACAGTTTCGTATTACACAATCGCGGCAAAAAAGTGTTTGAAAAAACCGGAACTAAGACTAACAACAGAAACTATATTTGGTTGTTTTGGGGCCGCCAAGCAATTATTTATTAAGGCCCTAAGGATGATTAAATATCTAGTTTCCATTTATGTTTGCCATCCTGTCTGAAGCGCTTGAATATAGTTTCCTTGCTTCCTGGGTTCTTAAGGATTCCAGTTACGAGCGTGCTGGACGGCGCGAGAGGGAGGCTTTATAAGTTATAATGACTTTTCAAGCCGTTATCCCTATCACTTACGTGCGGCCAGCAAGACCAGACTGGCACGGTTTAAGATAAGTCTCAGATTCGCCACCTAGTCCAGGTGCTGGAGTAGACACCAGTTTTTCGCATCACCTATGCTGCTTTTTATTCAAAGCTGTTTTTTTTCGCAGTCAAAAAGAGTGCGAAGTTAGCACTTTAAGTCAGTTAAAAAGGTTTTAGACTTTTTGGCGAAAATTGTCTAACCGCCTCAGTTGCGTGTATTCGTCAGCTGGACTTACTTCGGTGCTTTACGTCAAATTGTAAACCCGAAAATTAAATTTGCTCAAATTTTTCGTTTGTGTAACATCTCTCCCGAGAACAAAATGTAGAAAAAATTCTAATATCAAGTTGCTGGTAAAGAAACATTAAGCGAAAAGCGCTCTTAGAAACTATCACTACATAACCTATTTATTTATTCAGACTGTTCACCTCTATTTAAGTATCGAAAATTTATCGCAAACAGTAATCGATAATAATTTTTTTTTAGAACTTTTGAACATCGGAAAGAAAATTTCACGCATACAGTAATCGATAATCGATAATTTGGCATAAAACGAAACAAGGGCCACTTAATACTTACAAACCCACCAGACTTCTCAGGCCAAGAAATGCATCAGGTTCAATCAGATTGATGTTTTGATCATGTAAGTCTCTAAAACAAACAAACAAATCGAGAGAGTCTTTCCTTCGATTTTTCGCTGCTACAATTTAAGTGATAATTGCTTTTTTTTTAAACTTAAAATATCTATAAAAAGTTTACAAAATACACTTCACAAAGCAGAATTTATGGTTTATTAAAAAAATAAATTGACATCAAATACATAAAAGTGGCTTTTCCGGTTCGCTTATTTTTTTTTACAAAAATATGGCGGAAGGCCCTCTCTCAGGTCGCCAATTCTAAATATAGAAGTTTTCAAAGTAAAAATAAATATTAAACAAAATTGAACATAGCGCATTTTCGGTTTTGAGTTACACTGACCACTCATACTCAGCCCAAGTATAAAAAAAAAAACTTTTTATCTTTTAGAGGATGTCAAATCGTGCACTCATAAAATCGATATTCCGCTCGATCGGAACGATTCCTCTGACGAGTGGTAACAGAGAATAATAAAACTAAGTACGGCATATCCAAACAAAGCACATAAAACTCTCCTTTTGTAATGAAGTACTTACAGATTTCTGAGGGAAGATAGACCATAAAATGCCAGCATCCTTACAACTCTTATACCATTGCCTTGTAGGTGACTGAAAGATCGAGGAGAGGACAAAATTCAATATGCTAATCAATATTTTATCGATTCAAAAAGTGAATCAAATGAAAAATAAACAAAGAAGATAATCCATTTACAATAGCTTACAGTCCCTTGAGGCTGGCCAACCCGTAGAAGCTGCTGCTCACTAGAGTGTGTATTCGATTGTTCTGCAAGTTGAGTACCGTCAGACGCCAGAGATTGCTGAACATCATGGGCGGCAGTCCGGTGATACTGTTATTGCTGAGATCGCTGAAAAAATTAATTTTTTAACGTGTGAAAAGGAGTTCTGGGTCAGAAATCTGGTTTTCATCAAATCGTTGATTTTATCTGACCCGCAATTGATTTTGCTGACCTTATAATGTAACGCGATACACATCATATAACCTCCTTCACTTAGTTAGCGAGTGAAGTATGAGACGGGAACATAGTGAAGACGAAATCTCTACTTCAAATTGTAAAATCTACTTTTGTTGATGGACAAAAGTGCGAAACTGGTCAAGGCGTGCTCTGATGGGGTAAAATCAAAGTTACAGTCCAGTACTGCAGCCCTAACCATAAGGACAACAATAAGACTGACCTTCGGAATCTCGATGATGAGTCATTGCAGCAAATCCATGGGCCATTAGCGTAAAAGAGCTGACTAATTCTATCCCCCACTTCTAACACAACCAATTATTATACTAAGGTGAAAAAAAATAGAGCTTATTCAAGTAAAAATATTAAATTTTATCCCCTAATTCGTGCTACAATCTAGTTTTTTTAAAAATTATTTAGGGCCGATTAAATGCTTTGCTGAAATTTTAAAGAGAATAGAGTTTCTCAGAAGAGGATTTTCTTGTATTGCAGCATCCAATTTTCCAAACATTTCCTTACTTAGAAAACACTAGTCACTGAGAAAATACCAATTCTGATCTACGGATACTTACAGGTAGAGAAGACGATCTAACGAGCTGAACGTCTCATTGGTTAAACTTGCGTTCAGCTTGTTGCTGCCAAGGTGACTGAAACACACATAATGCAGAACTAACAGTTCAAACAGGACCTAGAGTTCATAAAACAGCGAAACTTCAATACTTCACACACAAAGGCAAGATGAAACGTTCAAAAGCCCGACAGGAAATTGTGAGTTTGTAAGTAAGTAGTCATGAATTCCGCTTTCGGAAGATATAAAAAATATCCTTCGAAAGCTACCATCAACTTTCCATTTGTCTTTAAACATCTTTCAGACATGTTTTGAAACCGGGCACGTTTCACCTTGCTCTAGGATACTTACAACCAAGTGATTTCTCCTTCTGTGTCCAGCGGTACACTTTCCAATCCTAGAGCGGTACAGTTTATGTAGATATCCTTACAAGGACATTCTGGGTACTTTTCAGAACAGGTGAACGCTGAAAATGGTACGTTTAACATTTAATACTCTGCTATTTATTTAGATGAACTAGTATTTATTTAGATCACTTACTACAGTTGTCTTCATCTTCCCAGGTGTGTTGGCAATCTATCTTCTTATTGCACAGCAGGGATTGATTCAAGCAGGGTCCCAGACGACATTTGAAATGGTCCCTCATACAAGTGAAGTTCTCTGGAATACATAAAGCCACTATTAAAGAAAATTAACGAACAATTTTATTAACTCATGCAAATAATTCTTTTATTTGGAAATAACACCACTGAAAGTAACGTGCTGGCAAAACTAATTGTCTTGGTGGGTCGTCGGTAACCTAAGATTGGAGGTTAGGTTAGGTTAGAACAGTAAGATGATATGTGGTGCCTGTAGATGCACCCATCAGATTACTGTTCCTGTCTGGACATCGTGGTCAATACACCTCTAACTGATTTGGTTCAGGATGTTCAAATGGAATGGGATAACTACCGTAGGGTATGGATAGTGATGTACTGGCGATGGTGCGGTTATTTAAAAAGAATGGACGATGGTCGGTTAGCTAAGGCGATTTAGGGATGGGAAAGAAAAGAGACAGACCAAAGAGGCGGTGGATGGATGACGTTCGAGGGAGTCAGAAGAGAAATGGCCTTCAGGAGAAAGAGAAGTGAAGCCTTCAGGATTTTACTGTTTTGTTTCGTCGTCTATTAAATTAAATCATAGCTTCGCTTCTTATTGATAAATGTATTATTTTTTAAAAGGAACCCTCACACAACAGCAAATCATGGTGAAACAAATAAACTTACTGCAATTTTTCAAATGTGAATTATCCGCACATCCGTCACGTTGATTGCCGGAAATAAAACAATGATGTTCGATACTCACACACTGGCCGTTATCACACTGAAACTGCAGTTTGTTGCATTCTGTAACAGCTGACAACCAAGGCAAAACCTATAACGCTAAAGGTAATCATATGGTTATAGAGAAAATAGGCTACTTCAGGGTTTTCCAAGGAAATGAAGGTTATAATTAGGCAGAAGTTATAGACGTAAATTAGCTTAAATATGCAAACAGGTTTTAATTGTTGAGTTATTGCTGTTACAGTTGGAGATTATTGTTATTGAGATCAGAATTATCAGAAAACAACAGCAACCGTAAGTTAAGATAGTTAACTCCAGAGGAATTAATAATGTAGGCCTTATTCTACGATATAGACCTCACGATGTGGATAATTTCCGAATGTGCATTAAGAGTACTTACGGCAATTTTTCTCATCGGATTCATCCGGGCAGTCGATAAAATAATCACAGAGCAATTTCTCTGGGATACACTGCCCTCCGTATGTACATTTCACCATTCCTTCAGGACATGGTACATCAACTGAAACATCAATAAATCTTAATGAAGCACTATAAAATCCATTTTTATAATAACATTGTGTCTACAAGTTCTTACATTAGGCAATGGAAAAGTAAACTAAGATAAAGGTCACAGGATTAGACATTTCGCTCCGAAGTAGTTCACTGTCTGAATGTGCTCCTGCGCATTCCTTATTGGCTAGTGTTACTCATAAAAAGTGACAAGTTGGCACTCCACAAGCAGAAAAGCTAGAGAATGAAGATTGTCCAAGGATAAATCTCGTACCCAAGGGAGATACACAGCAAGAAGTGTATAAGCATAAGTGCCTTGTGTTTATTATTATTATTATTAAAATTATGAACAACTTTGTTTAAGAGATAACACTCACGGCATCCAAGTTCATCAGATTTGTCCAAACATTCGTAGGTGACATTACATCGGCCGTTCTTGTCTATGCACTGGCTGTTATTGCAGGTGAACATAGTCTCATCGCATTGGTACAGCGCTGCAAAATGTAGAACAATAACTGGAGCAAGTAATAAAGTGAAAATTCAGTTAGGGGCCCTATTAGCGCATTCTGTCAGGATGCAACATGCAGTGAGAAGTGCTGCCCGCCATTACAGATTATTCTGGGTCAGAAGATCGCTAGAAATGCTCCATAACCCGCTCTATAATAATGTAATATTTAGCCCAGCCAATACTCTTCTTGAATAGAAATAATGTCGCCAGCCAAAAACTACCGTTCGGTACCTGCTTGCTATATAAATGGAAAAGTCGGAGTCAAATTTGCGAATCTATCCATTTAGTAATTTCGCTTTTAGAAACAATATTTGCTTTAAGAGTTTAATGTTTGACTCCACGCGGGATATATTAGTATTAGACGGTTAGCATCTATCGATTGCGGACTTTGGAATGAGGTCCTGGTTGAACCACAGAACTTGTAGGTGAAGATATACCGGAACAGGATGAGAAGGGAAAAACCTGCAGTAGTTTGCATTTATAAAAATCTTCCAGGGCTTCTCTTAATCAAATTTCCTGTTAAATTTTTGCCTTAAAAACATTTTTTATTAGTTTATTTTGAGGCTTATAAGCAAACAAGTAATTACAAGTGAAGGTAGCAATGCATAACCTTCCTCCAGGAAGAGGGTACAAATTTCCATTATTTTGGAGCACGTGAATTACTGGCAGAGTTCAGATAACATTACACATTACAAGCATTGCCAGAAATAAAATAAAAGGCTTACCTCTACAAAGATTCTCATCGTCTCCGTCCAGGCAGTCGTTTTTGTAGTCACAGAGTAACGACTCAGGCAAAGTGCGATTGTCCAAACATCTAAACGTACTCTCAGAATATTGGTTCTCTGAAGGTTCTGGTAGTATGTGAAAGAAATAAGAAGAAAAATACTTTAAAATGTAAGCTGGAAGTGCTTTGTAAGCTTTTAAATTTTGAAGGAGAATAAATCGGCTTCTTCAGAAGATAACTTTTCTTTTACTAATTATGAGTATGCTTTATAATAATCGAATTAATACGCTGCACTTACGTAATAGTAGGGAAAAGATTACATTTTTTCATTTGTTGGAAGCGTTCAAAAACTATATTTTACTGTCTTTAACTGCAATTTAAGACTACAATGCTATTATTAACTTGCGCGTTATCATTCAAAATCGATTTGTGACAAATTGGTAAAATAGTACTACCGTTCCTTACTCGATTGTAAGCAGTAGGACTGTACTTGAACATTCAAAATGGCACTTTACAGGGAATTCACCACCTTCGTTAAATGAATCATCAGCAACTTTTACTTTTTATTAATAAAAATTGTAGATGAACGTGAGTGCCTTAAGCATCCAATAAAAATCGTTAGAGAATTCGCGAAAACATCCCAAAAAAGTAAACAGAAACCTCAATGTAAGGTTTCCTCCGATAGAGAAATGTTTACCTCTAAGATACGGTTGGCCACACTATGGTGCCCAAATAAAATTATAAAGTTTGAGCCATCGGCGATTTTCTATTATTGAGTTATATTTACATTCAAGAGTGTATTTTCTAAAAACTTTTTCCAACTCTGATTGAGCTTTTTGAATATTATTTCCGTGTCAATTGCACCATTTCATAGAAAATCCTACAAGTTCACAAAATTTATCCTTGCTTCTATATTTGGGAATAAAAATATGTAACGCAGTTATGAGATGTAAACATGTTAGAGATTTATACAGATGTTAACAAAAAAAAAAAGCTAGGTCCTACGTGCTGAGGCTGGGTTGATGGAATGGTCGTCAGGGCTACTAGTTGTATTCTCTTTGATCTTAGCGCAAGCTTCACACGATATTTTTTTAATGCAAATTTTATATGTGCATAAAAAAAGACAGATATTACCGTTCTTCTAATTAAAAAAACGTACTTGCGACTTTATACAAAAAAAAAAAACACTTAGGTTTCATGTTTACTATCACTAGACGTAATAATTAACACTACAGTTAGTTCGACATGATGGCAGTAAAAGTTATACGTCATATATCTGAAATGCATCTGCGAAGATATTTATCCACTAAGAAAAAAAAAAATTACTTACGACATCCATATTCATCTGAGAGGTACTTGCCATTGTGGCAATCATTGGAACCATCACAGATGTATTTGCTGGCGATACATCGATCGCTCAATCGAGAATGTCCAGGCAGAGTACAGGTGAGCGTGGAGCCGACCAAACAAGACGTTACGCCTGCAAAGTAAGAGTTTTAAGTTTTTTTTTAGTTTAGACAACGTAGAGTTCTAAAAGACATTTTTGGGCTTTAAGATTTGGGATTAAATAAAGCAGCTTGTTTTTTGAAATTTTAAAAATTCAGCAAAATTTCTATCTAAAATATTTCAGAGGGAGGTTATACGTATGCTTTTCTTGTTTTTGGGAGGGGGGTATTCTGTGAAAATTCAGAATAAAAAATGTGCGCAATAGCAATACTTTCTTTTACGAATAATAGCCAAAAGAAAAGAATATTCAATTAATTTATCCTAATGAATTATACAATTCATTAAAGCCTTTGATTTTTGTCAATAGATCAAGAAATAAATCACGTTTAGAAGGTTAAATGAAGGAAAAGGAAATTAAATTTCAATCAAGACTAATTGAATAAAGAATCAAGAATGGCTGGACTGAAAAGATAGATTAACTAAAGTTCAAGAAGAAAGAATTCCCATTAAAGATATTGTGAGCTGAACACAGCTGTGGTTACATTTACCGGCCGAGACAGAATCTTGGTTTGGTTGGTGCTGATGTCTGCGGCCACATTGTCAACTAACTATGCTTTTATCATGATACTAATCTGCACTTTATCTTTTTACTTCTCTTTATTCTGTACAAAGTGGATTCGGCTAAGTAACAGAATAATAAAACTCGTTAGACCTGCAATGAAGGCAGTATTTTACTCGTTTGAATGATGAGAATATCTAGGCCATTTATTCCCATCGATAATTTAATTATCGATTACTCTCACAAATTTTGTACTATCACTTCCTGATTACTATTCTGTAATAAAATAAAAGAAGATATGTATATGTTTAATGTTAAAACAATCTTCTAGTGTTCGCAAATCTTCTTTCAATTCCTACAATTTTCAACTTCAAATATGTATCAACTAAATGTCAACCAGTTCACAATACAGAACGAATGAGCGCAATGTTGAAAAACTTTACGGTTATAACTTTTTCACTTTTAAAAAACACTGCATTAATGAGTTTGATACCTGACATTACATTCATTCTAAGTTAAATGGGTGCCACACTTTGCAGAACAATTATTTTGTAAATAAAAATGGCGAAGGATCTGTGTCATCTAATAAATTCTTAACTAAATTAATGAAAATTTAATGCAGTAAAATTGCTCAAATGATATTGTTTTAAGATTTGAATAAAAAACATAAGCTTTTTCGAACGTTTCTATTGTACATGATTGAAAGTAAGATCTGAAGTATGAATGAAATGTTGGGTACTTGCTGATTGTATTGTCCCAAATGTGCTTTACGGCTACATTGTTGAGTAGTTAAGTAGCATCTGTGAAATCCAAATTAGCGCAAGGGGATAATATAATCCATTTTGAGTCAAGATTATGCTGGATCTGGATCCTACATAAAAGACTACCCCTATATTTTGCCCTGAAGCCCAACTAAGGCTTACTTCTGCGTCCTGGTTGTACTTTGCAGTAACTGAAAAGAATTCTGTGTTGGCAGTAAAAAAAACAAATGGGACAGATGCTGCAGCGGTCTCCCGAAGGCTGTGCAATTCTTCCTTAAATGGGGGAAAAGATTTTAGTGACCAGACTAGATACTATTTAGAGATCACCACACCTTACCATGGACAGATCGGTAGTACTTGGAGCAGTTCATCTCGTCCGCGCACTCCAGACTGCCGTTGTGCGGGGCACAGTCACACTGGGAATCGCAGATGTTCGCCTTCTTGATGCAGCGGCCGTTCGGGCACTTGTAGTCGTTGGGGCCGTCGCAAACTTCACCTGTTCCGCAACAGAAATAGCAGTACCATACAGTTGTTACAATAATAAACTACTGGCTCTTACTCTATCAATAAGAGAAGCTAACGTAATCATGCAGATTTAAAATTTTTAGCCATCCCTGGCCTTAAAAGCAGATTATAGATACTGAAAAGTAGAAACCTAGATGAACTGGAATTCAACGGTATTTTTCCGTTGTATTTAACCAATTCCAAATTCCAAATGAAGGCTACCCTCTATGTTTATCTGAGCCCTGGCCAGAAAAGAAGGTAGCAGAGAAATTTTATATTATCATTTTTTTATGTTTTCACTTATTTGAGAACATCGTGTTCCAACAGGGTCGCCAGTTTGACACTCCTGCCAGAAAAAGGGGTGATCTCTCCGATTTGAGATCTAGTTTTGCCAAAAATAGAGCAGATCCTCAATATATTTACGGGGATAGATGATAATGGCTATTAATTCTGCGGAATAATTTGAACTTTATATTTAGAACGTCTGTTTGGTCTTGTCTCGTTTAAAGTCGGGTTACTCGTAAAGAAAACACCTCCTACGCTATTTGGGTTTTTGGAACCATCAAGTAATGAATGCAGGATAATTTCAAGATGAGAAGGATAACCAATCCTGATTAAAAGAGCATCGTACTAAACACCAAATTCTAAGTACTAATCCTTGCTAGCTGTTCGACAGTGCACCAAAAAATCGCAGAAATGAAGGGAGAATCTGGAGCATTGAGAAAGTCCTGTCCTAGGCGGTCTGACTGGACCGGAATGTTCTCCTTGGAACGCAGTTATTCAGATTAGAGAGATAAAATATAATATATCCATCTTCCAGGAATTGGAAATCAGCAATATCGGCTGTCAATCAGAAAATGAAATGCTTGGAGGGTGTACTTAGCAAGAAGCGAATGTGGTGAAGGTTTTGTGAGAAGGAAGGACAGAGTACTATTTACTTCACTGGCAGGCAGGAAGTGTTGGCATCTCTCCCGAACATTTCTATCTTCCGGAAGTATATATTCAATTGACCGACCTGCTTTCAATGCATTGCCATGGAGATATTATTCACAACTCTTGAATACCGATTCAGGTCAATATGAAGTGCTTTCTGGAACCACCCAAAAAGCCTGGATATTTGTGCTACCAATTTATTCTTTATTACTTCCTTTACCTTTACCAAGAGGAAGTATTGCGGTATTACATTTTTTTAATGCTCACCGGAAATGGACGTTCTGAGATTCTACACGCCGCAGTTGACAGAGCAGATCTGTTTAAATAGCTGTTTTAACTCTGGTAACAAGTTGCCTACATTTAATGGCGTCCAAAGGTGAACAGAGTGCTTTGATTTCTCCACCAAAATTAGTGCTTGCTTTTCTGACAGGATTGGTAAAGTCTAATGCTTGAGCTGACGCTCTTAATTCTTCTTCACTCGAAGGTACTTCTTAAATGGGAACCTTCTGGGTTCAGCTGGAGTCACAAAAGTCTGTAAAAGATGCTACATCTTTAACTTCAGTAAAATGTTTGTTTAAGTTTTTCGGCTTTTCGAAGGCATGCTTTCTAAAGTCCAAAAAGGATTATTTATCCTCTGCGGTTTGGTGGGGGGCGGGTGCTTGTCATAAAGCGTGGAATGTAAGTGGGGGGTCCCCAGTTCGATTCCCTCATGTCGATACTTTTTATTAGTAAGAAACAAATGTTGGTAGCAATGTAGTTTTTCGTCCTCAACTCCTGAACCTTTACTGATTTCCATGAAGATCGCAGCGATCTCTGTACGCTGACCATTGGTGCAGGGGACATGCTTGAATTTCATCTATTATGGTAATGAGTAGACAAGCATTGTGCTTACAGTTCCACTCGTCCGCATGATTGCCAGGACAATCCGGCCAGCCGTCACACCAGTACGAGCGATGTACGCGCGATCCATCGCGACACATCACGAAGTCATCTGGAAAAAAAGAAGAGCATAGCAAAGATTCTTGATAAGTTTTCTTAATTTTCAGAAAATTCATTTCCCTAAAAAAAATAGGATAAGCTATACCTTCAGCACAGAGAGCTTCATCCGAACCGTCCTTGCAGTCCTTACGACCATCGCACACGAAACCAGGACGGATGCACTCTCCGTTTTCACACCGGAACTCCAGATTCCAACACTGCCGATGGTCTGCAACAATAGTGAGCGAGGAACTTAAGAGGTTTTATCTAGTAAGTAATGCGTCCATATCAAAATTTCAGGGAACTATAGGTTCCTAGTGGTACACAAATCAGGAAGTACCCAAATTTTCATTAATATTTTTCAGAATTTATGAGATGTCACAGACCCTTATGCTGGCCATTTACAAATACAAAATATTTGATCAGCAAAGAGTAGCACATCATTTAAGTTAGACTGACTGTATTAGGAGCTATCAAACTATTCATGCACAGGTTTTTAAAAAGTAATAAACAAAATTCATATACCAACATGCTTTATCGATTTTTTTCTTTGACATCCGATTTAAGCGCAAGTTTAGTGCAGCAGTAGGAAGTAAACATCGTCAGTTTGAGTTCATAGTTCGATTAAATTGGTTACACTAGTTTACCTCGTAGTTGTGCTCTCTCGTATGCTTCGGTAGCCAAAAATTCCTAATTTAAATAAATTTGGCTAATACTTTCGTTTCTCAAAAGTAATAGAAACTAGAAAAAATGAAAAATACAGAGCTACCATTTTATTACGGGCCGAAGAGGGCGTGGTGTGACATACATGGGAGGGTAGGCGTGGCTTAATAAACAGATCTCACTCTTGATTGGCTGTGTTCAACCAACCTACTTTTCACACTTCCATTCTTCACTGAGATTGGCCAATACTTTATTAGTAATTATTTTAATGAAAAATAAAAGTTTATTTTTTTTTTACTAATTTTCCCTCCGTAGGTATTCAATGAAGTTTCTAAATATGCAATAAAAAAATTTCTTAATAAAAACTTGGAAAATAAAAGATTTTCCTCGCTTAATGTCTTGTTTTCTGTACTAATAATGTAAGGGTAACCAGAAAATTGGGAATAATGGTTATTTTCTTGGGAAGTGGGTAAAAGGAAATTGTGGATCATGTTTCATGTCCGCCTATTGTTCTCCGCCATTGTTTATTTGCACAGGGGCTGTTATTTAACGATTTTTAAAGATTTAATGATATTAGTTTTAAGTTAAATGGTGAGCTACTCTTTACTGAACAAATATTTTGTAAATGAAAATGAACGATACAAGTGTAACGAATGACCACTAATAAATTCTAAACATTATTCATGCAGTAAAATTAATTTCGAACGTTTCTAGATTGCTGAAATTACGAGCTGAAGTATGG
This sequence comes from Rhodnius prolixus, assembly GCF_049639745.1. Taxonomy (NCBI): domain Eukaryota; kingdom Metazoa; phylum Arthropoda; class Insecta; order Hemiptera; family Reduviidae; genus Rhodnius; species Rhodnius prolixus. The sequence goes on from NW_027411581.1 coordinate 67,605,032, forward strand.
ATGAAATGTTGGGTACTAGCTGATTTGTGTACCTATTAACGTTTAATCAACCCTTATACTTAACTTTTTAAACAATAAGGTTTTGGTTTAAGGAGATTTTTGTACCTATTGGATAGAATTTTCTTTTTTTCCCCCAGCGATTTGACGGGAAATTCGATTCTAACTTTTAAAATAATCGATAATGCCGTTTCCCGGAAAATTCCAAACCTTCAAAAGTCTATTCTGTAAATTTGGTTTTTCAGATTTTCTTAACATTTGGTCTAAGCAATACTTTCATTATATATAACGGTTGGAACATATGTATGTACATTGCATATTTGTTATAAATATAACCAGACTCCATAGAAACGCCCTTTGGTTCAAACAAAACAGAAATTCCTTAATTCTCAAACTACAACTTTTGCATACAAAATTTAGCCATGGTTGTGTAGTTCTTATATTTTAGGCGGAAAAAAAAAAATTAAATTAAATAATATAAAAATGTATGGAATCCATCTTGAATGTTGCAGATTGTCCAAACACAATAAGGTATGCTTTATGTCCTTCAAAGTGAAACATCCGGTGTGCAGACTCACACGACTTTTCTTTTACTACTTCGCAAGTTCGAACCCACAAATTCTCTTTCAATTCTCTTAACATTTGAGTCACACTACATTGTTTCGAAACATTATGACGGAATTCGTATTAGCTTTTATTAACCATAAACTATTTATTTTTAGGATTCGAATAGCGAGGAATCGGTCGGTCAAAAATAAAACAAAAACTACCTTTTGACAAATTTTTTTTGTCTTCTTCAGGGCGTGGCTATGCGGGTTAGTTGGGTACAGACAAACAAAGTATTGACGCAGGCAAATCCCTCATTAATTACCTAATCCTTTAATAGGATCTTAAATTGTGAAAAAGAATCTCTCACCAGCAGTTAAGAGGAATTTTTAAAACATTTGATGTGTTGCAGGTGATATGGGAATGGATCAGAAGACTGGGCCGTCAGTCGAACGTTTTGGACGAAACTGATGCTCGCGGCTTGAAATACGACGCTGAAGTGAACATAAACCAATTACTGGATACCAACAACAGAAACATATTCGGCAGCAGTGATATGGACGGTTTCAGAGCCAAAGGATTTAGCAGTTTTAAGCCGACCAGTTCGCCAGAGGTGGCGAAACAAGTTTTTGATTTCTTTAAATCTAGGAAATCACCAGAAGAGCATACCTCATTGAAAACACTAAAGCAAGCGCTGGCCAAGCCGAAGGAAGCGATTAGGAAAACTAAGGAACAAGTAGGTAGCTGAGGTTTGGAATCTTCGAGTTTTTTTGGGGGGGAAGGTATGATGCTTGGGTGAAAGATCTCCTTGGATGGTGTAGCCGGTTAGGATTTGTCCTTTCCTTGGGGTTTTTAATCCAATTTCAGAGAATAGTATGGCTGAGGGACGTGGAAGACGAATGTGGAGGCGGTCGGCCCTGCACGGTTAGAGAACGGCTGCGAGGGACCGTGAAGGTTGGAAAACCATGGTAGTTGAGGTTCAGGCCCTTCATGGGATGTGATGGCCAGGGTGTAAGTTAGTAAGTATGTACACGAGTGCTTGCACAGTGTCCACAGGCCGAACTAGAAACGTGGCCTGATGACCACATCCAAGGGTCCAGACCCAATCTAATGGGATCCACATCTTGACACAAATCAAGGCAAACTGCGAGAGAAAGCTGTAGATGCCACTTTAGAAAAAGATCAACCAAATCCGGTGTGGATACCCACACGATTCCTCCTTATTACAATGTTCTATCAATTTTTTTCAAAATCCAAATGATGGAGCTACATTTAAACGGGTACAATGTAACCTTTCAAAATCGAAAATCAGCACGATAACGATACCACCGTCTCTTACTTAGCAATAGAGTAAGACCCCAGGTAAAATTGGAGATATTGTTAATATTTGCTCATAAGTAGTTAGTAAAAGTATAACAAGTAATGTCCCCAGAAAAATGAAGTAAATTCCTGGTAAATGTACACCCGATTGTTTGTTACCTAGGTGACGGCAATGATGCGGAAAAGAGGAGGCTCTGCTGATGCGCAAAGGTCCGAAAAAAGGCCGCCAAAGGCGAGGCCTTCAGCTGCACAACAACAAGCTGAAATGGGCGCAGCGAAGAATCCACAGTCTTTGAGCCAATCATTACAGCAACAACAGCTTCAGCTCAAACGGCACCCTCCTGCTTCACAGCAGCTCATGGACAACCCATTGTATCCGTCGAGGACCTCCTCTCGAGAGGGACAGGCACAGGAGAAATCACAACAGCCGGCCGTTCAGCCAGGCAAGCCTTCTGGTAAGCAACCTACCAGGACTTACAAACAGTAGTAGCTCTTGAATTGGATAGATGGGATTAACTCCATATTGTAAACGTTCTCCAGCAAAATAACGCAGTAAAAAAACTATTTCAGTAGAAATTTGTTTTTATTGAACTACTATTTGTAAGAGAATAGAATCCGAGAGGCGGAGGATGGCGACTTTATCTCTACTGCAGGCTGGGGTAGCTGGAGGGATATTTCTGTAGACTTCCCCCACCACCCAAGTATCACATTCACTTAGGTGTTATGGGGGGGTGATGGTATGGTTCAGTACATATTTTCCCCAGGTGATTTTATCAATTTTGGTCACGAGAAAACATGGCGGCGGAAATCCGCCAATGACAGCGCAAAGTACAAGAGAAAACGTCGAGTGATGGTCGAATTGGAACAAAATACAGAGTGACAGACAGACAGAACAATCAATAGTATAAGAAACTTTTTCGAGTTAGCGGTCGCACAAAAACATTTTTATTTCCACTGAAAATTCAAAATGTTCGATAGCAATACTTTCCCTTCTCTAAGGGAAGATCTAAAAGTAAAAAAGAAAAACTTAATCAAGAAAACTTGTATACTACCAAGAAAAGTCAGCACTTTACACTTAATTTTCTTTCGCAAAAACTTTTCCAACAGTTTCTCGGGGTCGGCTTATTATACTTTAATAAAATCCATATAATTTTCTAAAACTTTATTAGTTTCCTTAACTCAAAATGTATTCCACCAAGTCTCTTTGCAAACGTCTTTTTGCCAAGTTTTAAGCCGAATTGCGTAAAAAACATTGTTCTGCTCGCCTCGCTACTGTTCATCAACTTCCATTTTAATCTTTAGCCATGGCAGAAAACTTTCTGCCACATGCTGATTCATACAAATATTATTACACACGACCTCCAAAATGTTACAATTCTAACCGACAAAGCTCTACTAGGATTAGCATTATTCAAAGTATTAGACTATCGAATGTTTAACAATAGTATATGTATCTTTTATCAATACTTACAAAAAAATAAAAGATAACTCATTTTTATGCATTATTGTTTACATTATCGTATCTGCCCTTAACTTATACGAAACTGTACGAATTTTTCGTGTTTTATTTACTTCCGATTATAAACTTTGCTTAGTATTGTAAGTTATACTTAGGAACGTAAGCTTTTCTTGTTTAGTAAGTTTCTCAGATAGCACATTTTTAGTCGTTGTGAGCTTTAAATTATTCGGCCTTCAACATTGAAGAATTATAAGAATTATTCATGCTTTACACAGTCGCAAATTTCACCTAACGTTGCAAACTCACGTCTGTAAAGTGAACGCTTGGATCTATAACTTTTCCTATCATCACGTACTCAGAAAACTTCATTTTACAGAGCAGTTGTCGGGGTGGGCTTGCGCTAGGTTTTGCTATGTGGTTACTTTCAGGGTTATGTAAGGCCACAAAATGTCTAATCTTTGTAAGTATTAAATATGACTCAATGTACTTGGAGAAAATTTGTGATTTAGAGCGATGAGAATAACAATAAGGGAAAGTCCAAAGTTCAAAACAGATTTTCACCGTAGTTCCCATTTGAACCACTTGGGGCACTCAAGTACTGGGTATGGCCGCAGGTAACTTGCCCAATTACTAATTCACGGAATGCTGAAAAAAAACCTCCCTGGAAATGGCCCTAAAATGAATTTCACGTCGGAATGGTTGGCTAGACTGTAAGCTTGACTCTACAGGAGGTTACAGCAAGGTTTCTCAGGTGTTCAAAAAGCATGTCAAAGTAAACTTCCTTCCCGCTTTAATCAATGTTCTGTCATCTTTTCACTATAACACTTGTACGCCATTGACAATGTCACTACAAAAGGTTTCCCGTTTTTTCATATCATGCAAACAAAATCTCCTGTAAAGTAAAGTAATCCCTGCTTTTTCTGACGGGCTTTAACATCTAACAACCGAATTAGGTGTCGTGGACGGAGGCAACTAGGAAACATACTTAGAAAACTAAAAATTTCTCACATAAAAAGTAAAGTAAAGTAAACTGCCTATTTTTTCAGACGGGCTTTACGTCCAACTGCCACAAAATAGGTGACGTGGACGGAGGCGACTATCAAGCATACTTTACTGTAAATTTCTTTTATTAATCATTAAATAAAATCCAAGGCCTAGAGACCGGGAATCGAACCCAGTACCACAATACATACTAGCTTTACAGGTCTCGCCTCTTAACCGCTCGGCTACCATGGCGTCTCAAACTCATATCTGTAAGTAAAACATACGAAAACAATACTGAAAAATGGTATACTTTCTTTGGATTCTCCAAAATGTTTCACTCCAGGCTACTACTCTACTGGACAGGCGGTTGTCCATTATTTACCGAGGCGAGACCTAAAGTTTCATAACCATAGATTAAATATATCCATAACATCATCTTGGTAAGATGGCCCAAGTTTTCTCCATTGTTTCTAAGACTCTGCCAATAGAAGATAAAACGCCTGCTGATATTTGGACAAGTCTAATTTGCTGACTAGAACAAGAAACTTTAACGATCTACTAATCCGTTCTTAATCCACCGTTTATCCTGGAAGATATTGATTATTCGATTTTCCCCCCAATGTAAATAAAGCTGGGTCTTACTAGGGTGAGATTGAAAACCCCTTTCCCAGTGACCTAGCCTATTAAGGGCATTTTCCTGTATTTTAAGATTTACTCAATAACAACTCTCCTACAATTTTATTGAAACATCGTATAGAGATTACAAACATTAAATGTACAAACTTTTACAGGAAATATTTACCTGGATAACATGATTAGGGTACCTCTAGGAGCGGCAACGAATAGGTTCCCTTTAGAGAGCCATGCAGGTTAGAAAAGGAAGGTTATCCTAGTTATTAAAACTAAGAGTTTGAAGGGAATTCCTCAATTTGAAGTTCGCCTTCCCTCCATTTCCACGAAAAACAATCTTTAAATTGCTATGGAGACGATTTCATGTTTAATGTTTTACAAGAAGGGAATTCGTGAGTTAGACCGGCGAGAGTAGTGGTGAGTATGTTTACAGCTGACTCAATCCCATTTTCTCAACCTCAAAATAACCGCATCTTGGCTCCGGAACTCGCCGAGAGAAAGCACATTCATTCAGCGCTCTCTACTTGCTCTGATCCCTAGACTCCAGACCTCCACTGCCATTCCTGGCAGTCCACCACGCCATCTGAATTGCACTCATCAACATTGACATGCTGCAGAGTGTCGCCGGGCTATTTAATCTTCATCACATATCGACGTAACGCCTAACTTCCTCCCCCATGCACTGAGTTTAAATTACTAGCAAAAAAAAAAAGAAAAAAAAAAGAAAAATAATGGAAAGATATTGTTAATACTGACTGCAGTCTTTAGATTCATCGGACTTGTCCCCACAGTCGTCTTCAAAGTTGCATAGCAAGTCTATGGGAATGCAGTAGTGATTGTTGCACTTAAAATGCGTCGTCGGGCAGGTGTACGTTTCTAGAAATCAAGCACAGGTAATCAATAAACATTATTAGTGAATAAAATGAAATTATATAAAAATAAATAATTGGTTGGTTTCGTTTTTAAGCTCTAGAATCAAGTTGTAGCTGCTAATAACTTGGCAGAGAATGGTATGAATTTAATCCTTTATCTTTCATGAAACTCTCTTTTTTAACAGTTATTTTGGACCTCAAGTTCGTTCAACTTGAGAAGGATAATGAATATCAGATTTGGGGCCATTATTAGGTGTTCAAAAAAAAAGTTGTTCTGAATACGAATCAATCAGGAACATTAGTGCAGTTGAAGGGAATGAGGGACAACAATCTGCAGGTTTGGCGAAAACATAGTGGAGCGGCGAGCAAAGCGGCGGTGATAGCGAAGAGCAAAGCGAAGATAGATCAACGCTATCTATAGAGAGTGTTTGTTTTCGCCGCTTTGCTCGCCGTTCCACTATGTTTCCAGCCTAGGTCGCCAGCTTGCCCTATTGTTTCTCATACGATCCTTAAAATATTGAGGATAAATAAAGAAAAGTCAAATTAGGAAGAATTTCACAGTATGTACATCTGTACTGAACGGCTTTTCGATTTTTCTTTTATTTTCAACACAAAATCCGAAAGATTTTCAATTGAACTCACCAAAATCGAGATTGAAAAATATTCCTCTACTGAAACTATTCGATGGGTTGGTCATTTTGCTGTACGCTTTTCTGTAAATCTCGTATATACATTATTTCACACGAATTAGTAACTTTTACTTTATTTTTCTCTAGAAAAATTTGTAAGTGTGTGCGTTGAGAGTGGTGGAAAGCGGAAGTAGTAGGAGTAGTTGCAAACTACGGTCTGCAAAGTACATTTCCCAAACAAGATCTGCACAGCTGATCTCTCTTCTACTTCTACAGCTGAATATTTACTTGCTTTGTATCCATTCTCCAAAAACGGGCACTGTTACCAACACAGCTCTAACAAATAAGAAGAAACAAAAACCAGAATGGCAACACTGTTTGTTTTTTCAGCAGGCGGCGGGCGGGCGTACAAACCCAGTTGTCAGAGTATTAGTACTTGTGTTTCCCTTTTAGTCCTCCCACTATATTGTGGTAAACAAACTCTGGAGAACATGGATGGATCTCCCAGCACATTCCGGAGACTCGAGACAAAAACTCTAACTATTCGACCCGCTTAATTGGATGTCAACCCGCATTTCACTTCTGCTGCTGTGTGGGTAGAGATAATGGCAAGGAGTTCATTCCTAAAGCTAACGTGGCCGCCCCGGTGAAACTTTAACATTACAGCCTCTCACAACAGTGCTTCCCTCTTCTCGGGAGACGAGTCAACATTGACGTTAATGGAAACTCATTGGCAAAGAGTTGGTAAAGCTAGCTTCTAAGGAAATGCAAAACTGTTGCGATTGAAGTCTATTCTCTGTCTGCTTAACACACAGCAGCTTTGCTTCCAAAACTTTTAAAATCAAAGTCACCAATTTCGCGGAAGCTTATTTTCCAGAAAAGTGTTTCCGTGTTTAGTCTACCTGGACCAGTAAGACAAGTAAGAGCGTCTCCCTCAGAGCTGCACTCAGCTCCTGCCATTCGCACTGTCGCAACACTTCTCGTGCTGGTTCCTCTTCTTTCTGAAAGCACCTATACGATCCTCTGTCTGGCAAGTGTTCCCCTAAGTCTGCTAGCGAAATTCTTTTAAATTATAAAGAATACAAGCTTGATTTCAGAGGGTACGCAAAAAGTTGATCAACTGCAGAGATCTGACTACTCTCCCAATTTGAGATGCTAATTTCAAGATGTTGCCACGAAGAGACCGGTTGACGCCAATTGCGCCATGCTAAAATGTTTGTTCTTGGTTTACGTTGCCGTCTCAACATCGTTCAGTACGAACTCTACAGAAAAGTCTTCCTTTGTTCTTCTAGCTCTAATAAAACGATTCATCTTTGACTGTACTGCCATCAACGTAAAAATATTGAAACATGTCTACCCAAAGAAGGTTCCACAAATCATGGAATATAGTCATCCCAGAGACTTAAGTCGTAGTTCAAGAATTGGAACAGGAATCAACATCCGTTTGCTTAAAAGAATCAAGGTGTCTACCCGAGTAGAAGGCAGAGCGAACGGATATTCTGCATAGCCGAGAGGGCAGGCCACAGTTTCACACGAATTTGATTGCCAGACAGTCAATGTTCCCAAGACTTGACGATCAAAGACCACCCAGAAGAATCTATCTCCAGCGACACGGTGCCTTGGCGCTTTACAAATCTGGCACGGATTTCAACCATTCCAAGTTATAGTAAAATACAAGTAAGGTTGGCTAGTTTTCAAAGTAGTTTTGTTTTATTTCCATCAAAAATGAGAAATCGCTCCATAACTCTGAAGAAAATCAACAAACTACTGCAACTTACTGCAATCCAGTTCATCCTCAGCATTTGGACAGTCGGCTTTCCGGTCACAGCGCTTCACCAGGTCTACACAAGTGTTGGTGCATCGGAATTCGTTGGGAAGACATCCTAGAACAGCAAAGAGGACAAACGCTTTTAAAATTTAGGGTCTTTCACAAGATATTCAACTTAGATGTCTATTTTTTTACAGAGTAAATACAGTATCTATTAAAAATTTGAAAAATTAAATAGCGAGAAAAGAATACCAGTTTAGTAAGGGACTCGGAGTTTTTACTTCTTAGGGGTATTTCTAAACAGATTCAAAACGATTCCCAACCAACCACAAATCGACAAAGCTTTAAAATAATTCCCAAAATTTTCTCCATTTTCCTGAATCTTTTTCTCATACTACCATATTTTCAACCAATGAATTAATAATTTTCACGATTGTAATACTGGTATTGAGAAAAAATTAGAAAATCTATTTCCCTGTCATTAAGCACGATGAATTTTTCTTCTAAACTATTAAATTTGTGAAACGGGAAATTAATAACTTAAGCTCTGTGTGTAAAGATTAATTTGAGCACCAATTTAGTAAAGTTGAAATCGTTCAAGCGATATTGAAGTAATCATTTTAGGCGACCAAAATCTGTTGGTTGAATGAATCAGCATACATATGGTTTAATCCAGTAACCAATCAGGACTAAAACCAAGTTTACTGTCCGCCAGGGCAATGAAACATTGCAAACAGTTGTAATTGGCCATTTTGCTCCAGGCCCCCTCTCCCAATTCCCCTGATTTTACAGAATGGTCTAGTCGGCCGTAACGTTCGCAAACTGCGGCACTAAATAGTTCTGCCGTTTGCATCAGTTGATAATCATCAATCTTTACTTTTGTATTTCCGTGGACCGTTGAGAGAGAGAGAGAGAGAGATAAGCCCTCAATTGCAATAACATTGGTAGAGGTTAAAATACTTTTGTTATTTTGAATTTGAAAAGTATTAGTTGGCATTTTATTGTTTAACAAAGTTACAAAAAATATTTATGAAGTAATTCAAAGGGGCCACACCCAGAGAATAACAATTTCAAACGTTACATTTCGATTTCGTCCAGAAGAGGGAACGTCTACTAAACTTAATACAGATTCAGCCAATCTGAATGGCCACTTTATTGTGCTATGTATGCTTCTATGTATTATGCCCTTTTAAGTGGAATTAAATGAGTTGCTGAATTTTTTTTTTCTTTTTTTTTGCATTTATTTATGTTACAAATGGGTTAGCGCTATAAGTAACAGTGATAATCGAATAACAAATGATAAGTAACGAGTGGAGAAGTTACCCAGTGGTAACACTCTCAAATATTAGATGGTTAGCCACTCTCTTCACTGGAGAGGAGACCACGAGGCCACTGTCTTTTAAGACGTCTTGTCCGGGTTGTCAGGAAGAGTTCTAGAAGAAAGATTTTTAGCTAGAGGATTTATATGAGATTGCAGGTTGAAGTGGAGTTTTCTGTATCTTGTTTTAGCAACTTGTGTGACAAAAGGAATGTTAAGGTCAGTGTGTATAATCAGGTTGGAGACATAAAAAGGAGCGTTCGAAGTATTTTAGATTGTAGAGATTGAATCCTTTGGAGATTGGAGCGTTTGGTTGGAACCCCACAGCTCTATTCCATAGGCCCAGATGGGTTTCAAAATAGAAATATAAATTAGTCTTTTGTTGTCTAGAGAAAGTTTTAATCTGTCGTCTAAGAGTCTTTTAAGTAGTCGATATCGTCTGTTCATTTCTGTCCTTTTAAGTCTAGTGTGGGGGGTTCCAAGAAAGTCTTCGGGATAAGCTAAAGCCCAAGGTAGCGGGCAACGTTCACTACTGGTAGAGGTGTTAGGTTATAGATGACTGGAGGAAGAGTAATGCGCCGTAGAGTGAAGGTGATATTTTGAGACTTGTTTTCATTAAGTGCTGAAATTCCTAGTTTTAAGAACTTTAAAATGAGTGACAATTGATTTCTCACTTCCTCGAAACATGCCATAAATATTCTCTAATCACTTTTATGGATTTACCAACGAGAAAATCTAAAAATTTTATTAAAATTATTTTTGTGTTAGGGGAGGGATTTTTTGTTTAAGGCTATTCTAATATCAGTGTTGCCATTACCTCAAAAAGTTTCCTACACAATAACCTAAAGTTCCCTACACAATAACCTACGTTCTGCAAACTTTTTTTATGTTATATTAAGAAGTAAATTGATTTCAGTTTAAGAAATTGTAAAAGTTAGAAGCGCCTTATTAACCTATCTGTAAAAGAAATAAGTGCCAGTGTTCAGATTTGTTAGCTTTATTTTTCTGTCAAAATGTGATTTTTGAAAGAGTTGTTTCATGCACGGAGTGATTGCCACTATTTGGTTACGTCCAGCTGGGTACAAATCACTTTTGCTAAGTTTATTTGCAAGCTGTGATGAGGGTAGGCCCACAGTTGGTAGAACTGTAAAACCAGGTACTGGAAACTCAAGCAATCAGTCTGGGCCAATCATACTGTGCTCCCCGCCATGTTTAGACTCAATAACCGCGCAATGTATTATTCAAATTTTATTGGTTCTGCACAAAGCAAAACAGTTTTAATGATTACTCCCATGTTAACTAGAGGCAGTGGCCGCTTCTCACTGGTGGTTTAATAACAGCCATGCGCAGAACGAGTAAAGCGCCCCCCATCTGAATAAAATTCTGATCTTACTTTGAATTTAGAGGTGTATCTTGTTATTTTAATGAATATTAAAACGGTTTTCTTATTATATATTCAGTCTAGATGATGTAAATTTTATACAAATATTCGTGAGAATTTATATGCGAACGTCTGTTTTGGATAGAAGCATGTCCATGGTCTTGTTGGCATCCAGTTCTACTTCTTCTACTACTGATGCTGCTGGGTGCTCAGAAAATCTTGATCACATAGTCGAGTTACCGCCATTCATCTCAAGTCTAGTTTTTCTATCTGAAGTGTCGCACACCTAATAAGAGGGTAGATAGAATTGTCTAAGAATTTGGTTGGCCTATCTCGATTTTAGAGTGATATTTGCGAGTTATGATTAGTCTCGTGTCGATTTCTAACCAAGGTTTTGTCTTATCCTTTTTCAAATTTAATTTAAGCTGATTTTTAAAGTAATGGTTGGATGCAGTAAAATATTTGAAGTTTAAAACAGGTATGGAGCCATTTTCGAGGATACTCAAAAAAGAGGAAGTACTCAGTAGAACGCTATTTCCTGTTGGGAGATTTTGATCGATAAGTTACGATCAGATCGATTTTGATTTAGTGTTCACAATTGAAGGGACCATTTTCTGAAAACAACTTGGAAGTAGTACTTGGAACCTCAGTATTTGTTTTGTTCGGTGAAAAAGCGCAATGTATAACGTCTTAAACCGATGACTACTTGATTTTAACACAGTAAGGTTATTAGAAGGTTTACGCTATTCCATTGATCAATATAATTCAAAACGCTGCCGTATCACCAATTTAGCCACTCCAGTAACCACTACAAAATAACGAACCATATTTATATTCTTGTAAAGAACGTGAGGGTATCCACTCAGAGTGAAAGAAATAGTTATTTATTTAACTTCAGAATTTGTACGGAAGGTACAAAATATGTTATATTGTACGCTGGTACAATGGAGTATTCAGGGTTGTTACAAGGTAACGCAGGTGTGCTTGCCCGCAGCGAATAATAAAACCAACCATTACACATTGTTGCCAACCTAACTGAATTGTACCATATTATTGGTACGTAAACATTTTGTGAATAAGATAACATGGTAACTTTTATTGTACTTACAAAGCGCAAGTTTTTTAACAAAAAGAAAAGTAATTAAAAAGTTTTTCTACTAAACGAACAATAATAGAAAACTATTACAGTTATAATAGAAACAGTAGCGAGTTCTAGCTGGCACATTATTAAACTACTTCGTTCAAGTTAAGTTTTGATTGTTCCATTGCGATTTCACAGTATTATTTTATTAAAAACATAACCCTTCTTGGTTAATACCTAATGTCGGCGAAAACGTAGTAATAGTAACCACAATTGTAACCTTTTTCTGTTTCTTTAAAACTTAATTGTTAAATGGTAAGGTTAGGTGCTAGCTGAAATAACGCTGTCCACAATTGTTTGAACTACTTACATATTTATATCTTTTTTAAGATGAAAGATGGTTTGCAGAAGTTTTGTTAATTAGTCATTTTAATTTATCTTTAATTAATTTTGAATAAAATAATAAAACTCAAATATAAAGTGAAAAGTGAGTAAAGTAACAGCTGTTTTCTCAGGCGGAGCTTCACGTCCTGAACTCCCAATCTAGGTGTCGTGGACGGAGGCGACTAGCGAACATACTTCACCATAAAATTCTCATGTTAACCATTAAATAAAATCCAAGGCCTAGGACCAGTAATTATTGCTGGTTGAAAAGTTTTCTGAAAACCCAAATGTGTATTTCTCAAATCTACCGCTACAAAGTACTATTCAAGGAAAATACAATCGACAAAAGGCTGATCCATTTCAACGTTGAATGTTTTTCTTCTACCAACTGAGCTTATATGTAACTTTCGTCAAGAAGGGAAATCTTTCAAAGAATTTTCAAGAGCATTTAAGAGAACGCACACATAACAGCATTACCAACCAAAACGTTTAAACATCTGTACACAAAGTTCACATAATTCACACGCAGTTTTGCCAACTGTAATGGTTAGCTGCTAAGCCCCCCAGAGAGGGCAATTATCACTGATTATCTGATATTGTTTGTAATCGTATTGTTGTTTGCAAACAGCACTAATATTAAAAGAAGATTTTATAACAATAAGGTCTCTCTGTTATTGTTCGCGGTGAATTATATGGAAATTGAAAACATTGTTTTTATCGGCTTAACTACAGGCATCAGGCTCAGCTTAAGAGAGAGAGTTCTGGACCAATGTAACTTGCGTCACTTCCTCTCTCGCCGATGGTCGGTTTTTAAAGGCACAAGTTTTTCCTTTCTATTTCGGCTCATGGTATTCGTTTAGATTATCGATTCTGCAGTCAATCATCAGGAATTGGTCTGTATGTTGTGTACAGCTGTAATTACAAAATGTAAAATCGCCAGAAGTTGAAACTAGATTTGTGCCGACAGTGGAAGCCATAATTTGGAACAAAATCGATCAACCGCTAGTTCTAACTTATTTTATGGAGAGAGTTTTTAGTTTTTTTGGAATTTTTGAAAATAAAGCTGGAAAGATTTTTTTGAAACCTGGCCAACATCTTCCGTTTGGAACATTGTTCCCGGAAATCCGATTGAGGAAGACCGCTGAAAGAGGGTGTTGGAAAATTTGCGAGCCGGATCCTTGAGATTAGAGGTTAGCGGAAGTCGTGTTTCCTCTGACCGCTTCTCTTACTGCACTAGCAAGAGAAGGTACTGCCATATTGTAAATTCCAGTTGGTCCAATCCAACGAATTAAATCTACAACAAAAAGGGGTATAAATAAATCTATTTGGCAGATCAAGTTAGCCATGGAAGAACTTCACAGCAACCTATGATCTGACATAATAGACTTTCGTTGACTGCAACGCCATCTCACTGCACGGCCGATCTCTCAATCCACCTTCCCTATAGTTCTTCCACTATAAAAGAGAAATGGCATTAGTAGGTGCTCAAAATCCAGAGAGTGAGGTCGACCTGAAACCCCCCACTCGACCTAGATAGCTGCCAACCCTTGCAGGATATACCCTACGGCGTTGGACCATCTCCACTCCAGAATATTAATGGTACCATAACTTGCAGCCATACCCTCTTGATGACCGCCGATCTGTTAATAAAGGAAAAACGGCGCAGTTGGATCTTGACTGAGTAATTGGCTCCATTATGGAAACTAATTGAGGATTTTCCACATCCGGTGGGGAAGTGTAAAAAAGGAACATTTACAGTTTAAGGGGAACCACTGCAGCTGTTCCTTCAACGCAAAACTCCACCTAGTTAATCAAGGCCTTAAACAGCTGAAAGCTATTGTCTGCTGCACTCGATCTTGCAACATCTATCATTAAAATTGCAAAATTTTCTCCATTTTTTTTGTAAAGGGCCTAAGTGGCAATTCTTCTGGTCCATTTTAAATCCGTTAAGTACTTCTATTGTTTTGATTGCACTGACTTGCATTAATCACTTAACTATAGAAAAGTTGTGTGAGTGTTAACAACTTATATTTCCAAAGTTGCTGTAGCTAAGACTTCTCTAGAGCTCCTTGACAGTTACCAGGGTATGAAGGATGCATGTGCTTCCTGTACAGCTCCAAACTTCTTGAGGGTGAGGAAATCGGCCGTTAGCGACCAGACCACCTGCACAATCCTTCTAGGACTACCCTGCAAGCGTGGTCCCCTTGATTTGGGCAAGCCACACGCATAGAAAGTGCTTTGGGGAGGTTGGTGAGTTTCACCAGGGAGAGGGAGTAGAAGACTCCCTGTTCACCCTGGAGATCCAGGGCAGTTTCTTCCTAGAAGAGTCCACTCTTCAGGGAGACTTCTTTTCAGAATATTCAGGGAGGATGGGGATGAGTTTGTACCATGGAGTGAACTCCCGCCCTCCCCCAAAAAAAGACCGGGAATAATCACCAGATTTATCAGGGTTAACCCAGTTAACCTACCACACTGCCATCCCAACAGAATTACGTCACCAGCAAGCCATACTCATTTTTTAATTCCCTAACGCAATTAGTAAAATTAACATGCATTATTCACTAACCGAGCAAGGGGGTAAACATGCACACGGGCCCCGCAGAATGGCGCACAGACCAGCTGCACCTTTCAATTCTTTTGCTGAATTTTAGCGCCATAATTTCAGCCCCAACTCTTCACACAGCGATAGCAGCAAGATTTCCACTGTGAGATGCAAACCGGAAATGCTACGATTACATCATCAGATGTCTTATTCACTTTCTCAGAGAAATCGCGCCAAATTTTCAAATTTGGAGGTGGCTCCGGAATCGTCAATTTTAAGGGAAAACGAAAATTATTTTCGTTTTTATTTCCTGTTGAGAAGACTCACACGACTTTCTCTAACTACTCTGAGTTCGAACTTACGAATTCTCTTCTGACTTAAAACGCTTGAGTTATATATTTAATTCCTTACCACTTTTGAGGGGAGCTTCCCACTCATTCTGCCCTCTCCATGAAGTATCCTCAATTAAAATTGGGGGAAAAATGTTTACAGTAAAAGTTTTTGATTGGCTCATAATATTGTTCAAACTATAAACAAAACCATAGGAAGGCATTTGCGAGCGTTTCTTTTATAAATTAATGTGCGGGTTCAGCTGATTTAGAAAAATCACCGGAAATTGTAATTTGATGGAATTAGCCACCGGAAAAACTACTTCCTGAATAGACTACGTGTGATCTCCTGCACACACATGCCATAAGAAACCTTTTCTGACTGAGTAGGCCTTTACCACGTGTACTTCCGGGGAAAAGACTCAAGTTAGAAATCGCGCTACTTCCTCCCGCTAGGATTAAGAGGAAGTAAAGAAATTATTTATGAGATTCTAGAGAGGAATCCGAGAGTTAAGTAGATGCTTAAAGTTGAGGGAAGTGAAGCAGACTGGGAGCACCGCTGCCGGTAAGACCCGCCATAAATCTTAGCCCCAGCACTTGGGACCTCACTTCCCCGCCGCCGAAAGAGAAAGTGGGAAGAATGATTCACTCCAGAGATTCTCTCGCTGCCAACTGAATACCAGATCAGCCGGCTCATGACGTCACTGGGACTGTAAGCCAGCAGAGTAGGAAATCATGCCACTTTTACCTCTAATGCCTTTTTAAATTCAGCAAAGTGCCTAAAATGATGCTACGCGCAAAGAGGGTTAGTTATGATTTAGGCTGTATGTGGCATGCCCAAATGTCTTATAAATTGCCAGAAAGAAGAAATAGTTGTATTAGTGTAACATTCTGGCATGAAGTGCTTGAACGCGTTACATAGAGAGCGTTGGAAATATGACTTACGACTTTAGATTTGGATTCTCTGCATGTCTGAGGCTTTCGCGGAGTACCACAGTTCGGAAATCCAGATCGATTTCAGAAGTTTTTCGATATAGAGATAGTTTTAAATTAAATGAATGAAAGACTAATTATTTAAATCGATTTATTTGTCATTTACAGGTTAGTAGTTGTACCTGGAAGAGCTTTATCCAGACAGCGCTGCCCAGTGAGCTGTAAGAAGCTCCTAGGAAGAGAAAATCTTAAGGCGCAACAGCTGGGTTCGAACCTGCGGATCTCCGCAGTACACGCTAATAATCCTGTCTCTTCTTGAAAATATTATTTTCTCATTAGTTATTACAAACATTAAGTACTCACTTTAAGGTGATGTTATTTCATTTATTTGTGATGAGATTTACAAAAATCCCATAATGAAAAATTTAAAATGTCGTTTAATTAGTTCGTATACTTTCTAATTAATTACTTTTAGTTTGTCTAATTTTAATTAATATTGTAAATTGAAAACGAGACATGATTCACGAATTTGTAGGATCTCTTGTACACCTTGCATAAATCGTTAAGAAATTTTATATACACTTACATATATATTAATTTTATATATGTTGTATGAATTACTAATATGGCCTTGGCATTGTAAGAAATTTAATATCTGGCAGTGACAGCTGGGTCCATTTTGGTCAACAATGGCTAGCTCACAGCAATTATTGATTTATTTTTCAAATATAAGTATTTAAAGTTTGCTGCAAAGAGAGAATGATAGAAATACCTGTTAGTCGGGTCTGCGACAGTAATTGTTAGGATGTTGAAAATGGATTTACACGGAAGGTAATGTTCTTTTGCTATTTTGAAGTTTTGACATAGGTCTGTCTCTTAATTGGTAACATGGAAGAAGAAATAAACTCTAGAAAAATCGATTACAGTCTGCTAAGTGAAGTCGAGCGCAAAAAAGCTTCTCCTTACAAATTAAAAAGGACTTGATTCTTTTTTCTTTTATTTTGAACTTCTACAACTTTCAACGATATTAATACATCATACTTTCTACTGAAACAATTTTGGTATTTAAACTTTAATGCAGGCATCGAAATAAAAATTTATGCTACTAACTTGTAATTTTAGAGACGAATTTAACACTGTGTAAATGGTAGGAAATTACACATTAGAGTGAAGTCTATGTACTCTCATCTCCCAAAAGTGCTTCTTTGTAGTATTTACTTGTCGTTCTCAAGAGATAAAAAGTTTCGAAACTTTAACATGATCACTGCAAGTCCACTAAGCAGTAGGTAGAAAAAGTAAAAAGAATATATTTAATAAAAAAAAGAATTTGAATTTACTACACAAAAGTTAAATTTGATTAAACCAAACTATGTAAACATAAACAAGACCAAGTTACAGCCCTTCTAGATTAAGATTCTACGAAGCAGGTAGTACCACGAACGCATAAATAGCAACTTTTTTTGTGATCTTATAATAAAGTTGGTAACATTGGCTCATCAAGAAAGTGGGTTGATATAAAAAATTTTTATTAAGACAATTTAGAGATGAGTCTTCTAAAGTTTAAATACAAAACAGAGAGAAGGAGATACCATCCTAACTAGAGTATTAGTGTAGAAACCTAACTACTTACTAAGTTTTAACTGTCTGGTTTAATATTGTTCTTTTGTTTTGTGTTTGCTTTTCTTTAGCGTATTCTTCCGTCAACGTAATTGTTCAGCTCTGAAAGATTGGCCACTTTAATTATGAACATTTCCAGCCAATCTGGTACCAGTTTAATTAAACAATATTAAATTGAAGTAATTTATTGGTGCTTAAGTAAACAGTGGCCCCACCCTTAAAAAAAAAAAATCATCTGTAAGCTTACAGCTATTTATTGTATTTATGTTAATAAGATTTATATATATTTTTATGTTGTATAGTACGAGTCTCGTACAGTCTAATGTAACTGTGTTAAAAGGTAAATATAACCTAATTTAATAACCTTAACTCTATATAGTTGTTTGTTTATTACTTCTAAGATCTAATACCATTATTTCTACTAACTTTAAACTTCTTTTACATTTTCTCTTACTTTACCAAGTTAAAAAAAAATAGTTCAGCATCTGTTTTGAACGCTAAGTATAGATTATAAGTAGTTAGCCCTAATATACAGTAGAGGCCTCAATGGAAACCGATAACAGTGCAGTAACTTGAAGTTAAGTGATTAAATCAAGTAGTAGTTACTTCTAAAGTGACTGATTTGAGTAAGCTGGAGTATAGATAATAGCGATTGTTATACAATAATTTATACATGAAGTCTGCATATGCATGTAGTAGACGCTAGAACAGTATAAGTAGCGTGAGCATCTGACCGAGACATTTTGGTGCAAGTGGCCAAGGGGTGTGACGGGAATATACCATCACTACTTCGCCCTTCGGCGATGGTCCCGAGGGAAGAGGAGAGAATACACCCTTACTGTCCAGGCTCTGTCTTTGCTCCATGGCGATCTAGGGCTTCAGCAACATTAAGGCGAGCACCATTTTGGCACTTGTGAGTAGCTAAGGGGCGCTAATTACCTTGAAGTTGATGCACCAAAAAGAAAAAAAATCTAATTTTGAGGTGCCTGAAGTGCAAAAAATGGATTTTTTGTTTGGATCCTAGATTTTGGATGAAATCAGTCAACCAAATTCGGCTTTTGACTCAATTGTTTATTTAGTTTTCTAAAGATTCCCTAAAAAAAGCGTCTCGGGTTTTCGTTAACATCAGGGAACATTGCCTTAAGTAATCCTACAATGTCCTCTTGGGTCACATTCCTAGAAAAACAGTTGATGATCTCCTGCGATAGAGAGACGGATGGACTTCCCCCTAAAATCCTATATCCGGTGAATTATTGGACTTATCACCTATTAAATATCAACAATCATTAAATAAGTATCCGGAATCCCAAATTAAAAGGAAATTGGCTACCCGGAAGTACTAGCTTACGGAACATTTTTACTTTTCAAAACCGGTTCCTTCGTAGTGAACATGTGCACTTCCTCTTTGTGGCTAAATACTCTCTAAGTTTCCGGGAAAGGAATCAAGAGAAGCAAGTCGAGTTTGTGTTCGCTGCGGAAGTTATGTTCGTGTGATATTGAGATGTTATAAAGAGACGCGCACATGAAGGAAGACATTCAGCCAGAATGCAGTACCTCATCTTATAGTCAAAGGTTATTTATTTATTGTACCACGCGACCAATAAACCGGAAGTGTAATAAACGTTTTTAAGGAACGTTTTCCAGCACATATTACAGGAAAACGGAAAAGAAAGATAAAATCATAATAATAATTTTCACTCCGCCCACTACTTGCTCATGAAATCATTTTTGCTTCATGGCTCCTGCTCATTTGTGAAGATACAAAATAAATAAATAATAAAAAAAACTGGAGTTATTTATTTTTTTGTATTTAAGGCGCGGCAACATCCGAGGTTATTGGCGCCCGGAGCTTTTTTCAGTGCACTGCCGGCTCCGGACGGTGTTCTCTTGTGACAGACAACGCTGTCCGAACAGTAAGCTGTAAGAAGCTCCTAGGAAGGGAAAAGCTAAGGTGCCAGCAGCTGGATTTGAACGCAAGATCTCCGCGTTGGAGTCCAGTATTCGCTAACCACTCAGCTATGCCCTACCCTTACTGCAGTTATTCTCCAAATAAAAGAAGCAGCTTAACGTGGATGTGAATGAAGTGGTACTGCCGAACGGAAATTCTCAAGATTCCGGTAACAGGATTTCAACTAAGACGCTTTGTCTCCTTCATGAATCCACGCTGTTTATTGATGTCCGGATCCAACCCTGGTTTAACCATGATTAAACTGAAGAGCCTTTGATTTGCTTGCAACGGCTTCAAATTCAAAGTTAGCAGTTAATTTATTAAAGTTGAAAATGTTTTAAAGTGGCGCAATCTCTGGTGCCAGCTAAACTCGACATGTTGCGATAAGTAGCTATGAAATCAACAGTACTTCCGGTCAAATTTTGATTTGGCGGTAAAAAAAGAAAAAACTTTTGAGTATTGTGACTTTTCGATTGAGCCGCTATACAGAGCTTGGCGCAACAGCTGAACAAAAGTGCCGCCAAGCGAACGGACCCCTCAAATCATCTTATGGACGGACACTAGACGATCTGACCTCATTACCGCCAGCGAGGCTAATAGAGTGCTATTTCTGTCAGTTAATTATTCTTAATATTTGGCAATCATAATGCATTTCATGTTTTTTTTTTGTGATTTATTACTAAGTTGGTGTGAAATACGTTTATCTGCAGCACAATTTTCTGCAATTTGACAGTCATTATTATGTACAACTTTTAACAGGTAGGATTCATTAAACATGAATCTGTAATTATCAACATTTATATTCAATGTTGAATGATTAATTTTGTGAATGAATATTTGAATACCTAAAACCAAAAATGAGTACGTGGATTTAAAAGCGAGGTTAGGTTAGGTAAACATATTCATGGAGATATTTATTAATAAAGTTCGTAGCTTAATTCATAATATTCCAAAGATTTTTAATAGAATCACTCAAATTTTTAAGTTCACTCTTTTTATCCTGTCTTTCCTTGGCAATTGATTATTTTAATCCATCCATTAAAAAAAGTGCTTTACATAACAGATTATTTAAATTCCAACATGGTGTGAGATAATGGAATGGCTGTCTAGTTTATTTAGTTGCCGCTAGGAGCAGAAGTTCGCATACAGATTTTTTAATGGTTTTATGTTAAAACTTTACTTAACAAAAAAAACTAAAAAAATGTAATTGTGATTTGGTTAAAGTTTCGAGAATAAGTTTTCAACAAAAATATACAATATTTTGAAATCTCCTGAGCTAGAGGCAGCCTTTTTTTAAGGCCAAAACTCCCAGGAAGGTGAACTACCAAGAGCTACGCGTCTGCTGGAGGGTATTGTAAAGAAACTAATAATAGTTTCATCGATCCTTCGGCACCACCAGCTCATCCTACACTGGTGATATCATACTGAAACCCCACACGGCTAAATAATACATTTAAATTAAATCAGACTCCCACTTGTTTGCATTATAGTGGATGATAATTAGAAATAGCTGACGGGAGTCTGTTTGTTCTGCCAAGTGGAAAGATGAAGTGCGGCAGCCCGAGCTTGCTCGCGAAGCCATACTATCTGAAGCACTGAAGCGTTTACTCATCTTGTTTTGCTGAATTCGTCAATAACTTTCTTGTTTTCACTTTAATGATGTAATTTTGATGCTTAACTCGTCTGTAATTCTATTTTTAGTTGATCTTTCAATATGGCAGTCGTTTAGGATTCGAGTACGAAAATCTGGGGGTGAAAATGCCCCACACAATAATGCCTTACAATAGGAAG
The DNA here is from genome assembly GCF_049639745.1 of Rhodnius prolixus. NCBI lineage: Eukaryota > Metazoa > Arthropoda > Insecta > Hemiptera > Reduviidae > Rhodnius > Rhodnius prolixus. Next base: position 67,626,561 of record NW_027411581.1, read on the forward strand.
GAGCCCTATCAAAATGGAGGAATCTAGAAAAGACCTGCAGGTCTAATGGTAACTCCAATATACTCTATGATTCGCCCAAATCCGTCTTCGCTGTCTTGTTTTAGTTTTTTAGAACATCCATGTTGGTAGGCCTGAGAGTTAATCCATCATTCATCTGATGAATAGTGTCTTGTTGGAAAGAGTTTCGAAAATTTGGAATTCAAACCTTAGAACCTTAAGATTAGTCGCGTGTGTGTTCAGTTCAGATTATTTTGTTTTCACAGATCATGTATTATATTTCCGGCGAGTAGATCAAGTTAGATTGTAAAACGACCTGTTATTTAATAGGAGCAAAAAAAGAGTTAGGCCCTTCTTGGTATGACAGCCGATACATGAGCGATATCACTGGCACTGGCAGGAAGTTGGCAGCATTGGCGGCTTGCTATAAATCAGTTCAGTATTGGAGGACAGCCTGACCTCCTAATATCCTGGACCACATATCTGCGCGTTCAACTATTCTCAATTTGTTCCATTTTATTTGCTATAAAATATTTCCTGAAATTCTAACCTCTAAATTCTAGTGAAAGTAAAATTGATTGCTCCCATTGCAGTCCGTCGGCACATCCATTAGCTTGATTTATTCTCATAGCACAGTTCAAATTGTTATCTCCGTAGTCTGGAGATAATGATATGGCACTTATTCTCCACTATCCTTCCGTCCATGGTATATATATCCTAACTATGGTACCGTCTTCGGTAAGCCGAAGGTACTTCCGTCGGCGAGGCTTATTACTGATAGCACCTACGGCTCATTTTCTTAAATTTATGCCTGTTATCTTAGAGGGATTACTGTTCTGTTGCCAAGCTGAACGCGTCTTCCGTGCGGGATCCAGTTTAAACGACGTACTTTACGATAAATTTACTCTCTCCTAGTTCTAGCCAGTGGAAATTTGCGTGATAGTGGCAAGAAATTTTTAAAATAATATTTTTAACGGAAATACATATTTTATGGTCATCTGAGTATTTAAACAAAATCTGGTGTGATTCACGTGACTTCCTGTCACCACCCCTTGAGAGGTCGAGCGTCTTGCATTTTATCTAATTGTTAATATGAGGAATTTATAGTCAAGTATGTCTGGTAGTCGCCTCCGTCCACGACACTAAATTTAGTAGTTGGACGTAAAACCTGCCTGAATAAATAGGCAATGGTCCGCTAGGTTTCAGACGGGCTCATCTATTATTGGCAATCTAAACTCAACTTTTCAACTACACTGAGCGGCAAAAAAAGTGGCACCCTTAAAAAAAATGTATTAATACCATTCGTCATTGCAAAAATAAAATATTTTTAGCATGCATTGTTGATAAACGTAGGGTAGCTTAAAGAAATGATAAGGAAATTCAAAGTAGGGAAATAAAGAAATATGGTAAAAACCAAAAAGAAATCACTAGTTCCGTTTGTCTTCGTAAACTTTGATCTCTAATCCTTAAAATTCACAGTGATGTGGTTTGGGCCAGGATTAATTTGAAGCTCGGAATGAATGAATTTTTATAGAGGGGGTCTCTATCAGCTGCTGGCTACATAGACGACATTCTTCCTGAGGCTGTTGTCCCATTCGTACCATACGTTGGCGAGGAATTTCCGTTAATGCACGATAATACCACGGTCTCATACAGCAGAGATTGTTTCCCGCTACCTGGAAAACGCTTCAATCCGATGTTTAGAGTGGGCCCAGCATGTTGTCTAGATCTAAAGCCTATTGAAAATCTGTGGGATGAGTTGTCAAGACGAATTAAGAGACGTCCAACATTAGCAGAGATTCGCTTTAGGAGTTAAGAGTTGCACTGACGGAAGAATATGAAAATTCAAAATCCTATTAGGTCAATGCCCCCTTCGAATGCAAGCCGTAATAAACGTAAGAGGCGGAAACACATCCCTTTAATTGGAAAATTAACATTTTGTTAATTTTTCTATTTTTTTTAAATACCACCTGTTATTATTTACTTTGAATATTCCTAAGTACGTTACTATTGAAAATCTATTTATTCTAAAAGTATGTGGAGACGTTTATAACAAATTGATTGGAAATAAGAACTCATACTGAAGGGTGGCCATTTATTTTGCTTCTCAGTGTACCTTTGATTATTAGTTTTTCGTCCCAAAATCAAAGAAAGAATGCTAAGTGCTTGAGCAAATACATTGTGCATGCATGCAATTGGAAATTGGAATGCTTCTAAGTATGGCAATAATGTGCCTGAAGATAGCAGCACAATTCAGTCGTCTACTTGTGCGATCTGCTGACCGCCTAGCAAACAAAACCATGAATGAATGAATGAATGAATGAATGAATGATTTATTTGCTCTTAAGAGTACAGATCTCATAGCAAAGGGTTGGCCTTACAGTACAAGGAGTTTACAAAGTTAATTCTGTCAGACTTATTATACAAATTAATGGTTTTTTATTATTGTATACAATATATGTACGGGTTGAAATTGAAAACAAAACAGAACTAAACTATATAATTAAATCGGAGTGGAATCATTTCTAGCTATAATCAGTAAGAGAAAGTTATTCTAGAATTAGTTATTTGTAATAGTAATTTATATAAGTAGAGTAGAGAAAAAAAAAAAAAAAAAAAAACTAGATAATTACAAACTTATTGCAATAATTTTCTTAAATGAAGACTTCTTGTAATAAAATAATAAAGGTGATTAAGCTTTTGAACATTATCCTCAATATTAAGAAGCTGTTGAATTTTATCTCTCTCGGTTTTTACATCTTTGGTGTATCTATCAATGTATTTATGTCTTAAAGAGTCAAATACTTCGCAGTGCAGCAAAACATGAACAATAGTATCTAGACCCGCGTGACAAAGTGGACAATCAGCCTCAGTCTGGAAGCGGATATAGAAATTTTTATTATAGATCCGGGGTAGGTACTTGCCGCTAAGCCTTGGGAGATAATTCTAAGTTTTTTTATACCAACTTTAGTGGTCAAGTACAACTCTCCCCGGCCAAGAGAACAAATATCTCTAATAAATATACTGTATTTGGTATTTATTGCCGAGTCTACATCTTTACAAAAAAGATGATTCTCAAACTTTTCCAGTAAATTATTATAATGGCTTTTGAGAATCTGCGGACTTTGACTGAGCCAGATGTCCTCCGCCCCAATAATTGTTAAATACCTTCGTAGACATAGGGTCCAGTTAAAAGGTAAAGTGCAAATTTCTCCGAGTTCCATCAGACGTAGATAGCAGATTTTGGTCAAGCTGTCATCTGGCATATTTAAAAGAGAGAGCCACCAGTTAATCATTCTTTTGAAAATCTTAAATTGTAAGTGCGTTAAACCGCATTCAAGTCGCACTAGATAGTTCGGCGTGTTAACAGGCAGTTGCAAAAGTGTTTTAAAAAAAGATAATTGACCTTTTTCGACCAAGTCAGAGTAGTCTGGGGCCCAGATTTCCGCTAAATACAGCAGTGTGCTTTCTGAGATTGATTGAAATAATTTAGTTTTAGTTTCCCAGCCTTCTGATTTACACGCGACTAGAGTTTTTCTTACCACTGAGTTCGCTATTGCGCATTTGGATAAAAAATACTTACTGGCAATGGCAAATTTACCGGAGGCAGACAAAGGTACGCCCAGGTACGTAAATGAGTTAGTGACCTGTATGGTCAAATTATTGTAGGTGAGATTGGGCATCTTGCCCAATTTACCACCTTTGTGGAAAGGAAGCACTGCCGATTTATCTACATTAACGGTCAGCGAAGACTTTACAGCGTATTCTGCTAACAGTTTTAGTTTATATTGAGCGTCTCTCCGCCTAGCAAACTAAACCATAACCGACATTTTGAAGAGAATCAATTTATTTTAAAAGAAGTCTATGCTTGCTCTCTTGGCATTACGTGTACTCTGAACGTACAGCGTTGATTTAAAATGAAGTGATTGGTAGTGATTGATGCTTTAATTTTGTAATATTGGTGATTAATTAGGTTAAAAATTAGCAATATGATCCCCAACTAGTGCATTAACATTCTCGTATCGATAGTGAGATAGTGGCAACACTGTATTACCAAAACTATGTAACCTAAAAGCGAATGCCGACAGTTTAATAACCTAATCAACTATAACCTTTCAGCTAACCACATCTACTTTATCTGCGCCTACATACTGACTTCATACACACACACACACACACACACATCTATTCTCGTAAATAATTAATACGACCAGAGTATTGTTAGTAACCTGCACATTACCTTCCTAACATTGTAGACTTCAGTATGTAGCATGGAAGTAATTATGGTTGAAGTTTATTATTTATCTGCATTACTTGGCTAAAAAGCAGAAACTAATTAGCCCAGTGGTTTAGTAGCACTGCAAACGTGTAGGTCACCGGTTCGAATCTAGTTGGCTGTACGAAAATTTTCGAAAATGTGGTGGTGAACACTGACCGCACTTCCTTTTTTTACTTTCAAGGTTCTAACTCATGTATTTTCTTTCGTTTAATTCTTAACATTATACAGTTCGTAATGCTGTCAATTATAGTGACTGTAATCTTGTACAGGAAATATGCTTTCATCCTATTGCCCGTGAGCTGGTCTGGAAATGAATTTTTCTCATGGCTGTGTGTCTGTAAGTTTGCAGAACGCTCTAGGAGCCATTGTCGTAACCCCCACAAAGTGTGTCCGATTAGAGAAATCAAACTCGGAAGTTTAGCACAATAAGTTGAACTTCCGTTATCACTGAATCAGACATAGAAGTAGCATTCTAGAGAGAGCCTAACCATTTCCTCTCTCTCAGATACCCTCGAATTGAATTTTAAGGGAAAAATGTTCATCACCAAAGTTACATATCTACATTCGTTCGATTAGTAAAATTGTATGTACCCAAAAATGAAGTTGCAGTAAGTTCTAAGTTGGATATTCCACTAAAACGTCATCAGAAGATGCGACCGGAAAGGTTTGGATCAAACTCGGTCTACCGGAGATTCTACTTATTTTCAGATTTAACTTTTATAAGAAATAGGTTTTACTGAAAAATTCGATTCGGAGGGCACCACCGACAGACATCCGCCATACTGTAATGGAAGGAGACGTCTCTAGTGGCCTACTCCTTCCTCAGTTACACCTCCTTTTCAAATTTGCTGGAAAATAGGCGATGTCAATTCCCTGGAGTGCTTCGGGCTGTATAGAGGATGTCTTTAGGGTCAAGTATACGTCATAGACCGATGTACTTACGTCAATATTATTTTCTATTACTTCTTGCTGTCCCTGTAGGTCCTGCTGAACGCTAGGACACCGTTTTTATCTCGCCTGGTAAATGTTCCCTCAGGTGTCATTTTAACCGCTATATATATGCAGCAACTTAGCCACGCAATTCACGACTTTCTGTGGCGATGAGCGAACCAATTCTGTCCCTTACAACAATTCTTCAAGTTCTAACTTGGGCAATTTTTTAAAACATGAATTTTTACTAACATATTCACGCTACCGAACTGCACAACCCACAGAAGTGATGCTGCTAAATCCATCCTTGCTCAGAATTACCTAAAACGAATTGTCGACTAAACTTTTTCTATTAAATGATATTTATCTGAATTTATGTTGTGTACATCCTAAGTCGAAAGAAAACCGTTGCTGACATTTTCGAAAACTCTCGGGAATTCTATTAAGTAAAGCTCTATTTCCGGCAACCATTTTTTTCCCCCTCAAAATGTACGGTCTTTTCAATAATTTTGGGAATTCCACTAAACATCAAATATTAAGGAAATACGAAGTCCGGAAGTGCAGCTTTTCTGAACAAGTTTTTATTGCTTAGCGTGTTTTCTTTTCACAAAATTCAGTTTTTTAAGAAAATTCCATTGAGTAAATTAGGGTAAGAGGAAGTCATGTGAATATTAAGCGGAAATGGTGTGGCCCGCTGGGATAAGGTGGCCGTCCCTTTGTTTACAGTTGCAGCAGAGAACAGTAAGCGGTAATGCCAACCGCACTGTCTGTAGATCAGGCTAGGGCAATATGCAAGTGAGATGATTCATTTACATAGTGAATACATGCTACCAGAGAATAATGTTTGTTAGTGCGAACTGTAGAGTTCAGCACCGCTATCGGTACTTGATAAGCTAAGGAGTAATGCGCAAGCGCCGATTAGCTGGATCAGTGATACGTTACTAACTCTTGTTTGTGTTCACTGCTTTAGGAGGGTTAGATGGTAATTCCTACGCCAAAAGTACATCCTTGCTCAATGAGTTGAGTAAAAATTTGGGGATTTTCTCAAAAGTGACTCTTTGGGTTCGTTTATAGACTTCGTGTGTACACATTTATTGGAAAATTCGTATTTGGGTAGTTCCTGAGGAGGAAGGTTACATTTCTGTGTAATGTAAGGTTACAATAATTTTTTTAAGTAAATGTACCGAGTTAGAAGTGAATTTGTGAGTAAGAACCTTGAGAAAAGGAGTAAGAGGAAGTCATGTGAGTCTACACCCCAGGTTTTTAAAAATGATTTGTTCCGCAAGATGAAAAAGTTTTTTTTTTAAAAAAACACCACTGAGCTAGGGGCAGGAGTTGGCTAAACCAATTGCAACCCTTTCATTTTAACCTTTACAGATTTATCTTGGCTGAATGTCCACCCAAAACGAGTACCTCGTGTCCAGACCCTTTTTCCTAGTCAAATATCTTTACAGCCATCTGTTCCCGGCGGCTCCAGTGAAGCCCCACACAGTTAGTTAAGCACCACTGTAGCAGCTGCAGGTTGCCTGGTTCCGGTGCTAACAGTATTTGGTCTTATTTATCTTCTGGTCCAACCTTTATTATCCAACAACCCTTGGCTGGGGTTCGCAATATCCCCAGCTGACCTACAAACCGCTTGGTGTATTTAGGATTCCCACTAATCTAGTCCATTTTAAAGTTCATGGTCGTTAACTACAAAGCGAACACTAGTATTTGACTATCGAATCTGTCTGTTTGTAGATCTGTATTTATTAGGACTGACTGAAATAAATCTGTCAAGAAACACACTGCTTCCTTGATTTGAAGGAAAACTGAGACGTTGCTGGCCAACCTCGTTGCCTGCATTGTCCTAACTGCGCTAAGAGCTGCTACACTCTAGCGACCACGTTTGTAAACAAAACAAAAAAATGACCAATTTCAGAATTTCCAAAACCGTCCATAACCTAACAAAACAAAAATGAAATTACATTGACAGCAACGCCATCTAATTGCGTGGCTGAGAACTAGTGACGTATTTTTGGACAAAACTCAATTTTTCCTAATTAGATTCGATCACAATACGTCCCCCTTGTTGGCTATAAGAGTGGCTAAAAGCCAAAAACTCTTTGTCAATCAATTATAACCAAAATAATTGGCAAACGAGAAATTTTAGGTCAATTATTACCCATCAGAATTTTTTTCTTCTCCTAATTTGCATATATCTGAAGCTAGCAGCAATCAGCGGTCCTGGCTGGCTATTATCATAGAATAAATAAGGGAGATGAGGGAGTTCAGGCCTTAGTCTTGCTTTCTTAACCTTCTCTCGGCTAGTGGCTAATTAATTCAAGAATTAGATTCAAGCCTGAAATTTACTTAACATTTCAGCTCAAACAACGGTTATCCTGTCTGCTGTCACTTCCCCGCTATCTAAATTCTCACGCTAAAAAAAAAATCAAACTTACTGCTGAATTAGCAGTTAGTAAAATAAATGCTAAGAAAACAAGTATAATGAAGAACAGAAAATCGAAGGAAACTGAAAATTAGCATTCTCATTCTAACTCGGAAAATTCGATTGTTCCTCAAACTGGATTTTGTTTTCTTACCTTTTAGCGAGAAACTCACTTTCACGCCTCCACCAGAAGGAATTTTCCCCTAAGGAAAAAAGAAGGATTATGTATGAAGTTTAACGAAAAAGAAACTCCAAATAAAAATCCGAAAAATGGTAATCGAGAAATTCTAATGTTGGCCGAATTCTCTGAAAGCATCTAAAACGTTAAGTTTTAACTTTCTGGGGATTATCGTTTTTGCAAACGCACTTATTGTGATGGTGAGATAACTGCTCTCTCTCCGTGCTCTGGTTTCTCTCTTGAGGAGAGTGTGTGGGAGGAGTTTAATCTACATCTACTTCCAGGATCAAGGAACTCATTAAATAATAAAGGACAGGATTATCTTTCCAAATGACCCTCCAGGGTAGTAGATTTTGGCCAACCACTACATAAACATTACATATGGTAAATCAAATCAAACAGCGCACTGAGATTTACATAAAAATTTAATCAATCGATATATTGATTGTTACCATATTTTACAAAAGCAAAACCTACCATCTAGTAGTCTAACTTACAATCTAGCAGTCTAACTTACAATCTAGCAGTCTAACTTACAATCTAGCAGTTTAATTTACAATCTAGCAGTCTAACTTACAATCTAGCAGTCTAACTTACAATCTAGCAGTCTAACTTACAATCTAGCAGTCTAACTTACAATCTAGCAGTCTAACTTACAATCTAGCAGTCTAACTTACAATCTAGTAGTCTAACTTACAATCTAGCAATCTACTTACAATCTAGCAGTTTAATTTACAATCTAGCAGACTAACTTTCAATCTAGCAGTCTAACTTACAATCTAACAGTCTAACTTACAATCTAGCAGTCTAACTTACAATCTAGTAGTCTAACTTACAATCTAGCAATCTACTTACAATCTAGCAGTTTAATTTACAATCTAGCAGACTAACTTTCAATCTAGCAGTCTAACTTACAATCTAACAGTCTAACTTACAATCTAGCAGTCTAACTTACAATCTAGCAGTCTAACTTACAATCTAGCAGTCTAACTTACAATCTAGTAGTCTAACTTACAATCTAGCAATCTACTTACAATCTAGCAGTTTAATTTACAATCTAGCAGACTAACTTTCAATCTAGCAGTCTAACTTACAATCTAACAGTCTAACTTACAATCTAGCAATCTACTTACAATCTAGCAGTTTAATTTACAATCTAGCAGACTAACTTTCAATCTAGCAGTCTAACTTACAATCTAACAGTCTAACTTACAATCTAGCAGTCTAACTTACAATCTAGCTATCTAATTACAATCTAGCCGTTTAATTTACAATCTAGCAGTCTAACTTACAAATCTAGCAGTCTAATTACAAATCAAATTTTCTTAAACACTTTTTCTGATAAACTGGTGTTTTGATAGAGAAAATTCGACTTGATCGCAACATTTTCTTTACCTAGGAAAAAAAAACCAAAATATTGAAAAATTTAATTTTTCTATTTTCCTGCTTCTTGCTTTCATTACGAGTATTATAACCTAACTAGATAATACCTTCTCCGTTTTTCTCTTAAGTACCATTTCAGCATAGTGTGGTGGTAGTACTGTACCTTATATGAGATGCAGTCGCTAAAAACTCTGAGATTAAAGGAAATGTTACAAGCGGAAATACCACTTTTCTGAGGCTCACGTCAGATTTTTCCCCCCTCCAATCTATTTCCTTCTTCCCAAGTAACCGGAGCTCTAGCTTTTTCGCTTGTTTTATGCTCCTGTCCAACCGTTGTAGTAAAGGAGACCTGAATACGTGACATGCATTTTTACTTCCTTTAACTAAACGCTAAGAGTAGTATTTCCGGTCGTACAAACTTACTGTTATTTTAAGCGAGTGTTGGGTAACCTTCCGCAATAACCCATAAGCAGTGAAAAAACAAAACAAAAAAACATTAATTAAATAAAGCACCGCCAACTAAATATCGTTCAGCTTATCTATTCTAATTTATTTTTTTTTTTTTGGGAGGTGGGCGATGGTAGAGCGAGTTAATCTATTGCCTTTATCTCCGATCTAATTTTTAATTATTTTAGGATTCGCTAAACTGGCAACACTGTTTTCCCTAAAATAGGGAGTTTTTGGGGTTAACGGCGCAGGTTGGGCAATTATTTTTTTTTTTCCCCCCAGTTGAGTGCATCCCAGTTAGCAATTGCAGGCTACTTTTTGGCCCATAAAAGGTTCCCATTTCCAGTTACCTGTGTTTGTGTAATTACACTGTCAGTTACTGAATGGATACCTGGTAATTGATATGAACCAATAACGGCTGTGTTTTATCAGCCATGTTCAATTCAATAATAGCATCATCCAAACTCATCTATAGAATATATATAGCAGTTATTGATTTTTTTTTTTGTTACAGTGTGAATTCCGTGAAAGGGCTCATATTATTCGTTTGTGGGGACGGGCTGACCCTTACGCTATCCCCAGAAAAACTTCAAGAATTTAAGCCATGTGTAGAGCTAAAACTAGATCCAAATTTCACCATATATGAAGGCCAGCTTTCCGAACAAATTAACTTGAGACTTTACAGGGGAAAAGCTCCCTTAGCTCGTCCATCGATAGCGACTTTGCGTGTATTAATACTTCGAGTATCGATACCAGAATTGACTCGAAAGAAAAATATCGATACTTCTAAGTGTTTGTGTACCGTCAAGAGGAGGGAAGATGAAGAGATGTTACTAAAAAGACAAAAATAGATACTAAGCAAGTACAGTGCAAGACGATAACGTTAGTGCAGACAAAGGTCGGATAAAGGTCAGATGAAGATCCAAAACTGATCTGGATTATAAGAAACATGCGCTTGCTAATACTGATAAAAGCAAAGATTTAAACATGATTAATATGGAAACTATAATAAACTAACTATTATGTATTTCACAGTAACTAAAGCTAATTGTATGTTTCTATTGGTAAATATAATTAAATTAGTTACAGTCATATTTAATTTTAATTTTTGTTTTACTTTTAGATTAGTGATAATATATCTGCTCAAGATCTGCCATCTTATTATCTGTCTATGTTCTAATCAATACAACAGAAAACAAAAGTTACTGGTTTTTCTTATTCAGAATTTATAATTACGAGTAAAATACTACAATAACAGAATGTCTAAAAGAATTATTCTGATATTGATCGCTCTGTCTTTAAAATAGCTACGTCCAAATATTTTACTTAATTGAATCTGTTCTTTCCCTTTAATTATTAATTACAGTAAAGAATAAAAAAATATTATGAATTTGAAAACTTTGTAAACAGTTCTTTACAAAATGAACTTTTGGCAACCCTGCATTGAAAACAATGACATAACTGGTTTAAGTATTGCAATACCTAAGTATCGATACTTTCAAAGGAATTTCTGATCCTTACTATCGATTAAACAAAACCAATCGATACCAATATCTACTTAAAAGATTCGTTAACAGTATCGTATATGGGAAACACTTGTGTATTCGATACCATGTATCGAAAGGTAAGTGCTGGTGTTGGTATCGGAAGTATTGGGGCGCCCCAATCCACCGATTTACTTAGGCAAGTTAAAACAGTCAATGTCTGCAAGAAACTACCTAGCAGTCCTTACCACCTTAATCACCATTGAATAGAATAACTTTGGATTCATTACCGCAAGAATAGTAAGACTTGTTTGGGTCACCCAGGTAACTTTGGATGCTGCGGCTGCTCAAAGTATTTCCAATGAGGAGGGGGCGTGTTACTTTCAAACTATCTGCGTTTAGAAAGTTTGGTTAAAGTTTAAGAGGAACTTAACTCGCTATCTCGGACTTTCGGTTGCAGTAGCGAATTCCAGAACGTGTTATTCCGGAATGAATTGTAAAACTATTTTCTCCATCGACTGCACCGCTAAAGCTAAAACATTCTCCACAGAATTCAGTTGGAGAATTGAGATGCAATTTAAGTGTTGGAACAGAATGGCTAGCGGAAAGCTTAAGCTGTTTTCCTACCATACTTTGAGCTTCAAGTTGGCTGTGAGATGGAGCATTCTTCAAAGCTTTGTCCCTTTACCTATAAAAAGGTCAGACTCGTTTTGCTGTACCTTACCCATCAGTTTTGCTAAGTAATGTAAATGAAAGTGACGGAAGCTTTAGAATAAGAACGCAAAGTGAGGAGTTAATTTCCGGCAACTAAAATCCCTGGACGCACACTGTACCCCTTTGGGTCTTGCCCGGATATAATCCGCTTTTTACCACATCATCCTGCAGGCTAAGTCTATTATAGAACTGTCTGTGACGGAACATAGTTAATTTACATCCTTTATCGTCGTGTTCCGGTTTTTCTAAGTGCTTTGTTGAGTGGTACACACACTCATACGACACTTTTTCTGGTTCCAATTAAAGACAATTTAGTCGACAGACTGTTTTTGGAACTATGCTTAGCTTCGTGATAGAGAGTCAGCTTTCCGTTCTTTATTTGCCCAAGAGAATCTGCAGTTATATATTTTATATTTAAACACAATTTTTCCAAATTTGACGGGGGCTCGCCAGATTTCTCAAGCTCAGAATTTTCAAATAAGATGCTATGGGTGAGAAAAAGGAATGTGATAATTAAGTTTAGGTCTAAGTCTGTTGACTAGAAGTCCCATTTTACTAATTCAATTTCCTACTTTTTGACCAAAAAGTTTGTATAGGCTTGTAGGTTATCAATTAAGAAAAACAATAAATCTTCTATTCGAACAAATTTTCTTTTGAAAATGCATTTCAAGCCCCTTTTTGGGGGGAAAAGTAGGGCGAGCTAATTTCAAATCTGCCATTTCAGTAGAATATACTGGTTCCTTCACTTCCGGTTCAATGTTGATGAAATTGTGTTTGTAAAAATCTAAATTTGCAAAAAAAAAATCATTTGACTAGAAGTCGCAACTCCCAGAAAACACCTTTGAATAAATGAGAGTCATGAGAGTGACCACAGCAGATATATTTTTTTTAATTTTCCAGGTGAAGCTCCAAACCCTCCAGTTCTCAGAGGACTTCCGGTCATGTAAATAAATCTGCCCTAATTCCGCTTTCTGACCATTCTGCAAATACAATAATATTTCACATTTCTATTGGTTTAATGAAGTTATGTCGATCTGGCGATTGTAAAGTTTGCAAATGCCTCAAATTCCATTTCTGATTGGTATTTTAACAACAATGACGTCAATCGACGCAGGAGTAGTTGGGGTGGGGCGCGGTATTAGTTATCTCATCCTAATTACTCGGAGCTCCTAACAAAAATTACTGTATAAAGTTTAGTATTTACATGGGAATAAGTCAGTTATTAATAATCGCTGACTCCATTGTCTGACTCCAATTTAACAATTTATTGCCTCTGTATAGTAGTACCAGGTTTGTCTCGAACAAACTAACTCATAACTAACACACTAACTCATTGCTAACTAGGTTCGTACAAATGATTAACAAACAAGTCAAATGTTTATTTTCCATCTCTTCCACTGTTGTGTGAGTCGAACTAATTTTCAACAGGAAGTATCCTAAACTTATAAGTTTAAACTAAATTGCTTCATTCATTCATTTTTCTGGGGATTTTCTCCTATGAGCTCCTATAGTTCCTAATAGCTTCTATAGTTCCTAATAGCTCCTATAGCTACTAATAGCTCTTAATAGCACCTAATAGCTCCTGTGAGTAACAATTAAATGTGACTTAAAAGAAATTGTCTAATATGACCTTGAGAATAGTAGTGGGAGAAAGTCCGAATGCGAGTGTGCGCAGTAGATTTCTTTATTTTTTTAACCAATTAAATCCAAAATCAGTAAAAATATAAATACGAGTAAGCTAATAAGTGTTGACAATAAGCTGTTAAAGTAACTAATAATGTAATAAATAACCTGAATACATTTTAAAGGAGACTGACACTGTGATAGTAATAAACACATTGTCTTCTAGGAATACATTGTGTATCTCATCGCACAATGTGTTTCTATGTATAGTGCACATTAAGTCGGTCTAGCAATATTACAGTTGAAAACAATCATTAACATAATTGAATGGATAAGAAATTATCATATCTACTAGACACAATGTACTATAGGGTTATACATTGTGTATTCTACCATCTTGGTGGGTTGTTTATGTAATCAGAATGACAGCACATACACATAGACACACACACATGTAACTTTTATCTTTAGATAAACAAGTCTACGACATTGATAACGCCTTCAATCATAATAATCGTCTAGCAGCTATTCACAAGTTCACAGCTTCTTGTTGCGAATGTGCTTTTTCGACCACTGATGAGTATCATCATTAAATAAATAAATAAATAAATAACAAAACTGCTTACTATAAATAAAAACAAATTTTATATGAAGAGGATTAGTCCACTTTTTGTGGGTGTGATTTACTTTCCGTGGGCGTGGCCCACTAAGAATTTCCACCATTTGATTGGTCAAACTTGCCGCCTACATTCCACATATGGGTGAATTAGTGCTAATTATTTTCAGGAAAAACACACTTAATGTTTTTCACGTATTTTTCCCCCGTAGGTATTTTATGATTCAGCTTATTATGCTGTAAAAAGAAATGAAATGGAATAAAAGTAATAAAAATAAAATGTTTTCTTGCGTAGTACAATGTATTATGCCACTATTTTAGCGGAAATGGAAATGTTTGGTGGTAGGGTTATTTTATTTGATAAATAGGTAAATGAATACCGTAAATGAGTAAATATTGCTTACTTGCAAATCTGCCATTTTAATAATTCATTTGCATATAACTGCAAAATGAAAAAAACCAAACTGGTTCATATTTATTTACTGTTATTGACAATTGTGATTGTCCTAAACTTATAACTTTAAACTAAACTGCTTCATTCATTCATTTTTCTGTTTTTTCCCCCCCCTATGAGCTCCTATAGTTCCTAATAGCTCCTATAGCTCCTAATAGCTTCTGAGTGCAAATAAATGTGTCTCAAAAGAAATTGAAAGAATGTTAGGCACATAATGGAAGTTGCGCGAACAGAAGCGAACTGTGTTTCTGATTGATTTTCAAACCATACGAGGCCTTGCCTTGCCGTTAACGGAACCGGAAATAGATGTCAAACACACTTGGCAGAGTTGGCCAATAAAAGCTGCGAGTTAAGGACGACTAGCAATATTCGATGAAAAATGCAATAGAAAAAAACTGTAGGGAGATTTTTTCGAACCTGGGACATTAAATCTCTAAGCCAAGTGGTATATAGGCTTTGATAATGTAAGATGAGTGGTATTGAATTGGTCCATACTAAAATCTTCAAGTGTGTACTCCTTTTAGATTAGATTAGACTAGGCCGCCCTCAAGGCCTACGCCACTGCTGTCCCCTTTGGATCTATTGTGGCTCCCCTCACTCTAAAGCTCACCCTCCAGACCCGGTACTTTTAATCAGACTCTTAATGCTGGAGAGCGACTCTTGGGTAAAGCTCCTCGGGCCTTGGTTTTTCCTCCCCGAGAAGTAACATCCTTGGCCACACGAGCCCTTCACACTGACACAAGTGCAGTGGCCGTTTCCTTCTCTTCCTGACAGAACCTTCAAAGGCTGTGTCATCTGCCAGGTGTCCATGCGATGCATGTGTTTTCTGAGCCTACAGTGGCCAGTCAATAGGCCTACAGTGTACTCCTTCTAAATTTCCATGCAACTAATTTTCCTTCTTCGAACAGAAACATGTGACCTATTACAGAATCATACTCGCCGAGGTTGTCTTCAAGGAAGATCTGATAAACGTGGGGTCCCCCCCCCACACCCATCTGATATGATACTTCAGGTGTACCGAGGATGGTTTCAAAATGGAGACAATGAGTTGCGGTTTATTTCGAGCCAGAAGAGCTCTTTAGTCGAGTCTCTTGGTGAGTGGGACAACCAGCTTCCAATTTGGTATCTAGATATTGTTTGTCGTTTGGACCTCATCATCCATGACTAAAGTCTTCACCAAGCTAAGAAGTTAAGCAGTTTTAGAAACTAAGCCAAGTACTACCAACTTCCTGCCGATTTTCGTTGTTGAGTTACGGTGGCACACACACACACACAAACTAATCGGTTAAAAAAACCTCTTTTTCGTATTCACGGGACCTCAAAAGGTCTATTTCCGGTGAAATATTAGAATAAAATAAAAAAATCTGCACGAATACAATACGTTCTCTCAGAGTGAGCGAGAGAGATAGCGACAGCTAACTGGACTCGATTGATGGATCAGTGGAACATTTGCCAACAAATTACCAATATGTACAGTTACAGTCTAATAGCTGATCGACTAATTGATCGATATATCGGGCCAAATGAATAAAAGGACTGTTTTTTTTTGTTAGCAAACGGAAATGATATTACTTTTTATCCAACTAGATTTTTTTTGTTTTCTTTCTTTTTTCCTTTTTGTGTAAAAACTCTTTCCGGCGGTTTAACAAGTTACAGGACCAGTCTTTATTTTGGTAAAAATACCGCCATTAAAAGCTTCTCTACTTTTGTTTACGGTTTTAAGGGTGCCCCACAGTTTTTTGTCATAAAATTTTATTTGCAAACACGCTTTCCTGTTTCGCACGGCTAGTTAGTTAATTTTGTTTGTTTAAAGTTCTAAAAAGAATTTACTTACGTAGCATGTATATTAAAGTAATTGTAAGTATATTCTTATTTATTTATTAACACAAATTAACGTTTAAAAGTAACAAGAAATAATAAAATGTAAACACTCTTATTACTGTAATCTCGCGGTATTTCAAGGTCACGTTACCAAACGCACAAACTGATCTTATTGTTCCCCTTCTTCTCCACCATCTCTTTTCATTTCTCCCCTCCACTTCCCTCTCCGTTTATTCCCACCCTCTCCCTTATCCTTCTTTCTGTTCACCTTCACTGTTCCCACTTCTCCCTGCATAATCTCTGTTTCTCAAAGACCTCTTCTCCTCTCCTTTGAGATAAATCCTTGCAATGTGACTTCATTACCCGTCTTATCTACCGACCATGAATATATTATTCTTAATATCAACACATTAGAAATACTCAGATTAGGGTAACTTTTGAAGAGTTTTTTTAAAAGAATAAAAAAATTGAATTGTCTGTACCATGATCTAACTTTACTAGTAGACAGTGAAAAAAGCTGACGTACCTGTGCCGACCGGAAATCCTTTTTTTTTTAAAATGATTTAAGGCGCGTCAACATCTAAGGTTATTGGCGCCCGGAGCTTTTTCCAGTTCACTGCCGGCCTCCGAACAGTGTTCTCTCGTTACAGATACAACACTGTCCATCACCAGACAATGAGGTGTAAGAAGCTCCTAGGAAGAGAAAATCGTAAGGGTCAGCAGCTGGATTCGAACCCGGGACCTCCGCGTGGGAATCCAATAAGCTAACCGCATAGCTAATCCCTTCCTTCGGAAATCCTATTCTTGAAAAAATTATGCGCTTTTTTCTATGGCAACCAATAACTAACAAGTCTTTGTTAGTATTTTACTAGGATATCCCAAAAAGGAACTTGAGGTTCCGTTTTACTTACTGTAATAGCTTTCGAAGTTAAGCTTCCGGCCGAAATCCATTCAACCGGAAGTGCAACAATACTGAAATGATCCTCTCTCTCTCTCTCTCTCTCTCTCTCTCTCTCTCCCCCCTTTACAATAATAGATTTTAAAAGGGTATCAGACTGTAAAGAGTCCATGTTTTTCGAAAGTTTAGAGGGCGTGGTGATCGACTGCTATGTGGGGAACCTGCAGGGATTAGCCCTCCACAGCTGCATTTATTGTGAGGTCACCAAACGTTTGTAAAGAAAAAAAAAATGTTACCATCACTAGATGTATCATTCACCTATAAATGTACAAGAGGAAGTTGCGCCATTAGATTGGCGTCAAGTTCCTTCAGTAAGTTCCTCCCTGCCTTCTAAATCCGTCAGTAGTACGTATAGTTTGCCGACTTGAAAGTTGTGAATAGCTTCATATTTATGTAAAATACTTCCACCCACCACCAATGGAAAGTGACATTGCGAAGTTTGTGCAGGTTATGTTTAGTAAGAAGGTTTTATTTAGCAATACAATATGGTTGTTACAGCTGTGCTAATGTTTGACAAAGTTCTATGAATGTTTACACAACTTTACCCGTTGTGAATACGCTACTACCAGCTTTACAGCACAGATGCTCTTCATTAATGGCGACTAATGAACTTGAAAGTGAAGTTTTAATTAAGAAAAGTACTTTTTGCTAGAAGCTGTGGCATGTGGCGGCAAGCTTTGTGAGAATTTGCCAACTAAAACTGGGAATATTTTGGTCATACATGGGTTGGTTGGTTGATGATAACATTCCGCTCTTCTTGTTCGGCAAGTTCAGCTATTGTTGGATGCCCGCGAGATATCCAGTTTATGACGACGCTCTAACGCATACTAAGCATGATCAGTAAACTGTTGGGAGGAAAGCTCTGCGTGTTTCATGTAACCCGCATTACTAACAGCATATGATTGTTTCTTCCGGCAACGTCATCATCTACGCTAGAGATAACAGCTGTTCAGGAGTAAACAAGCTTGAATTAACATGCGCACTATGTCACCATGCTCAGAAAACTGACTACGAAGTGTGGCTATTAAATAACGAGACTGAATGCTGCTACAGAAAAACTATGCATATGCCAAATCCTAACGACCGACACGCTGTGCAGTGTAAAGCCTTCTCTTTCGATTGCAGAGTCTCATGTGTTTGTAGAGAAATCTGTGTCTGGCCGGGAACCGTCGTCGTTTGTGTAAGAGGTGTTAGTTTCGTTTACAGCAACCAATTGTCGTGAAATTTGACATGAAACTGGGTAAAACCGCTACTGAAACTTATCTTATGAAACTTATTAAAAGAAGAAGTTTATGGCGATGAATTTTGTATCACGTGCGCAAGTTTTGTTGAGTGGTTCAAGCGGATTTAGGAACGAAATTAAATTTAAACCATATTTACAACTAATTGTTTCTAAATAATTTATGTACTTTATTCTACAAGAATAATTTCTTGATTAATAAGAAAATCTAATGTGAATACTATTATGCCTGTCTGGTGACGTAGATCATACTTACGACTACAACTTTCTTGAAAATAGGAATTTATACTGAAAACGCAGTAGACTTCAACATTATATTGAACATTCAACTAGAGTGAAAAGGTTGCAGGAGGCGAGACCCACAATAAGACCCCCACCCAAGTCCCAATAAAATTAATATTTCTGTGAAATCTCCGGCGGGGCTCCTGTCCACCTCTCCTCTTCAACAGCAATCCTCTTCCTTATACAGATCTGGTGGGCTCTACATAGACAAGTGACGTGGAACCCACACACTAGACTTAAAAGACAAGCAATGACGAAACGTGCTAAACTGCTTTACAGACTACTTGGACGACGCTCCAAATTGCCCTTAGAACTTAAACGTTTAACATACAGTACTATTTTCAAACCTATGTGTACTTACGGACTAGAGCTGTAGGGTTCAGTCAAATCTACAAACATTAGGACAGTACAAACATTTCAGTCAAAACTCCTCCGACAGATAGCTGGCGCTCCTTTCTACGGTGACTAAAACCTCACTCTTCACCACGACCTCAACATTCCCTTCATAGACCAACTCGCCAAGACTAAATACCAAAAATTCCATACTACTCTCTCGACTAGCTCTAATCCTCTTGTACTGTCTCTCACTTCTTCTGACATCCCTAATACTCCTCGCCGACTGAATCGCCAGTGGCCCCGCGACTTCCTTGTAGGCTGAAGACTTAAATTATTACTCTCCTCCCTCTCCTCGTATTCTCCTACTCATATTCTTCTCCTCACATTTTCCGCCCCACATTCTCCTATCTCTCCCACTCATATTCTCCTCCTCACATTCTCCTCTCTCCTATAGAGAGTGCTACCGATGGGTAGTTTCTCTCCTCCTGCACCAGTTCATCATACTCTTCTCATTTCCTGATTGTATACAATGTATACAGATTGTAAATTACAAAATAAATTAAAAAAAAAAATTCTGTGAAAAAGTTTGGCAAAAAAAATGATAGGCCTAACGAAATGAAGCCCAAGGTCAAGGACAGCTTAGAAAATTCCAGAACAACTGAATTGGAAGATAATGGACTGATATTTTTCCAACTCCGGCATTATGGATTTACATTTCATATGCATAAATATTCTACAGGAGTTAGAACCGTGGATTATATTAAATTGGTGCAATTTAATAAAAAATTACCTGGACAATTGTTTGAAATAAAGGTTAAAGAGGTTTACAGCATCTCCTACTGGTCTAGGACTTTCATTCACTGTCAGAGGTAGGATTAATTCGTTCTTTGATCGAAATCGCAAACCTCCCTAAGAAGCGATAGCGTAGTTTAAAGGGAAATTAGTTTTGAACTTGTTGCCGCTATTGCAATACTTCTCCTTACTAGAAGGATGATTAAGACGTAGAAGCAGGGCTGAGAAGATTAATTGATCTGATTTAAGCCAGAAGAACTGCGCTCAAGAATGAGATATAGTTAACTTCTGAAGAATAATAGCTAGGGGCGAGGTAATTGATGGGGGCAATCACTCTCTCTCTCCCGAACTAGAGGAACCATTAGTGCTGTTGGTAGACCTGTGGTGATTCTGTGTGTGTGGAACCACCACAGTGCTCCCAAGTTAGCACTTCCTTCCGTTACAGGGCCGGAGCAGGGCCTGTTCCTTTTGGTTCTTATCAAATCCTTCTTTGGATAACGAGCATTGTTCCAGGATCTCTTTTATTAGTTCCCACCCACGGAGGCCCCAATTCCCGTCATTTCTTAATTTCTTCTCTTATGTTCTGTCGAGCCTAATACATCTCTTGTGGTCTGTTCTCTTGTTTCCGTTCAGCATTCTTTGGGCCTATCGTTCTTCGACTCCTCACTCTCAGCAACATCCACTAAATTTCATTGATGATGCTCATTCAACCTCAATTTCTCATCTTGTTGGGAAAGAATTTTTGACGTACCTTTTAAAATTTCAAAAAAACGGTCAACATCTGTATGTTTGATTTTAAAATGAACCATTTAGGCGAGCTGTGACGACACTGTCTTCTTCAACTGTCGTTACAAATGAACATGCCCAAATTTAGCAGCCAAATTTTATTACTTCCTCTGAGTCAAGGAAGGTAATCGAGCCGATTTTGAATTTCCGCCGGAAATGTCCGTTTAGTAACATCCGGTCTGAACATGAGAAAGCATTTTTTACACAATTTGACATTTTAAATAAGATTGGCAAAATCAGAGAACGGAAGTAGGTACTCCTTTTCTCAAAATGGTTCATTTTTTTCTAGATTCTCCTCAAAATTTAATTTGAGATATTTCCGTAAACTTCGCGAACGCTTGGATCTATAAATTTTCCATTCATCATTTACTCAGGAAACTTCGTTATAGAGCAGTTATCGGGGAGGGCTTGTGCTAGGTTTTGCTGTGTGGTTACTTTCAGGGTTATGTACGGCCACAAAATATCTAATCTTTGTAAGTATTAAATATGGCTCAATGTACTTAGAGAAAATTTGTGATTTAGAGCGTTGAGAATAACAATACGGGAAAGTCCAAAGTTCAAAACAGATTTTTACCGTAGTTTCCATTTGAACCACTTGGGGCACTCAAGTACTGGGTATGGCCGCAGGTAACTTGCCCAATTACTAATTCACGGAATGCTGAAAAAAAAAAACTCCCTGGAAATGGCCCTAAAATGAATTTCACGTCGGAATGGTTGGCTAGACTGTAAGCTTGACTCTACAGGAGGTTACAGAATGTTTTCTCAGGTGTTCAAAAAGCGTTTCAAAGTAAACTTCCTTCCCGTTTTAATCAATATTCTGTCATCTTTTCACAATGACACTTGTACGCCATTGACAATGTCACTACGTTACAAAAGGTTTCCCGTTTTTTCGTAGCATGTAAACAAAATCCTCTGTAAAGTAAAGTAATCCCTGTTTTTTCTGACGGGCTTTAACATCCAACTACTGAATTAGGTGTCGCTGACGGAGGCAACTAGGAAACATACTTGAACTATGAATTTCTCACATTAACCATTAAAATAAAATCCAAGGCGTAGAGACCGGGAATTGAACCCACTATACCATCTTAGCTTGGCGGCTGCCAGCACCTAACAAAACCTCATCGTTATGGATAGATGGTACGATAACATTGCTGGTGTTAACTCTTGCAAGAATCTTCATTCAGTTGTGTATTTGATTTTTGAAACTCACTTAACCTTAAAAGTTGCTATAGTTTTGGCGAATTTCGAAAACTACAAAAAAGAGAAAGTAAACAATTGTTCGAAATTAACCTGCACCAGAACCTTCCTCGCTAACCTGCGATTTCACCTAAGCTTAGTGATGTCTGGTTGATTGTCACTTTATTAGATTGGACAGTTTTCCTTTTTGTAATCCACTAATTAGGTTATTACATTTCCTTTTCAAATCATTTATTCAACACGCAAACAATGAAGAGTGGAAAAAAGCGCCATGTTAGCAAAACAAAGTGAAAGCACAAAATGAAGATAATTAGTTCATGAATTAATTTAATACGATTGTAAACAGCGGAGTATTCAGTTTGGTAATTAGAAAATTCTATTAATTAGTGATGCTGTGAAGAGTATCTAAACAAACTTTTAGGTTATGTAAATTTGTATATAAACAGAGTTATATTACACTTTCCTTTTGAGTCTTGTCTTCGTTTAGGAATTAGGGTTTCCAGTTCTCACCGTAAATGCGCGTCTAAAGGTGATTTCTCTCAAACTGATCAGCCAGAGAGTTTAAATTACTTTATTTTTAAGATGGTCCCCTCCGTATTTGAGCATTTCATGAAGTTACGAAAAATTAATAGTAATAATTACTCACGATCATAAGAACCGCTTTGAAATGTATTGTCTTTGTCATTGTCGTATTTTGAACCAACGTTAGAAGAAGCTGGGCAATTAGATGATGGCCTAAATTCTTGCTAGTTCTTGCACATCCTGGCACAGTAATTTACGTAGATAATTCACTTAGGCTTCTAACTTCTTCTCCTGAAAACTGACTTTATTAGGGAGCCATGGCCACCGCCATATCCTTTTATTATAGTGCATGTAAAAGTGCCATCAGAGGGGGCTGCCGACAACGCCACATAGCCTGAAGGTTAGGTTATAGTCTAGGAAGGTTTAGCGTCATTTTAGAGTGTTTACGTTACCGTTTTTCATATTGTTTAACGACGGTGAAATATAACTAGTAATTTAATTATTCTTTACAGGTATTTTATTGTTTTAATTATTTATGTAAGTATGTATTAATGTTTTTTGTTAATTTATTTATAAAATTATATTCTTTACAGAATAATAAAATCAGTTTTTGAAAACCGTCTTACAAATTAAATTACGTTATATTTCACCGTCGTTAAACACTGTGAAACACTGTAACGTAAACACTCTAAAATGACGCTAATCCTTCCTAGACTATAACCTAACCTTCAGGCTGTGTAGCGTTGACGGCAGCCCCCTCTGATGGCACTTTTACATGCATAAAACGGAAGTCTACCTTTTTAGTAGAAATGCTAACTTTACTTATATCGTTCTGAGAGATAAAGGGGTAATTGGTTATCAGATTTTTTTAGTTATAATTTGAAAACACTCTTTTCTTTACTTGAGATATCTGCAATTGTTTGGAAGTGCCTATTGTATGGTATGTTTCCAGCCAGCTCCAACTAAGCGAGAGGTGGAATGTATACAAAGGTTAGCCCAGAATTTCAAATTACGTCTGAAAAAATTAATGGAAAAATAAGAAATTCTCTTCTAATTTTGAACAATAGAAAGAGATCGATTGTGAAAGAATGAGGAAAGAATTTTCAATTTTCCACGGCAAACGAAAGGAAAATTTATTATTTTCCCAATAATTTCGGCAATCGTAACTTGAAATTCAAGGTACCCAGTTTGCACAGTCTGCCCGTGGCTAAGTTATCAAGCGTGAATTCGATTTTATTAAGTGGGTATTCCGAATTTGAAGTTACGATTGCAATATACAAAGAAAAACACTGAATTCGCGTCTAGAAATAGAGAGATTTCTGCTTCAATGGATTATTAAATAAGCTAGAGGTGGAATGTATACAAATGGTAGCCTGAATTTCGTGTTACGATTGCCTAAATTATTGGGAAAATAAGGAATTCTATTCTAGTTTGACCGGAATTAGTAGGACTTCTGCTTCCGTGCTTTAATAATTATGCCAGAGATGGATTGCAACTAAGCTCTTATTTCCGGAATATATCGCTGCGAAAAGCACCAAAAATCCAGTTGCCTAGATCCTCACTGCCTAGGCAGTACGACGTTAAAATTTATTTCTTCCTATTATTTACAATTGAAAAGGTATAGCGGTAAGTAATTACTTCACTCTGCATGGCAAACACCGCGTCAACTTACTTTAAGTTTGACTACACTAACCACGGCAGCACATGGCGCCGTTACTAGGCAACTGAACGGAAATCTACTTCCAAGGGGTGAATTTTCTCACAGAATACCTTTTTTACACAATTTTCCATCAGCGGAAAAGCTGTCAAGTAGACAGACACCCTCTCTATTACATATGTATCAGAATTTATGGCACGCCCCTTCCCCAAAAATGTATTTACGCCAAGACTGTCGAAATTTATTAAGACAAAAATCTATTTAGAGAAGTTTATTTATTTATTTAGTGAGGCAAGGTGAGAAGTTCACGGTGTGTCGGTGAAATACATTGTGACCTTGTCAAATTTTCAGAATCGATTTATGTCTATCGAGTTATTGGTTATGTTATCGAGAAATTCCATTTTGAGATTCCTTTATTCCGAAAGTGTTGTATTATTAAATGGTGATTTATTTAAGTCATACTTAGTCAATTTTAATAACTTAAGGAGGAATTCAGTTTAAGTAAAATCCCAGGAGACTTTTGCGAGAAAGTTTTAAATTTAGGCCCATCACATTCGGAAATTGAGGCTCTGATCGATATTATGCTGGTGGTAAGTCGGTACAATGAACAATAAAGGTACTTCTAAAGGATGTCTAGCCATCCCCTTTCTCAGATGTACTTCTAATGGAAATTTCTTTTAGAAAAATGGTCCAAGTAAAAATTTTAGATCGACATCTTTGCAATTAGCAAAGAAAATCGTAGGGATGAATTCAGGAAAATCATAAATAAGTGAAAAACTAAGAAGTGGTATTTCCAGTGGAACGATTTTTACTACAACCTAAAAGTAGTTTTAGGGTTTCGAGTAAGTGATGAGGAAGAAAGAAAGAGATAGTTAGGGAGCCTAAGTTAGAGAGATAGTTATGTAGCTTAAGTTAGAGAGATTGTTAAGGTACCTAGGTTAGGGAGAAAGTTATGGAGCTTAAGTTAGAGAGATTGTTGGGAAGCATAAGTTAGGGAGATAGTTAAGGTACCTAAGTTAGGGAGATAGTTATGGAGCTTAAGTTAGGGAGATAGTTAGGGAGCCTAAGTTAGAGAGATAGGGAACCTAAGTTAGGGAGATAGTTATGGAGCTTAAGTTAGAGAGATTGTTAGGAAGCCTAAGTTAGGGAGATAGTTAAGGTACCTAAGTTAGAGAGATAGTTAGGGAGCCTAAGTTAGAGAGATAGTTAGGGAACCTAAGTTAGGGAGATAGTTATGGAGCTTAAGTTAGAGAGATTGTTAGGAAGCCTAAGTTAGGGAGACAGTTAAGGTACCTACGTTAGGGAGATAATTATGGAGCTTAAGTTAGGGAGATAGTTAGGGAGCCTAAGTTAGAGAGATAGTTAGGGAGCCTAAGTCAGGAAGCCTAAGCACTAGATTTGTTTAAATAATGCTTCAATATAGACCGAATTTTGAAATCTAATTCTCTCAGTTTATAATTTTTAAATCAACTTGTAAAGACTTTGAAATTGAATGCCAAGTAATCAATCTTATGTTAATTGATCAAATTACACTATCAACGCTATGTTCACTCAATTAATGAAAGTTAGTACACAAGGGGTCTTATGTTGGCTACCGTGTAGCATAAGTCGCAAACATGATTATAAATTTTGGTTTTGTTTTGAAACAATTTTCCGTAAAAATTTTTTTTTTGGAGAAAAAAGACCTGGAGAGATCAAGAACTGGAGGAGAGAAGACACTCTACGGCTTCCAATCAAGCGTCTATAGTAAGTTAGTTAAAAATTCTCGTTATTAAAATCAGAACGCAGCTTGAGCAATATTCTCAGCATGGCTGACTTATCAAAGCTCATTCATATTTTTAATAAGAGCTATGGAAGGGTTCTGTGCAATGTGGGCCGAGGAGAAATCAGCCATGTCGAAAGATTGAAAACTGTAACCAGCGACAAGACGTGTACAGGAAGAAGGGGTTGGAGACATCTTGCAAGATGGCCGAGATAAAGGCGCCGTAAAACATAATTAGTTTCTCAGCCGTCAAGAAGCAGCACTGTCTTTTTCTGTTTCATAAATATTAATACGTAATTTCCTGAAAATACAATAAAGTGTATATTTCAGAACAAAGTATATTTATGTAATTCATATAGCTGCCTCAGGTTATATATAAATGAATATATGATTCAAATCTACAATAAACCACGGCCACAGGTCAGTTCGCCACACCGAAATATATCTAATTTTGGTTTAAAGAAACCGGACATACGTCACCTTGGGAGTTCCGTTGGTTTCTGACCCCTATCCCCTGTCTTGTTATGTTGTTGAAACTAATCAGATTGGTGATCAGTTCCGACATACTGATCTGATCCAGAAGAGGCGGAAATAGAATGACCAACCGCAAACTTCCTTATTCTTCTTTGTCATCCGCCTTTTCTTCTCTCAGAAATAAGAAAAATACGCTGTGACAGATAAAATTAACGAAATTATTTGTACTCTGCCATCCTTAATTTTTGGTGGCTGATTCGATTAACCCTAGTGGAAGAAAGATTAGTACCAATTACACTGCTAGCTTAGTAAAAGTAATAGATGAACAATGCTAGCTAATATAAGTGATAGATGAACAACGCTAGCTGATAGAAGTGATAGATGAACAATGCTAGCTTAATAGAAGTGATAGATAAACAATGCTAGCTTAATAGAAGTAATAGATGAACAATGCTACCATAATAAAAGAGATAGATGAACAATGCTACCTTAATAAAAGAGATAGATGAACAATGCTAGCTTAATAGAAGTGATAGATGAACAATGCTAGCTTAATAGAAGTGATAGATGAACAATGCTAGCTTAATAGAAGTGATAGATAAACAATGCTAGCTTAATAGAAGTGATAGATGAACAATGCTAGCTAATATAAGTGATAGATGAACAATGCTAGCTTAATAGAAGTGATAGATGAACAATGCTAGCTAATATAAGTGATAGATGAACAATGCTAGCTTAATAGAAGTGATAGATGAACAATGCTAGCTTAATAGAAGTGATAGATGAACAATGCTAGCTAATATAAGTGATAGATGAACAATGCTAGCTTAATAGAAGTGATAGATGAACAATGCTAGCTAATATAAGTGATGGATGAACAATGCTAGCTTAATAGAAGTGATAGATAAAGAATGCTAGCTTAATAGAAGTGATAGATGAACAATGCTACCTTAATAAAAGAGATAGATGAACAATGCTACCTTAATAAAAGAGATAGATGAACAATGCTAGCTGAAGAAGCAGAAGAATAAATATTTATTACAATAAATATATACATAAAATAAATACAGAAGTATAAATGTTTTATACATTTCAACCTTCTAATCTAGTGAAGAAAGAGAAAAGTTAGGTGAGGAGGATTGGAATGCCGGGAAAAAAGGAGAGGAAAAACCTGCAGCTAGTGTAGAGAGTTAGAGAAGAATATGTTATAGAAGGATCTGTAGGAGGCTATGTCGCGGCATAGTGGATTGGGATGGCAGTCTAGCATGGAAAGGGGTTTGAGCAGACGATTTTGGATATAGGAGTGTACCGGAGGATAATGGACGCAGTCTCGTGAAGTGAGTCGATTTTAGTGCGTCCGAGGAGAGTCTGTTGCGAGTCTCAGAAATTTGTTTTGCGTTGTCCTGTGGAGTTTGTTGGTGTTGCTGCTACAAGTCCAGGCTCCAGGCGGAGCAGGCGTAGAACAACATCGGCCTAATGACTACTTTGTAGAGGAGAAGTTTGTTGGTCCACAGTCATTTTGGAGTCACTTGGAGAGAAGAGGAAATAAAAGTCGTTGTAGCCCAGTTTGCCTGCGTTTACTTTGTCCTGTACGTGGAGTAGTGAAAGTCAGTTTGTTGTCCAAAGTTAGCCCTCAGTACTTAACGTGGGTAGACCACGGAATGAGAGTATTATTATGTCTGATATGTCGGTTAAAGGAGGGTCTACGTTTGGGTGAAGAGTATAGCGTTAATCTTGTCGTGGTTAATTTTAATTTTCCATTTACTGCAGAATTTAGTTAGTCTGTTCGGTAGCAAGAGTAGGTCTGTTGATGATAGTGTCCATTCTCCAAGATGACGTGTATAAGGCCACGTCATCAGCGTACAAGGCAAGGTTGACATGAGGAGGTTTGGGGAGAGGATTTATGACAATGGAAGTGATAGATGAACAATCTCTGCATTTATAACATCAGTTATCCCGCAAACAGCGACACCAGTGGAACAAACAACATACACTCTTCATCCAACTGTAAACCCAAACGTTGGTCAAGAGTTCCTACCCAAATCTCCACGAGTCAATAGAGTCGGAGCTAAGGTATAGACTCCGGGCAGTGAAACTACCAGAGCATTTCATTGCAACAAACAAGTCCCTCCAGAACTCTTAAGGAGTATGTAGATCCAGTGATCTGTGCAAGAAGTATTTCTAACAGTGCAAACTAGTTTGTCCATCAGTTAACAGTCTCGTTCAGCGTTAATTAACAAGTTCAAGCAAGTCTCTTTTCTAATAAACACCAAAACCGCTCTAGTTGTATTAGAGTTAGTTTTACTTCTTATTATTATTATATTGTTTATCGTATTAAATACTCTAACGGAAATTAGTTGTAACTAGTTAAATTAATAACTAGAAACTCTCATAGTTTTAGACATACATGTGTTATAAATTATGGAACATGAACTATCTAGCCTTAGGGGTAATCCAGCTGAGGGTGGAGGCTAACCAATCTGTTACATTGAGTTCTCGTACTTGGGGGTGGGCCTTTAAGACAGATACCAGAAACTTCTTCTTACTAAAGAAAGAGAAAGTAAAAACTCGATGTCGAAATAATTAACGCAGTCGCAGAACTTCCTGATCAGTGAGAAAAAGGAAGAAACGCCGATTTGGAGAAAATCGTTCAGTTCTAAGGCTTAAAGTTGCTGGAAAAAGATATTGATAGTGAACACCGGAACTATAGACAAACAAATTGTAATGAACGAGTAAATAAGGTAGAGTGCAGAAGTGAGACGGAGCTGGTGGAGTGAGTGGTGGCAAACGGAAGGCCGAGCGAACAGAGCCTGCAACGTATTTATGGAATAACTCATTAAGTCCTGCGGTACTTGGCCAACCTGAACAGCTTTAAATCCCGCCGGAGCGACGGGAGTATAAAGCTTTCCCACCTGCGAACTTTCATTAACCTTATCATGGTGGAGAACACACCTTTAGGTCCTGGAAACGGCTCTGGAGTATCTTCGAGCCAGCGGACGCCCATAACCACCAATCATCCCACTCAGCCACGACAAAGGTGTGTCTCTCCAGACTGACCGACTGTAGGGTGGGGTAAGTCTCTCACAGCATCACAAAGGCACCCCCAAATCTAATGAAAATATTTAGTAAACAAATTTAATATTTTTAAATAATTTTTATTTTGAGAGAGGGTGAGGGGTTTCCAGAATTGTCCAGCGCCCAACCACTTGACCCGATAAAGTTAAGAAGATTGGTTCGTCACAAAGCTATTCGCCCTAGCCCGGATACTGACTGCCTAAAATAACCATTTGTGTATGACGTAAAAAATAAGAAAGCTACTAAACATTTTCACATCCTGTTGACGTCATAGAAATCTTTTGACGTTTATAAATTACGTCTCTATAAAAAATAAAAATGAATTGGAGGAAAATCAAATTACCATTAGAACTTCAATTTTCTTGTTCATTTTCTTAATAAATTTCCTCGCTGAAAATTCTTTTAAAGGAAAATAATAAGAAACTAAAAATTTCCTTTTTTCTTGCCGACCTTAATTGGAAAAGCTTTCTCCTCGGTCTAGGCGCTTTCCCAGATAACGTAACAGATCTGCTTTGATCTTTTTATAAGTAGGAAAAACTTTAATTTCTTTTCACTAAATTTTCTACTGAAAAGTTAAAGAAGTGCTTTGTCATTTTAGTAATCATTATTGGGCTTTTCAGTTTACAGTATAAAGGAATAATTTCTCGCCACAATTTGAATTTGTCACTAAGATTTTTTTTTTAATGATTTAAGGCGCGTCAACATCTAAGGTTATTGGCGCCCGGAGCTTTCTTCAGTGCACTCCCGGCCTCCGGACAGTGTTCTCTCGTTACAGATACAACACTGTCCATCACCAGACAGTGAGCTGTAAGAAGCTCCTAGGAAGAGAAAATCTAAGGGTCAACAGCTGGATTCGAACCCGGGACCTCCGCGTGGGAGTCCAGTACGCTAACCGCATAGCTAATCCCTTCCCTAATGGCGCGCCACTGAATGATTTGAAGGGAATTTGCGCGAAAAAGCACAGATCAGGAGACCATATCTGGCGCTTTCCTACAGGTGTATGAGTTCTGCAGACTAGTCAACAGTCCTATGTTTGTCCTTAGGGTGTTTCTTTAAATCAATGTACGTTGTAATCTGTTGTTGTAAAATATGTTTCACAGGTCTGAAGAAGACCTTGTCGCTAGGTCGAAATCTTGGCATTAAAATCAAATTGTTGATAACCTTTGCCTAAATCATTGATCTGTGAGATCAGAGATGATCGTTAAATATCGATAGTCCACAATATGTCCTCTAATTGGTCCATTTTGGGCGATTGTTCGATACTGACCTTGCGCAGGAACTCTTCGCTGCTCTTCGAGACTTTACACCGCGAACGAACTCCCATCTGAACGTATTTCGTATAGAAAAAAAAAACTTTAGTGGGAGACTTCAATAAATAGGGTTCTTGTAGCAGTCAACGACCGTTGCCTACATATTGTGGGATCTATGATCAGGTTTGTAAGTCCACATCTGATTTCGGTGTAACGAGTTGACCCAGTCGACGTCTTAAAGTCACGAGGACAATGTCCAAGGATATAAGCTGTTACTCTTATTGTTCACGACCGAGGGGCCCAACAGTTCCAGTAGAGGAGCAAAATGAACGTTTGGCTCGAGCCGCATTGATCCATTCACAGCTTGAAAGCATTCTCCTTGACTTAAACAACTCTGTTGGTCCTTGACTCCCTTTGAAGTGACCAACACCGACTAAAGAATAATAAAAAAAATAATATTACTATTTTAACTGCATTGAGTGGGTTTGGATAGTTTTTTAATTGATTATTAATTATTAAACCTGATCAGTAAATGTTCTCCAAAATTTGTTTGGCTGATTTTGTGTGAAAAAAGGTCACAGCATTATAGGAAAGGTTATGGCGTGCAATTAGCTTGAACCAGTGAATGTTATACCCAGTGCTCGTTTCATTCAATTATTGCGTCCAATGTTACTGTTATGAAAGTTACTTAACCTGCCCTAACGGTTGACCCTGAACATAAATCAATATTATTTTTGCAACCTCATTATTTTTAGGAACTTGTTACCATAATTTAGACAGTAAAATTTAAAGACCTAACTTTAGAGCATTACAATAACAGTTAACAACATTGTCACTGTTGCATTGTCAATTATTTTCCTGTATTGTATGACGACATGTATGATGACATGAAGACTTCCGCTTACCGCGATTACGTAATTAAATTCTTCCTTTTACTAAACTTGCAGTGCGATTACGGTACATACACACACGCACTCAGTGGGAGAGTGATTGAATGAGAGACCACTGTTTCAATCTCTGAGGACCTCAGAGAAGACTTTTGATACATCTGCATGATTACAATACCTTGGAAGTATAATATTACTGAAATGAAGTCATTAGTGAAATCAATGATTTGATTTTTAAATTAATTTAAAACATATGTCATTGGCGACCGGAGCTTTTTTCCAATGCAATGCCGACGTCCGGATGGTAATCAGTGAGCTGTAAGAAGCTCCTAGGACGAGAACAGCCACTGGATTCGAATTAGTGTTTCTCACGTCGGAATCCAGGATACGAGGTGTGGCTATTAAATAACGAGACTGACGCTGCTACAGAAGAACTATGCATGCGCCAAATCCTAACGACCGACAG
The DNA here is from genome assembly GCF_049639745.1 of Rhodnius prolixus. Classification (NCBI taxonomy): domain Eukaryota; kingdom Metazoa; phylum Arthropoda; class Insecta; order Hemiptera; family Reduviidae; genus Rhodnius; species Rhodnius prolixus. The sequence continues at coordinate 67,658,599 of NW_027411581.1, forward strand.
CTGTGCAGCGTAAAGCCTTCTCTTTCGATTGTACATCGTCTCAGCGTAATTGTAGAGTAATCTGTCTGTCCGGATCCTGACGTGTTTGTGTAAGAGGTGTTAGCTTCGTTTTGCCGAAAACATGATACAACACATGTAGTAGAGCAACGAATTGTCGTGAAATTTCACATCAAAACTTGGGTAAAACCGCTACTGAAACTTATCTTTTATTAAAAGAAGTTTATGGCTATGAATGATGAATGAATGTTAATTAGGTGCGCGAGTTTTTGAGTGGTTCAAGCGTTTCCAAGATGGCCGGAGAAGACGTCGGAGATGATGACCGCCTGGGTCGCCCTTCCGCGACCAAAACGGACGAAAATATTGATTATAATTAATCAACATCACTACCGTGAGGTGCTTGCTCAACTCCGTGGAAGAGTAAGGAAAAAAAACGACCCGATTTGTGTAAGAACAAGTCACGGGGTTCTCCATCAAGACAACGCGCCGGCTCACACTGCATTGTCTGTCAAGACGACGTTTCTAGCCATGTACAACATCCCAGTTTTAGGCCAACTGACCTATTCACCTGACATGGCCGCCCCATGTGACTTTTATCTGTTCCCCAAAGTGAAATCTGGATTAAAAGGAACACGATTTCAGTCCGTTGAAGCTGTGAAAGAAAAAGCGGCACGCGTCATGCAGGAGCTCACAGAAAAAGACTTCCAGCACTGTTTCTGAACAATGGTAAATTCGCATGGAGCGTTGTAGGGATAGGGGAGGGGGTGTACATTGAAGGTGATAATAACTAAATATGTATAAATTTAAAACAAAATGTTTTACAGCAATAGTCTTGTTATTTAATAGCCACACCTCATACGCTAGCTGTTCAGCTAATTCCTCGCCCTAAAAACCTTTTTAGTGACTAAAAATACCCAGTGATCGGAAATTAAGCTTCACTGAATTTAGTGATGGATCCTCCTTAATGCAAAAGTTTGAAGGGATAAAAATTGGTCTCAGCAACTTCAAAGTTTTGCACCAAGAAAAGTTTGGTCCTTCCAAGCTATTAGCTCCATAGCTCTTAAGAGAAATGCTATATTCCTCTCTTAATTAGGGATTCATAATTTTTCTCGTTTAAGCTCCTTTTACTTTAATTAATCTGTATTTATTAATCTTCAGATTAAGTTAAAATACACTTCCGGAAGAATGATTTTATTTCAATACAAAAATATTAAATGTAGAATTAATAATTACTAATAAAATCAGTTAGTAGCTTAAGTTATTTTTTTTTTTTTATTGTATATATTTATTTATTTACAACCTGTATACATATACATCCAGTAAATGAGATCATAATTTTGTTAGGCACAGATTGTAGGCTGCATCCGAGAACCCAGCGCCACAATCGGGAAGGCATGCTGAGAGGGGCCAGCCAATGCTGGAACTCTCGAGGGGTTGGAAGGAAGTTTAGGAAATAGGTAAAAGGTCACGGGGCCAACGTCGTTTCAGGCGTCGTGGAGGACTGTCGGGATGGGTTGCTGTGGATAAGGCTTGTGCGGTGGGATTAGGATGTATGGTTAGGCTATTATGGAAATTAAGGAAGCGAGACTGGATTAGGTCATTGACAAAAGGGATATTGAGGTCTGTGTGGAGGGTTAAATTGGATACATAATAAGGAGCGTTGACGATATGCCGAAGGACTTTAGATTGAAAGGATTGGATTCTTTGAATGTTGGAAGGTTTCGCAGAGCCCCACAGCTCAGCTCCGTAGGTCCAGATGGGTCTTAGTAGTGTCTTGTATAGAGTCAGTTTGTTCTGTACGTTCATGGTTGATCTCCGCCCTAGCAGTCTTCGCAGTTGTCCGTATTGTCTATTGAGTTCTTCTCTTTCCAGTCTAGTGTGCGGGTTCCATGTAAGTCGACTGTCTAAATACAGTCCTAGGTAGCGTACTTGAGTGGAGGTCGGTATTTCTCTGTTGTGTATGAGTAGTGGGGGGCAAGTTTGTCTACGTAAGGTGAATGTTATTTGTTGGCATTTGTCTTCGTTTAGTCTAATTTTCCATTTTTGGCACCAAGAGGAAATGAGATCAAGGTGTTCTTGGATATATGTGGAGGCTTCAGATGGATTGGGATTTGAGGATAATATTGCGGTATCGTCTGCATAGGTTGTAATTAAGGTATGTGGGTGCGTGGGGATGTCAGCAGTGTACACTAGATATAGGACTGGGCCAAGGATGCTTCCTTGCGGGACGCCGGCTTGGATGCGCTTAGCATCAGAGAATTCAATGCCACATCTAACCTTGAAGTAGCGACCTGTCAAATAGGATTGAAGGATTTGGTAATAAGGAGTGGGAAGGAACTGCTTCAGCTTGTACAACAGTCCTGGGTGCCACACCCTGTCAAAAGCCTGTGCTACGTCCAGGAAGGCACCCAGACAGAAATCTTTTTTTTCTAAAGCAGAGGATATTTTATCCACTACTCGGAAACATTGTTGTATAGTGGAGTGTTGGGATCGGAAACCAAATTGGTGATTAGGGATAATTCTATGGGATTCAAAAATTGGAATTATGCGTTTAAGTAGGAGCTTTTCAAGGATTTTGGATAGCACTGGGAGGAGACTAGGAGACTTTCTTAAGTTATTAAGAAAAAGGTATTTTTATTATTATTTTTTAGATTTTTAACTAACTTTTATTTCTAGATACAGAAAAGTATCGATCAGGTCCAGTGTTGTGTGTTTTTAAAAATTTAAAATTTTAATCTGAAAGAAAGTCTTCTGAGTGTTAACAGCAAATTTTTCTTTATTTGCGTTGATTTAATTAAAATCTTCTTTGTTTTTAAAGTCGACTTTACAACAAATTGATGAAATAAAATACCTAATTCGCCAATTACATATTCACTAATTATATTTTATATTTGTACGTTAATGAAAAAAAAGTTGGTCACTCTGCTTAGATAACCTTAATTTTGCAAACTGATCTGCCTAGCCAGTTACCGGCGGTCATCTTTAACTTGTTTATTATGTCTCTTTATCAACGTGATTTTTTAAGTAAATGAAGTTCTAATTTAGAAATTGTGTTTAAGTTATACTTAGTGCATGGTATACAGTTTAAGTGCAAATGGTGTTGTGAATTATTAATTGCAAGTGTCAAGTGCTACTGGTCTGGTGTTCTATTGAGATGCTGTTGAAATTGATAATCTTTAAACAAGGTAAGACTTTATCAATTACTTATTTTGAATTTCAATTATATTTTTATTATTCTGGCATGCAAATAACATTTGGATCATTTAATTGATTTACAAAAATTAATAGTGCTATGCCTTGACTACATTTAGTGTTGGTTAATTCTTTAATTTTGAATATTACAAAAAGTACTTAAATTGATTTCAAAACCATTTTGATCTATTAAAATCATATATAACAAATCTTATCTTATGAAATCATATCAATTGCATCACCTTAAACATTTACAAGAAGTAACTACTAACCGATAACAATCAAGTCAATCAGTGCTAACCAAGTTACCAAATTATATCAGTTTCTTTCAAGTGTAGTGGTTTTAAATAAAAAAAGTATTTTCTTAAAAGACTGATTTTATTCAATGCATCAAGAGATCCAATACGTGACTGTGTGTTTCTTCAATTCAATTTCCATTCTTTTGTTTTGAACCAGTTTGTTATAAGATTAGTTGATGGTCTGTAAGTCGGTGATGGTTTTGTTTATGTCTGTGTTGTCTTTTAATTTTCATCGTACTTAGCTAACATCGTTATACTATGTAGGTTCAGGTCTGTACTTAGAATAGAAATTATAGAGCATAGGACTTATTGCTCCTTAAGCCAGGCTCGCGATAATTGTCGTCGAGTACTGTAAATGTTATTGGATCTTACCCAGAAAGTTATGTCTTGTAAAAAAGATCGTACGATTTGAATGATGCAATTAAGAGCCTAATTTTGTAAAGCAGTCCAGCTTCTAAAAATTGCCGAATACATCAGCTAAATCTAGAAATACAGCTGCTGTGTACTTTCTGTTTACTATTTTATTCACGATATGTTCAGTTACTCGGTTAACTTGATGTTATTGATAAATGCTTTGACCTGAACCCAAATTGGTATTTTACTGATTATCTTTTAACTTTTTTATGTACATTTTTGATAATGTCATTCGCTGAGTGTCCATGCTTATACGTACTTCTTCAACATGTGATAGTAATTAAATTTAGATATTAAATTAAGTTTTAGGAGAGACATACAATTTTAAAGAACACCCTCGGATATCCGAAAAACTCTCCTGACAATTTCAGTAATTTTCGAACGTTGAAGTTTTGTTAGTTTGTTCAATCAAAAAGTGACCATTACTTTTTTTTTATTTTAAAAATTTTTTTTGATTGATTACTCGTTCAATCATTCAAGTAGCTCAATAAAACCACTCGGTCGGATAATTTCAATGCAAATGAATTTGCCAATTGCTAACAATGCGTTAACTTGATCACCATATACGGGATCCCAGGAGATTGATTTATTGGTGTCCTCCTGGATGGTGAAGGGACGATATTTACACTGATCTCGGCCACAGTTTTCACTGCCAGCCGAGAGGTGTGAGTCATACTGTTTAAACAAATTGTTTGCCTGTTGTAACAGGTATTGAAATAATGGCTTCCAGCTGTAATCGCATTCAATCCATAGCAATCAATACATTTATTGTAATTCAGACTTTTATTTATAACAATTTTTGAAATATATTCTTGTAGGTAACCATAGTTTTTGGTGCTTATCTTCTCTAAATAAATAATACATTCTTTGTATTAGGAAATAACTCTTTTTCAAAATTCATAAATATTTTACAATTTATATATTTACAATTCATAATAAGTATGGTTTGACCGTACTTGAGGGGCTGGAGCAGAGTAAATCTCCCTCGGTCAGCGCTGTTATACAAGATGTTAAAGTTGATGTCCAGTCCCCAAAGAAGACTGGAGGCCTTTGGCGATCCAGGCGGCGAGGTGGATTGCCACGAATGGCTGCAGTGGCGAGAGACTGTATAAATGGATTAGAGCAAGTAGAGGGGAAGGAGACTGAGTTTAGAGGAATTTTCTGATACTTCCTCTTGGCGGCGAATTCTTGTGCCGGAGAGGATGTAGTAGAGGTCATTGCCAAGAGTCATGAAGAAAAAGAGAGCGTTAACTATGTGCCCGAAGTAATTGGAAGGCCCTGTATATTTATTGGTTTGGCTGGACTCCACAGCTCCAGCCCCCACACTGGAAGCAAAAACAGATTTTTGAGATCCTTGGGGCGATTAATTTACCCTTCTAGTAGGTCTCGTGATCCGTGCCGAAGGATAGATGGAGTCAGTAGAGAAAGATTATGTCGAGACAACTCGCAACTCCCAGAGTAAGGAGCGATTACAGGCGGGATTGGATGAACTTACCGAGCAAGTCTCGAAGATACCACGTGTTGGAGGAGTATTCCCTCACATGCGAGGGGAAGAGGGTTATCATTCTCCTGCTCTCCAAGGATTTCCCTAGAAACTCCGGGTTATTAGAGTTTTAGGCTGGTTTACTCTACCCAGAATCATCCCAACATCTTAATTTCGAGGACCATTTTTTTTTTTTCTAATTCTCAGAAAATTGAAGTACATGGATAAGGGAAAAGCTGAGTGCTTGCCTAAAATGGTGCACAGCTGTCTAACGCCATCGAGTAACAGAAAGATTAGTAAAGTCCAAATTGACAAGAAATGTTGCCAATTAATTTGGAGATGATTTCTGCAGTATGAGGAATAGCTTTGATCCAGAGAACGTCAAAACGTAGAGTTCCAGAGCAAATTCAATTCCATTTCACTAATTTGTTCCAGAATCATTTTTAATGGAAGTTTTAATTTAATCCCCAGGTAGTACAGGACAGAAAAAGAGAGATGGCTTGGAATAAGCACTGGACTCCAATATGTAGCGCGGATATTGTTCTCTCAGGAGTATAATTGTTTATATAGCTCAGTTTTTTAATATAGCAGAGTGACATTCAATATGGCCCCCACACTTTAGTCCTGCTGGAAACTGGTGTACAGTGTTGCCAACAAAGAAGCAGCTCGGTCAGCGAATACTATCTCTGGTCTGCATAGACTAAAACTCACGACCACATACTAATTGTAATTACTATTGCTAAGTGGAAATCCATGTGCCAACAATCCGAGCTGAAAGGACCATAAGGTCCCAGGCATTACTTCCCCACTCAGGCGGACCGTAGAGAGATTTAATCGAGCACAGAACTTTCAGCTTTGCAAGAAGGAAGTTTGTTAATTCAATTTTGAAATTATCATTAATGCGGTCAGAGAAAATCGTCCTGAGTTTTCCCACTACACTTTTATTTTACCGCAAGAAATCAAAGTCTTGCTGCATCCATAAATTTTTAAATATAAGTTGGCTAATCGAATAGTTTGGTAGATGAAATAATTAAATTTTTCTGATTTTGAAATTGTCAAGATTTTCGATTTAAAAGATTTTTCAAACTATTATGAATATGTACGTCACTTCGACTCACTGCCAGTGTGTGTAAATAAACTATGTAATATAAAAATCAAACAAAAAATTGCCAATTAAATATATATTTTATGTACCAGCAGAGTAGTTTTCCAGATATTTGAAGTAAAATCTATCGAGCAGTTTTCGAGATAATTGAAGTTAAAGATATCACTGTTTCAAACGAAACGAAACTTTAACTCTAAATATCTCATTTCCTGCTCGACAGATTTTTACTAAATTTCATACAATTATAGACAATAGACGTCTCCAAATACAGGTGAAATATAAACAAAATCTATCGAGCAGTTTTTGAGATAATTGAAGTTAAAGATATCACTGTTTTAAACGAAACGAAACTTTAACTCTTAATATCTCGTTTCCTGCTCGACAGATTTTTACTAAATTTCATACAATTATATACAATAGATGTCTCCATATACAGGTGAAATACAAACAAAATCTATCGAGCAGTTTTCGAGATAATTGAAGTTAAAGATATCACTGTTTCAAACGAAACGAAACTTTAACTCAAAATATCTCATTTCCTGCTCGACAGATTTTTACTAAATTTCATACAATTATAGACAATAGATGTCTCCATATACAGGTGAAATTTAAACAAAATCTATCGAGCAGTTTTCGAGATAATTGAAGTTAAAGATATCACTGTTTTAAACGAAACGAAACTTTAACTCTTAATATCTCGTTTCCTGCTCGACAGATTTTTACTAAATTTCATACAATTATATACAATAGATGTCTCCATATACAGGTGAAAAACAAACAAAATCTATCGAGCAGTTTTCGAGATAATTGAAGTTAAAGATATCACTGTTTTAAACGAAACGAAATTTTAACTCTTAATATCTCGTTTCCTGCTCGACAGATTTTTACTAAATTTCATACAATTATACACAATAGATGTCTCCATATACAGGTGAAATATAAACAAAATCTATCGAGCAGTTTTCGAGATAATTGAAGTTAAAGATATCACTGTTTTAAACGAAACGAAACTTTAACTCTTAATATCTCGTTTCCTGCTCGACAGATTTTTACTAAATTTTTATACAATTATACACAATAGATGTCTCCATATACAGTTGAAATATAAACAAAATCTATCGAGCAGTTTTCGAGATAATTGAAGTTAAAGATATCACTGTTTTAAACGAAACGAAACTTTAACTCTTAATATCTCGTTTCCTGCTCGACAGATTTTTACTAAATTTCATACAATTATATACAATAGATGTCTCCATATACAGGTGAAATACAAACAAAATCTATCGAGCAGTTTTCGAGATAATTGAAGTTAAAGATATCACTGTTTTAAACGAAACGAAATTTTAACTCTTAATATCTCGTTTCCTGCTCGACAGATTTTTACTAAATTTCATACAATTATACACAATAGATGTCTCCATATACAGGTGAAATATAAACAAAATCTATCGAGCAGTTTTCGAGATAATTGAAGTTAAAGATATCACTGTTTTAAACGAAATGAAACTTAAACTCTAAATATCTCGTTTCCTGCACGACAGATTTTTACTAAATTTCATACAATTATATACAATAGATGTCTCCATATACAGGTGAAATATAAACAAAATCTATCGAGCAGTTTTTGAGATAATTGAAGTTAAAGATTTCACTGTTTCAAACGAAACGAAAGTTTAACTCTAAATATCTCGTTTCCTGCTCGACAGATTTTTACTAAATTTCATACAATTATATACAATAGATGTTTCCATATACAGGTGAAATATAAACAAAATCTATCGAGCAGTTTTCGTGATAATTGAAGTTAAAGATTTCACTGTTTCAAACGAAACGAAAGTTTAAATCTAAATATCTCGTTTCCTGCTCGACAGATTTTTACTAAATTTCATACAATTATAGACAATAGATGTCTCCATATACAGGTGAAATATAAACAAAATCTATCGAGCAGTTTTCGAGATTATTGAAGTTAAAAATTTCACTGTTTCAAACGAAACGATACTTTAACTCTAAATATCTCGTTTCCTACTAGACAGATTTTTACTAAATTTCATACAATTATAGACAATAGATGTCTCCATATACAGGTGAAATATAAACAAAATCTATCGAACAGTTTTCGAGATAATTGAAGTTAAAGATTTCACTGTTTCAAACGAAACGATACTTTAACTCTAAATATCTCGTTTCCTGCTAGACAGATTTTTACTAAATTTCATACAATTATAGACAATAGATGTCTCCATATACAGGTGAAATATAAACAAAATCTATCGAGCAGTTTTCGAGATAATTAATGTTAAAGATTTCACTGTTTCAAACGAATTGAAAGTTTAACTCTAAATATCTCGTTTCCTGCTCGACAGATTTTTACTAAATTTCATACAATTATAGACAATAGATGTCTCCATATACAGGTGAAATATAAACAAAATCTATCGAGCAGTTTTCGAGATAATTGAAGTTAAAGATTTCACTGTTTCAAACGAAACGAAACTTTAACTCTAAATATCTCGTTTCCTGCTCGACAGATTTTTACTAAATTTCATACAATTATAGACAATAGATGTCTTCATATACAGGTGAAATATAAACAAAATCTATCGAGCAGTTTTCGAGATAATTGAAGTTAAAGATATCACTGTTTTAAACGAAATGAAACTTTAACTCTAAATATCTCGTTTCCTGCACGACAGATTTTTACTAAATTTCATACAATTATATACAATAGATGTCTCCATATACAGGTGAAATATAAACAAAATCTATCGAGCAGTTTTTGAGATAATTGAAGTTAAAGATTTCACTGTTTCAAACGAAACGAAAGTTTAACTCTAAATATCTCGTTTCCTGCTCGACAGATTTTTACTAAATTTCATACAATTATAGACAATAGATGTCTCCATATACAGGTGAAATATAAACAAAATCTATCGAGCAGTTTTCGAGATTATTGAAGTTAAAGATTTCACTGTTTCAAACGAAACGAAAGTTTAACTCTAAATATCTCGTTTTTTGCTCGACAGATTTTTACTAAATTTCATACAATTATAGACAATAGATGTCTCCATATACAGGTGAAATATAAACAAAATCTATCGAGCAGTTTTCGTGATAATTGAAGTTAAAGATTTCACTGTTTCAAACGAAACGAAAGTTTAAATCTAAATATCTCGTTTCCTGCTCGACAGATTTTTACTAAATTTCATACAATTATAGACAATAGATGTCTCCATATACAGGTGAAATATAAACAAAATCTATCGAGCAGTTTTCGAGATTATTGAAGTTAAAAATTTCACTGTTTCAAACGAAACGATACTTTAACTCTAAAAATCTCGTTTCCTACTAGACAGATTTTTACTAAATTTCATACAATTATAGACAATAGATGTCTCCATATACAGGTGAAATATAAACAAAATCTATCGAACAGTTTTCGAGATAATTGAAGTTAAAGATTTCACTGTTTCAAACGAAACGATACTTTAACTCTAAATATCTCGTTTCCTGCTAGACAGATTTTTACTAAATTTCATACAATTATAGACAATAGATGTCTCCATATACAGGTGAAATATAAACAAAATCTATCGAGCAGTTTTCGAGATAATTAATGTTAAAGATTTCACTGTTTCAAACGAAACGATACTTTAACTCTAAATATCTCGTTTCCTGCTTGACAGATTTTTACTAAATTTCATACAATTATAGACAATAGAGGTCTCCATATACAGGTGAAATATAAACAAAATCTATCGAGCAGTTTTCGAGATAATTGAAATTAAAGATATCACGGTTTTAAACGAAACGAAACTTTAACTCTAAATATCCCGTTTCCTGCTCGACAGATTTTTACTAAATTTCATACAATTATAGACAATAGATGTCTCCATTTACAGGTGAAATATAAACAAAATCTATCGAGCAGTTTTCGAGATAATTGAAGTTAAAGATATCACTGTTTTAAACGAAACGAAACTTTAACTCTTAATATCTCGTTTCCTGCTCGACAGATTTTTACTAAATTTTTATACAATTATACACAATAGATGTCTCCATATACAGTTGAAATATAAACAAAATCTATCGAGCAGTTTTCGAGATAATTGAACTTAAAGATTTCACTGTTTCAAACGAAACGAAACTTTAACTCTAAATATCTCGTTTCCTGCTCGACAGATTTTTACTAAATTTCATACAATTATAGACAATAGATGTCTCCATATACAGGTGAAATATAAACAAAATCTATCGAGCAGTTTTTGAGATAATTGAAGTTAAAGATAACACTGTTTTAAACGAAACGAAATTTTTAACTCTATATATCTCGTTTCCTGCTCGACAGATTTTTACTAAATTTCATACAATTATACACAATAGATGTCTCCATATACAGGTGAAATATAAACAAAATCTATCGAGCAGTTTTCGAGATAATTGAAGTTAAAGATATCACTGTTTTAAACGAAACGAAACTTTAACTCTAAATATCTCGTTTCCTGCTCGACAGATTTTTACTAAATTTCAGACAATTATATACAATAGATGTCTCCATATACAGGTGAAATATAAACAAAATCTATCGAGCAGTTTTCGAGATAATTGAAGTTAAAGATATCACTGTTTTAAACGAAACGTAAATTTAACTCTAAATATCTCGTTTCCTGCTCGACAGATTTTTACTAAATTTCATACAATTATAGACAATAGATGTCTTCATATACAGGTGAAATATAACCAAAATCTATCGAGCAGTTTTCGAGATAATTGAAGTTAAAGATATCACTGTTTTAAACGAAACGAAACTTTAACTCTAAATATCTCGTTTCCTGCTTGACAGATTTTTACTAAATTTCATACAATTATATACAATAGATGTTTCCATATACAGGTGAAATACAAACAAAATCTATCGAGCAGTTTTCGAGATAATTGAAGTTAAAGATATCACTGTTTCAAACGAAACGAAACTTTAACTCAAAATATCTCATTTCCTGCTCGACAGATTTTTACTAAATTTCATACAATTATAGACAATAGATGTCTCCATATACAAGTGAAATTTAAACAAAATCTATCGAGCAGTTTTCGAGATAATTGAAGTTAAAGATATCACTGTTTTAAACGAAACGAAACTTTAACTCTTAATATCTCGTTTCCTGCTCGACAGATTTTTACTAAATTTCATACAATTATAGACAATAGATGTCTCCATATACAGGTGAAATTTAAACAAAATCTATCGAGCAGTTTTCGAGATAATTGAAGTTAAAGATTTCACTGTTTCAAACGAAACGAAAGTTTAACTCTAAATATCTCGTTTCCTGCTCGACAGATTTTTACTAAATTTCATACAATTATAGACAATAGATGTCTCCATATACAGGTGAAATATAAACAAAATCTATCGAGCAGTTTTCGAGATTATTGAAGTTAAAGATTTCACTGTTTCAAACGAAACGATACTTTAACTCTAAATGTCTCGTTTCCTGCACGACAGATTTTTACTAAATTTCATACAATTATATGCAATAGATGTCTCCATATACAGGTGAAATATAAACAAAATCTATCGAACAGTTTTCGAGATAATTGAAGTTAAAGATTTCACTGTTTCAAACGAAACGATACTTTAACTCTAAATATCTCGTTTCCTGCTAGACAGATTTTTACTAAATTTCATACAATTATAGACAATAGATGTCTCCATATACAGGTGAAATATAAACAAAATCTATCGAGCAGTTTTCGAGATAATTAATGTTAAAGATTTCACTGTTTCAAACGAAACGATACTTTAACTCTAAATATCTCGTTTCCTGCTTGACAGATTTTTACTAAATTTCATACAATTATAGACAATAGAGGTCTCCATATACAGGTGAAATATAAACAAAATCTATCGAGCAGTTTTCGAGATAATTAATGTTAAAGATTTCACTGTTTCAAACGAATTGAAAGTTTAACTCTAAATATCTCGTTTCCTGCTCGACAGATTTTTACTAAATTTCATACAATTATAGACAATAGATGTCTCCATATACAGGTGAAATATAAACAAAATCTATCGAGCAGTTTTCGAGATAATTGAAGTTAAAGATTTCACTGTTTCAAACGAAACGAAACTTTAACTCTAAATATCTCGTTTCCTGCTCGACAGATTTTTACTAAATTTCATACAATTATAGACAATACATGTCTTCATATACAGGTGAAATATAAACAAAATCTATCGAGCAGTTTTCGGGATAATTGAAGTTAAAGATATCACTGTTTTAAACGAAATGAAACTTTAACTCTAAATATCTCGTTTCCTGCACGACAGATTTTTACTAAATTTCATACAATTATATACAATAGATGTCTCCATATACAGGTGAAATATAAACAAAATCTATCGAGCAGTTTTTGAGATAATTGAAGTTAAAGATTTCACTGTTTCAAACGAAACGAAAGTTTAACTCTAAATATCTCGTTTCCTGCTAGACAGATTTTTACTAAATTTCATACAATTATAGACAATAGATGTCTCCATATACAGATGAAATATAAACAAAATCTATCGAGCAGTTTTCGAGATTATTGAAGTTAAAGATTTCACTGTTTCAAACGAAACGATACTTTAACTCTAAATGTCTCGTTTCCTGCACGACAGATTTTTACTAAATTTCATACAATTATATGCAATAGATGTCTCCATATACAGGTGAAATATAAACAAAATCTATCGAACAGTTTTCGAGATAATTGAAGTTAAAGATTTCACTGTTTCAAACGAAACGATACTTTAGCTCTAAATATCTCGTTTCCTGCTAGACAGATTTTTACTAAATTTCATACAATTATAGACAATAGATGTCTCCATATACAGGTGAAATATAAACAAAATCTATCGAGCAGTTTTCGAGATAATTAATGTTAAAGATTTCACTGTTTCAAACGAAACGATACTTTAACTCTAAATATCTCGTTTCCTGCTTGACAGATTTTTACTAAATTTCATACAATTATAGACAATAGAGGTCTCCATATACAGGTGAAATATAAACAAAATCTATCGAGCAGTTTTCGAGATAATTGAAATTAAAGATATCACGGTTTTAAACGAAACGAAACTTTAACTCTAAATATCCCGTTTCCTGCTCGACAGATTTTTACTAAATTTCATACAATTATAGACAATAGATGTCTCCATTTACAGGTGAAATATAAACAAAATCTATCGAGCAGTTTTCGAGATTATTGAAGTTAAAGATTTCACTGTTTTAAACGAAACGATACTTTAACTCTAAATATCTCGTTTCCTGCTCGACAGATTTTTACTAAATTTCAGACAATTATATACAATAGATGTCTCCATATACAGGTGAAATATAAACAAAATCTATCGAGCAGTTTTCGAGATAATTGAAGTTAAAGATATCACTGTTTTAAACGAAACGTAAATTTAACTCTAAATATCTCGTTTCCTGCTCGACAGATTTTTACTAAATTTCATACAATTATAGACAATAGATGTCTTCATATACAGGTGAAATATAACCAAAATCTATCGAGCAGTTTTCGAGATAATTGAAGTTAAAGATATCACTGTTTTAAACGAAACGAAACTTTAACTCTAAATATCTCGTTTCCTGCTTGACAGATTTTTACTAAATTTCATACAATTATATACAATAGATGTTTCCATATACAGGTGAAATACAAACAAAATCTATCGAGCAGTTTTCGAGATAATTGAAGTTAAAGATATCACTGTTTCAAACGAAACGAAACTTTAACTCAAAATATCTCATTTCCTGCTCGACAGATTTTTACTAAATTTCATACAATTATAGACAATAGATGTCTCCATATACAGGTGAAATTTAAACAAAATCTATCGAGCAGTTTTCGAGATAATTGAAGTTAAAGATATCACTGTTTTAAACGAAACGAAACTTTAACTCTTAATATCTCGTTTCCTGCTCGACAGATTTTTACTAAATTTCATACAATTATAGACAATAGATGTCTCCATATACAGGTGAAATTTAAACAAAATCTATCGAGCAGTTTTCGAGATAATTGAAGTTAAAGATATCACTGTTTTAAACGAAACGAAACTTTAACTCTTAATATCTCGTTTCCTGCTCGACAGATTTTTACTAAATTTCATACAATTATATACAATAGATGTCTCCATATACAGGTGAAATACAAACAAAATCTATCGAGCAGTTTTCGAGATAATTTAAGTTAAAGATATCACTGTTTTAAACGAAACGAAATTTTAACTCTTAATATCTCGTTTCCTGCTCGACAGATTTTTACTAAATTTCATACAATTATACACAATAGATGTCTCCATATACAGGTGAAATATAAGCAAAATCTATCGAGCAGTTTTCGAGATAATTAAAGTTAAAGATTTCACTGTTTCAAACGAATTGAAAGTTTAACTCTAAATATCTCGTTTCCTGCTTGACAGATTTTTACTAAATTTCATACAATTATAGACAATAGATGTCTTCATATACAGGTGAAATATAAACAAAATCTATCGAACAGTTTTCGAGATAATTGAAGTTAAAGATTTCACTGTTTCAAACGAAACGATACTTTAACTCTAAATATCTCGTTTCCTGCTAGACAGATTTTTACTAAATTTCATACAATTATAGACAATAGATGTCTCCATATACAGGTGAAATATAAACAAAATCTATCGAGCAGTTTTCGAGATAATTAATGTTAAAGATTTCACTGTTTCAAACGAATTGAAAGTTTAACTCTAAATATCTCGTTTCCTGCTCGACAGATTTTTACTAAATTTCATACAATTATAGACAATAGATGTCTCCATATACAGGTGAAATATAAACAAAATCTATCGAGCAGTTTTCGAGATAATTGAAGTTAAAGATTTCACTGTTTCAAACGAAACGAAACTTTAACTCTAAATATCTCGTTTCCTGCTCGACAGATTTTTACTAAATTTCATACAATTATAGACAATAGATGTCTTCATATACAGGTGAAATATAAACAAAATCTATCGAGCAGTTTTCGAGATAATTGAAGTTAAAGATATCACTGTTTTAAACGAAATGAAACTTTAACTCTAAATATCTCGTTTCCTGCACGACAGATTTTTACTAAATTTCATACAATTATATACAATAGATGTCTCCATATACAGGTGAAATATAAACAAAATCTATCGAGCAGTTTTTGAGATAATTGAAGTTAAAGATTTCACTGTTTCAAACGAAACGAAAGTTTAACTCTAAATATCTCGTTTCCTGCTCGACAGATTTTTACTAAATTTCATACAATTATAGACAATAGATGTCTCCATATACAGGTGAAATATAAACAAAATCTATCGAGCAGTTTTCGAGATTATTGAAGTTAAAGATTTCACTGTTTCAAACGAAACGATACTTTAACTCTACATGTCTCGTTTCCTGCACGACAGATTTTTACTAAATTTCATACAATTATATGCAATAGATGTCTCCATATACAGGTGAAATATAAACAAAATCTATCGAACAGTTTTCGAGATAATTGAAGTTAAAGATTTCACTGTTTCAAACGAAACGATACTTTAACTCTAAATATCTCGTTTCCTGCTAGACAGATTTTTACTAAATTTCATACAATTATAGACAATAGATGTCTCCATATACAGGTGAAATATAAACAAAATCTATCGAGCAGTTTTCGAGATAATTATTGTTAAAGATTTCACTGTTTCAAACGAAACGATACTTTAACTCTAAATATCTCGTTTCCTGCTTGACAGATTTTTACTAAATTTCATACAATTATAGACAATAGAGGTCTCCATATACAGGTGAAATATAAACAAAATCTATCGAGCAGTTTTCGAGATAATTGAAATTAAAGATATCACGGTTTTAAACGAAACGAAACTTTAACTCTAAATATCCCGTTTCCTGCTCGACAGATTTTTACTAAATTTCATACAATTATAGACAATAGATGTCTCCATTTACAGGTGAAATATAAACAAAATCTATCGAGCAGTTTTCGAGATTATTGAAGTTAAAGATTTCACTGTTTTAAACGAAACGATACTTTAACTCTAAATATCTCGTTTCCTACTAGACAGATTTTTACTAAATTTCATACAATTATAGACAATAGATGTCTCCATATACAGGTGAAATATAAACAAAATCTATCGAGCAGTTTTCGAGATAATTGAAGTTAAAGATTTCACTGTTTCAAACGAAACGATACTTTAACTCTAAATATCTCGTTTCCTGCTTGACAGATTTTTACTAAATTTCATACAATTATAGACAATAGAGGTCTCCATATACAGGTGAAATATAAACAAAATCTATCGAGCAGTTTTCGAGATAATTGAATTTAAAGATATCACGGTTTTAAACGAAACGAAACATTAACTCTAAATATCTCGTTTCCTGCTCGACAGATTTTTACTAAATTTCATACAAATATAGAGAATAGATGTCTCCATATACAGGTGAAATATAAACAAAATCTATCGAGCAGTTTTCGAGATAATTGAAGTTAAAGATATCACTGTTTCAAACGAAACGAAAGTTTAACTCTAAATATCTCGTTTCCTGCTCGACAGATTTTTACTAAATTTCATACAATTATAGACAATAGATGTCTCCATATAAAGGTGAAATATAAACAAAATCTATCGAGCAGTTTTCGAGATTATTGAAGTTAAAGATTTCACTGTTTCAAACGAAACGATACTTTAACTCTAAATATCTCGTTTCCTACTTGACAGATTTGTACTAAATTTCATACAATTATATACAATAGATGTCTCCATATACAGGTGAAATATAAACAAAATCTATCGCGCAGTTTTCGAGATAATTGAAGTTAAAGATTTCACTGTTTCAAACGAAACGATACTTTAACTCTAAATGTCTCGTTTCCTGCACGACAGATTTTTACTAAATTTCATACAATTATATACAATAGATGTTTCCCTATACAGGTGAAATATAAACAAAATCTATCGAGCAGTTTTCGTGATAATTGAAGTTAAAGATTTCACTGTTTCAAACGAAACGAAAGTTTAACTCTAAATATCTCGTTTTTTGCTCGACAGATTTTTACTAAATTTCATACAATTATAGACAAAAGATGTCTCCATATACAGGTGAAATATAAACAAAATCTATCGAGCAGGTTTCGAGATTATTGAAGTTAACGATTTCACTGTTTCAAACGAAACGATACTTTAAATCTAAATATCTCGTTTCCTACTTGACAGATTTTTACTAAATTTCATACAATTATAGACAATAGATGTCTCCATATACAGGTGAAATATAAACAAAATCTATCGAGCAGTTTTCGAGATAATTGAAGTTAAAGATTTCACTGTTTCAAACGAAACGAAACTTTAACTCTAAATATCTCGTTTCCTACTAGACAGATTTTTACTAAATTTCATACAATTATAGACAATAGATGTCTCCATATACAGGTGAAATATAAACAAAATCTATCGAGCAGTTTTCGAGATAATTGAAGTTAAAGATATCACGGTTTTAAACGAAACGAAACTTTAACTCTAAATATCTCGTTTCCTGCTCGACAGATTTTTACTAAATTTCATACAAATATAGAGAATAGATGTCTCCATATACAGGTGAAATATAAACAAAATCTATCGAGCAGTTTTCGAGATAATTGAAGTTAAAGATATCACTGTTTTAAACGAAACGAAACTTTAACTCTAAATATCTCGTTTCCTGCTTGACAGATTTTTACTAAATTTCATACAATTATAGACAATAGATGTCTCCATATACAGGTGAAATAAAAACAAAATCTATCGAGCAGTTTGCGAGATAATTGAAGTTAAATATTTCACTGTTTCAAACGAAACGAAAGTTTAACTCTAAATATCTTGTTTCCTGCTCGACAGATTTTTACTAAATTTCATACAATTATAGACAATAGATGTCTCCATATACAGGTGAAATATAAACAAAATCTATCGCGCAGTTTTCGAGATAATTGAAGTTAAAGATTTCACTGTTTCAAACGAAACGATACTTTAACTCTAAATGTCTCGTTTCCTGCACGACAGATTTTTACTAAATTTCATACAATTATATACAATAGATGTTTCCATATACAGGTGAAATATAAACAAAATCTATCGAGCAGTTTTCGTGATAATTGAAGTTAAAGATTTCACTGTTTCAAACGAAACGAAAGTTTAACTGTAAATATCTCGTTTTTTGCTCGACAGATTTTTACTAAATTTCATACAATTATAGACAATAGATGTCTCCATATACAGGTGAAATATAAACAAAATCTATCGAGCAGGTTTCGAGATTATTGAAGTTAACGATTTCACTGTTTCAAACGAAACGATACTTTAAATCTAAATATCTCGTTTCCTACTTGACAGATTTTTACTAAATTTCATACAATTATAGACAATAGATGTCTCCATATACAGGTGAAATATAAACAAAATCTATCGAGCAGTTTTCGAGATAATTGAAGTTAAAGATTTCACTGTTTCAAACGAAACGAAACTTTAACTCTAAATATCTCGTTTCCTACTAGACAGATTTTTACTAAATTTCATACAATTATAGACAATAGATGTCACCATATACAGGTGAAATATAAACAAAATCTATCGAGCAGTTTTCGAGATAATTGAAGTTAAAGATTTCACTGTTTCAAACGAAACGAAAGTTTAACTCTAAATATCTCGTTTCCTACTAGACAGATTTTTACTAAATTTCATACAATTATAGACAATAGATGTCTCCATATACAGGTGTAATATAAACAAAATCTATTGAGCAGTTGTCGAGATTATTGAAGTTAAAGATTTCACTGTTTCAAACGAATTGAAAGCTTAACTCTAAATATCTCGTTTCCTGCTCGACAGATTTTTACTAAATTTCATACAATTATAGACAATAGAGGTCTCCATATACAGGTGAAATATAAACAAAATCTATCGAGCAGTTTTCGAAATAATTGAATTTAAAGATATCACTGTTTCAAACGAAACGATACTTTAACTCTAAATATCTCGTTTCCTACTTGACAGATTTATACTAAATTTCATACAATTATATAAAATAGATGTCTCCATATACAGGTGAAATATAAACAAAATCTATCGCGCAGTTTTCGAGATAATTGAAGTTAAAGATTTCACTGTTTCAAACGAAACGATACTTTAACTCTAAATGTCTCGTTTCCTGCACGACAGATTTTTACTAAATTTCATACAATTATATACAATAGATGTTTCCATATACAGGTGAAATATAAACAAAATCTATCGAGCAGTTTTCGTGATAATTGAAGTTAAAGATTTCACTGTTTCAAACGAAACGAAAGTTTAACTCTAAATATCTCGTTTCCTGCTCGACAGATTTTTACTAAATTTCATACAATTATAGACAATAGATGTCTCCATATACAGGTGAAATATAACCAAAATCTATCGAGCAGTTTTCGAGATTATTGAAGTTAACGATGTCACTGTTTCAAACGAAACGATACTTTAAATCTAAATATCTCGTTTCCTACTTGATAGATTTTTACTAAATTTCATACAATTATAGACAATAGATGTCTCCATATACAGGTGAAATATAAACAAAATCTATCGAGCAGTTTTCGAGATAATTGAAGTTAAAGATTTCACTGTTTCAAACGAAACGAAACTTTAACTCTAAATATCTCGTTTCCTACTAGACAGATTTTTACTAAATTTCATACAATTATATACAATAGATGTCTCCATATACAGGTGAAATATAAACAAAATCTATCGCGCAGTTTTCGAGATAATTGAAGTTAAAGATTTCACTGTTTCAAACGAAACGATACTTTAACTCTAAATGTCTCGTTTCCTGCACGACAGATTTTTACTAAATTTCATACAATTATATACAATATATGTCTCCATATACAGGTGAAATATAAACAAAATCTATCGAGCAGTTTTCGTGATAATTGAAGTTAAAGATTTCACTGTTTCAAACGAAACGAAAGTTTAACTCTAAATATCTCGTTTTTTGCTCGACAGATTTTTACTAAATTTCATACAATTATAGACAATAGATGTCTCCATATACAGGTGAAATATAAACAAAATCTATCGAGCAGGTTTCGAGATTATTGAAGTTAACGATTTCACTGTTTCAAACGAAACGATACTTTAAATCTAAATATCTCGTTTCCTACTTGACAGATTTTTACTAAATTTCATACAATTATAGACAATAGATGTCTCCATATACAGGTGAAATATAAACAAAATCTATCGAGCAGTTTTCGAGATAATTGAAGTTAAAGATTTCACTGTTTCAAACGAAACGAAACTTTAACTCTAAATATCTCGTTTCCTACTAGACAGATTTTTACTAAATTTCATACAATTATAGACAATAGATGTCTCCATATACAGGTGAAATATAAACAAAATCTATCGAGCAGTTTTCGAGATAATTGAAGTTAAAGATTTCACTGTTTCAAACGAAACGATACTTTAACTCTAAATATCTCGTTTCCTGCTAGACAGATTTTTACTAAATTTCATACAATTATAGACAATAGATGTCTCCATATACAGGTGAAATATAAACAAAATCTATCGAGCAGTTTTCGAGATAATTGAAGTTAAAGATATCACTGTTTTAAACGAAACGAAACTTTAACTCTAAATATCTCGTTTCCTGCTCGACAGATTTTTACTAAATTTCATACAATTATAGACAATAGATGTCTCCATATACAGGTGAAATATAAACAAAATCTATCGAGCAGTTTGCGAGATAATTGAAGTTAAAGATTTCACTGTTTCAAACGAAACGAAAGTTTAACTCTAAATATCTTGTTTCCTGCTCGACAGATTTTTACTAAATTTCATACAATTATAGACAATAGATGTCTCCATATACAGGTGAAATATAAACAAAATCTATCGCGCAGTTTTCGAGATAATTGAAGTTAAAGATTTCACTGTTTCAAACGAAACGATACTTTAACTCTAAATGTCTCGTTTCCTGCACGACAGATTTTTACTAAATTTCATACAATTATATACAATAGATGTTTCCATATACAGGTGAAATATAAACAAAATCTATCGAGCAGTTTTCGTGATAATTGAAGTTAAAGATTTCACTGTTTCAAACGAAACGAAAGTTTAACTGTAAATATCTCGTTTTTTGCTCGACAGATTTTTACTAAATT
This sequence comes from Rhodnius prolixus, assembly GCF_049639745.1. NCBI lineage: Eukaryota > Metazoa > Arthropoda > Insecta > Hemiptera > Reduviidae > Rhodnius > Rhodnius prolixus. Next base: position 67,680,341 of record NW_027411581.1, read on the forward strand.
TCATACAATTATAGACAATAGATGTCTCCATATACAGGTGAAATATAAACAAAATCTATCGAGCAGGTTTCGAGATTATTGAAGTTAACGATTTCACTGTTTCAAACGAAACGATACTTTAAATCTAAATATCTCGTTTCCTACTTGACAGATTTTTACTAAATTTCATACAATTATAGACAATAGATGTCTCCATATACAGGTGAAATATAAACAAAATCTATCGAGCAGTTTTCGAGATAATTGAAGTTAAAGATTTCACTGTTTCAAACGAAACGAAACTTTAACTCTAAATATCTCGTTTCCTACTAGACAGATTTTTACTAAATTTCATACAATTATAGACAATAGATGTCACCATATACAGGTGAAATATAAACAAAATCTATCGAGCAGTTTTCGAGATAATTGAAGTTAAAGATTTCACTGTTTCAAACGAAACGAAACTTTAACTCTAAATGTCTCGTTTCCTGCACGACAGATTTTTACTAAATTTCATACAATTATATACAATAGATGTTTCCATATACAGGTGAAATATAAACAAAATCTATCGAGCAGTTTTCGTGATAATTGAAGTTAAAGATTTCACTGTTTCAAACGAAACGAAAGTTTAACTCTAAATATCTCGTTTCCTGCTCTACAGATTTTTACTAAATTTCATACAATTATAGACAATAGATGTCTCCATATACAGGTGAAATATAACCAAAATCTATCGAGCAGTTTTCGAGATTATTGAAGTTAACGATTTCACTGTTTCAAACGAAACGATACTTTAAATCTAAATATCTCGTTTCCTACTTGACAGATTTTTACTAAATTTCATACAATTATAGACAATAGATGTCTCCATATACAGGTGAAATATAAACAAAATCTATCGAGCAGTTTTCGAGATAATTAAAGTTAAAGATTTCACTGTTTCAAACGAAACGAAACTTTAACTCTAAATATCTCGTTTCCTACTAGACAGATTTTTACTAAATTTCATACAATTATAGACAATAGATGTCTCCATATACAGGTGAAATATAAACAAAATCTATTGAGCAGTTTTCGAGATAATTGAAGTTAAAGATTTCACTGTTTCAAACGAAACGAAAGTTTAACTCTAAATATCTCGTTTCCTGCTCGACAGATTTTTACTTAATTTCATACAATTATAGACAATAGATGTCTCCATATACAGGTGAAATATAAACAAAATCTATTGAGCAGTTTTCGAGATTATTGAAGTTAAAGATTTCACTGTTTCAAACGAAACGATACTTTAACTCTAAATATCTCGTTTCCTACTAGACAGATTTTTACTAAATTTCATACAATTATAGACAATAGATGTCTCCATATACAGGTGAAATATAAACAAAATCTATCGAGCAGTTTTCGAGATAATTGAAGTTAATGATTTCACTGTTTCAAACGAAACGAAAGTTTAACTCTAAATATCTCGTTTCCTGCTCGACAGATTTTTACTAAATTTCATACAATTACAGACAATAGATGTCTCCATATACAGGTGAAATATAAACAAAATCTATCGAGCAGTTTTCGAGATTATTGAAGTTAAAGATTTCACTGTTTCAAACGAAACGATACTTTAACTCTAAATATCTCGTTTCCTACCAGACAGATTTTTACTAAATTTCATACAATTATAGACAATAGATGTCTCCATATACAGGTGAAATATAAACAAAATCTATCGAGCAGTTTTCGAGATAATTGAAGTTAAAGATTTCACTGTTTCAAACGAAACGATACTTTAACTCTAAATATCTCGTTTCCTGCTAGACAGATTTTTACTAAATTTCATACAATTATAGACAATAGATGTCTCCATATACAGGTGAAATATAAACAAAATCTATCGAGCAGTTTTCGAGATAATTGAAGTTAAATATTTCACTGTTTCAAACGAAACGATTGTTTAACTCTAAATATCTCGTTTCCTGCTCGACAGATTTTTACTAAATTTCATACAATTATAGACAATAGATGTCTCCATATACAGGTGAAATATAAACAAAATCTATCGAGCAGTTTTCGAGATAATTGAAGTTAAAGATTTCACTGTTTCAAACGAAACGAAAGTTTAACTCTAAATATCTCGTTTCCTGCTCGACAGATTTTTACTAAATTTCATACAATTATAGACAATAGATGTCTCCATATACAGGTGAAATATAAACAAAATCTATCGAGCAGTTTTCGAGATAATTGAAGTTAAATATTTCACTGTTTCAAACGAAACGAAACTTTAACTCTAAATATCTCGTTTCCTGCTAGACAGATTTTTACTAAATTTCATACAATTATAGACAATAGATGTCTCCATATACAGGTGTAATATAAACAAAATCTATTGAGCAGTTTTCGAGATAATTGAAGTTAAAAATTTCACTGTTTCAAACGAAACGAAAGTTTAACTCTAAATATCTCGTTTCCTGCTCGACAGATTTTTACTAAATTTCATACAATTATAGACAATAGATGTCTCCATATACAGGTGAAATATAAACAAAATCTATCGAGCAGTTTTCGAGATTATTGAAGTTAAAGATTTCACTGTTTCAAACGAAACGATACTTTAACTCTAAATATCTCGTTTCCTACCAGACAGATTTTTACTAAATTTCATACAATTATAGACAATAGATGTCTCCATATACAGGTGAAATATAAACAAAATCTATCGAGCAGTTTTCGAGATAATTGAAGTTAAAGATTTCACTGTTTCAAACGAAACGATACTTTAACTCTAAATATCTCGTTTCCTGCTCGACAGATTTTTACTAAATTTCATACACTTATAGACAATAGATGTCTCCATATACAGGTGAAATATAAACAAAATCTATCGAGCAGTTTTCGAGATAATTGAAGTTAAAGATTTCACTGTTTCAAACGAAACGATACTTTAACTCTAAATATCTCGTTTCCTGCTCGACAGATTTTTACTAAATTTCATACACTTATAGACAATAGATGTCTCCATATACAGGTGAAATATAAACAAAATCTATCGAGCAGTTTTCGAGATAATTGAAGTTAAAGATTTCACTGTTTCAAACGAAACGAAAGTTTAACTCTAAATATCTCGTTTCCTGCTCGACAGATTTTTACTAAATTTCATACAATTATAGACAATAGATGTCTCCATATACAGGTGAAATATAAACAAAATCTATCGAGCAGTTTTCGAGATAATTGAAGTTAAAGATTTCACTGTTTCAAACGAAACGATACTTTAACTCTAAATATCTCGTTTCCTGCTAGACAGATTTTTACTAAATTTCATACACTTATAGACAATAGATGTCTCCATATACAGGTGAAATATAAACAAAATCTATCGAGCAGTTTTCGAGATAATTGAAGTTAAATATTTCACTGTTTCAAACGAAACGAAAGTTTAACTCTAAATATCTCGTTTCCTGCTCGACAGATTTTTACTAAATTTCATACAATTATAGACAATAGATGTCTCCATATACAGGTGAAATATAAACAAAATCTATCGAGCAGTTTTCGAGATAATTGAAGTTAAAGATTTCACTGTTTCAAACGAAACGAAACTTTAACTCTAAATATCTCGTTTTCTGCTAGACAGATTTTTACTAAATTTCATACAATTATAGACAATAGATGTCTCCATATACAGGTGAAATATAAACAAAATCTATCGAGCAGTTTTCGAGATTATTGAAGTTAAAGATTTCACTGTTTCAAACGAAACGATACTTTAACTCTAAATATCTCGTTTCCTACCAGACAGATTTTTACTAAATTTCATACAATTATAGACAATAGATGTCTCCATATACAGGTGAAATATAAATAAAATCTATCGAGCAGTTTTCGAGATAATTGAAGTTAAAGATTTCACTGTTTCAAACGAAACGATACTTTAACTCTAAATATCTCGTTTCCTGCTAGACAGATTTTTACTAAATTTCATACAATTATAGACAATAGATGTCTCCATATACAGGTGAAATATAAACAAAATCTATCGAGCAGTTTTTGAGATAATTGAAGTTAAAGATTTCACTGTTTCAAACGAAACGAAAGTTTAACTCTAAATATCTCGTTTTCTGCTAGACAGATTTTTACTAAATTTCATACAATTATAGACAATAGATGTCTCCATATATAGATGAAATATAAACAAAATCTATCGAGCAGTTTTCGAGATAATTGAAGTTAAAGATTTCACTGTTTCAAACGAAACGAATGTTTAACTCTAAATATCTCGTTTCCTGCTCGACAGATTTTTACTAAATTTCATACAATTATAGACAATAGATGTCTCCATATACAGGTGAATTATAACCAAAATCTATCGAGCAGTTTTCGAGATTATTGAAGTTAAAGATTTCACTGTTTCAAACGAAACGATACTTTAACTCTAAATATCTTGTTTCCTACTTGACAGATTTTTACTAAATTTCATACAATTATATACAATAGATGTCTCCATATACAGGTGAAATATAAACAAAATCTATTGAGCAGTTTTCGAGATAATTGAAGTTAAAGATATCACTGTTTCAAACGAAACGTAACTTTAACTCTAAATCTCTCGTTTCCTGCTCGACAGATTTTTACTAAATTTCATACAATTATATACAATAGATGTCTCCATATACAGGTGAAATATAACCAAAATCTATCGAGCAGTTTTCGAGATTATTGAAGTTAAAGATTTCACTGTTTCAAACGAAACGATACTTTAACTCTAAATATCTTGTTTCCTACTTGACAGATTTTTACTAAATTTCATACAATTATATACAATAGATGTTTCCATATACAGGTGAAATATAAACAAAATCTATCGAGCAGTTTTCGAGATTATTGAAGTTAACGATTTCACTGTTTCAAACGAAACGATACTTTAACTCTAAATATCTCGTTTCCTACTTGACAGATTTTTACTTAATTTCATACAATTATAGACAATAGATGTCTCCATATACAGGTGAAATATAAACAAAATCTATCGAGCAGTTTTCGAGATAATTGAAGTTAAAGATTTCACTGTTTCAAACGAAACGAAACTTTAACTCTAAATATCTCGTTTCCTGCTCGACAGATTTTTACTAAATTTCATACAATTATAGACAATAGATGTCTCCATATACAGGTGAAATATAAACAAAATCTCCCTATAGAGCGTAAAACGCCAAAAGGTAGTTTAAAATGTAGTTTAATCAACACTTGACATTTTAAACTGTAAGTTTTTGTTAAGGAAATTTAGTGAAATGAATTAAAAAAAGTATTTATGATTTAGAATGTAAAACAAAGCGATACTAGCGGAAGATAAAACGGTATTCTTATTTAGTTATTATTGATCTCAAGTGAATTATATATACAGGAAAGAGTTTGCTTAATTTCGTTCAGAAATGGGTTATTTTGGAGTCAATAACAATAATTATTAAACCATCGCGAAGAATATTAAAATCTGCTCTATAAAAGCTTCTGAACGTCTGATAAGCTTATGATATATTTTTTTTAATCAATGTTTTTCTCTTTCTATCTGTTTTATCGTTACCAATAATAAATAAATACTTAGAACTTTTACTCTACAAGCGGAAGTGGTGCTCCTAGATATTGTAGGAGGAGGAGAATCAATCACTTCTGTTCAGTACGAGTGTGTGTGGGGGAATCAACAAGAATACAAGATACGTGGACAATGTCGCCAACTACTCTAGCACAATGCAATAAATTATTCTATCAGTTAGTCGTTCGACTCTTTTTGTAATACGTGTTTCCTCTGCTCTTAACGGAGATGATGTTGTTTAGTGTGAACTGACGTAGAGTGATGTATCATTTTTATTTTGCAGTATTGGCGTTTTCTTTTTTGGAGGGGGGCACTTATTCTATTTGAAATCGAACTGACTTACGATAGTAATCGAGTCAATGACATAATTAGACAGGAAGATGATACCGATTCAAGGCACAGATTTATGTCTCAATATTTACTTTTCACATTTAACAGCAGCAGACAAATTATTGTGAATGGTAAGATTTTTTTCGTCGTGTGCTATCAAATCTATTAGTACTGTCTTCCCTTGTCTTTGTAGTATTATGGAGCTTAAAACTGTAGCACCACACAGTAAAAGAACGTGAAATTTTTCATAATTTTGTTTCAGATGAATCAATCAATAAAAAAAATGAAAGTTGTATGGAAAGATGAATATTCCGTAAGGAATGTTTCGTCGAGATTGATTACCGCGACGGTGTGATAAGTGACCCTTTCTGGGAGATGTACATGGATAGAAGGAGAACCTCTAAGGATTGAATCTGGAAGAGTGAAGCCTGTAGTTTAATTTCCCAGCATATTCTAAATCGGGGAATTTACACAATAAGAAGTGCTTCTAGTTCTACCTAGTCAGGAAACAACTGAAGATCTCTTCCGATATTGAAGTGGCACTCATGGGCTGGTCTTACCATCTCAAAAATGAATCGAAAGTGCCTATGCAAATTCAGTGACCTGAGCTTTGCAAATAAAGCTCGTAAGGCTTGTCTCTCTCTAGAATGCTTTCAAAAACAATGTACTTCTACGTCATTGATATAAAGTCTTGAAACACAAGAATTCTAAAGATAAAGAAGACGTCACTTGCGAACAAATCATAAATTGAAGAAATGCTAGGTATAACCGAAACGAAGGTTATGTTTTGAAACGGAGTTTGTGAACAAAATCACATTACAAACATTTAGATTTATCTGTAGATTAAACTACAATTTCCATTGCATCATTGATCTCGGCCTTGAATCTGAAATTAGAGGAAAGTAGCTCTGTGGCCTCAACCAGACTTGGATCAGTGAAGCAGAGAGCCATGAGCCCCAAAATGGTCCTCTTGGAGGAGCAATTGATCTAACGCCACTATCATCATTGCAAAACGCCAGCCCACTAGTTACAGTCCATGGCGCTTAAGTGGAAACTCATTCGCAGAGCCAATCCTAACTGAGGCTGTTGGTTCTTTTGGAATCACTGACAATAATCTTAGTGAAGTGACGTCGTCATATCGAACTACTTTGGATTACTTACCACACTGCTGTATGGATTCGTCCATGCCATTCTCACAGTCTGGAATGCCATTGCAGAGTACGTCAGCCGGTACGCAGACTCCGGATGAGCAATGGAATACCGGCTTGCTGGAATTACAGTTTCCAATTGCTTCGATTTCCGGCAAACCTGAAAATGGAAGAAAAATGAACATCAGTAAATTATAAAAGTAATAACTTGTCCGCTACAGTAGAGACCCATTCTGGGAGGCGCCCAGAGTTCAGCCAGGATCGTAGCCTGCTATTTCATAACTACAATGGATGTCTACATTTCTTTTAACTTGGGATGTTTACTTTAAATAGCAAATGTTAATAGTGCTCTAGTTTATAACAGTAAAGGGTTTTTAATCGGGCAGATTTTCAGTCTGTTTGTATTCCGGGCAGTTCCGGATGCATGTGTGGACAGTAAAATGTTCGCAGCGAGTTCTAATGTGATATTTCGATTTTTCACCACCACGGAAACCGGCGAAAATGCGTCATAGAGTGAAATTATTCGACCGGAAGAGTCACTTTACTAAATCGGATATTTCTGTTAATTTTTGTCAAAAAAACGACTCAACGGATTTCCTTTAAACTTAGCAGCGAGTCATGCGAGTGGTTCTAGACTAGACTTCTAACAGTTTATTTATTATGTAGGCAAATTTAAATGTATGGTATATACGAGTGGCAACACCTGAAGTAGTAGTGACATTTCCTAAAGTAGTACCAAAGAGATATTCAGTTTGAGCTTGTTGCGATTTTTTTTTGGTGGGGGCATTTTTATGCTCGTAAATACCATCCACCCGGATATCCGGAAAACTCAAAATGAAAAGTCAGCAAGAAAGCCATATTTACAACTGATGGGGCGGGGGTAAAGTGTAAACCCTCAAAACAGTAATGGCTGTTGACTGATTTTAGTATCAGGACAAATAGCATGTACTGGTATAAACCAAGTAGGGAATTTGAACTCTGTGTATTTCTGGTTTTTTGATATGTGTTGGCCACCAACAATACCTACTTGTAACTCCTATCTTAAAGTATCTCTAAATGTATACTCTTTGGTGGAAATGTAAACATGAACTCCACTTCCGGTACGTGACGTAATAAAGAGAGAGAAAGAAACAGGAGAAGTTATAACAGAGTTTCCATTACCTCAAATATTTCAAGTTCTCCTTTAGAAGAGGAGAGAGAACGAAAGCCTGGCTTTGACATTACGAACACTGGGACCGTGCGGCCCACATGGAGCCCGGAACATCCTGCCCCCACCTGGACGCAATGCAAGCCAGACATCGTATATATATTTTTCTTCTAAATTAAATCAGCAAAAGTGGATCTTTTCCACAGCTCTTTTACCCACGAAGCCATCAAAGGAAATATTTTCCCTCCTTTAATGTTGGGGGCCATGACGTATTTCCTCTCTCATTAAATTAGTTTAAGAGGAAAATTCTGAACCTTTTACAAACAGACGCGATTCTTTTCTCTTCCTAATGTAATCATTCTTTCGGTAATGGCGGAAGTAACACAAAAACGGAAGGTGTAAATGTGAAAATGAACGAGAGATGCTCGTTTGTAAATTTTTCGAGCCCACAAAAGTACAAGTTTTGACACATCCCCCTTAAGTTCGGAACAGAGGGTTTCACTAATTGGTCTGTTGCATAAGACCAATAGTGTGCGCTGGCCACGCCACACTCCTCTCCTACAACATCCTTAAAAGTAATCTGTCTAAACAAAATGATGGCAATCAAGTTATTGATCTAGGAGGCAGATCTAATCTACATGTTGCTGGCAGTCTGTGCGAACATGCCCCATTTTTATGAAAAAAATCACCTGATTAAAAATAAAATATAAATTTAACACGCTATTTAAAAATGTTTAAAAAAAAACTTTTCAAGTTTATAAAACGCCCGTCGTAATATTTGTTAACAATTTTTATGTTTTTCAAATTACAATATTAATTAATAAAATAAGAAAAAAAGATATTTTAAATACAAAAATAAATAAATAATATATATAATTCTACTGTGAATTGCTTTATTGCACAGTTTAAATTATCTGGGAAATATATATCTAAATTTACCCATGAGAGCACCTCATTAATTTTAAAGCATTCTGAAGAATGTGTGTATTATAGGAATAACGAACTAATGGGCTGTTTTCATTTTAATGTTAAATGTCCACTTTTTGCCTCATAAAGAACACATTTTGTGCCCGAGTTAGTAAATGTAAATTCCTTATTACTATTTGTTACTACGAGGGTCGTTAGAAAAGTCCGTGCAAAGTCAGAGAGATAGCACCACTGGCGCGTATTGAGGTTATGTTTAGTTAGTAGCATCACTTGGAAGAACACACACCAAGTTTCAGCCAGATCGGTCTATTTCTTTGTGTTTGGCATTCGTTTGAATCGAGGAAGTCGAGTGATTTTCAAAAAATGGACGAAAAAGAATTTCGTGTGTTGATTAAACACTACTTTATGAAAGGCAAAACGCCTGAGGAGACTAAAGAGAAGTTTGATAAACATTATGGTGACTTTGCACCTTCGATTAGAACAGTTTATAAGTGGTTTCAAAATTTTCGGAGTGGCCATATGGGCAGAAGTGACGCTGAACGTTCTGGACGCCCTGTTGAGGTTACTACTCCAGAAATCATTGATAAAATCCATGATATGGTGATGGATGACAGAAGAGTGAAGGTGCTTGAGATTGCTAGTGCTGTGGGCATCTCGAATGAACGGGTACATAATATTTTGCATCAACATTTGGACATGACAAAGCTATCCGCAAGATGGGTGCCGCGATTGCTCACGCTTGACCAAAAACGAAATCGTGTGAAGTGTGTGCAAGGACGGTTTGCAGCTGTTCCAAAAGAATCCGCAGGACTTTAAGCGTCGTTTCGTCACTGTGGATGAAATATGGATACATCACTACACTCCTGAGGCCAAAGAACAATCTAAACAATGGGTTACCAAGGGGGAATCTGCGCCAAAAAAGGCGAAGACCGTTCCTTCGGCCGGAAAGATTATGGCGACTGTCTTTTGGGATTCGCAAGGAATAATCCTCATCGACTATCTCGAAAAGGGTAAAACTATTTCAGGTGCATATTATTCATCGTTATTGGACCGTTTGAAAACCGAGCTGCAAGAAAAACGCCCACGATTGGCCCCACAAAAAAGTCCTTTTCACGCACCAGCTCACACCTCAGCAGTTGTGGTCGCAAAATTAATGGAAATAGGGTTCCAACTCGTTTCACATCCCCCCTATTCTCCAGACTTGGCTCCCTCGGACTACTATTTGTTCCCCAATATGAAGAAATGGCTGGCGGGAAAAAGATTTTATTCAAACGAGGAGGTGATTGCAGAAACGAATGGCTATTTTTCAGACTTGGACAAATCCTATTATTCGGAAGGGATCAACAAACTAGAGCAGCGTTGGACGAAGTGTATAAGCCTAAAAGGAGACTATGTTGAAAAATAAAAAAGGTTTACCCCAAAAAATTAAGTAGTTTTTACTTTTGCACGGACTTTTCAAACCACCCTCGTATGTGGAATTTTCTATTTTGTTTTTAAAAAGTTATGTGTTTATTCATTATTTGTGATAATCCTTACAGTTTTCATTATATATATATTTTTTTTTGTTTACTGGGTCAAATTTCACTGTTGTGTACATTTGTATCTAAACAGTTATTAATAAATAAAAAATAATAAAATATTTTTATCAAAACAGTGTTAAATAAATAAATATTATGAATTATATATATAATTATATATATATATATACAGGGTGACCAGAGTTATATGCTCCATCCACTTTTTTTTAAAACGGCGGGAAATTTCGAAAAAATAAAAAACACGTATTTAATCATTTTTAGTCTAGTTTATTTTCAATGATTGACCCATTTTTTTAAACCCCTGTATCTCGAGGTACAGCATCCAACTTTAGTTTTTCAAATGGAGCGTTATATTTTTTTTGCATATTTTTATAGTATTTGAGCTCCCTCCCCCCCCAAATTTTTTTTTTGAATAACTCTAGCCTGCCTAGACCATAACTGCTGCTACAAGCAAAACGTGGAAGTCCAAGAGTTTTGGCTTGCCTATCCGTTGGTTGTGCCCAGTTTGAATAGATTCTTTAAAAAAAATAACGTAACTTTGACAATAAACTGAAATTTGTTTTTCATATTTTAAATTACCATAACTTTTGAAAAACCTAACCGATTTCAAAAAATTTTATTCTGTTTCTTTTAGGAGCTCAAATACTATAAAAATATGCAAAAAAAAAAAATATAACGTTCCATTTGAAAAACAAAAGTTGGATGCTGTATCTCGAGATACAGGGGTTTAAAAAAATGGGTCAATCACTGAAAATAAACTAGACTAAAAATGATTAAATACGTGTTTTTTATTTTTTTGAAATTTCCCGCCGTTAAAAAAAAAAGTGGGTGGAGCATATAACTCTGGTCACCCTGTATATACACAAAATATACTTATATATTGTATATATCTTATTCTTTTTACAATGTTAATAATTTTATTGAAAATGTGTTCAGGTTGGCAGTGCTGGATAATATATTTGATTTTATCCGTCGTAAAATGCGTGTATCTCTGAACGGAATTTCGGACTTTCATGCAACAGCATGAGGTAAAATAATCACTGTAGTATAGTGATTTTGCGACTCCATTTAGATTTCCGCCTCACACTATAGTTACTTGCTGTCTGTCTAGTCTTTCAAGTTTTAAGTCCTTGTAACAAAGTATATTGTCTTTTTGAGTTTCCGTTTTTGGAATTAAGGTTTCCAGACACTCAGAACATTTTGTTGAAACTATTTTTTCTGACTCAGGGGACATCAAAACTGGATAATTAATATTTAATATGATCGCAGAACCTTAGCTGATAATGTAAATCTTCTATCTAGCTGAAAGCCCTTGTTTAATATCCAAGTATTACACAACTTGTTTAATAATGAAGCCTCCAACTATTTCTCTAGTTCAAACATAAGTTTAATGGAACATCCGATTCCGTACTTTGCGCTAAGTCGTGTGAGTCGCGCCAGATGTTTATTAATATCAGACGGTGTGAGAGTGGATTAGGATTAGCTAAGTTCCTGTGGAGGTTTCACGACCCATACAGGAAGCTGACATTCTCATCGCGGACTCGCTGGCCAAGACTCATTGTTATCCCCACCATTTAGATGGCGCGTGCCAACAAGAAAGCTCCTTCTCACAGTAGACCAATGAGAGAGAGAGAATTAGACAAGCTCTCAAGTGGTGGGGGTGCTAAACTAGCTGCCAGACAATGATGGCTACAAGAAGTGCCGCTGAAGATTCTAATCAATCTTGCCGTCTTCCAGCGGCCGACATATTGACAGATCTCACTGTTCACTTCCTTCATCATTTCGGACCCCACCCCGATCTGTCATCTGTTATTTCATCTGTCAGATTATCTGTCTTTGTTCGCACTGACAGATGGCTACAGATTTTCACTCATTCTGATTTTATAGTTTTTTTACGAATCTCGGTAAACTTGGAGTTCTTACTTTCAGGGTCATCGTCTAGAATTTTTTCACCGGAAATAGACTCGAGTTTTTGTCCTCGGAGTAAAGACAAAGCGGATTTTCAGGATACATGTGCGCTTGTATGAGAGTAAGAGAGAGGGATTTGACTCGCAAATTCACCGGAAGATGAAACACTATCTTTGTGGGTTTTCAGCCGGAAACTTGGCGACCAAAATCTCAACAACTTCCTGCTATACCACTTTCACTGGGTCCATTTATTTAGTAAACCCATTTTTCTCATAAAGATCTATCATTTATTACATATTCTCAGAAAGGTGGAGGTTATAAGTACGGTTAGGCATGCCTCCTAATTTCCACTGTTATGTATCTTCCTATCTCTAACATAAGCTTGAATATGTTTACAAAATACGGAGTTTGAATGAACTAAACGGGTAGTAGAGGAGAAGGTAGTAATTTGGGACGGAGTTGGAATTTGGGACACCCCTGTTTTTGTGAAACCCTGTAGTGCTATCTGTTAGTTTTTGGTGCCTTACTACTCTTTGGGGTAGGCTGTGTCTGCTGCAGGAGGCAGCGCGTCAATCGAGTGGCAGAGTGAGGACCGTATTGATCTTGTCAATGCTAAAAAGTTTTTTTTAAGGTTGATTTTCCTCTGCTTTTGGTTAATACCGAGGAAAGTTAGAATAATTTCCCTTAGACATTAAAAATGTAGAAAGTAGAGTTTTAATTGCCAGTATTATGGATTTCAAATATGAATGTATATTGGAAAGAAAATGAGGTTATATTGTACGCGCGGTGTATGGTGGTATTATGGGACAGCGTTGTCCCATATAACAACCTCGTTAATCGTCTGCCGAACAAGTGTGAAAAGTGGCACTGAAGACGAAACTAGTGTCTTATAATTTTTTTTTCTACAAGGTACTATAAAGGGCCTAAAAATATCATTTCAAAGATTTCTTGGCATTTCTCTAAGAAAACTGATTACACCCTTAATTTTTATCCCTTAATGTACGATAATTGTGTAAAATATAGTTTTGTGGCATATTGAAGGCTTATTTTTATAATTCATGGAGAAAACGAGAACATTAAATATAATTATTATGTGTGTCCCGATATTACCACCACACTTTCTGAAAACCCAATATGGCACCACGACAGACTAATTTTTCAGCGTAACTCCAGACTCCTTGCTCTAATCCACTCAGGACTCCAAATTTACAAAGACAAATAAATGTATGTCTATGATTTTACTTCAGAGTAGATTTTAAATTCAGTAGTATTCAAAATATGCAAGGTAAAATAAGACTGTTCCATATTACCACCTTCTCACCTACTATTTTACTGAATATATTTTTCGATTTCCTGTGATTATATCGAAAATGCCTCTGCGAATTATCCTAAACTGTGCACCTACCTAGATCCATCTAGAACTTCTATTTGAACCAAATATCTGGACAAATAAGTATGATCATATTTCTGGAGCCTTGCCTCTGATCTCTCTATTTTTAGTAATTTACGGTTCCGCTGTGTGTATGATGTTACTAAGCATCATGTTCAACTTGGCTATTCGGAGTTAAAAGAAAATTTCTTAAGTTGGTAGTTCGATATTCTAGGGGAAATCGACCTTGTGCGGGTGTTCGCTACGGAATTTTTTGTTGTAAATAGTAAAGAGAGGATTTACAAAATTATTTTGTAAAAAATTCTTTGTGAATAAAATAGTTTATAACGTAAGAAATGTAGAAAAACATGTGGGTAAAAATAATGGAAAAACCTAACATTTACTGTAAAGATAAACAGAGGGTACCAGGTGACATTAAAAAACCGCGCCAAATGTAAACACACATTGCTTACTTGATATTCATTTATTTTATATAAATATCGGGACTGGCGGGAGTTTAATGCTCACTGTCTCTCTCTCTTTAATGACCCAAAATAAATTTACTTAAACTTTTCTTTAAATATTTACCGCCAAAAGTCTAAACACATGTACTGGTGGTGGTGTTTGGGCCAGTGTAAACACTTGAGAATGTGTTGTTTATCTAGTGGGCCGTGGTGTCGGCTGACCAACTATTGGGCGCGGCGCTCTCAATACAGCTGTGAACTGCTTCCACAGTGTCTTCCACTACTTCCTTCCTCTTCAACTATCGTAAAAGGAAGTAATGTAATTTTGTACATTTCCCATTTCCTGTAGGTTCTTAAGTCCTCAATTTTTGGGATTTGGAAAAAAAAGGGAAACAGAAGGACATGAAATGTTGATGTGGAGGAAAACATAATGTAGTTTTTAAAGGAAATTGTTAACAGCAGGATGAAGGGAAACGGCATACAGAACCATCTTACCGGAAACTTGAGTGGGTTATGGGTGTGGGGTTGGTCGTAGCGGAGGTTACCAGGATCTAGGCCTTGATAGAGGTGGCTTTGTTTCGGATGAAAACGGGCCATGACTATTTACAGTCCCATTTACATCGCATTGGTGTTGCTGGATCACAAATATGCCCGTTATGCAGATTAGAAATTATGACTGCCTCGCTTTTAGACGACTGCATATCTCTGCAGGATGTACGAAGCAGCAACTGCTGCAAATCTAATTTATATTGGGCTGTACGCAGTCGCATGGCCGAAGTAGCCAGCGACCGTGGGGTAGGATAAAAAAAAGAAAAGAAAAAAGGATCTAGGCCTTGGATTTCATTTAATGGTGAATACGAGAAATTAATAAGGAAGTATGATTTGCTAATCGCCGCCTCCGTCCACGACACCAAATTTGGTAGTTGGACGTAAAGCTCGCCTGGAATATTAGGCATTACTTTACATTTTGCAGTCAGTCACAGAAACACGTATATGATTTTCTAAAAACCAGTTTGTATGTCTGAGGAGTTATCAGAGCGGATACTCCCGTTGCAAACACAATTTCTTAATATTTTGCATGAACACATTTCCTGTTGTCGCCCTTCCCGCCCCCCAAAAAAGAAAAATCAATGAAAACGCAAATTAATTTAAATTAGATCTAAGAGATTTTGCTTTTCAAAATTCGCTTAGGCCATCACTTTGAAAGATTTCTCACGTGGTACGCGATTTCCCTTACAAAGCAGAATGAATGGAAGGACGGGAGGGGGGTAAGAGAGGCTATTAAACGCCACCCCAATGCCTTCAAAGGCAAAGAATTTAATGTTTTCTTGATGATCAAGGGCGGCAAGTGAAAAATGAGCTTTTCACTGCTTGTAATGCTCGTAGTCAGGAAAGCTGCTGGAGGCGGCCTTCGCCCCCACTGCCGCCTCCCTGGGGGCTGATCATTTATTATCAGATGACGCTCCGCCCTCACACACACCCACACCCTTCTAGTGAAAATTCCAAGGAAAATCTATTAAATAATCGCCTTACCCAAAAAGAAAAACCACTTCAGTTTAGAATCGCGGAGTACGTACGTAATTGCTATTCCAAGATTTTTTTTTATTTTTAGCACAGCTGCTTGTAAAAGGAAGTATTATGATTGTATCGAATTTCCGTTCAAGAGATTTCACCTTTAATACCCATTTCCTGCTCCATTGAATTCATTGGGGGGGGGGAAAAAAGGGTGTTTAAGAAAAATGTCCGCCCGAGCGTTCAGGACTCTGTTTGTCTGTCTGTAAGTACAAAAAACTACAAAAAGAAAAATTGATGTAACCCGAAACTTTAATGGGTATATTCGGGTGGTTGTGAAGAGTGAGGTTAGTCACCGTAGAAAGGAGCGTCAGCTATCTGTCGGAGGAGTTTTGACTGAAATGTCCTGTACAGTCCGTACGTTTGTAGGTTTGGCTGAACCCCACAACTCTAGTCCTGTAAGTCCACATGGGTTTGAGGATAGTACTGTATATTAAGCGTTTGAGTTCAATGGTCAATTTAGAGCGTCGTCCAAGAAGTT
The DNA here is from genome assembly GCF_049639745.1 of Rhodnius prolixus. Lineage (NCBI taxonomy): Eukaryota > Metazoa > Arthropoda > Insecta > Hemiptera > Reduviidae > Rhodnius > Rhodnius prolixus. The sequence goes on from NW_027411581.1 coordinate 67,696,794, forward strand.
TGTAAAGCAGTTTCGCACGTTTCATCATTGCTTGTCTTTTAGGTCTAGTACGCGGTTTGTTAAACTCGTAAAATAAACAATCACTACCAACATGATTACGGGAAATCGCAGGCGACATTTCTCGAAATGATCAGTACAGTAAAACTTCCAGTGAAGGATTTTGACGGGTTCCGGTAATGTTGTCCAATCGAAATAAAGTTTCTGCATCCAGCGATTCCACGTATTTTGTTCTAAAGGACTCGAGGGGCTGTATCATTTACTTCCGGTTAAAATTTGATATTTGGCTCACTCAAGTACTTCTAGCGATAAGTGGAAAGTAATTTGAAGTACCTAAGACTGAAGATAAGATACCAAAGGCTATCTAACTGACGTCTATACACGCCAATTGAAGAAACTGCTGAGCGCAGTAAGATAAGAAGAGATAATTGGTTCTTCCGTTAATTAAAGGTTCTGCTGAGCTCTATTGGAAGAGGACTAATCCAGCAGCTTCCGTCTCTAACCTTGCTTAAGAGCCAATCCTTTACACTTCCGTTAAGTTAATCGTTCCCTTCAACCCCAAACTTAGTCTGTAACACTTCACTTCCTGCAGCCTGGCCAATTTTTACGTTCTTCTACTGTTGCATTTATGCGATCTTACCTCCTTAGATTCTTTTAACTGTAATTTAATTTTTTTTTAAAGTAATACTTTAAAGATTACTGAAATATAAGAAAGCAGGGAAGGGATTAGCTATGCGGTTAGCGTATTGGATTCCCACGCGGAGGTCCCGGGTTCCAATCCAGCTTACTGACCCTTAGATTTTCTCTTCCTAGAAGCTTCTTACAGCTCACTGTCCGGTGATGCGACAGCGTTGTCTGAAACGAGAGAACACTGTCCGGAGGCCGGCAGTGCACTGAAAAAAGCTCCGGGCGCCAATAACCTAAGATTTTGACGCGCCTTAAATCATTAAAAATAAAAAAAAGAAAGGATATACACACTTATGTAATTGCTTAGTATCCGGAACCCATAGAGCTGACGAGAGAAGTGGATGACGAATGGGTTTGGCAATGTGAGGTGCAACAAGTCAAGTCGGGATGCTGTGACCACTGTTGTAAATATCAAGAAGGGTATTATAGGAGTACGAGATGGTTTACTCCGTAAGCTTCCTCAGAACAAGGATTTTACGAAGCATTTCGTTCGAATTAGCAAAATGTGTTAGGACTCTGACCAAAAGCGAACTGCTCAGCAAGCCCAGCAATGTTGGCCACTTTTATTTGTATTTCTCTGAAAATTAAACATCAATAGAGGAAGTGGGTGTCTCTGGATTAAAACCAAAGCTAAGCACGAATGCAAAGAGTTCGCAGATCTTCAGGAGCAAAAGTGGGCTGGTTGAACTGGTTGAGCCAAAGTTTTAGGCAATATGGATACTGAGGGATTGGGCAGAATGGAATTGTTAGAGTCCATCCTAGTGCTTAAGTTCTGTCCAAAGGAATGGCTAGCTGAAGGCAATGAACTGCCTCAGGGTTGCTAAAATCCTAGCCACTTATATTAATACGAACAACCATACCTACGCTGCTGCTATTTGGTAAAGCCTACACTCCCAGATTGTTCAATCAGACAGGTTTTATTAGAAAATTCCAAAGAAGAAAATGGCGGATGACGTTCGCGCTACTACATTCCCGAAGGAGGATGGGGTGAATGGGGGAAATTCGGCCAATTTACTCTGAGATTTCTCTAATATTCTATATTTAGAGGGAATTCTCTTCTATATTGGTTCTCTTGGAAAATACTTGGGCCAAAATATAAATTTCCAGGGCACAGTTTATTACTTTCCCTGATCTTGAGTGAAGCGGAAGTGTTGCAGTCTGGATATTCGCCGGAAGTACTTGATTTAAGGACCTCTGACTGAAAAAGAATCCAGTTTGAACACTCATATGATTTTATCTTACTATAAGTCTCAAAAGAGAAGGGATTCAGCGTGCTGGATTCCCACGCGGAGGTCCCGGTTAGGATGCAGTTACCTTCTCTTTCTTGGGAGCTACTTACTGCTCACCGTAACGAGAGAACCTTGTCCCTTGTGCCCGGTAGTATACTGACAACCATCAGATGTTGACACGTCTCGTTTTACTGTCCATCAAGTGTGACTACGTACATGGAAAAGATTCTTCCGAGTATTTTGGCAAAATGTCAAACTTTTGGCCACTCGATTAAGGATTTCATTTGGCGATGGACTTGAGTAAGTAAAGCCAAATCTTGGAAGTTTGGGAATATTATGTTTTGCGGGATTCTGCATGAGCAGTGTTGCCTTGCATTCTATAACAGAGAACATTTATAGTATTGCCAAATATCTTTTTAGTACAAAAGTCTAAGTTTTAAGACAAATTTAAATATCATCGAGAAAGTGTTTACACCAGATTCTTCTTAATAACTACCCAATGCCTTCCATATAACGTATGCTAATCTTGGTAGAATTTCATTATGATTACCTAGCCAACAGGTGATCCTGTACAATTCACCGAAAAGGCGCCATTGAGTGAAGTCCAATGTCGTGTAGTAAACACCTTTCTCCAAGACTATTTTAAAGCAAATTCCATTTTTAAAAAAACGTGACGTAGTTTATTTGGATCAGCTGACCTGGATCTCTGTTAATTTGGCCAAATGAGTAAACTTCTTGTGCTGAAAATTGATTTTACGATAGTTTCAAGGGAGGGGACAACTGGCGTCACTTTAAAAAGTGCCAATGCAATACTTTGAACGAGTCACACCATTAGAATTCTAAACTGTATTGCCGTAAGCAATAAAAAGTTTTACCCAAAAATTAAAGAATACTTCGAAGATTTCATTTCATTCTCTAATTGGTCTCGCAACCGGCCATAAAAATCTTTAAATAACTGACGTCAGAATTTAATTCGGTTTCAGACAATGGTATAAGTGGTTCGTTTATTTGTGTTCGTTTTCCTTTGATATTGTTTTTGTTTTATTTACATGACGTAAACATTTCATTTTTATAATGCCCACTTAACTTAATAATTATTAACTTCAAATTATTAAATTATGCAATATTTGTACACAAAGAACAATTCTAAACTTATAATAGGAAAAAAATAAAATAAAACAAAATGTGAATAAAATAAAATAAATAATTATAATTATGGCGGAAGATAAGATAAGTAAACAAAATCCACTCCAACCGTATTCTGTATGCTCACGCGTAACGTAGGCAAACACGGCATTCGTGCATATTTATACATTATGTACACACGTAACAAACAGACAGGCACATATCGTGCATGCTGGGATACACAATGTGGAAGACAATGTCCTGTCAGTATCACTGGATAAACCTTAAATTGGTGAAACTAGGCTTTCCATCATTTAATGGAAACGTGTGCTTCATTAGTTTGAGCACCAGTTTGCCAACTAGAAACTAGTCGATTTACTGCCAACATAGCAGAAATCAGGATCTCCAGATACAAGGATTTTCTATTTTTGGCCAGGACATCCACGATGGAGATTCTAACAGCAAGCTAGTTGTCCAGATGTTTGGAAGAGTTGATAACCTGTAGGCCGCGACAGTCATCATTCAGTTTTGGGAAATAAGAGAATTGTGAAACGTGTTTTTGGATAACGTTGTCTTTCGATTTCATGAAAATACCTCTCTGCATTGATGGTTCCCAAAAAAAAATACCTCATGGATGATGCTAGCCATCAATAAAGTCACTGGAAAAAGGTCACAACTCGAGTTGGTTTAAAAGAAGAGTATCCAACACTGAAACTTAAAAAACACGTGATCCCTCCAGGAACTGTTAAATATGATATTCAGCTTATTATCTAACAGCCAACGGCCATACCATGTTGAATACACCGGTTCTCGTCCGATCACCGAAGTTAAGCAACATCGGGCGTGGTTAGTACCTGGATGGGTGACCGCCTGGGAACACCGCGTGCTGTTGGCACCTTTTTTTTTTTTGTCTGCGGCCCACCCAACTATTTTAATCCCCTGAAGTCCTAACAGGAAATGCCACAGTTATGTTTTTTAGGCGCAATTTCCTAAACGGAAGTTCCACTACACTAAATCAGTTTTTTTTTTAAATGATTTTCACCGAAACTACTCACACGACTTTGACTTAGTTTTCTAGCTGCATAAATGTGAATCCATAACTTCTATTCCTAACGTTTTGCTAGTACAATTATGTTAAGTACACTTCCGGAAGTGGGGGTGGTTAGGTTTTCCTCTGAAGTGCCCTTATAAGTTAATTGTACTGTCTTATCCACCTATCATATTAATTAAAGCGGATAAGGGGCGGAATTTTTAAAAATTGAGCCGACCGGAAATGCTTTTTTAACGAATAGAATATTTCTCGCAAACGGCTCCTTCGATTTTGTTCAAACTTTGTATAGTGACTTAAATTAGCTGACTTTACTGGAACATTCCATTGAGAGTACTCCCGAGAGATGGGGCGGCTAGATTGCTGCTAAAGAGATAAGAATTAAATAATGATAACAGAGTTGAGAGTTTGTAGACCAGTTTAGCGATCACAACCGATTTTTTTCCTAATTGGGAAACCCGAAAGTTTGCATGTTAGCGTTGCCAAACTTCCCACAGAAGGGGCTTTCTGAACATATATATAGTAAAAATGCCAAATTTGAATAAAATAGACAACTTTTACATAATATAGAGCAAAGTCGTGCGAGGAGTGTTTGCTGCAGACTTTGTTATCAAGCCTCTTATTGATCCTGGAACTGTTCGCCGTACAATAAGCGCTTTAAGTTGAATAGCTATGAAAGAACGCCGACGCAAACTAATCTTCTCCCAACATTCCCGACTAGTGGAGGGGGTGAAGCGGCGAGGGACAAGTCTCTGAACTTCAAAGGAAGATCTTGCAATATTTAGTAAAGGGGGCGGTAAGGAGAATCATCTGGCGCGATCACACCCACGTCGTCCTTATCACCTGTAGTTATTAGCTCAAGCGGATAAGGAGGCGGAACTTCTAAATTCTCAAGCTTCTAAAGTGGGCCGAACGGATGTGCCTCATCACTGAATAGAATTCTCCGAATTTCAAGATTCTCTCGCAAACGGCTCCTTCGATTCTAAAATTTTTTTCCTTTCCCATTTGTACATTACACTGAAATGTCAGGTTACCGGCAAACGAATCCCAGCCAACACGAAGTTTATAGAATGGCTATTTTCTAGAAAGTGAATTATCGACCATTTAACAATCAGGAACTTCCGTTTGGGGAATTACCTTCAAATTCACTCCTTCCCCTTAGAACGAGATAGGACAGGCCCTACAGAGGGAACCTGCAAGGGCCTTTAATTGAATTTCCTTGAAAAAATGATTTCAATTTAAAAAAAAAAAAAGATAAAGTAATGGATATTTTTTTCGGGCAGGTTTTACATTCAACTATCAATTAGGTAACGTGACCGGAGGCGGATATAGCAAACATACTTTGCTACAAAATTCCTTTTAAAAACCATTAAATAAAATGCAAGGCTCTGGACCGGGGTTCGAACCATTACCACGTATTTAGCTTTGCGAGCCTCGCCTTTAACCATGGACTCGCTACCGTGGCGCCTTTAACGGTTTAAATATAAGCTGGTAGATTTAGATGTTTGTAATCACTGTAATGAAGTTTAAATGTCGTCTCTAAGTAAATCTTAAAATGCTGAAAGATCATTTCAGTGAATTGTCACTTCCGGCTAGCTGAATTTACCCAAATGTTTGTTTTCGGGTTTTATTTTTTTGACTCACGGGACTCTAAAACGGTTATTTCTCCCAAAGGAAGTTCGTCATAGAGCGCTATACTTCTTGTTATTAAGTGTGGAGATAGTGAAATGTAGGAGGAGCGAAAACAACCGAGTAGTCCTTGCTGACGAGTACGTCACCAGCTTGCCTAAGTCTCCTGTGCTTTAAGTAGGAGCTCGCGTCCAGAGAGCTTTCAGAAATTTTGTCAATAGAGTCCAAGAGCTCGCTTTAAGCAATCTGATATCTCTTACTACTTGGCGAAGGGTAGTTACTATGCAGTAAAATTTCTCCGAAAAAATCTTCTCTGAGTTGGATTTAATTTATTTAGGCATTTAACAGTTTGACGAACGGATTACTAATACGATATGTGCCATTATCATCATTAAAATACAGATCAGGAGAGCAGGTCCAGTGTTGTGTGCAGTGTGGGGGGGAGGCGCGGTGAAGGATCGATTAATCGATGGATTAATGAGAAAGAAATCGATGGCGTAGCGATATATTGCATGACTCGTGAACAGTAACGGCTGGTGGTGATTTAAGCTCATTAAATGCTGGAGATTCAAATTGTTAGCTTATTGAGCGTGAAGCGAGTGATTGTTAGTGATTAACAATGAGAGAACATTATTGGCTGTTTGGTACTTTATGGAAAAGATCGTCTTTCTGAATCGCTGATTCGTAATGGGCAAGTTGGGATGGTCTTCTTCTACTTCTTTGTGGCCAAAAATCTCACTCGCTTTATCCCCTCCATTTCCTCTACTTAGTCCCATCTGCAGAAGTCCTTAAAGCCGTAAACTTCCTCTCGCGATGGCAGAGATATGACAAAGTCCTACAATACATCCGTTTCCACACATTGTGAGTAACTGCTTGAATCTATCCAAACTAGTTTCTTGTTAAGAGATCCAAACGTTTTTACAAGCGATTTTCACAGTGATTTCAATTTCGAAATTTGATCAGAGCACTTCCTCGAACTAGGCAAACAAACAGAAGGGGAAAGTAAAGACAATAGGGAAACGGTAAGTGGATAGAGTGCTGGATTCCCCATGCGGAAATCCCGGGTTCGAATCCGGCTGCTGGCGCTTAGATATTCTCTTCCTAGAAGCTTCTTCTAAGCGATGATAAAAGTGAAATGAGAGAACACTATCCAGAGACCAGAAGTGCAATGAAAAATGCTCCGGACGCCAATCGCTTTCAGACGCGTCTTAAATTAACAATAATAAATGATATACATATCTAAGACAGAAAACAGTTTAAATTTCAAAACAGACACGAACAATTTAAACAACATATACGCAAACTTACTACAAAATACTTGACAATTGGCAACTCTGACTTCCACACAACCTAACACATATCACACACAGATCGATCAAACTCAGTCCATGAACAGACAAGACAGAAGACACACCAACCCTGAAATGTAAAAATATTACTTTCTAAACTAGGTAAATAATTTTTGTAAATTTCGTTACGTTATACATATTCATTTTAATAGAATCATTGTTAACAATCTGTAAATATGTTCCACTGCCCTGAAGATGACCTAGTCCCTAGGTCGAAAGATCGGCAAAATAAAACTCGACTGAAATGGCGATTATTTTTTCAACCTATTGAAACTATGAATCAGTCACCAAAAAGAATGAACAACAATAATAACAAAATTAAGCGAATAGAGCTAAATAGATTTGTGGAGAATACAACACTGTAATCCTTAGATCTTAATCTAAACGCGATGCCAATTTCCGCTCTCGCAACCAAAAAAAAAAGAAGTTATTACTGGATTTGCAGTTGTAATTACTTCAAAGGGAAGGAATTAGCCATGCGGTTAGCGTACTGGACTCCCACGCGGAGGTCCCGGGTTCGAATCCAGCTTATTGACCCTTAGATTTTCTCTTCCTAGAAGCTTCTTACAGCTCACTGTCCGGTGATGGAGAGTGTTGTCTGTATCGAGAGAACACTGTCCGGAGGCCGGCAGTGCAGTACTGAAAAAAGCTCCGGGCGCCAATAACCTTAGATGTTGACGGGCTTTAAATCATTAAAAAAAAAAAGACTGAAGTGAGCCGTAATAAGTTAAATAATGTCTTGCTTTGGCACGTTTATAAACGATAAATATGAATACCAAGCTTCTCGTACAGACAATACCTGATCTTTTATCTGAACCCTGAGACAAGGGTGCAGTGCACAGTTGGCTGGCAGAAGTAACTTAGCATTCAGACACGATGGCTAAGTTAAAGTTCCTGGATTCTTTTACGGAGGGCGCCCCCGTCGTACCCCCAAGGAATTTACGAGGCCCACCGGACCCTAGCAACAGGTCATAAAATAAGTAGCCTTCCTCTCTCTTTCTCTCTCTCTCTCTCTCTCTCTCTCTCTCTCTCTTGGGTAGTTCCGCCCTGGCGGAATGGTCCCTACTTAAAGATTTCTTTACATCTTCCAAAGATGCTGCGCAAAAGGAACTCAAGGGTAACTGTGCCCCGTCTCTACGCCTCAGCAGCAACTGTCCAAGAGCTGCCACTTCTCCCACCATTTTTTTGTTTGCAAGAATTTATTTCTACTTGGCTCTGAGGGCCCACGAGACTAAAACTGATTTTTACAAATTGGTCTGTCTGTCCAAATGTCTTTTTAAAAATGCCGACAAAGGATGCCAAAAAAAAAGTCTACCTCAAAATCGGCTAATCCATTAATTAATAGGATTAATTTACAAGGATTAGTTAAAGCTTCTCTCGCGCGGAGAAAAATCCAAATCCTTTGATCTGGGTTAACTTTCAATGCACAAAAAATTGAGGTCAAAAATATCGGTAACTGGAATATAACCTTTAACCTGTGGCAAGACCACAAGATTTGAATTGTGTAGTATGCACAAAGGGCTCACCAAAAATAAAAGCTGCGTGTGCTTTGTACAAACACGATATTTTAAATTTGCATAATTGCACTGCTAGGTGCGAGAGAAAATAAGTACCATAATCAAGTGGTAAAAACTTGGTTAATTGCAAGTGGCCTTGGATCAAAGTGCAAAGACTGGGCCATTGATGTTAATGTTCTTGCCTCTGAGCAACAGGAGTCAAAGCGTTGGAATGGTACTTGCTTTTAAATCGTCCACAAACTGTTCACAAGCCGAGGAGAATTGAAGAAATGCTGATGGCGGGAAGTTGACTGTTCTAGCGGAAGTTGATTGATTATGACGAGCAGTTAGTATTGAAATATTGTGACTCCATCGCTATTTCATGCCATTTCCCGTCTTTAAACAGTTAATACAGTGTATACCCGTCAAACCAAATCTCTATTACGGTGCGTTCGACGTGTATACTCGTTGTGAAAAATATAAAATTGCCATTAACTAAAAAAACTCGATATTTTAATAAAGTACAATAAGAATATCATTTGGGTGGGATGTTTCCTTTATCTTACCCAATAGAACTGCGGTGGGAGCCAGCCAAATGATAAGTGGTTGGTACATGTTTGGTCTCCGCATTAGAGATTGGGAATTAGGCACCCAAATAGAAGCTCTCAACCCCTTGTGCAATGCAGTTTTTACCTTAAATAGAGGTTTAGGACTTCAGTACGAGCATGATTTTATTTTGCACAGAATTCAAAAGCTCTTTTTTCTTCCTTGTAAAAGCTCTTGCGTCACTAGTTAACTAGAGCAGGGGTCGGCAACCCGCGGCTCGCGAGCCGCATGCGGCTCTTTTATCCAAATTGTGTGGCTCTTCAGCGTGCCCAAAATATATTGTATAGTTTAATTTTATTGAATCGAATGAAAATTCCATTTATTAAAGGTATTTTTTCAAAAATAATTTTAAAGTGATAGGTTCGAAATTGAATAGAATTATACAATATCAAAATAAAGTACTTGATTTATATTGTAAGACTGCCGCCTTTTCATTCGTTATTATTTATTTGTTTATTTACTTTGCAATATGTGAAAATAAATATATAAAACATTTAAATCTTATTGAATATCATAAAATAATAATCTGTGAATACAAATGATCTACTGAGGTTCTTACACCACCATCCTTGCGGCTCTTGGTAAGATTTATTAAAATTATTTAAGGAGAAATGGCTATCTACTTAAAATAGGTTGCCGACCCCTGAACTAGAGCAATGCATACGTGAAGAAACGGTGCAAGATTTTGAAAGAGCACAGAATGCTTTGTCTGTAATCTCAAGCCCCCCAGAGAGATTGCAGAAAAAGTTGCTTGCAGTGTCTATTATGACGTTGTAGTGACTTTTGGTTGTTTTGCCTTTGCGTTCGACTCGTCATTGTCTGATTTTAATTCCGCACACTGTTGGTTTTTTTTTAATAACTAAATTCCACGCCCAACTGGTTAACATTTCTTCATTGCCTTAAACCCAATATCTCCTTCTGTCATTGAAACCTATGACCTTGAACTAAGGTCTTAAGACCAATTTTCAGAAATTTTAGTAAGAAATATATCTTTCCCCTATAAGGGGATTCGTAGAAATGGCCGTTTGTATGTAAAGCCTTACTGGTAGAAATATAAACATTTTCTAATGGTTTCGGTCTTACATCCATCAGCAGAGGTTAGATCAATCAATTTGGAGTAGAGAGATTTTCGACTTCACTCATGTTTCCGTCTACATTTCCTCACCTTGAAAAAAGAAAAACGCCTAGATTTTTTCCCTTGAAGAAGATAAGATAAGATAATAGATTGGACGGGACCTACGCCCCACGGCACCGCAGCCACAAAAGACTTATAGTGCCAGCCCCTTCTTAGTTCCAGTAAGCGAACCCTCCCCTGCTAAAGAGGTTGAGGACTTTTCCTACTAGTTCTTTTTGCGCTACTATCTCCTTCGGCCTCAACGTTCCAAAGGTTTCATAGCGCCAACGCTCGATTGCAACGCTATCGAACAGCAGGTTAGAGGCCGTTTCCTCCTCTTCTTGACCTAATCTGCACAATGGTTCCGAGCTAATAAGCCCCCATCTTGAGCAGATTTCCCCTTGAAGAAAGAGTAGCGTTGGAAAAAGAGAGCGATTGAGTCTTTGTAGACTTCGGAAAAACCGTGCTAATACAAAGTTCCCCTTGTACACAGGCTCCAGCCCCCTTATTTTCCAGGCACCTGCCGCTTCTGGTAGGAAGACAATATTTGTAAAGTTGGTATTCCCTAATACTTTGCTACGAGAGAAAGATTGCATGCAGATATGATCAGTTTGCTCTCATAATCACCAACATGATTTCAATGTGACCCAGTTATACTTTACCCATCTCCATTCTTCATTAACTTGAACGGAACCTATTTTTTTTTATAAAGAGAATATTATTATTAATTTATTTTAATTCTTTGGTAAAATTAATAACGTTTGGATTGATTAATAACAATAAAACAAGAGCCCGAAATGTTTTTTTTAAATTTCGATTAGCATTTCATGCAACACGCAATGGTGTTCCATTATATTTATATAAATGTTAAGTTTGCTTTTTTTTATCTCGTCGGCCGTTTCTTTAGAGCATTTTGTTCCAGTTATAATCGGCTCAAAGATCTTTTTAGGCCACTTAGTACCGCCATTCATAATGATATATCGATAGTGGTCGATTATTATCGCGTTACAAGAACATCTTTATTTTTAGGTATGTAGGTAAATTTAAATGTTTGATATTAGAGTGGCAACCCTGTTGAGGGTGTATGAGAAGGGATGACCGTTAGGGGTAGCTAGAGGGTTGCAGGTAATAAGAGACATTCCTCACTTTATGTATGTCACTCTTTATGTTATGTTATGTTATGTTTTATGTTTGTTATGCCTTATGTTATTAAGTGAATAAACTATACTTAAGGACACAATTTTCTGTGTTTTGTTTTGTGTTTGTTTTTCTCTCATTTTCATTATTTTTTTTCCAGGTAAAAGGAAAATTTTTCCATCGCGTCCAATTTTGATTTTACCAGAAATGGTCCTTAAATGTGTTTAGAGAGAGTGTGTGTGTGATCAATAAAACTAAAAAAAAAAAAAACAGTTAAGATTCTTCAACTGTGAAGCAGAAGTGCACTTTACTAAATCGATTATTACTTTCCACTAAACCTGTATTAAGTAAAATAAGATAATCGATCAGAATTTCAGTTTTGATGTCCTCTGAGTTCGAAAAAATGGTTTCTACAAATTGATCTCTCTCCCTCCCTCGTTCTCTGTGTATGTGAGTGACGATCGTAACTTAGAAAAACTACTAAATCGCGGAAAGTTTAAATCGGATATTTCGATTTCCCACCGGAAGATGACCAAATAAGGCTTTTAGTCGAAATCATTAACTGAATCGATTTTTTTTGTGGGGGGAGTCTAGAAAAAATTCCAAATATTAAGAAAAATGGCTGACCGGAAATAGATTCGAGATTCTTATGAAAATGGTTCCTTTAAAGCAGGGGTGGGCAACGTGCGTCCCTTTTAACATATTCCTGCGGCCCCTCCGCGGCACAAAACGGCAAATAATAAAAATTTAAATAATATAATATTTCAAATTTTTTGTTAATAAAGTTTGGTGATTTTCGGTAGTACAATTATTGTCTCAGCGTTCAAATCTTATATTAGTAATCCGCGCTCTTTCTTTGTATGATCACTCGACTTTTAGTACGCCATTTTTACAGCGACACAAAGCGTGTTGTCGCCGTCGAAGCTGCGGATTTTCGCTTCTTCTCTAGTTATTTATTTTATGGGGATATATAAATGTGAATGCAATCGCATTATTTTTATTTCGTCTGACTTTTAATAGAAAAAATGATGAAGGAAGATATGAAGCAATTTCATAAAAATAACTAATGCCGTTTTTTTGTTGATTTGTTAATAAATTTCATTTTAATTAATAATCTGTATTATAAATAGATAAAAACAATAAATACATAAGAACCCGAAATAAATATAAAAAGGAATATATATGTACTGCGACCCGCGGTAATAAACCAATAACCTTTTGCGGCCCTCGGTAATAAACCAATACCCCTATGTGGCCCTTCACAGAAAAAGATTGCCCACCCCTGCTTTAAAGGAACATGATATCAAAGTTTTACTAGGTTCTATTACAAATTGTAGGGTTCATTATTTGTAAACCCTAGGGTTTCATAAATATTCTCTATTAAAAATAATAATGATGATGATAAAAGTATTGCCCGATTTTACTTAATTTGTATTTGATTTTCCCCAATGGACTCAACTCACACCATTGTTGAGGCTCTACAATCTTGGAGAATGTCTGGAACGTAACAATATCAGCTGTTGGCCTTGGAACCCACTAATGATGCCAGTAAAGATGCTTACTGCAAGTTAAATACCAAAGCTGCTTATGTTATAAAAGCCTCCAATGATGAGGCAAGGCAAACTGATTTCCTTCCTTCAAAAAAAGAAAGAAAAAAGTATAAAAATATTTGTGATATTGATTAGAACACCTGGGCGATGGACCTCGAACTGTTGGTAGTTTGGGCCCCCCAATTATGAAGCTTTTACCAGCAATTCCAGAGTGTAAGTCCAGGGATTTCCTCAAATTAAATGGAAAAGCCAAAAAAAAAAAACTGGGAGGAAATGAAATGAAACTTTGAGGACAGGACAGTGTTGCCAGGTGGTACACTGCCGGAAGGAAGGGCTCCGTGAAGATCGCGTGAGATGCAGACATCAACAGTCAGTTGCTCTGGACCACTTAGACTCTAAGCTGGTGTCCTCCCTCTACTCATTCTTGCAGGACAGCCCTTGACCTAGTTCCAGGACTGGGCGCACATTCCCACTTCCTAGAAGGTCATCACAAATGGTAACATCTAAGAAAGTTTAATTATCAGCAAATTGAGATCCGGAATAGTCGTGTGAGTGTTCACGGCTGGATCCAATTTTACCGGAAACAATATGTCCTGCAGGAAGTTGGCTCTCGTTATAGTTTGTGCGCGAGCGATCAATGGAAGTTGCCAAGAAATATAGCAAGCTGTGATTTCAGCAGCAGAGGGCTGCTCCCATGGGAACCATATCTTCCAGGCTGGGACGTCCCCAGCAAAGTTGCCATTATATTCCACGTGGGACGCTCAGCCAATCCTTTTACTCAATCTGAACCCAGACACCGCCCGACCGCTGCCTTCCACTTCCACAAACACATTTCATTCAAACTTGAGCAAAAAAAAAAAAACGTTATATTCGCTAAAGAAAGATTTACGATGCTGTTGTAAGTGAGCCGAAGATTTATTCTTAGCTAACTTGACTGCAGAGAGAAATTATGTATGTATATCTTTACTACTACTTCTACTAGCAGGAAGCTGTGTAGTCCACAGAAATAAACGTCTAGAAGTCCTCTGAGGCCGAGAAAAAACCCCTCACAAATTGAGTGGGTGACAACAAGCTTTTGGTGAAAATTAGCTGCCCTAAAGGGCAACTTCACTGAGTTTTCAGGATTTTCCTTAAACTCGATGTGCCGTTGGAAAATCTAAAGATCTAGGACTGTTTCTCCAGGAAAATTCGATGAAGGTCACTTCGTGTACATCCTCGTTAAGCAGCAGCTTAAGCAGCAGAAGCATCTTTTGTTAGAACAATAACTGAAGTAAGGGAAGGGCATCGCTGAGTGGTTAGCAAATACTGGATTCCAATTTGGACATAGTGGGTTCGAATACAGCTGCACCTTAGATTTTCTCTTCCTAGGAGCTTCTTACAGCTCACTGTCCGATGATGGATTGTAAGAAGGGAACACTGTCCGGAGCCTGCAGTGCCTTGAAAAAAGCTCCGGACGCCAATTACCTCGAATTCTAAGTTTCGAGAAAGTTTCATTATGTTAACTGCGGTAAGAAGAAGTCGTGTGAGTGTTCATTTACTTCCGGAACCACCAACTTCAAAGTCCTAAACATTTACTTCCTGTGGAACCCCACATTTTCAAAGTCCTAAACATTTACTTCCTGTGGAACCCCACATTTTCAAAGTCCTAAACATTTAACAGTGTGGCGGCAAGCTTTTCTTTTAGAGCAAGTGTGCAGGTTTCAACAGGTTCTCAATGAATTCAACTTGAGCAACAGTACTTCCGCACTAACACTTCAGACCTATCATCACAAAGCTTGCGTATATTCACTTGGTTTAATTAAAAGAAAACAAAGTTGCTATTAGCGATGAACCCATTTGTGAAGGTGTTAAAGGCAGAAACTTCATTTAGAAAATAAACGATGAAATAATTAAAATGCAAATGGTGGTGGGGAGACAGAGTGCTGGAGTGGGGGAACGTATTTTCTCAGTATAGCTAGAGAGTTCTGTTAGTTAACAACTCACTGTCACAATTCGGCAACTTTGAGCTTACACAAAGTCTAAGAACAACAATAGCAACGACTAAACTGGGAACAGTTTACGTTTTCATCAAACTCTATTCAGAAGCTTCAAGAAGTTGTTTTTTAATTTTAACCCCGTTTATATGCAGTTATAATAAACTTTATTAATTGTGGGTAAAGTTGACTTATATTAAAAATACATATTGTATATAATTCAATTTTTATATTACATTTTAGTGGATTATTTATAAAATTTACGTTTAAATAAAATTAAAATGTCTTTTGTGGCAACAGTAGGATATTTATTAATAATGCTTTAGAAAGTTCTTCATCTAGTTCCGATTAGAGTGGAATGCAATTTTACAAAATCGCAATAGTGAAAAGCGAAAACTTAGGCCACGTATCAGGGAGCGCTTTATTTCTCTGAACGCTCTGCTACTAATGTAACCTAATTATTAAATGATTAAAATAATAATAATAATATTATTTTGTAAATTCAGCTTTGGAAGTTCAAAGATAGATTGTAAGTTTTATGTATTATTATTATCATTGATACAAGTTATTGTTTACAAATGTAAACAAGAGTATTCTTTTATATCTATTATTAGTTTGTACGAACCTTTAGTTTCATTTTAGTTATTTATTATTAATTTATTATTAATGTAGTTAATGTTGTTCTGTTGGAAGATTTATTACTTTTCTTTTGTTTTACATTTTGCTGTTGTTTATTTTTTGCATTATTTTTGATTATTATTATTTAGTGTTTCTTTTTGTTATTTGTCTATCATACGTATTATGCACTTTGTCTGTATTGTATGTATTGAAGAGAACAAAAGTCCATTTTTTATGGGTCTCCCCAAGTACGAAATAAATATATTATTATTATTAGTTTTCGTTTTAAATAAGGAGGTGGAAAGAGAAACAGTAATGGCCCCGATGACACGAAGAGCGACATTATGGCGCACAACTTTACACGCCAACTAACAAATTCCACAGCCAACTTAATTTCCTCTGCTTTTACGACAGAAAAACTTTTGTCGCTAAAAAAAGGTAACCATCTCTCGCTTATCAACAAGCGGAAATGATATACCTTTGTGCGTGCATGTACTGTAAAACCGGATGTGTCCGGGATGAAAATTCAAAATAAAAAAAAAAAATCTGCTGCGTGTTTACAGCGTGGAAGGAAGCTAACTGAAACTTCCGCAGCAAGAAGCCTTCATGATTGCATGGTTGGTGGGCCTAAATCCTGGATACGCCATTGAGTATTCAGCAAGATTCAATGTTAAAACAGGAAGTGGTCATGAAGTGTGTAGTTCCGGGGTAAACTGAATTTAGAAATTTAAGCACGACAAGAAGAAGAGGAGGTGGTAATAAGCGTCAGTCAAGGACGTATAAATTAACTTCCGGTCTTGCGATAATTTTATTTTTTTTTCTAAAAAACGTAGAATCTCTTCCTTCCGGTGTAAATAAGTACTGGGATCTCTCTACATAAATATATTTCCAGAAATGTCTACCTCCAAGAATTTCTAAATGAAGGAATTAGTCCCCACCATAACTGGGAAGGATGCACCTGCTGAAATACGTCAGAATTCAACGTTTGCAACAAACCCAGCGTCGCTTAAGTGCTTTACATCTGATTTATGGTGTGAACAGCTTTAATGCTATCATATTTCTTACTGTAGTACGTACATCCCCCTGGGCGAGGAACCCTTCACATGATTTTATAAATGGAGTGCTTCTTGCTTGCTGGCTGGCTGAGAATCTTGATGTATGTATCGCCCGGAGAAAAAGGATACAGCTAAACGGATGAGAGGTGAAGACGACGTTATAACCCATCGGTCTTGCTCACTGTTCGCGTAAACTACAGTTTGGAAAAGCTGCATCTCGACAGAGACGGAAGTTAGAGGGGTGGGTGGAGAACTGTGTGGTATGGAACGAGTTACCTGGGCGACAAAGACTCGTTTGGAGGGAAGTTACTGTGAGCGGAAATGTTGCAAGTTCAGATTGGGCACTTTTCACCGGAAGTGAACATTTAGAAAGTCTTTGATTGCGTGTGTGTCCATCTGTTCGTGGTTAGATATTGCTTTGTTCGATTCCCGGTCTTCAGGCCTTGGATTTTATTTAATGGTTAATTCAAGAAATTTGTACTAAAAGTCTTGTTGCTAGTTGCCTCCGTCCACGACACCTAGTAAGGGTAGTTGTAAAATTAGGCATTACCGTAGTTAGGCACTCACTCATCTCATTCTATTCTAAACCCAAATTACCTATTTTTGCGTCCAAAAATTAATTTTCAACGCCTTCAATAAATTCCATTTAACATTTTACAGAAAACGGAAAAGGAAATAGAAATCATTTAACTATTCATTTGACGAAGGAAATTAGTAATATATTTGTCAGACTGTAGTGAAAGCAAGCTGTCTCGGGACAATGTCACCTGTCGAAAGGTAGCAAACTGTGTTTCCAATTACAGCCTCACAACAGTCTTTGGCGGAGGAAATTGTAGCATGTTAATTTTGCTACGATGACGGTTGTGACAACACAGTCCAAGGTGGTGGCAGGGGGAGGAATGGTTTTAAGCTGCTAGTAAATTGAATCATGTCCTGCAGCCATTTGAATACGTCATATGATTTACCCAGTGTTGCCAACTGATTTATAATTAAATTCTAGAAATAATGATAACCTTTCAATAATATTTACACGACTTCATCTTTTCCATAAATTGTAAACTTACAATCATAAAATATTCTTCAAACTAGTGTCTTATCGATTTTGTTTGCTTGATTGATAAAAAAAACAACAAAATTTTCTAGGAAAATAATCCATATAACTTCGGGAATTATAGCGCATTTTCGGGATATTTACGAGCAGTTAATAATGGCTGTAAAGCAAAGCTAGTGCAGTAAAACAAGACAACCATAATTGGACGTATCTTCGAGCTGTAACACATCCACTAGAGTACAGCACTGTGGGGGTTTATTGGCCTCTGTAATTTATAAGTTGGAGTCAGGTGATAATAAAGATGGCTGTGCCTTATTTCTTGAAGTGAGGGTATTTTCTGCTCCTAAACAGTGGGTCATTCTGGACCAAAGAGTGAGCTAGCCCCAAGTAAAATGTCGTGAGCCATGAAGTACAACGAATCGCCTTATTAATGGCACTTCACTAAAGAGCACCAGAATGAATCTCTCTTCAGAATGCTGTGAACGAAGTCAGTTTAGAATAAAGACTAAGCAAAAAACATGAAGACCGTTCGGAAGAGAAGCAATGCGGCTTTCCTGTAGCCAGGAGCTCCCAGGATTATATCTTCATCTTAAGCCTGGTGTAGAAAACCGCGACCAATTGCCTAAAAATTGGCTCAGTAAACATTGACATTTCATGTTGGCGATTTTCTGAAAATTTAGAATTTAAAAAGATAAATCCTTACATGACCTCTCATACCTGGAAGTGCCCATAATTTTCCTGGGATGAGTTGCGATTAAAAAGTTATGGAAGCACTTTATCCCTATCTAGTGCAGCCTCCACTAGTGCAACGTGGAACTAATTATGCAAATTCGGATGAGAGAAAGGCGTGTGAGGGTTCACAACAGATTTGTTCCCAGTCAAAGTAAGAATCGACTTAAGATACAATGTAAGCTTTGACGTAAGATTCGATGTAACATTCGATGTAAGAATCGACGTAAGATTCGATGTTAGAATCGATGTAAGAATCGACGTAAGATTACTATGGAACAGTCATTGCTTTCTGAAGTGCTGACCAATATAATGATCGGTAAAGGAGAAATACAAGCAAGATAACAGCTGACTTACCCAGGGTGGATGGCTGACGAGTCGAGTACAATTCGCTGCCACTGGAGGACAACACCATTAAGCTGATACTGCAGTACGCCAACAACTGGATGAACTGCATCTTAACCGTCCGGGCGGGGACCGCACACCCTGCAATCCATAAATTATATTGAATATTATGTTTATCAGTTCAACAAGATTTCACCAAAAGCATTCCCTAAACACCAGAGTCTTCCAGAATTAGTAGGCTTTCAATGCAGTTATTTTTGAGGGAAACGAAATTTTGAAAAATTCATGATAGTAAAATCTTCCCTAGTTTAGTAACCTGTTTGGTGTCCAAGGATGCATTTAACTTGAGTTCTGCGATAGATAAAGTCATAGATATAGATCAGCACTGCAGAGCTAACCACGTGTTTAACATTTTTTTTTTCTATTTAAAAAATAAAATAAAAAATACGACGTGCGGGATTCGAACCGGGGATCTCCTACTTTGAAAACTACAAGTGCCATCGTTCCACCATAGTAAATCTGCCTTCTTGTCACATCAATCCCACATTCAATACCTAAAACTAATCATAAATCTCCGTGCCATACAAGAGAAGTATCTGAAATGATGTAATGGAAATAGTTTTAGCAGTTATTATGAGGGCAGATATGGAAGATCTCCTCTCCCCGTGTTAATGGCTATCACCTGTGTTCCTAATAGAAAGTCCCAAGACTGACCACATGGGAAATCTGGACGACTCACAGATCTGCTTTTAATAAACTCTCGCCTCAGAGAGAGATGTACAGCCTTAACAATGCAATCACCCCAAGTCCAGTTCGTCCAACTATTTCAATTAAATCTGCAAAATTAGATTTACCATAGCTAGGTAAAATGGGATTAGCTGTTCTCGTAGTCTGATTGTTGACAAACGGGGACGCTTATAATTGCTTTGAGATCCTGGAAACATTAACATCTGGAATTTCTTATTTTTCTTACAAAGATCGTGCAGATTTTCTATTTGGATTTTTTTTCCGGAAGTTTTCCATCTTGAGGTCCTCTTAGTTCGACAAAAGCTAATGGAATAGATCTATGCGTGGGTTTTATTGGGTACAGTCAGCCCAATTTAAAAACGGAAACTTGTGGCAAGCTCGACTTTGATATTTCGACAAAAGAAGAGAAAACAGGAATCTTTAAGCCAAAGTCTTGTACCGGAAGTACCACTTCACTCAGTGGATTTTCCAGCCTGATGATGAATGGATTTTCTCTGGTTTCTTGTAGAACTGTTTGAAAGATCAATTCGTACACTCAGTTTTAAGAAATCTTGGTTGGAAAGTTGCGAGCCATTTCCCAAAATATTTCTGTCGGGAAAATGAAACATGTCTGCTAGATATATCTCCCACTAATCTCAAGATCTTCGTTTGATCACGCCAAATTTGAAGGTGAAAAATGTTGAGGTGATTTTGTGCGGGAACAGAGAGATCCCAAATTTTAGTGGTTGCTTGACTACTTGGCAATAGGATAATTGTGTAAGTGCCTTACCCGTCCAAGAAACGCTATTTGGCAGTCGAAAGTTAACTTTTTTCTTAACTTGAAGAATCACCTTAGCTACAGTCTACCAAATAAAATAAGCACGCTACGTGACCCAGTAATTTCACTGACACAACTATTTATTATTTAATTGCAACATTGTTTTTTTTTTTTTGAAGAAAATTAATTTTAGGGTTACTATTTTGGATGGTGCTATAAATGGAAAAAAGTGAGCCAGATCTATTGTCTGCCGTTACCAGGGTAGTGTTCCATTGTTGACGACTTGAATGATAAGCGGGATATATTCTAATGTGCTGCTGAAACAATGGGGCTGGTGATTAATATAATTATAGCAGCTGATTAGAGACTGGCTGATAAAGTTTGGTAGGTAGGTTATATAACCTACCTCTAGCCTGCTGCTTGCTTTAAACAACACTGACTGTTCATTATCTGCAGACAGCTGGTGGCAGCACCGCCCCGCCCCACAGCCATTAGTTCCTTGCACATGCCATCTTGATACTATATTTCCCTGGTATTTGGTACCATCTCCAGCCAAGGTTCTGTTTCTTCTTGCAGCTAAAACAATCCATCCTTCGTACAAAGTAATTCTTCAAAGGTGCTCCACTATCTACTGGCAACTATTCCTTATATATCCCGATAGTGTGGGGAAGATAAGTTTGGCTTTTGAAAGTTTTAATTGAAGCTCTGTGTAGACTGCACTTTATCCTCTAAATTGTTTTCGCGCTGAGGAACATCTTGGCGCGTGTAATTCTCGCGCTACTTGATCTTTCCCGCAACTTTCATTCTTATTTCGCATTAAAAAAAAAAGCGTCCATGTTGGTAACGAGGATTGTAGAGTTTAACTGTTACTTCCTCCTCAGTAAGTCACCGCTATCTTGCAGGTTTTCGATTGGAGTTTTTCACCGTTAATATCCGTTTTCAAGATCAGATATCTCGTTTAGTGCCGAAGTAGAAAAAACCGGAAGTGCTACTTCAGCAGCATGTTTTTTCAAATTTCCTCTAAAAAGCACTTAACAATTTTCCTTAGACTCCGTCCATGATCTTGGGTAGATCTAGTTTTTGTTTGAAATAGTTCGCCAGGAAACTATAGTTTGGGCCATTCCAATGAAGAACTTCCTTGCCCTTACAATTTACAGCTTTACCACTAGGTAATATTAGTTGCTGAAATTTCGAGTGGAAAGAGAATCGCTGGCCGGAAGTGGGGTCTAGAAGTAGTCTTAGCTTCCGTGCTACTCAGTAACTCTTCGACAGTTCAGATAAGGACCTCCCGATTTTGTCAATACATCTTAAAGGGGGAGTATCGTGAGACGTTTCCTGTTTTCAAAGGTCTTTTTTTTCAGTGAAAGTCATGTGGGTCGGTGTTGGCATTGCGATCTAAATGGCTGTGGCGCTTCCTGTCGCAGGTGACACTTTTCTCTAGGATACGAGTGAGAACACCCCCAGAATATGGTAGGACATCCGCTTCTTGTTGATAACTAGCGTTCCATGATGGTCACTTTGGTTACTGGCCTTAGAACCGTCATCAGACGGATATTTCTTGTGCGATCTACCGACACAAGAAGCTCACGTCAAACAATGGCGGCCCTGCATGTAGAGAGGAACAGTTCCTGGCGGCTGGTAAAAGCTTAACTAACCGGCAGCAATGCCTTGTACTCAGGTAGTCGCCTAAATCTCTTTGAACGGAGCTGTTGGTGCCTAAAATACTTTGTCTAAGGCTGGATGTTGCTTGTCCTCATTCCGTTTCTTGTAATGCTTTTACCTCTTTGGTAGACTACACGCTAGTGGTTCTATTCCGGAACTTGTAAATTAGGGCTAACATACACCCAACACGCTCTAATGGCATTTTCTGCTTTTTCAATCTAAAGTCTTTCAAAACATTTGTCTCCACTGAAAACCTAACCTAACAAATTTGACATGATCACAGTACTTCCTGGCAAGGAAAGGAAAAGAAAATTAGGCATTCCAAGTTTCCAGGAAAATAGGCCAACTTAGACACTTAAGAATTGCAAAACAAGTCTCAACTCTTTGAATAAACAACTCGCAAGAGGTAGAAGGAAAATTCTAGTTTTCAAAAGGATACTGTTCGAATAATAAAGATAGTGCCCTGGACACGAACAGGACGCCAGGATTGTGGAAGAAGATAACTCCTACAGACTCTTAAAAACTAAGGAATAAAACAAATTCTCCACCATTTTTAAACGTATGGTTCCGGCTTTGGAACACAATACGTGAAATGAATTATGTTGTGTCCACCGGAGTTCATAAGTTCCTTTAGATTTGATTTATCTTCTTCCAGAAGTTAATTTTTTTCTAGCTAAACTTTTTTAATCATAACTTTTTGTCACATTTTACCAGGAAAAGTCGTAACTTTTTCCCAGACTGTACTTCTCATAAGTATTCTATTTGCAAGTTTTCATCAAACATGCGACTTTTACAAAACGCTTTTCGTAACTAAAGTTCTTCCGGAAAATACATGTTGATATCTAAGTACCTATTAATTTGTTAGAAAAAAGTATGTTGAAAATTTTCATTTTCTCTTACTTCCACGAACAGGAAATACAGCGATCGTCTCAGATATTCTTTTCACCGGAAATGATTTTAAAAATCATTTGATTACGAAAGCGAAAAAATTTGGGCGGAAGGGAGAAAGCATGATCAGCATGCTCAGATTTTATCATTCAGTTTTGAAGCTGTTCTTGTTTCAGATATTGAAAATTTCAAATGTAATCGTTCACAGGAAAAATCTCAATTGAAGCGATTTTCTTGTAAACAGCTCCAACGGTTTCCCTCAAAACTTCGTAAACTATTCACGTATCAATTTTTTTTATTTTTAAGTTTTCTTTCCCTGGAAAATGTTGTTGTTTTCATTAAAAGATTTCCAGCCAGCGGAGCGTTAAGCCTCCAGCAGCCTCCAGCAGCCTCTAATGTAACCCTTACGTTTAATGTGGACATTTTCTTGAATCAGTCTGCATGCCCTTGCTTGTTACTTCTTATTCGAGGAGAGCCATACCATCTTAGAAGCTCTCAAACCATAAAGAAAACTTAAATTCACTCATGCTTTGCCAAGATTCGATTTTACTTTATGTTTATGCTTCTGTAACCGGAAATGATGATGTCTGGATTCATGTTCCACATTTCTTGTTAATTCCATTAATTGTTCAGCAATTGTTCGCTGCACGCACGTCTAGATTGCAAAAATTTGTTTCAAACCGGAAATCGGCACGATTACATTAGCTCCTCACTATAGTGGAAGAAGAACAAGTAAACCGAGATCTTAGCTTCTACTAAATCTTAAAACTATAAATTAAAGTGTAAACAGTAAGCTTTAAACACTAACGAGACGCCACAGAAATGAGAGCTTTTTGCCGTGCAACTAGTAAAAGGGTAGCGGAAATAGGTCACAGGAAGTGGTGGGGGGGGGCGCTGATCATTCATTGGGGCTACAGAACCTTTTAACTGGGCGGTCTTATATAGTCAAGAAATACGACTACATATACGTATATGGGTACGTAATTTCTGTAGTTCTAAAACACTTCTTATAGACCGACTCATTTATCCTCGTCAGCGGCGTAATCAAAGAGGGTAACTTAGGATAGAAGTGTGTCTGTAATGGTTTGGTTTCTTCTGAAGGTTGCCGCTGGAACAAAAAAAAAAAAATATAGTTTAAACCAAGTTTTACCCTAATCTTGTCTAATGGGTTCTAGTAAACTCTAAATTAGGAAAGAACCCCTACCCTGGCCGGTGAACATACCAACTGAAGGTCCTCTCCCGATTTAAATTTAGGGGATCTGTACAATGGGCATCTGGATGAACTTGTTACTCTAAAAAGGAAATCAGGTTTAATTTGCTCACTTCCGCACAGGAAGTGTTTCG
Source organism: Rhodnius prolixus (assembly GCF_049639745.1). NCBI lineage: Eukaryota > Metazoa > Arthropoda > Insecta > Hemiptera > Reduviidae > Rhodnius > Rhodnius prolixus. The sequence continues at coordinate 67,720,930 of NW_027411581.1, forward strand.
TCCTTTATCGGCACCGGCGACCGCAAATTCTACAAAACACGAGATTAGTCGCTGCTATTAATCGCTATAAAGCCTAAAAACGATCTAAGGATTATGCACTACATGTTGGAACTGGCCATTGTATGACGACCTCTGCTATTTACGTTCAGTAATAAGATAAGAGGAAGTACGTAATATGGTGGAGAGTGTGTAGAGTTGAGAGCTCTCACGCTTCCGGTTGAACACAGGAAGTTACCAGAACTTGGAACGGAAAGTACTGTTTAATCCTCTTTCTCCAACCAAACATAAATACCGGCCAAACTCAGTTCTTAAGCTGACAGAAGACGCATCGACCTTACCCATATAGTTGTCAATAGCCTAAGCCCTGAAAGGACGGCCCTATCCTGACCAAAAGCTTGGAAAAAGAATAAAAGATAATGACTGAAAATGGAAACATCGTTTCTTCCTTTTTAACAGTTAACATTTTCTTTCTAACAGCGTTTTCCAACCTTCTTTGGCTCGCTTAGACCACTTGGTAGTACATCATGCTAAATTCTACCACTTCATAAAAATTATTGTATTTCGTGAAATTTGTTATTCCAAGTGTGTATTATTATTATCTTTATTTGTATGTATCTCTCACAAAGGAGTTCAAGTTCATGTTCACTTTATAAATTTTGTAAAGTGTCAAATCTTAGTTTTAAAACTTTTTTAAAATAATTAAAAATTGCGTAAATATTTTTCTCTTCAAAATTATTAATTAATTTACAAAGTTCTTCTTAAGGATTATTGTATTTGTGCCCAAATCTTCTAAATTAATTTCTTTTAAGCATTTAACTACCTGTAAGTACCAATTAAATTTAATGTTGCTTGGATAGAGCTTACTCATTACAATCAGTCTCTTTAAGCAGATCTTTACATAGTTATCATTCAAGTTCTGTCACATGATAATTCTATTAAAGTTTCTTTATCCTTTTATCGATAATGATGTAGCTTTTCCTAAATTTTCTTTATAAAAGGGGGTTTGAAATCCAATTATCATTTGTGTTTTCGGGTTTTGGGAAAATACTCCATGAAAGACAATCCTGTTAAATGTGCTATTATATTTTCCCGTAAATCTTGAGACAGACCAACCTAAGTACATATTAACAACTTTACTGTATAATTTTATTAATTAAAATAATTTTTATGAATTATAGTAAAATACGTTTCTATGATATTTTTATGATGTAATTTTTTATGTCCGCCATTATTGATTATTTTTCGCGTACCGCTAGTTGGGAAACGCTGTTCTAACAAATACGCGGTATCACAAATCCACGCTTCATAATCACTACACCAACAAAATTGTTTTATTCGAGCCATTTTTGTTATTTCTACGAAGTTCGGTGGACGAATCCTATGGATAATTAGACGCTCATCCAATCACAGCTGTCCGCCGTTCAAGGCCATTAAGAATGAATTCCCAAGATGGCGGCTAGAAATGGCAAGGCACAACCAAAAGGAAATCTAGTTAAATTTCAATAGTTCTTCCTCACCAGCTGATGAAAGCTGTAGACTTCAACTCTCCGTGTGGGACCGGGTGAGAATAGTCCCCTAGGTATCCCCTGCCTGTCGTAAGAGGCGACTAATAGGGGACGTGTACGGAAAATCATCTTCACCTGGAATGGTGTACTAAGCCCAAGCTGACTCCAGGAGGAGGGTGTAGAGAAACGCCGTAAGTCATGAACTGGGCATGGCTGGGCCAGTGACCATTCTAGGCCTTAAAATAGGAGTTTCTATGAAACGGTACTACGGGATCGTGAATCAGCCCGCTGGAGTTCTGTCTCCAGGCTCACCAGAGTTGAGGAAAAGTTTCGTGGTGGTTGTGGGTAAAGCAGGGACGATGGTAGAGTCCTGTTGGTCTACTGTGTGGAAGGAGGATGGTCGTTTAGCCTTCGGGAATAGTGGCGCCACCTTCTCATTCACTGCGAGAACATGTAGACTTCAAATTTCCAGTACTGGAAGCTAGGTATTCTCTACCGGGTCGACCCGAAACTCATTGCTACGTATTAACAGCACAAAATTACGTGTGTGTCTGGATGATACTCTAGTAATTTCGGTACCGCTATCTATATCGATTAGTTTGCCCCCACATCGTATATACAAATAAAATTCTAGAACTATGTACATTGAAAATTGGATTTGATAACGTACACAAAAGCACCAGAATAAATTTTATTGGCTGTGAGTGCTTGGAGTGGTTCCAAGGAGCTGCGATAAAGGTATGAATATAAACCGGTTCTAGCCCATTATACAGCTTCCTTGCCCCCTTGGTCACTAAAAGTGGAACTTAGTGCTTGTAGTGTTTATCTCCAGATACGGGGCTCTGTGATTTGTTTTGGTAATCCACCAATAGAATTGCTTCATTCATTCAGCTTAGTGGGCCCCCCTCCTCCAACAATACAGCACGATAAATCTGCTTCATGTTTATTCCTGTTTCTCTTACATCCAACAGAAGTGGGCGTGCCAATTTTGGATTTTAGGTTTCCATTGATTTGAGGTCCATTGAGTCCAGAAAAAATGGTTTCTAAACGGAGATCTAACTGACTCATCCTACTGGAACTCCAAAAAAATATTCCAGTCCTACTTTCTCTTACTCCTAATAAGTAGGAAGTGATGCTATCGAATCAAATTTTTTGCAAATTGATATTATACCGGAATCGAATGTTTCGTGTTTGTTTTCCGGAATACGAAAAAACAAGTTTTTTGTGGCGCATGCTCTGTGTGTATCCATTTTATTTTTCTGAAACTTTTTTCCAAAATTTATTGTTGCTATTATTAGGGAAGATTTTGCCAAAGTGGGCAAATCTCCTTGGTTGCAAGATTTAGTTCGGTATTAGACCTGCGAAGCTGATATGCATTGTGGTACTGGGTTCGATTCCTGCGGTCTTAGGCCTTAGATTTTATTTAATGGTTAATATGAGAAATTTACAGTAAAGTATGTTAGGCGGTTATAGGCTAGACCCGCAAAGCTAATATGTATTGTTGGTTTAGTGGGTTCGATTCCCCCGGTCTTAGGCCTTGGATTTTATTTAATGGTTAATAAAAGAGATTTACAGTAAAGTATGTTTGCTAGTCGCCTCCGTCCACGACACCCAGTTTGGTAGTTGGACGTTAAGTCCCGCCTGAAAAAATAGGCGATTACTTTTAGTTCGGTATGTTTCTCTGTTCGTGTCAGATGGGGTGATAGCCGGGAGAAATATAACTTTATTTGCTTCCTGTGGTTTCTAATTTTTGAGCTAGCGAGTTTCAAAATACATTTTTCTAAAGAGCCTCTTAATTTTGGAGTCAGGAAAACTGTTAAAAAGAAAACTCATTCAGGTGGAACTGGTGGATTAGCCACGATTGCCATATTTTCTATACTTAGTAAGACTTGGCATTTTTTTATACACGATTAAAAAGTTGCAAGAACTTGAAATCACTGAAGACGCGTTCTCTAGAATGCTTGATGCCTTGTTGCAATTTTCTTGGCCAAGGGTACAATATGGAATAAAATATTATTTCTGGATTTATCGACTCCAGTGGGATGCTGGGAAAGCATCTTCAACAGCTTCTTTTGGAGTTAATTAATTATGTTTATTTGAGCCTACTTCCTGTTTGTGAAAATTCCAAAATATTACGTAAATTGTAAGAAGAGGAAGATGGTGCGTGCTTCCGGTGTAGTTTGAACTGTACTTCCGCTTGCAAAGAGGATGTGGAAAATTTAAACAAATAATAAAATCAAAGGGCGAAAGAATGAGTTACGGCAGATATTACGTACGATGGTCTCTGCAAATATTAATTAAATTGCCTTAATATCAAGTCAGCCTTGTATTGGTCCCAGCAAGAAGACAGTTTAATATTGCCGTTCCCCTCCCCAACGCCCCCCGCCTCTCAACTAATCATTAACCAAGGATGTAATATTGTTGGCGGCCATGTTTGAGGTGGCTTAATTAGGTGTATGAGTGCGATATCCCAATTACGTTCACCTTTTGCGCTACATACCTGCCTTGTGGTTACCATGGATACATATTTTAATAAAATATACAAAATGTAAGAGACATTAGCTTCCTTTCGCCAAATCCACGTCAAACTCTGCTTGTAGTAGAAATTTACTGGCCAAGTTACTTTGCAGCATCCAGTCCACTGGATCTTTATTTTTTTGGGGGGGATTTCAGTTCAGCTCTTTGCAATAAGATGCAAGCAGGGCTTATTGATAAATCAGCTGCTGCAGACATTGGACAACACTTGGGTCGATCAGGACAATGCCCAATCAAGAACCTAATCAATGTCTTTCCTCAAAAATGTTCTCCTGCTAAGAGCTTCTTACAGCTGACTGTCTGGTGTGGGACAGTGTTGTCTGTTACAAGAGAATATTGTCCGAAGGCCGGCATTGCACTGAAAAGAGCTGTGGAAGCTAATAACCTCAATGACGACGAAATTAGAGAAAAAAAATTATTTAGGAGAGCCCCTAAAAAATCTTGAATGCTTAGAGCTGCTTCTGGTCTAAATCCGTCTTTGTGTGTGTGTGCTTTACGTCATCAAGGGTGAGGCGCCACGGTAGCCGAGCGGTTATTTAACATATTGTGGTACTGGGTTCGATTCCCGGTCTTAGGCCTTGGATTTTATTTAATGGTTAATAAAAGAAATTTACAGTAATGTATGTTAGCTAGTCGCCTCCGTCCACGACACCTAATTGGTAGTTGGACGTTAAGCCCCGCCTGAAAAAATAGGCGATTACTTTACTTCTCATCAAGGGTGGGGGAAACTAGCTCGGCTAAAAATTAAGCACGATCTTAGCAATTAAAAAAAAGTTGATACTACGCTTTTAGCTTGCGCTAAGAAGTAGAAGAAAATTAGTTAGAAAAGCGAGCTTTAAGCTCCACCAGAACAGCGAGGCCCAACCTTTAAGGTGGTCCAAAATTAGAATTATCTTCTATAAATAGATTGAAACAAAGTTTTTAATGGGACGAAGCGTCACCGATTTTAGGTCAGCTTAGTCTAACTAAATAACTCCTAGTAACTTCTACTAGCCTAACCGAGGGTTGGCCAACCTGTCTAGTCCTGTTTTATTATTAAGTATGGGGGTATATGGAGACGGCTGCAGGGGCAGGAAGAACTGCGTGGGTTACAGGGTGGAGGACTTTACGAGCCTAACTCTTGTTAGCTAGGTCCAGCCTTACAGCTAGATCTAGTCTTCAATGATCTCTAATATTAAATTAGTTTCGAAACTCTGAGAGAGCTTTCGAATCGCTGGTTCCATGCTAGTTAACTAACTCCATCCCCTGCTCGGTCGAGAACTTTTCTTCTAATTCTTAAGTCTTTTACACTGGAACGGACGGAACGAATGGAACTTAATTTCAGCTTCTTGAGAATGGACGGACTTCGATCTAAGCGAACTTGAAATCAAATCCATGGTAAGTCAATCCATTTGAAATCTACCTATGATTTTTTCATCCGAATACATCCTCTCACCTAAGACAGCGGTAACAGGAATTAATAAGTTTTTTCGTTTTTGTTTTTCTTGGCGAGTGAAGCATTCCGCTAACTCCAGAGTGAAAAGTAAATCCAAGTATGCATGATGATAAAAGTGAAGAGAATGAAGAACAATGACCCTGGATTACTGCAGCTAACACAAGCTGGTAGTGGGAGAGTTCATCCCTGGGGATGAAGCAGACTCTTGTATACCTGGGATGTGCATTAAGGGGCTTCACAGTCACCTATCTGTCTTTTACTCAGACTGGTGGGGGCGAACGTCCCTAGTTCTAGGCAATGGCTTTAATTAATGTCTGCCGCCCCGGAAGGTGGTAAACAGATAGTACTCTCCACGAAACGGGTTTTGCTTTTCTTTTTTTAAAATATGATCTGTGGTACTTTGAGTTCAAAACTGACTTTGAAACATGGAGTTAGACTCACTTCATAAATTTTAAAAGAGAAATTGACTTCAAAGGTTTAGAGATAAACGGCGGCAGTTTGTGGGTCGAACGGGTGTACTGGTTCGCTAATCCTAGCCCTCGGCGGTTTGACTATTCGACGATCTGTAGCCCAATAGATAATCGATCACACTTTGGTGAATTTGTTAGCAATCCGCTTGCGGCTTTGTGCAAGACGATATTTCATCCATATTTCAGTAACTTCCATTGATTCGTACCGCCCGTGATGCGGTCATCCTATCCCTAAATTCAAATCCTGTAATCCTGATCTATGCAGTCTCACCTTCATGTCCTCGAACCCTGCTTGCCACAAATGGAGAATCTAACTCGAGAATCGCCACAAGTGGATTTCATGTACCCGATCTCAGAGACATGAACTTGACAATTAAGCGCTCCAATCTTAACTACAGTGGAGTCTCGGTTATCCGTCACCCTTTTATCCGTCTATTCCAATTAACCGTCACTATTTTAGGTACATACTCGTGTCCATCATTCGACAGTTTGTGGTTTTTTTTTCCTAAAAAGATCAACCACAAACAAAACCGCCCACAAAACCGATTAGATGTCGCAGACATTGTATTCATTAATTTTAATACAAAATAGAATGAATTGAATAATGAAAGATACCTGACCTTTAAGGCTTAAGCTATAAACGTATATGTATACCAGTTAATACAAAGTTTTATACACGTTAAACTCTAAGAATCTGGAAACTTTCCTGTTTTTTTCCATTATCCGTCTATCCGGACTAGCCGTCACGTGTCCGGTCCCGGTCATGACGGATAACCGAGACTCCACTGTATATCAATCGACAATCCTACGCACCTTCCTTACGCACATTTTCTTAGCAATCAGGCTGTTCACACTGATCTAAAAATCCTCCTCGTTATTTCAAATTTCATTCCACAATCAACAACCGCTCAATCTGTTCCCACCTCGAATCCTTCTCCATGGCTGAAGCGACGAAGGCCCCGCGATCACTTGATCACGTTGCAGAGAAGGATTCCTTCAGTATCCGAGATATACTGTGTTAGCCGGCTCATGATGATCATCTTTGGATGGCCCTCAAGCAATTGTATTTTGCTTTATGTACATTATACGTAATCATATTCACTGTGTTGCCAACAGGCAGCTGAAAATTAAAGTGTGTGAGAGAGAGAGTAAACAAGAATAGAGATAAAGAAAATAATGACGTACACAGCAAACACTATTCGTCATCATCTCATTGCATCCAGACAATGACGCAGAACTAATCTGGCCAGACACGATTGCAGTTTACAAAAGTGTTTATCATTTGGCTGCAGCTGGGAACTTAGCCGAGTTATGCGAGCGAAGGGTCACTAATTAATGCAAGGTCAACATTGAAAACGTGACGTAGAATTTTTTTAAAACTAATTTCTGCATTATTAATGATCTCTGAGCCAATCAAAGATAAAAACAAGGTATTTTTTGCTTCATTTATTATTTATTTAACTTTAAAACCGAAATAAACAATAAATCTGTGGCGAAAACCCGCACGACTTTTTCTTACATTAACAATTTCATCAGATTCGGCAAACCGGAAGTAAAAAATAGTATTTCCGGTTGGCTAATTTCGTCCTTGTTACTCCGCCATGAAGGGTACCGATTCGAAATGAACAACATTCGGCGATTTCTATTTTTTTGAGTTATTCCGACCATAATTCAGACTGACACACAAAACTATCTTTTTTTGAACTCTTGAGGACCTCAAATCGAATATTATCGGTGAAAACTTGAAGATCGTACGAGGTGTGTAAATTAAGTAATGAGACTGATTTTTTAAAAAAATTTTATTCAAAAAGAATTACAATTCTATATTGTCACCTTCAAAATAACTTCCTTCTGAAGCCACACAGCGCTGGAGACGTTTCTTCCACTCCTCATAGCAGTGCTCGAACTCCGATACTGGAATAGCCTTCAGCTGGTCTCGGTTACAGCCGTTTGAATGTTTTCGACTTTCCAAAAATGAGAAAATGACCCCCATTTATTGGAACGTGGAACATTACTGGTGACCGAGTCTTGGGTGTTTGAGTACGACCCAGAAACCAAGCGCCAGAGAGCATGGAGTGGCACACTTCAACCTCTCCAAGGCCCAAAAAAGCAAGGATGGCCGAAGTCGAAGATCAAATGCATGCTGATTTTTGTTTTTTCGATATCCACGGAAATCGTCCACAAAGAGTTTCTACCTCGAGATCAAAAACGGTCAATCAACACTTTTACCGAGAGGTTCTTGAAAAAACTTCGAAAAAGGGTCCATTCGTGTGGAACCAAACATCAAGAACAAGTGGGTGTTGCATCACGATACTAAGGCTCCTTGTCACACAGCAATTTCAATAAACCAGAGTTTATGGCCAGTAAAAACATTCCTGTGGCTCCTCAGCCTCCTTATTCGCCTGACTTCGAGTCCTTGTGACTTTTTTTCTCTTCCCGAAGTTGAAAAATCACCTCAAGGGAACTCATTTTTCACTGCTATGAGTAGTGGAAGAAACGTCTCCAGCGCTGTGTGGCTTCAGAAGGAAGTTATTTTGAAGGTGACAATATAGAATTGTAATTCTTTTTGTATACAAAAATTTAAAAAATCAGTCTCATTCTTTATTTACAGACCTCATATATTTGGAGGCTGCTATCTTCATTTAAATTGTCTTCTTTAAACCTAGACAGTCCTCGGTAGTTTAACTGTAGAAAGAGATAGTAAACTGTAATAAAAATCTGTCGTAACAGGAAGGCAGGCGATCGGTGGTGATAAGTGTGGTGGATATGAGCGTATAAGAGAGAGGTCCACACACACACTATATATTGGTGCTTCAAGCTCCAGCCTCAACATCTGTTGATAGCTGGGCGGAAGCGTGCTTGAAAACATCACCCTTTTACTCTTCGGCCCCCTTCCCTTGTAAATGTTACTAACAAACATACATGAATATATGGTTGAATAATAAAGTTAAAATAATGAATAATTTATTCTGCCATCGTCGATGTCAATAAAAGGATGGGTTCTGCATAAATGTTTTTTTTTTAAAAAAAAAAATCTGAATACATTAAAGAAGAAGGAGGTGCCGTTTTAGTCAGGCTCCAGTATCCAGTATCCAGGACAGCGCGTAGTATCGCCATGTTTGCGAGGATAACTCTGGTATCAATGTTCTCCCTGGAGGCAGAATATGTTGTAATTAAAATGCAATGTTTTTTTTTTCCTACCAATTATTCTACATGTTTCAACTTGAATAGGAAGTAGTATTTGACGGAAATAATGTAAATAACTTTGTTACGACTTTTAAACATGCATCTTTGCGCCTTAGCCATGAACTTATTTCCTGCTAGTTAATTTGAGCTCTTGCATAAAGTTAGATTGAGTTATATTTTACATTTAACGGAAGTAATCACCTGTTTTTTTGTTTTAGGCGGGAAGCTACGTCTAAATTACCAATTAGATATCGTGGCCGGGAGGCCGAAGTACATACTTTACTATTAACGTTTTTTCTAACACAGAGAAAGTAGCTACACGCTGGATTCGAACAGCGGATCTCCCACTTACGAAGTCACGCTTCATAACAACTACACCAACCCCCTCCCAATACAATTGTCTATTTAGATAAATTCGTCTAGTTTATTTCCACACTCACTCACAAAAAATAAGGTTTTTTTTTTAATAATTTTAAGTCGCGTCAACATCTAAGGTTATTGGCGCCCGGAGCTTTTTTCAGTGCACTGCCGGCCTCTGGACAGTGTTCTCTCGTTAGTCCATCACCGAACAGTGAGCTGCAAGAAGCTCCTAGGAAGAAAAAATCCAAGGGTCAGCAACTGCATTTGAACCCGGGACCTCCGCGTGGAAATCCAGTACGCTGACCGCATAATTAAGGGTTTAGATTATTTATAATGCAAAAAGTTATAATCAGAAACTTAAGTTAACCTAACCTTTAAGGTTAAGTTAATAATATAACCATTTGAGAGGGACAGGCTTAGCTGGAGTGGTTAGCGAGTACTGCATTCCGCTAAGAAGATCATGGGTTCGAATCCAGCTGCTGACTCTTAGATTCTTTTCATTTTATACGTGTAGGAGAGGAGTTAGCACGGAGGATCCTGTTCCTAAGAGGAATATAAAATAGAAACCGTGGTGGTTATATTTTGGTAAAATTATTACCGAAGTGTAAATTTCAGCCGGGGTCGGTTCTATTCGCTGGTTGACATTAAGACAGTCACAAGGTGAACATTTTTATTATATTGTTCTGGACATTCCATGGTTTTAATACCCTGAAAGTGGTATCATCTGGGCGTCCATGTTCTGGTCTTATCACATTACACCTGGCTGCCATTTCAGTTTTTATTACAGAAATACCTACAGCATCTCTTAATTTCTTTCTCTACCAATAAGAACTAACATTTTTTTTTTTTAAACAGTTTAAAGAAAAGTGCACAACCTTGTTTATTGGTCTAATTCTGTAATATTTTTGACGAATCAGGCAAAAAATAAAAGATTATAAGAGAAACAGAAATCAGGCACAACCTTCAATCATACATTCATCGTCAGCGAAACCTAGAATAATGGATAAAGGAGTATGTGGTTATGTACGTAGTCCTGATTAGTATATTTGATTTTATCCTGTTGCAGCATGTTTATTGTATCCCTAACTGGCTTCAGGCTTTCATCCATCATCAGTGTGTAGATTAATCAGTTTGGCTTCATTTATGTTTCTGTCTCGCACTACACAATCAGTCAGTAAAGTTTATGTGCCAGCAAGTGCCTATTGCTTCTATTTTTGGAGCCCCCCCAAAAAAGGGAATTTGAAACTGTGGAGAATTCATGCAGTTCGGGTAGAGAGTGCCCATTGAACGACCGGGCAATGATACACTCTAATCCTGTGTACCTGTTATTCTAGCTCAAGATTACCCCTCCATACGATTTGAGAGGAGGGTCAACCTAAACTTTTCAAGTGAAGCGGGAATAAGAGAAAGGTCGTGAGAGTCTTTACTCCTTTAATTTTTCATTTTTGGGTCATTCCGTTGGTATCCATCGAGGACAGACATTTTCCAACAACCCTCTACGGACCCACGGGAGCCAGCCTATATATTTCCAGTGAATGGGTGTCAATCTTTAAAATTCCAAATTATAATGTCCATACATAATTCTGCATAATCCAAATAAATTTGGTGCCGTTTCCTTCCTTCTGGACGATTAATGGACGATTTTAGAAGTGAATTAAAATGGACGTTTTTAAAATGGGGTTTTGAAGACGTAAAGTGGTGATTTTTCAAACTGAAGAAAATTAGCTGGTGAGGGGCGCCAAGTGGGCTGTATTTCCTGTTTACTGTTTGGTGGAGAGGGGCGGGCAAGATTCGCCCCACTGCTGCCAACTTGGGTCACACTTCTGTGAGATAGCAATAGTGAGGTTCCCGCCTCCAGCGCCCTCCACATAATCTCTGCTTATTTCAGTTAATCACCGTATCCACCTTCCTCCTGCTGAACGGCGGGCTTGGGGCAGGCCAGTACGGTCACAAAGATTTATAATTGATAATATCCATTTTTATTTTGAATAAATTTAAAATTTTCTAACTTCTAAAATAACAGTAATTGAATTTTTCTTCGACAGATTTGACCAATCCAAGTATTTCATCATTTCCTTTGAGAAATCAGCATGCGATGTTTCACCGAGTAAACCAATAAGGCAGCGGAGGGAGATAAAATTATAAACGCCCTTCCTGTCAATTCTGCTGTCTGCTAGGTTAGATAAGGTTAGGTTAGGTTAGGTTAGGTTAGGTTAGGTTAGGTTAGGTTAGGTAAGGTAAGGTAAGGTAGCTACTTAGAAGTAGTTAGGTTAGAGATGGGTATAATAAGTTAAGGGATATCTGGGTTGAAGGTTAAGGTTAGGTTTAAGTCGTTTGGTTATGTTACAACATAACAGTACGAATATCAGGACCAGTTAAGCACAGAATTTAATTTTAAAAACCCTCCCCACAGTGTGCGGAGTTAAAATCAGACAATGACGTGAACATACACGTCGAACGCAGGGCAAAACAACCAAAAGTTTACAACGTCATAATAGTCACTGCAAGCGACTTTTTCTGCAATCTCTCTGGGGGGCTTTAGATTACAGACAGAGCATTCTGTGGTCATTCAAAATCTTGTACCGCTTCACGTATGCATTGCCTATAGTTAACTAGGGACGCAAGAGCTTTTACAAGGAAGAAAAAAGAGCTTTTTGAATTCTGTGCAAAATGAAATCATGCTCGTACTGTGAGGTCTGAATCTCTAACTAAAAGGTAAAAACGGGCATTGCACAAGGGTTTGAGAGCTTCTATTCGTGTGCGTAATTCCCCAATCTCTAATGCGGAGACCAAACATGTACCAACCACTTATCATTTGGCTGACTTCCACCGCAGTTCTATTGGCTAAGATAAAGGAAACATCCCACCAAATAATATTCTTATTGTACTTTAGTTTTTTTAGTTAATGGCAATTTTATATTTTTCACAACGAGTATACACGTTGAACGCACCGTAACAGAGATTTGATACACCTCAAACACGCTTAAACTGGTTAATTGATTAAAACAAGGTATAAGTTTAATTTAGTTTTAATGAAATTAAGAATGGTTAGAACGGAATTTACCAGGTAGGTCGGCGAACAGGAAGGAAGTTACAACAACCCACGAGGTGCAAAAAAGGTTATAATATACACGTGATTGGAAGTCTTCGGCACAAGCGACAGGAACTAGCGAAGAGGAAAGATGAGCTTGAGGCGAAATGTACCAAACCGCTTGAGGGGGCCCCCATTAAATAAATAACAATAAAGAGAATAATTAAATTTCAGATCTGTTTATGTGGGTGGAGGCGGCTTAATTAACAAAATGAGAGGTTAAGACATTTTCAAGACAATTTACTTTTACTAACGAGGACTTCCGTTCGCGTATTAACTTTGTTTACTTGAAAATTCACGTAAATTTCAGTTAAGATTTAATAAAAGTAGGTTTAATTGAGATTAAGGAATGTTCTGGGTTAATTATTAAGAAATTAATTAAATCTTGGGCATCTCCTTTGAGCAGCAAAAACCTGTTTACTGCATTTTTACCGTTTCCTTCCGTAGACAGGAAGTCGGTGATGAGAGAAAGCTATATTTTCATAACCTGGTATTGGCAGCACTGCTCCAGCTCTTATTTAAGCCTTAATTAGTCTCTTTTCTTAAAAAAAAAATACTTAGAAACTTTGTTTTTCTTTTGTTTACTTTGTTAAACTAAAGGGTTCAGGACCCAAGAGAGCGAGACAGCCTTCAGAGTCTGGGAAAGGAAAGTATTGAGGAAAATCTATGGTCCTGTGAACGAGGGAGTAACATCCGCACCAACTGCGAACTCTTTATGGAAAACAGACATCGTTCAATGTATGAAAAAAGGAAGATTAAGTTGGTTAGGATATGTGAAGAGGAGGGTGGATAACCGCATCCCTAAACGCCTTTTATATGGAAGGCCCCAGAGGCGTCAGAATAAGAGGTAGGCCAAGAATGAGATGGCTTGATGACGTCGAGGGGGATTTGAGGAAAATGGAAGTGCGAAGGTGGAGATCGGAAGGCTCTTGATAGAGAGCCTGAATCTTCACCCAGGAGGAAGATTGTGGCTGTTTGGAGAATAATATATGCTTCAAAATGGTGTCAATTTTTAGAAAATTTATCTGTCTTTCTAATCGTGTCATCAGAATCGAATTCGGACTAAAACTTTCTGAGTAATAACATTTTTATTGCAAAAAAAAGTAATGATTTAAAAAAAAAAATTAAAGTGACGTCACTCAAGAACAGTGGAAAATATGAAGTTGGCTAATACGTCATTGAACTCCACTTTAGATGTACTACACACAGTAAGCCTATGGACAATACTTACTGGTTCACCCTGAATAAAGGTTATTTTGAATTGGCTATATATGTATATCCGCGAAATATTTGTCCTTGAACTGTATGAGAATATGACGGAATCAGAAAAATCGGAAATTTCTTTGAAGTCATCCATGGAGATTTTAGCTCTTTGATTGCAAAAGGTACAATGAAAGGCTGATCGGAAATTTAATTAAGAAGCTAATGGAACCTTGTTAGAGCTGTAGGGCGGGAGAATACCGCTAATTGGCGCGCTGAATCCTCTTCAGCTGATCTTCACTCATTAGCTCCGATCTCTAGATTAATCCCACATTCTATTGATATAGAACATGAACCGACTTGCCAATCATCAGCGCCGATTGTCTCTCATTCTCCCCTCCCCTCCCCTCTCCACCCCCATCCACTGCTCTTATTCGAGATTAACGTATTCAAAGTGAACGCAAACAGCAATTAGATATTCAAACCGTTAATGGCCGACATTAAGACTGAAATTCTAGACAAAGTTAAGTTCAAACGGTAAATATTGTTCTCTTACATTGAGGAGTTGGTCTATTGCTGGCGGAAGTGAATTAGGGAGTTAAAGCGAAATTTCAGTCTTGAATTCGTCTTACAGAATAATACGAGAACACAAATTACACACAGTTGTTAGCAAATAAATAACTACTTGTAATAATAGGTTATTTCTAAATAATAATAATAATAATAATAATAATAATAATAATAATAATAATAATAATAATAATAATTTTTTTTTTTTTTATATAGAGGGGTGAAATGCTACTTACGCACACTGTGCCGGACTCCCTCGCGGCCTACCGGCTAAAACACCCCCCCTACTGCCGGACCTAGCCTGGATTCACTGTGATGTCAGCATTACATCAGGCTAGGCCTCAATCCTGCCCCTAGTTAGGGGACCCTGCCCAAATGGTGTTCCATGTCTCTTTTTTTGGAGACGAGTACTTCTCTTGCAAAACCAGCCACTAGCGACCAATTAGTTCTGCAAGAGAGCATCGCCTCCACCAACACCTCAGGAGTCAACCGCCTGACCATCGACTCCAAATCTCTTCGGAGGCGACTCCACCTTTCACACACAAAAAAGGTGTGGTAGGCGTCGTCTCTCACTTCTGGACAATATATGCAATCTTCTTGACTCTCCTTACCCATCCTCTTGAGGTATGCTCTAAAAAGGCCATGCCCACTCAAGAGTTGGGTAAGGTAGAAGTCCACTTCTCCGAACGTCCGCCCCGTCCAGATGCCTATATCTTTGATGAGCCTGGCGGTCCATCGGCCACGCGGTTCTTCGACCCAGGCAGCCTGCCATTCCAGGACGGTTCGGGTGCGCTCCTCCCTGGACACGGCTTCCCTGTTACCTTCCGCC